>NC_065582.1:46728986-47361665 GCF_024542745.1 Macaca thibetana thibetana | reverse complement strand
ATCCAATTCCTAACAGCTTTATGGGCAAGTCTGAGTTTCAAAACCTATTCAGCTTAACGTGTTCTAACTCTTGACCCTAACTGGCTCTTCCTTCCTGGTTCCCTGTGACAAATACAGAAAACACATTCCTTTAAGCCTCCAAGAGTAGAGTCCTCAAGATCATGTTCAATTCCTCTCCTTCCCTCATCATTGTATCACATCAGTTCTAACAACTCTGTTACAAAATCTTAATTATCTTTGTTCATGTTACTTATCTTTATCTTAGTGCTCGCCTTCCTCATTTCTTGTCAGGGTGACTACTGTCTCTCAACGTTAGCCTCTCTGCATCCACAATGCAGTAGTTCACTTTTATATGAGTGGCCAGTCGGTTACTCTATCTGACACACAGCCTTCAATACTTAATTCCTCCTTATAAATGTTCATAGTAGAACATTAAAACATCTTAAGGTCATATTTAGGTCATCTATGACCTGGGTCCAATTCTTCCTTGGTCACATCATCTAGTGGATTATAAGCACCATGAAAGTGAAAATTATTGTAATCCCAGCACTTTGGGAGGCCGGGGAGGGCAGATCAATTGAGGCCAGGAGTTTGAGACCAGGCTGGCCAACATGGTGAAACCCTGTCTCTGCTAAAAATCCAAATATTTAGCCAGGAGTGGTGGCAGCCAGCTGTAATCCCAGCTACTGGGGAGGCTGAGGCAGGAGAATCACATGAACCTGGGAGGCATAGGTTGCAGTGAGCTGAGATACGCCATTGCACTGCAGCCTGGGCAATAAGAGTGAAACTCCAACAGAAAGAAAGGAAAGGAAAGAGAAAGGGAAAGGGAAAGGGAAGGAAAAGGAAAAGGAAAGGAAGAAGGAAGGAAAGAAAGAGGGAGGGAGGGAAGGAGGGAGGGAGGGAGGGAGGGAGGGAGGGAGGGAGGAAGGAAGAAGGAAGGAAGGAAGGAAGGAAGGAAGGAAGGAAGGAAGGAAGGAAGGAAGGAAGGAAGGAAAAAATTATTGTAGTCATTTTCAAGAGTATATCCTCAATGCCTGACACATGGGAGGTACTCCTCATTTATAGCATGATTGTCTGTTGTCCAGTTACAACAGTAGTTCCACATTTCTTGAAGTCTTTACATCTTCGTCTTTGTGTTCTCTGACCTGAATATTTTTCCGTCCCAACCTCCCTTCCGTTTCTTTGCTACTGAAATCCCACTGCTCTTTTGCAATCAAACTCAATTATCACCTTCTCTTTGAAGCCTTTCTGAATATTCCAGTCAGAATAATAATTTTTATCTATACTTCCACGTTGCTTTGTCTTTACCTTGAAGATGTAATTCCTTATGATAGTTTCTATATTCAAATAAAATAATGAATGTGGTCATAAAATTGTTACAATTGCCTTAAGACTCATATTCTTCACTGGATATATGTTATTTGTGGATAAGAATTATATTTAATAAACAATAACAATGTTAATAATGATGATGGTGACAATATAGTAAGAGCACAATAAAAGTTCCTAAATGAATGAATAATTATGACAACAGCTGGCATTTCCTCAGTGCATACCTGAACCCTTACTCTAGGAGGTACTCTATTTTCAGGATCTCATTTAATTTTCAAAATAATACTATAAGATAAATATAATTTCCCCAACTTTATAGATAATAAAACAGATTCTGCATGAGATTAAATAATTTGTCTAGTCTTAATGCTAGTAAGTTTTGGATCTGATATATTTTCCAAAGTCTGATTCACTAAACAAAAAAACTTATACTATAAACAACCTTCGATGTCTTAGTCACGCTTAGATTCTTCCATTAGCTGCAGCAACAATGAGCATATACTGGATGCTCAATAAATTTGATTTGTGTTAACATTCTAGATGCTTGTTTCTAAAATAGAGATGTTTTTGTGATCACATCAAAAAGAAGATTAAACATTTATTGTTAATTATGGTCTCAGAGGGCAAATAAAAGCTTGTAATTTATAAAAATTAAAAAATGATTAAACTGACCTGACCTATATTATCCTAATCTTTATTCATTCACTAAACAAACACCTACGGAACACACACTATTTTCAAGGGTGACCCTCATTTCCTGTGAATATTTAAAATTAAGGACCAAAAATTTCTGTATTAGAATTGATGTAATTCTTATTTATCAAACATACAGAGGTTTCAGCATGATTTACTACAGCAGCAACTAGGTACACACTTAAATTATAAGCAAAATTAATTTTCATCTTAATTACCTTTCTCATCCAGGTATTGTTTCTATTTTTGCTATAGTTTTCATTTGTTCTTTTTTTCATTTAAAAATACTTCTTTTTTCTTAAGCTTTTCTTTTCCAGCTTTCTCCCATGCTTTTTTCCCCCTATTTTTACTTAAAAAAAAATCCTTCCACAATCTTATGTCATATCCACAATTCTCTTTTCTTATCACTCTGTTCATTTCCTTGTTCTCATCTTTGGCTTCCTTCCCTGTGTTCCCTGCAGGATTCCTTCGCTTCAGAGGGTCAATGTCTTATTTATAATCCCTTGAATTATTTACAGTTTGTGAACTCTTTTCCAATTTCTCATCTATTTATTTTAGTATCTTTCTCACTTTTTTATTTTATAAGTTCATAATATAGGCAAACATCAAGTGGCTGTAAGATAAATAAGTGTAAATATTCTGAGGGAAAATAGTAGATCTGGCTTTTATCATATTTATGATTCATATTCCTAACTCAAGATAATTCATGGAGAGATATTCTACATATTCTGTTTAAGATGTCAGAATATAGAAAGTAAATGACACAATTAATTACATGCCTTTTCTTTAATCCTGTTCCAATTCTCACACTCTCCAAGGCTCTTCCCATTACCTAAACTGCCCTTCTCTCTTTCATTTTTCTGTTCTTTATTCTTGTAAATTTCATACTTAGGCCTTGTTGCTAAGTTAGTTCCTACACAGATATCTTTGTGTAATGTATCTAGCTAGAAATACTTACTTCTTCCTCTTTCTTATCATAGTCCTAAATTCATATCTTTATCAGAGTATTACTTTTCATATTGCATAAAATAATTTTGATAGTTAATTTACTTTCTTCTCTAGGCTTCACACAATGTAAAATACGGCATTGTGCATTTAATGTCTTTTTCTTCAAATGGAAATCATTGTAAGCTGTAGGTGTTCAAAAATGTCGATAAATAAATAAATATATAAATATTTAGATGCTCAATTCGGTTTGTCTTGTTTGTCGTTAGATCATGCAGGGAATTAATATTCTTAACTGATGAATAAAATATTTATATACTCTATCAATAAAAACATTAGAATCTGGCTACACATGTACACACACACACAGATGCACATATACACACAGATCTCAGGAATATGTGTGTATATATGTATATATATACTGGATTATAGTCTATAAATGATCAAAGAGCTTATAACTAAATTGCTATCAATATTTCCATGGAATTTGAATTAACTTTTAATATGCTGTCGAAAACAGGAAGGAATATAGAATTCCTTTAAGGAGATGTATTCAGGTTGGTTTTTCCACTCACACATTGTTTTCTCTCCTAGGATCTTGTCTTTCATTTAGCTGTCAGGTCTTCTCAAGCTCCTCCAATCTATGAGAGTTCTTAAGTCTTTCACTGTCTCTCATAGTCTTGACATTTTTGAAGAGTACTGATCAGTTACTTTGTAGAATGTTCCTCAGCTTGGGTTTCTCTTACAGTTTGTCATTAGACTGAGGTTCTGCAATATGGAGCAGAATGCTACAGAGGTGATGTGCCCTTCTCAGAGCATCGTATCAGTGTATGTTTCTGTACTACTTTGAGGCTAACCTTGATGCATTGGGGTGCCTGCCACTACTGACAGTTAATTCTCCCCTGGAAAGTTAGTAAAAATCTGGGGGGACATACTTGGAGACTATGCAAATATCCTTTTTCTGCTTAAACTTTCACTCACTATTTTTTGCACTCATTGATGGATCTTAAATTGTTACTGATATATCTGAATAGTAATTTTTTGTTTCATTCCTCTCACATTATTAATCAGAATTCTTCTGAAAGGCATGATTGACTCTTCTCCTCCATTCATTTACTTATTCTGTTGTCTATTAATATTAATATAGACCCATGGGAATTTTTTATTTGGTTAATGACTCAGTAATATCTTTTTGCTGTTCCAGTTGTGCCAGCTTTGTGTTTTGGGAGCTCCTTAAGTTTGGCTATTGTGCCCTTTATATATAACTATTCTATTAAAAACATTTTTTTTTAGCATGTCACTACTTTCTAGAGCCACAAGATGCTCCAGAATCATCTTGTATTTTCCCTGACTCAGCCCTGCAATCAACCAGTTTTCCAATAAACCTTGATCCTTATTAGGGAATAGTGTTTAGAAATCAAGCTCTGAGGACTAGTTATGCTCATTGCTACTATGGTGTCCCTGTTTTCCCTTTCAGTAGCTAGGACTAGAAAACATATGTACTATACTAATTGTGTGTACATATTTCCATATTTATTTCCTTATCTGCCTCTATTCTTTATTTCTCATTCCTTTTATTATCACTTTTATAATTTTATTGATCATTTATTATCACTTAACATAATGAAAGTAGGTTAAAAATAAAGCAGTTTGGGGATAATAAATTCTAAGACAGACATATTGATAAGCAACAAAACAATCAGGATTCGAAAAAAATAAGCAGACTTACGTGTTCTCAAATGTGAAAGTACTAGAGAGCAAAAATAGGGGAAAAGTCCCCAAACATTCTTCAGTTTTGAACTTCATAGAACAAATTTCAAATTGACAAACTCTCACAGCTAGCAGAAGTGTAGCACCTTATCTAACTCCTAGAAAGGCATTTTCAACCTATGATATTCCATTGATATCAAGAGGTCTTCTCCACAAAGACACTAGATATGGTTTATGTCTAGATACTTATAAAGCAAACAAAGCCTCCCTCTCTTTGTATTTCCTCTATTGCATTCTGATTCTACCTATCTTGATCAGAACCACTCCTCAAAAAGCTTGAATCTTTGTGTGAATATTTTAAAGAAGTCCAAAGAGTTTCGCTTTAAATAGCATTTGTACACTTCAGGTCTTCAAAAAACTGGTTTTAAGTTTTAAACTTTTAACTTTGATAGCCAAAGAGTGTCTTTGAAGAAAACAATTGGAAAGTAGCTGCTGAATGTTATTCTCAGAACTGACATGAATTTAAGCCAAGAGAAACAGCTTTGTTCTCCAGCTACGGGTATGTTAGGTCTGTCACATGGTCTGAAATAACATTATGTACAGTTGTGTAATCCTTAACTGTAATTGAGATATTTCCCCTCACATTTAAAACTGGTCACTCAAATTGTTAAAATATCAATACTTCTCATGAAAATTACAAATTTATTATCTTAAGTAGTCTTCTTAATATTTCACAATTGTCATTTGATAATTAT
The DNA here is from genome assembly GCF_024542745.1 of Macaca thibetana thibetana. Lineage (NCBI taxonomy): Eukaryota > Metazoa > Chordata > Mammalia > Primates > Cercopithecidae > Macaca > Macaca thibetana. Next base: position 47,356,227 of record NC_065582.1, on the reverse strand, counting down.
CAGCTACCAGTATCTCAATGTGAAACAGCTAGGTTTATCTCCTTTGCCCCTTCAGCCTTGAATTTCACTTGGAACTATTACAAAATAGTAGACTGATCTATGTATACCATGTGATTTATTTCCTGGTCTCTTCAGTGGATGAAGAATGGTATACACTTAAAGTACCATGTTCATTCTTAGCTGCGGCAGTTGTATTCCTTTAAATTTAGAATTAACTCCAATTGATTGTTTTCCTCCAAAGAGAAAAAATGTACAAGAAAAAAATAACCTATAAGAAAACAAAATTAAAATTCTAAAGTAACAATACCTATAAGATAACTAAATTAAAATTCTAAGGTAACAATTTGATTGGTAAAATCTGTATTATCATTTTAAAAATCTTTTTATTGTACCCTGCTCTTTATGATTTTTGAACAGCTTTTACCATGGCCATATCCTGTTCTTTATGTATCTTTGTGATTTGAATAGCCCTTAGCTGTGTAATAAAATTCTTCAAATTTTTGGTATCAAGAGACAGTTATAAAAATCTAAGTGGGAATTTTTTATAGAAAATTTAAGAAAAAAATACGTTTTTTTTTTTTTCTTCTAAATGTGTCTTCCTTTTTGGACATTTTATAGTGTCTCAAAAATTGTCTTTGGCTTTGTGAAAATTGCATAGTATCCAAAGTAATAGATAAAAAGTAATAGAGAAGTAGAATTTAAGTTGTTGAGTCTTGTAAAGCTAAAGACACCGGATTGGTTTGAGATTTAATAATAGGGCTGCCTTGTAGCCTTTTAAAAGCCATTTAATAATAGAAATGAGATGATAATTCTATTTTTCCCAGAAGATCTTTCTAAAATTTCTACAACTATAAAATAGTGCTAAAGTCAAAAATGAAGACATGCTGACCTCATATCAAGGAACAATTTAAATATAATCCCCGATTTCAAAATGGCACGTAATATGCCTTTGACAGGAATGCAAGCCGTTAGGGATTTTTAAGGGAAATCTATTTCAAAATAGTCCAAGCAATTTGACATCATTATTAAATATATCTAACGTAATTATGCTTCACTGATGAGGTGATACTCTCAAATTCTTGAGATACAGAAATCAGAGAGCTCTAGAAGCTCCTCTCTTTTGCTCCTTCCTTCTCTGCAGAGATTATAAAACGAAAGGCCAAAGAGGTTAGCTAATTCCTCCACAGTTAACACAGTAAATATTGGCTACTGTTCGACCTGATTTCAACTGCAGCTTTATGATATAAAATCATTTTTTAAACATATTTTAATTAAGCTTCTTTTCATACCAATTTACAGAATCCCACTTGAGATATTTGAAAAACAACAAACAAAAACAATGAGAGTGGGCGGGGCTGTGCTTGACAGGTGTGTTTCACTCATGCAAACTAAGGGCAAGCCCATTCATTCCCTGTGGGCTCAAATCAGGAACTGAAAAGCCATGAGAGACTATCTCTGCCTTTCCTCTCTTTTTGTGGTCTGCCTTATTACTGTATGTCTGATTTTTCTTCCTTGTTGGTTCCCTAGAACACAATTAGAGTTAAATTCGTAAGGACAGATTGTCTCTGAATCCCCAAAGAGAATACACGAGTGAAACTCCATTGATTTAGCTTGGGTGAAGTGATCACACCAGACTCTCTTTTTATTTTTTTGCACATGCTGTGTCAGGCACTGCGATCACTCAAGCAGCTATATCTAAGGGGACCAGGCTCACAAAGTAAAACCATAGCTATATAGCTAATTCATGCTTAGAGTTAGCTAATATATTAATAATGCAGAGTTACATAAAGAAGGCTTTCAGTACTATAGATTACAACGGATCCATAAACTGTGTCTGCTGTGAAACAAAGTAGCTGCTTTAGTTCAATTTCATTACATTTTAAAGCAAAATATTATACTTTTCTATTGTATATCTATAATATATAAAATAAAACAGAATATTACATTACAGGAATTTATATTCCATAATATTCACAATTGATGTGCCATGAAAATAAAATTTATTAAAGTATATTAGTATAAAATCTTTTGTTTTTAATTTTGGGGTTTACGTTTCATTCTTGTCACTGCTGGCTAAGATCTATTGTGGTGAGTATTCTACTTGTTGCCTTTAGTTTAAGTGATGAATAAGGATGAAAAACTTAACTTAATGAGTTTCAGGGCACCCTAAGTTAACTGCAGGTTATTCCATTTGTCAGTATGAGACATGACAACATTAGTTCTGCTCAGTTACTTATTTCAAGAGCTACATATTAGCCTTGTATTTAGTGACTCTGCCAGCTATTGTTTGCAAAGCTTCCTCTCCAAATATTGCAGGCTTATTAATCAAATGTGAAGACACAATTTACTAATGGTAAAAATGAAAAAAAAAAATTAGACCACATCCAAATAGCTTGCCAGTAAAATGCCAAGGCTTAGCCCATCTTACTTGCATTATTAACTTGCAATATTCAGCTAAACATTCAAATCAGTAGCCACAAATCTTAAATAAATTCAACTGCAATCCAAAATCTGTTAAATACATGTTATGAAAGAAAGTAGAATATTTGATTCACTACCATCCATGAAAACTTTTAAGCTTTTCATTTTGCAAATAATAAAATGACACTCAAAGAGGTCAAATAACACGGTTAAAGTCAAAGTAGTAAGTGGCAAGGACCCAAAATTTCAATGGAGTTTTCAACCTGTATTATAACATGTAGTTGGTGACCTAGTCTGCATAGCAGCTACTTAATCTGAACTCCAGTTTCAACTAATAACTTTTAATATTATATAAATATTTTTAAAACATAGCTTGATAATTTAGCATGCTGTTATATATGCAATACAATTCTGTACTTTTCCCATTAATGTGGCTCTTAGGACATCTAGCCTTTTCCCATATTTTCTTTTTAGCTCTTCAAAGACCAGAACCAGTCTTTCTGCTAACTGCTTTGTCAAAAATCTTCTAGTTTCTGGGTTGTACCCAAGATCTGTAACATTAATTTTTTTTTCTGTATTCCTTAGTATTTGTCATTACAAGTAAGAAATTCCTTTCAAAATCCTCTTGTGGGTTTGCTCGTACCTCCCAAGAAAGATACCTCAGAATGTGACTTTATTTGGAAACAAGGTCTTTACAGATATAATCTAGTTGAAATAAAGCCATTTATCCTATATAATTGTTGTCCTTAAAGGGGACATTTGGATACAGCAACAGACATACAGAGAGGGCAGGAGAACACCATGAGCAAGATAGAGGATTGGCATATAACATCAGCAGGCAAAGGATTACCAGCAAACCAGCACATACCAGGAAAGGACAAGGAAGGAATACTCCATAGGTTTAAGGGGAAGCATGGCCCTGATGACATTTTTATTTCAGACTTCCAGTCCCCAGAATTGTGAAAAAATAAGTTTGGCTATTTTAGCAACCCAGTTTTTGGTGCTTTTCTATAACAGCTCTAGAAAACTAATACATATCCCAAACCAAACAAGTTAGAAAATGCATGCATGTATACACACACAAACACACACACACACACACACACACACACACACACACCCCTTTTGTTTGCTTTTCTAAATTTCTTTCTTTTAGTTGCCAGATTGTTTCTTTCAAATCTTCAAATCAGAGATTCAGAAACTAAACATATTGTCCTCATCCTATTTTACTCTATTTTTCAGATGGTACCTTGGACAACAGCATAGTACATGGTTCTTTCATTTTCAAGAAAGAAATATGAAGTAAAAGGCCACTTTGATCATAATTTCTCTTTGTTTGGTGGAAGTATTTTAAGGTTAATCAATAAACATTTGAATACATAATTAAGTATGAATTCATATGTATGTGGTCCCAAACAAATCTATCTGGTTTGATGACACTGTCATCTACCCACGGCTGTAAAGCAAATTATCCTTTTCCTTCCTTGCCTTATTCCCTCAGTCAGTAAGTATTTGCATGTGATGGTTTCTCCAAAATGCATCTTTAAGTCATCTTTAATCTAAACCTGGCTATTTCCTTAGTTCAAGACTTCGTTGATTTTTAATAGGTTCCTACTTGATCAATTTTCTCTAATTTCATCAGTTCTTATAAAACAGATCCATTTTGTTCCAGTGATGCAAAATGTCACATGTATAATAAAGCTACTATTATTTTATCAGTCTATGTGTTTTACACACCCTAACTCAATCAGGAATGAGAATGAAATTGCTTGGAAAGATTAAATAGCAGACTCAGCTCACGTAAAAAGTGGTAGTGCTACAATTCAAGCCCAAGGCTGTTACACTCTAAAATAATATAAACATTTTACTACATCATAAAAGCCTTTTCATTTTGGCTATTAGAAAAACATTATGTTGATTGTCAGATAGTTCTTAAGTATTTTAGTGTCTTTAACACTTGTAACACTTTGTTTTTGCTTATTTTAAAAATCATTACCTATTCTACTCAAACTACTGACAGACACTCAGTAATTAAGGAAGAACTACTGTCTACTCCAGTTTGTGCTGCTATAACATAATATTATGGACGGAGTAACTTATATTAAAAAATATAAATTATTCTCTAACAGTTCTGGAGGTTAGGAAGTCTAAGATCAAGGCACTGGTATCTGATGATGGCCTTCTGTTGTGCTTTTAAATGGTAGAAGGTGGAAAAGCAAGAGAGAACAAATGCTGTGAATCTACAAGGCAGAAGAGCTAAAGAGGGTAAACTTGCTCCCGAAAGCTCTTTTTATCGTGGCATTAATTCACTCATAAGTGTAGCGTTCTCTTGATCCAAATGCCTCCCCTTAGGTCTCACCTCCCAACATTGTTGCACTGGGGATTAAGTTTCTAACACATGATTTTCGGGGATACATTCAGACCACAGCAGTTTCTAAATGCCTTGGGCCAATCCATCTCTCTTTTTATTCAGTTTTCATTTGACATAATCTGTGGTGAATAAGACCTAAATTAAAATTTCATATACTTGATCACCACATATAATAACATAATACATCAGAATAAGTATAATCACACTTAAACTTGCAAATCAGCTGATGATGTATATATGGTTGGTATGCAAACACTAGAAAACAGTAAAGTTTAATTTTTCAGACTACAAAATTTCAGACAATTCTAAAGCAGAACTTAGATCTCACTTTCACGTTTTAAAACCATATTATTGAGATATGATTGACATATAAAAAGCGATATATATGTATACAACTTGATGACATTGGACATAAATACATACTCTTTAAACCATTACCACGACTTATGTCATAAGCCTATCAATCATCTCCAAAAGTTTCCTCTCTCTTTAATATTGCTATTATTATTAATGTGTATGTGTCTGATAAGAACACTTAACATAAGATCTATCCCCTCAGAAATTTTAAAGTATACAATATAGTACTGTGAACTATAGACACTATCCTGTACCATAACTCTCTAGGACTTATTCATCTTGCATAACTGCAACTTTGTACCCTTTGACTAATACCTCCTTTTTTCATCCTCCCCATAGCCTCCGGAAACCACCATTATACTCTCTGCTTCTATGAGTTTGACTATTTTAGATTCCTCATATAAGTAGTGTCATGTAATATTTGTTCCTCTGTATCCTGGCTTATTTCACTTAGCATAATATCCTCCAGGTTCATCCATGTTGTCTCACCATGGCAGCATTTTCTTCTCTATAAGGCCGAATAATATTCCATTCTTTGTACATATCACAATTTATCTTTTCACCCATTGATGGACATTTTTCTGTCTTGGCTACTGTGAACAATGCTGCCATGAATGTGGGAGTGCAAACACCTCTTTGAGATTCTCATTTCAATTATTTTGGATAAACACCCAGATGTGTGAATGTTGGACCCTATGGTAGCTTTATTTTTAGTTTTTTTAGGAACCTCCATATTTGTTTTTACCATAGTGGCTACACCAGTTTACATTTTCACTAACAGTGTACAACAGCTCTTGTGTTTTAACCTTTCTAAACCTGTAACTACTATGTTGTAACAAGGGCTACAAAACAGAGTGTCAGAATGAGAATTTAGATGTCTCTCTAAGTATGTTTGTATGCACTTTTAGGCACTTATCCTAAAGAATTTGATAACTTTGTGACCCCTAAAAGATGGGTACTAGTAAGATGACCACAGCATTAGTCTTTTAAACAGGAAAACATTTAAGAAGGAAAGGAAGCAAGGGTACCATTAACAATGGTCATAGGCATATGCAGGGACAGGGACATAATCTAGGACTTTTGCCAGCAAACCAGGGCATAAAGTCATCCTGAATTTGCATAATTGCTATAGTAATAAGTTAAGGAAAAGGGGAGATGAAAAGATATTGGAAAGTATATTTTTGATAAATGGTGAGGGATTATTTATAATGGTAATAAATATGACACCATATTGGTCACTCTGGATCATTTTCAGGTACGTTCAGAAAAACCTATATATTTCTCTTTGACAAATATTTCTTACAACTGATTACTTTTAAATACTCTACCACCTTCTACCTTACTATACTCACTTTTTTCCCCATAGAAAAGGGGGCTTCTATTGATAGTTACCAGTAAGTCATAAAAACCTGGCGTATTAGTCGACTTTGGGGCTTTGGTTTCTCAAGACAGGAAAAATATGAGCAAATTTCGTTTTTTCTTTCTTTTTTTTCCCCTAATTCAAGTGAGCACAAGTGTTACCTATTAGCCACCGTTAATACTACTTAAGGATGCTATTACTCATTTTGCATTTTCATCTCTACCTCAATCCAGGTGCCACAATCATAAAATATTTCTCAAAAATACAGCAACAAAAATATCAGAGTCTCTTTAGCAGGATTTAAGGTCATTATGAGGTTCAATTGTTTCATTTTCAACTTTATATAATTGTTAAACTTGACTTCTGCCAATACTCAAGCTGTTCAAAGAAGTACATACTGTAATATAATTTGCCATTTTGAAAAGAATAATTTATGATGATACCTTTCAAGTGAGGGCTGTGTACCTGCATTCTTTGCAGATGTAGATTTACTGGAACAAATTCTAATGTTTTCTCTCCTTTGCTGCTGCTTGATTTGAAAGAGGACCCTGATGGAAACCAGAAATGAAACATTATTAGTAAATAATGATAAATCAATATGCATGTTAAAAGATAAACCTGACAGAAAAATGTTAAAAGAACTTCAGAAAGAAAAACATATCCTATATTTATGAGTTGCTTTTCTTCTTAGAAATTCAATATTTTAAAAAATTGTCTCAATTATTCATGTAATAATTCTGTAAGGTAAAATAGGGTATTGTTTTCTTTGTTTTAAGATGTTAAAGTTAGAAGTAAAAGAGTTTTAAAAAAAAATCTCCAGTTCTCCTATCTACATAAAATCAGTTTATTATTATTTTTTCATTTCACAAGCAGGAAATGCAATTCACTTTGAGTAAGTAGAGTTATTGCTTCCACACCTGTTTCCTTGCTCAGTTCTGTCAGAATGTCTTGGTACATATTCACCATTTGGTCACAGTGAGTAAGGACATTTTTTCGCAGATTGTCCCAATGTGGAGAAAGCTCACCAAGTTCTTTTATCTCCTGGTTTCTGTTAAGAGTGGAAGAGAGGAAAAACTTTACTTTTATCTTAAATCCATAGACACATAACCCTTAGTCAGACTTGTCAAGATAGTAAGAAATTATTTCATCATAATTACCAGGAAAGTTCTATGAGCTTATTAGCTTAAATATTTTTAAAAAATTATTTTAGCACACAAAAAATATGAATAGTTTAGACCACACAAATAAAAACATATGTCAAAGGGCAAAAAATTAGAAATGTTAAATTCCCTGATGAAATTTTCACGAAGATGGCAGACTTCCTATTCTTATATACATAGGGAAGATATCAGTTAAAAAGCAAATCGTAAAACCTCTATGTAAAGATGGCTAAGTTTTTAAGTTTCAACGATACAGAATCAAAGAATGTGGGAAGGGATATCTGACCATGTTGGAAGCAAACATGAGATACTTAGGTAATTCCGTTTATATATAATATAGTTACAAATATTTCTTTAAAAAGCAAAAGCCCGGCCGGGCGCGGAGGCTCACGCCTGTAATCCCAGCACTTTGGGAGTCCGAGGTGGGTGGATCACCTGAGGTCAGGAGTTCAAGACAAGCCTGGCCAACATGGTGAAACCCTGTCTCTACTAAAAATACAAAACTTAGCCAGGCGTGGTGGCGCGTGCCTGTAGTCCCAGCTACTACTCAGGAGGCTGAGGCAGGAGAATCTCTAGAATTCATGAGATGGAGGTTGTAGGGAGTCGAGATTGGGCCACTACACTCCAGCCTGGGTGACAAAGCGAGACTCTGTCTCCCCCCTCCCCCAAAAAAAAGCCCGAATAACAAATAAATGGTATTGTCAGGTATGGTTTTATTGGCTTCAGCTTCTGCCAAAAGGACAATGTATGAAACTACTGTATGTGTATGCATTGTTCTGTCCTTATCAAAAAGAAGAGCTAACCATGTCATTTAGGCTTCAATTACTAACTTTTATCTAAATCTCTACCCTTTAGCCAAGTTAATTTAAATCATCAGAATGCCTTTTTAAAATTATAGTGATAAATGGTCCAATATGCTGCTTGGTTAGATCTCTTATTCATTTCTGTAACCTTTTACCAACAACATTTTCATGAGGCTAATTTAACCAGTAATAATGAAGCTTCTTTGCTACTTTGGCCATGAAACATGCTAAATACCAAGCTAATAAATTCACAAGCTGTAGAATCTTTAACATTCTGTTAAATGCAAGAATAATGGATGGTGTGCAAAAATGTGACTTGCTTTCAAATGGTTGTAGCTGTCTTTGTTTTGTTCCAATGGGATTGCAATTTTGAATTGCTGCAATTTTCATCTGAGGTCTTTATAATTTTTGTGAACATTCATGTCACTCTCAACTTTTCCAAAGATTAGTATTCATGATGAAGCACTCATGGAAGAAAAAGTAATTAATCAATAGACAATAGAGTAAAAAAAAAAAAAAAAAAAAAAATCATGACCAAATAAGAGACAAAGAGAAGGTTGAAGATTGGGGAGTTAACTTCTTGTTTGCACTCAAACGGCAGGATGTACAAGTTTAGGAAAAAGCAACAACCACTAAAGCAAACAAGTAATTCCAAAAGATTGATATATCCAAGTCCAGAAGAATCTGAGCAATTAGGTTGTATCTGAGATATATAGCAAGTGTAATATATCAACTTAATATGTAAAGTTTCAGTTTTGCTTTCAACATACAGTTATAATGAAAATATTAGCTAACAATTCTTATTTAATACTAATAGATGCACCATATGGTTACAATTTGTATTGTCTCTAAATTATTATCAGAAAGAATAATTAAAGGGGAGATGACGAGGAAGGTAGAAGAGTGATAGTGAAGCCCCTGACTACATTCTGGGATAGTGGGGGTGGTGTACATTCCCTTGCCTAAGATAAGTTTGGCAAAATGTAATCAGAAAAGTTTAGTGTTCTGTGAGGAGTGCCTTAATACAAGCTGTGAGGACTCCATAATTTTTGTTTAAAATTTATTGCACTCTTCCATTATGCCACAATTTATAAAGAGAAGGATACTGATGAATCTGTTTGTTTTAAGAAATGACAGTAAAAATAGGTACACATTCTGAAAAGGACAAACAACGAGCATACTGTCTCTCTGCACTGAGAAAAGTTCCAATATAGGGGAACTACATGATAAAAGTGCAATAAACCAGACAGAGTAATGAAAACATTGCAAAAGAAAATGGGGCAGGGTAAGAGACACACTGCATTTATTAAAAAAGAAATTAATAAGCACATTAATTTCATTAAAGAAGAGAGGTATATTCATACATTAAAATAGAGAAGGATAGAAGATAACTTGGTGCATGAAAATTGGTAAACTTTCCAATCAGGAAGCCTAGGGCTATTTATTCATAAAGACATTTTAATTTGTCACTCAGTGTTCAAAAAACTTCCTGGATTAAAACCTTTGCTTGGCATCTCAATCCAGATTCTCTAGGAAGCACAGAATGAGATTAAGCAATGCCAGGTCAACCACAAGGAGGTAAAAAAAGAAGTGATACAGGGAAGAGAAGAAAGCAGCCACAAGGTGGTACATGACTGAGCTGGGCAGAACTTCACAAGAAAACGTGGCCTGTTATTTGGTCATGTGAAACAAACCTAAAGAAGTCATTTGGAACCTTTGTACCTTGGAACAGTTAGTCAGAGAGAGGAACATTTACATGTCAGTTGCTTGTCATACTCTATGTTTCATTGATAAAGATTCATCCTACAGGTCATTAAGTCCTCTGCCTTTTATGATTTCATAATCTGCCCCTTTGTGTAGCCACTGGGGAAACCATACTCTAACGGAGATAGAATTTTCCTGGGTGTGTCCCTATATGACAGTTGCCAAAACTACTGTGAATCCTTCCATGGTGGTTGCTACTGGGGACACGCTAATGCCTTGTTTTCACCTTGAGAGAGGCTAATATAGTAAATGGTGTTAAGAGATAAGGTGACAGTGGTGGCAATATCTGAGGCTCACCATTGAGCAAGTGGTCAAAAACGTGAAGACATGTTAGGATTGTAAGATTTTAATCCTTAGGATTAGGATTGAGCCAATGTAGAAAAGCACACAAACTGGGCCCAGGACAGACAACCCCATGTACAACTCAGATGTACTTGCACCATCTACTGACAACCCGATAGCATGCAAAATAAGATCCCTCACATATTTCCCAAGAGGAGAGTCTAAGTACAGTCTTTTAGAATGATGGCAAGCTGCGATTCCCCAGAGACTTAAAAGAGCGGTAATAAATCCAGCCACAATATCCAATCCTCCAACTAGTTCTTAAGGCCTTAATTGACATTCATCACCTATCTCCTTTACCATGAATCCCAGATTTTCCTCCATACTCTACCAGCATTTTCAGCTGATCTGAGCTGCTGCTGAGTAGGGTGTTGCAGACCTAAATCCTGATGAATTAAGCCCTTAGTTTTCTTGCTTCTATGGAGTCTTGGTTGCTGTAATTTTCTCCTATGAGAAAAAATATTAAAAAAAAAAAAAAAAAAAAAAAAAAAAAAAAAAAATAAAAAAAAAAAAAAAAAAAAAAAAAAAAAAAAAAAAAAAAAAAAAAAAAAAAAAAAAAAAATAAAAAAAAAAAAAAAAAAAATAAAAAAAAAAAAAAAAAAAAAAAAAAAAAAAAAATATAAAAAAAAAAAAAAAAAAAAAAAAAATAAAAATAAAAAAAAAAAAAAAAAAAAAAAAAAAAAAAAAAAAAAAAAAAAAAAAATAAAAAAAAAAAAAGAAAAAAAAAAAAAAAAAATTTTTCTCCTTCCCATCAGGGCGTGGAGTACTTCTAAGTTTCAGACATATTTTGCCTCGCTCAGATTCTGTGGCAGTAGCCCTATCTCCTCATGGTGGTGAGTATGGATATCTCACACCATTTTTTTTGGTCTATCGTCGTGAGGAACACCAGATCACATATGGAACCAATCACAGCTTCCACTTAAGTGGGATTCTAATTGTGTCCCCTGACAGAACAGCACTGCTCCCCTGACTACACCACAAGAACCAGGATTCTAACTGGCAAAGTATAAAGTTGTAGGAAAAGGTAGTGCAAATACCACAAGCAGATCACTGCTATTGATTACAGGAAGGGGCTACCCTTAGTCCCAGGACTGTGGGTCCTGGGTATGATAAATACAACATTCTATATCAGCGATTGGTTTGGTGTATTTCCCAATCCTAATCCTAGAGGGTAGTATCCCAATTCTAAGGTTTTTCCTCATGCTGGTGTCTTGGCTGAACTTTTCATGATTAATATTATTCCGCTGTACCATCAGGCCTGTCGCTGTTGGGTGATGAATCACATTATGACCATAAGCTCACTGTTGTGCCTTCTTTGATACAGCAGCAAATGTCCCTTAGTAGAAGCAATATTATATGGGGCACCATATCATTGGATCAGTCATTCTTAGGCTATCAGATGTGGGTGCCAGTGAAAGCACAGTAAGCGGAAAGACAAACACATATCTAGACCATAATTCATCCACTTAGGACAAATTGCTGCCTGCTCCAAAGTGGAGAAGATGCAACTTAATTTGCCTGCCACCCAACAGATGTTGGGTCTCTATCGTACCCTGGAGGAATGTACCATTCCTCCAGGTACCATCTCAGTGGCTCACTGTCAGTCTGCTTCTGGCATTTGATAGTTAGAAGCGACAATAGCTATATTAGCTTTGGAAAGGGAGGCCATGTCCTGGGTCCACGCATTTTCTCTGCTTCTGTCGCTAAGATCTAAGTCCAACCACAATAGATCATTCTCCTCATGGGTCTATTGCACAAACTCTGCAGTAACTGAGAAAGGAGGCTGGCTAATATCCACTAGACACGTGACAATGTCCACCTGGTAGCAGAAAGCTTCCTCTGCAGTGTTTACTCTCTGATAGGCATGGTTTTGACTGTGCTCACTCCTACAGCCCCATCTACATGTCTCTTGCTCATATCCCTTATATTTGATTTTCTAGTCTTATTTCTTTCAGGCCCATCAGATTATTAACTCTGCCAAAGCTCAATGTACATCTGCACCTAAGGTTACCTCCTTCTCTACATGAAGGGAACACCAAGTAAACGCTTTGCTGATCTTCCCACTGGGTAAATTTCCTTCATTATTGACCGTGAAGTCCACCCAACATGTCAGGCTGACCCGTTTTTATACCAGCACAAGTTCTTTCCTCCTCCATGAGACAGTCATAGGGAACTCTTAAGGGTGTGAGTTGAGTACATGTTGAATGTACTCTCTAGAGTATATTCGGGAACTCTAAAGGTCTGTACTGACAGTTTCCTATTTGCTTTTCCTAAAGATTCCACATAACAGAGTTGTTTCTCACCACAGACACTTTCAGCCCCATTGGCTCTCCTTGGTCACCCCAGGATTTGTAATATAGTCTGGATCTTCTGGGATGTCCTTCTTGAATGGGCCCCACTTGTCACATTCTGCTGTTTAACTCAATGGTTTAACATATATTTATAAAGGGGTTGATTAGCAGTTAGTTAAGCACTAGACAAAAGGTCTTAATGATACGTGAATCAGAAATATAGTTCAAAGCACATCAATTCTTTTTTCTTTTTTGAGATGGAGTCTTGCTCTGCTGCCCAGGTTTAAGTACAGCAGCATGATCTCAGCTCACTGCAACCTCCGCCTCCCTGGTTCCAGTGATTCTCCTGCCTCAGCCTTCCAAGTAGCTGGGACTACAGGCACCTGCAATCACGCCCTGCTAATCTTCATATTTTTAGTAGAGATGAGGTTTCACCATGTTAGTCAGGCTGGTCTCGAACTCCTGACCTCAGGTGATCCACCCGTCTCAGCCTCCCAAAGTGCTGGGATTACAGGCGTGAGTCACTGTGCCCGGCTCAGCAGGTTAATTATTTGCATAGATGAAAAAAAGACCTTTATTGTGTATGTACACATATGTGTTACACTACTTATTTTCCTCATTATTTGTCATCATACCACAATATGTTAGAGGTGTGGCAACCACATATGCCAGTTTATACCTGTTATTCCACTGTAATTATTAATACTACTTTTATTCTCAAAATATTTATACTAGATTGTCTAAGTTATAAGATATCAGAGTTCATATAAGAATCATAAGCTCCCAGGATGCTACAGTTGGAAGGAAGCTCAGAGAATAACCTGAACCCTCATGTTTCACAGATGGAGAAGCTAAGGTAAAATCATTTGTTTATCTCAGAGTCACTAGAATACCCTAAAGCTTTTAGACTGTAATCCCCAAGCCCACTCTTCCCTTACCTCACATTATTCTCCACTATACAACGAAGAAACACAAGACAAACAGCAACAAAAATAAAAACAAAAAGCAAACAAATGGAGTGTACTTAATGAAAGTAGGTTGTGAGTGGGATTTGGAACCTGGTATATTGATTTACAAAACTACATTTGTAAACTTTCATGTGCTTTAAAAACTAAACCTAAACAAAAGATAAATTATTATTTGGGATTTTTAACTCCTGGATATTTTAGTTTGAATGGCACGCCTACCAGTTACTACACAATAACTGAAATGTTCTAAAACATATTCAAGAGCATAATGGTGTCCGGAATTATAAGACCCAAAGATAACAGCACCCTGTGGTCCAGTCTCTGCATGTTGCTTCATTAAGAAGCAATTTGCACTTTGGGAGGCCGAGACAGGCAGATCACGAGGTCAGGAGATCAAGACCATCCTGGCTAACACGGTGAAACCCCGTTTCTACTAAAAATACAAAATATTAGCCAGGCGTGGTGGCGGGCGCCTATAGTCCCAGCTACTTGGGAGGCTGAGGCAGGAGAATGGTGTGAACCTGGCAGGAGGAGCTTGCAGTGAGCTGAGATCCGGCCACTGCACTCCAGCCTGGGCGACATAGCAAGACTCTGTCTCAAAAAAAAAAAAAAAAAAAAGCAATCTGACATTACTGTTATAATTAAACAGTTGCATACCATTACAAAGCCTTTGGCATGAGTAGCAAAGGAGATTAGCTACATAAATGCATTTTTTAATTCATAGAAAAATAGGTTTTAGAATACCCCTTTCCTATCTGTAAACATTCTCATTTTACTCACAGTCACAAAAACTTCTACTTTCAAAAGTTCTCTCTTTCAATCACTACTTTGCAATAACAACAAAATAATTCTTCCTGGAAAATCCACCCCCTTGCTAAACACATACAATCTCATGAATTCATTGCTTTACTCTCACTAGAGCTCTGTCTCCAAAACAAATCTTCTAACCTGTCTCTAGCTTCTCCCAGTTCTGCAAGAGTCCAACAGGTTGACACAAGAAGTTAGGGAGAAAAGACTGAATAATAAAATATTAATAAGCTTAGGCCTCTTACACATTAAACACTTTTGGGGACTTACTTCCATCTGCTCCATTTCCCTTTGCTGACTACAAAAATAAAAGGCAAATCACACAAAATAAATCTCCAAAGGAGACATATAATTGCTAAGGTCTATTCAGGAAACATCTAGTGCTCTATAGATTCCTGCATTCTAACAGCAAAGTATGACATTCTTGATACTTGATGAAATATTCATACAGATGTCTGGAAATAACCTCATGAAGTACTTTTTGTCTATATGGCTCGCTTTGTCTTACTGTGTTTAAATATTTCAAAAACACATGCTTTTTATTTTCAGTAAAATTGCAAGTTCCTGGAAGTCATTATATCCTCTGAACCTTCCACAATGTAGAACACCCTACTAATTATATGACATGTTTAAAACACAAGCTATTTTAAAACATGACGAGAAAATGAGATTAAAAGACAAAACAAAACAACTCTGTGAAGAACAAAGAGAAATAATTAAGGACAGAGTGAATCACAGAATAACTGGGAAAAAAGTAACCAAATGTGCTTTAATTTTGATACATATAATGCATAAAATATTGTCAGGAATATTAAACAGATAAGTGTTTTTTTACATTTTACTCCTTACATCCCTGGGGCTGTTGTGGCTATAGGGACTCGGTAAGTATTGGACAAATTAGGGCAAGTAAATGAATAGGCCTCAGGTTCTTTCCTTTACTGTACCAACCCAGAAGCTCCAACTATTTCTCTTTAATTCACATTGGAATTCTGTGTACAATTCTGTTTGGAAAACAAAAGTTACTGGGGTGGGGGGGGGGGGGGCGGGGGAAGAAGAAGAAGGCTTAAGATCACCAAAATAGAAAATTGTAGCTCTATTTAAAGCTTCTATTTAAAACACAGCATTAAAGCCCACTGATGATATATTCAAGGAGGGATTTCCAACATGGGGCAAAAGTGCTTTGAGCATGTGAGTGGCAGAGACTATCTTTATTCATCTTTTTATCCGACCACAGCCTCCTACCCATGGGAAGTATCCGAGATGAGCTTGAGCTTGTTGACTTAATAAATGAAGTTTGCTTGCAGATTGTTCTTATATTTTCCTAAAATTTAGGATAAAGTCAAAATATAGACTAACCCTAAAGTAGAGTGCTAAGCTCTGCCAAGTTTCAGTGCAGAAATGAGACATTGTAGGCCTGTAATCCCAGCACTTTGGGAGGCCGAGGCGAGCAGATCACGAGGTCAGGAGATCAAGACCATCCTGGCTAACACGGTGAAACCCCGTCTCTACTAAAAATGCAAAAAAATTAGCCGGGCATGGCGGCGGGCTCCTGTAGTCCCAGCTACTTGGGAGGCTGAGGCAGGAGAATGGCGTGAACCCGGGAGGCGGAGCTTGCAGTGAGCCGAGATCGCGCCACTGCACTCCAGCCTGGGCGACAGAGCGAGACTCCGTCTCAAAAAAAAAAAAAAAAAAAAAAAAAAAAAAAAAAAGAAATGAGACATTGTTCAGTCTTCTAACCTTGTATGATGTAGGTCTATAATCCTAGATTAAGCAAGTCTTCCTTAGGGATAGAGAAAGATTTGAAAAATTTATCTTCATATGGCATTTCCTACTGTGATGGTTAATCCTATATGTCAACTTGGTTGGGCCACAGGGTGCCAAGATATTTGGTCAACAGTATTCTGAGTGTTTCCATGAGGGCATTTTTGAGGCAGATTAACATTTGACTTGGTAGCCTCAGTACAGCCCACTGCCCTCTCTAACTTGGGTGAGCCTAATTCAATCAGGTGGAGGCCTGAATAGAATAAGAGGCTGACACTTCCCCCAAGTAAGAGAGGATTCTCCTGCCTGACTGCCTTCAAACTGAGACTTTGCTTTTTTCCTGCCTTTGAACTCAGACTGACACTCTAGACTGGAACCACACCATCGGCTCTATTGGGTCTCCAGCTTGCCTACTCAACCTGCAAATCTTGGGACTTGTCAGCTTGCATAATGATGTGAGCCAATTCTTTCTTTTTTTTTTTTTTTTTTTTTTTTTTTTTTTTTTTGAGACGGAGTCTCGCTGTGTCTCCCAGGCTGGAGTGCAGTGGCGTGATCTCGGCTCACTGCAAGCTCCGCCTCCAGGGTTCACGCCATTCTCCCGCCTCAGCCTCCCAAGTAGCTGGGACTACAGGCGCCCGCCACCACGCCTGGCTAGTTTTTTTTTTTTTTTTTTTTTTTTGTATTTTTAGTAGAGACGGGGTTTCACCATGTTAGCCAGGATAGTCTCGATCTCCTGACTTTGTGATCCACTCGCCTCGGCCTCCCAAAGTGCTGGGATTACAGGCTTGAGCCACTGCGCCCGGCCGTGAGCCAATTCTTTCTAATAAATCGTGTTTGTGTGTGTGTGTGTGTGTGTGTGTGTGTGTGTGTGTGTGTGTGTGTTCTACTGTGTTTCTCTATGGAACCCCGACCCACACACTAACTATGCTGGGATTCCATTGCACTGATTTCTCTCTGCTTAGTGCATAAGACGCTGAGAGGCAGGCCAGTTGGTGGTGGTGGGAGAGAGATGGAAGGAAATCATCCAGAATATAGTTTAAGCTCTTCCATGGGCTTTTATCCTCCTACCACATTTTACAAATGCTCTCCTGACTTGTTCAAAAGAAAAACGACTACAGAGATGTTCGACTTGTCTAAGGGACATGCACAAGAAATCTCTGTAGTTCTGAGGCCAACATTCTGTGTGCAAGCACCTATGATATTGGAAGTGTGAACCAGAACTGGTAAACTTTAAAAATCTGGGTATATAAATTCAAAAATGTCAGAAATTATGGAAGGTAATTAGTGTAATGAGTATCTGAGAATAACAGGCAATTAATTTACAGAAGAGTA
The DNA here is from genome assembly GCF_024542745.1 of Macaca thibetana thibetana. NCBI lineage: Eukaryota > Metazoa > Chordata > Mammalia > Primates > Cercopithecidae > Macaca > Macaca thibetana. Next base: position 47,338,490 of record NC_065582.1, on the reverse strand, counting down.
GTAAGACAAAGTAACCTGATAGAAATGTATACACCAAAGGAAATAGCCCAGTATGAGAGACAGAAACATGTTATTTGAGACTGTTATAATTTAAGTAAATAGAAATATTTTTCCACAAGGAACTCTATAATACCATTTTTAAAAATAAAAATAGCTATAGAACTTAAATAAAGCCTTTTGTTAGTTATTACACAGTAAAACTACACATGGTATGCATAGGTAGAAAGTTTAACAGCCAAGGTGCTTTCATTCATTAAACAAAATTAGACCTTAAATCAAACTTAAAAGAAGTCATAAAAAAATTATTCACTAGGAAAAAAATTAAATACTAAATAGTCAGTGAAGAATAGACTACATAAATGACTGGCAGGTGGCTTCAATTTCATAAAGTGGTTGGGTGACACCATAAAACTGCGCAAAGTTCAACTGGATGTCAGGTTTCACAGTATATTCAGCTCACAATTCAAAATGTCTGTACTTTAACCCATACAAGGATAAAAACTGCATCCATAAATCACAGGCCTATTTTTTAAAATACATTCCTATAAATGATAATGTGGTTAATGTTGCAAGCCATGAGCCACTATTTCAGGGAAAAACAACTGAATATTCCAAGTGGTCATTCACTCCAATTTTCACTTGAAGTTAAAATAACGGCTTATTGTACTACACACACAATTAAGCCTCAAGTTATATACAAAGACTGACAGTTGGAACACAGTTATTACAGGATTTAGTAGTAATCACAAAATCTGTTTGTATCTGATAAACAGCCAGATTCTATTATTTAATTTTAGGTAACTGCATTAGAAAAAAAAATGAAGAACAATAAGTATGTCTTTTTCCAAACTAAGAATCTATTTGCTATTCTTGATAAAGTTAAATTGGTATTTATTTACTTCTAAATAACATCTAGTTTACCCTTCATAGTTTGCGTTAAAGTTATGAAACATGGCCAGCATTTATTTTTTAGTATTTTAAAGCTCAGTGTTCCTCTATTGTCTAAAGCAGTGGTAGTTGCATTGTGTGAAGATGTCTCACAAATCCACATATGTTCATTACATGCCTTTTCATTCTAAGTAGCCATGGAAATTATGAAATGTACTTAAAAGCTGTTAAAACAAGAAAGAGTACTAATACTCTCATCACATTTTAATAATTTTTGCCCATAATTTCAGAAATAGAGAACATTTCTGGATACCACCCCTTTAAATTCCTCCACCCCTGGACTTGGATGGAGGATGTTGTCCAGTTTCATAGGTAGAAGGAATTCAGCAGGCTTCACTGGATATTCTATGTCACATTTGTTTGGTTAGTGGACACCATAAGATTTTCCAGGTGTTATCCCTTTTGATAATCAAGGTTACTTTTGCATAGAAAAGATCCCTTCCTTTGATTTCATAACAATCCTCTGAGATCATTGCCCCACTGCTGCACCAAACAAAATAAAAAATTCAGTCATACTAGGTATATTTCAAATGTTCAATAGCCACAAATGACTAGCCTATGGGATGGTACAGTACAGAGCATTTCTATCATCACAGAATGTTCTTTTGGACAATATCACTCTAGACAAATGACTGAGAAGTAAAGTGACTTGGTTGATGCTACATTGCCAGTAAATGGTAGATTCAGAACATGTACTCAGGTCCTAGGAATTCAAATCCTGTTATCGTTTTTATGTAAATTCTTGGGGGAGTACAGTTTCTCCTATAAAAGTGTCCCTGAATAGAAGGACAAGATTAGAAGCTCCTACCTGAGGGGCTCATCCGAATGTAACTTTCAAATAGTTCAACTGAGCTGGTTCAAATATTTTCTTTGAACGTGCATTGAACAGACAGTCTTGGCTATAGCGACTGCTGGAAAGCCAACCAACACAACAAAATGTGTATTTACGTCCTAGTCGTTTAACAATTACTTATAGACGGGCGGATCACGAAGTCAGGAGATCGAGACCATCCTGGCTAACACGGTGAAACTCCGTCTCTACTAAAAAATACAAAAAAACTAGCCAGGTGAGGTGGCGGGCACCTGTAGTCCCAGCTACTTGGGAGGCTGAGGCAGGAGAATGGCGTGAACCTGGGAGGCAGAGCTTGCAGTGAGCTGAGATCCGGCCACTGCACTCCAGCCTGGGCGACAGAGCAAGACTCCGTCTCAAAAAAACAAACAAACAAACAATTACTTATAGAGTGCTTCTATGTCAGCTATTATTCTGAGCACTTCACAAAAATTCACTCATTTGCCATTCATGACAATTCATTGAAATAGGCACAATGATTATCATTCTCATTTTAGAAAGGAGAAGTTAACCAGAGATGTTAAGTGACTCACTCCTGGTCACCCACCTAGTGACTGGCAGAGCTGGCATTAAGTCCAGGCAGTTTGCTAAGACTGTCATAAAAAAATATCATGGACTTGGTGGCTTAAACAATAGAAATTTATTTTCACAGAATTCTAGGGGCTAGAAGTCCAAGATCAAGGTGTTAGCAGGTTTGGTTTGTTCTGCAACCCCTCTCATTGGCTTGCAGATGACAACCTCTTCACTATATTCACACTATATCTTTCCCCTGTGTACATATACTCCCTGGTGTTTCCCTGTGTACCCAAATTTTCTCCTATATGAACATGAGTCAGATTGGATTAGGGCCCACCATAATGGCCTCTCTTTAACCTAATCACCTGTTTGAAGACCCTGTCTCCAATATAGTCATATTCTGTAGTACTGGGGCTAGGGCTTCCACATGTGAATTTGGCAGGTACAATTCAGCCCAAAACAGAGCTCATGCTTTAAACTGCTATGCTGTGTGGACTCTCTATTAGAAACATAACACAATCCCTCTCCCACTAGAAACCTTAGCAGAGAACATCTATCTTGACATTACCAATCTGAGGAACACACAAAACAAAACAAACACCAAATTTCTATCTTGCCCACAAGGATAGAGTAGAACGTGTGATGCCAGTCTTTTCGTTTTTCACATTAAATTCCAATGGGCCATAAGAAAGGAGGGGTTTTTTTTGTTTTTTTTTTTTTTTTTTTGTTTGTTTGTTTGTTTGTTTTTGATGTTACTATAGCTCTTTTTAAATAAATTACAGATGCTATTTACCCAAGATCAGTCTTGTCCAGTAGAACTCTTCATGATGTTGGAAATGTTCTGTATCTGTGCTACCTAGTATGATAGGTACTAGCCACACGTAGCTGTTTGGTCCTTGAAATGTAAGCAGGTGAAGGAGAAACTAAATGTTTCATTTTATTTCATTTTTTAAAAATGTAAATAAGTTTAAATAGTTACATGTGGCAAGTGACTATGGTATGGGCTAGCTCGGTTCTAGATGCTTCAACTAAGCGTCAATGAGGTCCTTTCCTTCTAAACCTGGTGCTTACCCACTATTTCTGTTCTTGTTTTTATTTTTGTTTTTTCTGAAACGGAGCCTCACTCTGTCACCCAGACTGGAGGGCAATGGCAAGATCTTGCCTCACTGCAACCTCCACCTCGCTGCAAACTCCGCCTCCCGGGCTCAAGCCATTCTCCCGCCTCAGCCTCCCAAGTAGCTAGGATTACAGGTGGATGCCACCACGCCCAGCTAATTTTTGTAGTTTTAGTAGAGACAAGGTTTCACCATGTTGGCCAGGCTGGTCTTGAATTCCTGGCCTCAGGTGATTCGCCTGCCTCGGTCTCCCAAAGTACCAGGATTACAGGCAAAAGCCACCGCGGCCAGCCCTTACCCACTATTTCTTACACCCATGAATTATACTTATCTGTTCAGTTATGCTGGCCAGAATGCTTGAGTCATCCTTGACATTTACCTTCTAAATGTAATCTATCACCAAGTTCTGTTGATTTAGTTCCTTACAAAAGCTGAAATTTATGTACATGACTACCCTGGTCTAGGCCACCATCATCATAAGCCTAGGCACCTATAGTATCTCCTAACTTGTTTTTCCCTCCACACTTTTCTCCCATTTTCTAAATGTAATCCTGTTGCCCTGTGCTAACAATTTCAATTGTTCTTAGGGAAAATATATTATTGAGTGCTTATTATATGCTAGGTATTGTGCTAAATTCCAGGTATAATACAAATAACAAAATTGAGGAATTATTTTTATGTTGCTCAGCAGCTCCTAACTAATCTGAAGCCTGAGTATTACTCCAAAATCAGTGTCTCAGCTTCAAACACACCAGCTTTCTGGACAGACGGCATGCCCTGCCTGCTCTTCTGTCCATTGGGAATTCGTGGCATAGTGTCGTCAGTATATCTAAGAAATGTGCTGGGTTTGTAAGCCAGAGGAGACTAAAACAAATCACAGACTCAGATTTGTATCTGAGACAGAACCAACTTTCAGTTGAAATACAAAAGAACTATCATAGTAGCTCTGATACATTGTTTCACCATGTATATGATTAACATAAATGTTAAGCATGGTTTCCACATATTAAAGGCATATGAATCTGTGAACAGATTTTTTTTTATCAATAGTTTATTTTAAACCTTGCAATAACCATGTGCATATAGTATTTAGTCCCTTTTTTACAGCCGAGGAAACTGAAAATTAGAGTGGCTAGGTAAATTGGGCCATGTCATATAGCTAGTAAGTGGTTTTGGGGCGGCCAGATTTCACACATATATGTTCATATGTTCCACACATATGTGCATGCACACACACACACACACCCCCTATAGTCTTAAGTGCTAGACTCTCTTGATCACTCAGTTAGTATAGTAGCTCTGCCAGACAAATGATAGTGGTATAACCAAAAAATAAAATAAAAATCTGGAAATTGAGAGACGAAATAGTGTTCTAGAAATTTTAACTATGTGCCAAGTAGTAGATATATATTTTGAATGAGTTTTATATTTATTCTCATTCTGTACTTTTGTCATTTCCATACACTTTTCCCTCCTCCATTCACTTGAAATACAAAAATCTTGGCACAATTGGAAAAAAATGTGCTTCTGAATGAGTTTTGCCTTATTCTTTCCCGTGGGGATATTTTAATACCCAAATAGAAGAATAAAAGATATATTTCTATCACCAGCTTGGTGACACTAAGTGCTCTACAGGACCTCTCATTAAGTGATACCAAGAATCCATAACAATGAACTTAATGACACACAGCATCTGCCCTCAATACTAGGAGTTGGTAGGGCAAATATGCTTTACATGATGAATATTATACCACATGGTATTCTAATTGTGCATCAACATTGCATAAAGAGGAATGAACAGAAGAAATAATATTAACCAGGTGTAAGTCAATGGTAGAGTCCTGATGTGATATTTTTAATGCATTTTTTTTTTGGATCCTCAGTTCTTTGTTCTTAGAGACAGCAAGCAAGAAAGAGAAAGAGAAAGAGACAGAAAACTACAAAAACATCTATGAAGTTTATTTGATACACATTAGATTAAACAGAGTAGTTGCTCCCTATTGCTTTTCCCACTAATCAATGTTTCTTTAAAGTCAGTGAAGATTTTCACTGTGCATTTGTTTTACCTAAGTATTCAAACGTCAACAGACATCCCAAAAGGCATGTGCTTCAGCCATGCCAAAAAAATCAAGACACAAAGTGAGGCTGGAGAAATAGCTAGATATAAAATCATGCCTACCTGGTAGGCCAAGTGAAGGGGAACCCTTGTCTGATGATAAACATATTTTGACAAAACACATAAATTAAATCTTAGAATGTCAAATCATGCTCAATGGAAAGTCTGGGTCACTATGTAATATAATCTTATTATCTTTTGCATAATGAAAGTGTTTTTGATATATAATTCACTTAAATAAATCTGAATGTATTTGGAGTTTTTAATATATATATTTTTAATATTTTTAAGAGGTATTCTTGAAGTGCTATCATTTTGACATAAAATGAATAATCGTTTAAATTATAGTCACAAAATGTTTTAAGATATAGAATCAGAAAATAAAATATCTTCTGTCTCTCAGAACAGCTTTACTACTTAGAAAACCAATTCTACATTATACGAAAACATTTAAGTAAACATATAGAATGTGTCTCTTTAACATATTTCCTTGTGCAGCAACTAGGATTTCAAAGCTGAGATTTTAAAGACTCTTACCGGCCATCTTCTTCATATGTAATAATATAAAATGATCAAAATATAGATTTAGGATATATATATATAATTTATCATTGTTCTAAAATACAGCTCTAAAATATAGAATACAGAATATCTGATTTAGTGATAAACAAAATGTATGTTTCTCACTGACTGAAAAAATATTTTATCACCATTAATCTAGTATATGTATAACATTTGCAAACTGTGATATCCAAGATAAGGTGTGTATATTCTCTCAAATAAGTGGCCCATAAAACATTGTATTTAAAATTTCTATGTCTCAAACTCTACTGTATTGTTTACACTAAAGTGATGGTTAATGTTAAGTGTCAGCTTGACTGAAGGATGAGAAGTCTTGTTTCTGGGTGTATCTGGGTGTTTCTGGGTGTTACCAGAAGAGATAACATTTAAGCCAGTGGACTGGGAGAGGAAGACCCACCCATACTGTGGGTGGGCACCATCCAATAGGCTGCCAAAGTGGCTAGAAAAAGCAGGCAGAAGGTAGAAGAAACTACGAGTTTCTGAGTCTTCCAGCCTTCATCTTTCTCTCATACTGGATGTTTCCTGCTCTCAAACATCATACTTTAAGTTCTTTGGCTTTTGACTCTTGCACTTACACTAGTAGTTTGCCAGGGGCTCTTCGGCCTTTGGCCACAGACTGAAGGCTGCACTGTCAGCTTCCCTAGATTTGAGGTTTTGGGTCTGGGACTGAGCCACTGCAGCCTTCCTTGCTCCTCAATGTGCAGATGGCCTATCGTGGGACTTTACCTTGTGATCGTGTGAGTCAATTCTCCTTAATAAACTCCCTTTCATATGACAATATATCCTATTAGTTCCTGACCCTCTAGAGAACCCTGACTAATACATACACACACACACACACACACACACACACACACACATAGAGCAATGTGTATATATATATAGCAATTTATATATTTTTTAATATTCTATTTATTTTATTTAATATTCTATTTATTTTATTTTATTTAATATTTCATTTATTTTATATATAGCAATTTATAAATTTATATATATATATAGCAATTTAAGAAAGGCTTTAAGTTCATTGTTTGGAATATTCGTATCCTTTCCTCTAAAGTCCTTGCATTATATGCTAGAAAGATCCTCCCACCTCCTTCCCATTTATTGAGTTAATGATGAGACTTCTATATAGGAATGAAAAGGGGCAGGAGAAAAAGAGAAAAAAAAATATGACATAGATCAAATTAATTTTCTCCTGGGAACTTTTATTGGTTATGAGGTTCATTTCCACTGAAATATTTCTAAGTGTTACTTTAAAATATTTTGTGCTCATGATAGGTTTTCCAACACTATTTGAGGCCTAGGAATTTACACTTTTTTGATAAAGCCAATATTTCGTGGGCACCACGTCTCTCATCTGAACATGTAAAGGTACACATGATATAACAAAACATTTGTAGCTGTCATGAAGCTTAAGTTATACATGTACCATCATTTTATCTAGTAACCAACATATTTCAATGTAGACTGAGCACAGCAAACCTTTCAAGCAGTACAAAATTTGAAGAAAATACTCAACATAAACAAAATATATGGCAACATTAAAGCATACCGTAAAAATTTTAGTGATAGTTTAGCAAGACCTACATAGCTTGTCGGCACTCAACCCAAGCTTGAAGGACTGTAAAGTTTGAAGCACTGTGAATACAAACAAACGCACTCACATATAAGCACGTACACACAGACCTTAAATAAACATAGGCTCTCTATGCTGTTTTCAACATGTTGCTCTCTTCCTTCCACTGTAATTACTCCACAATAAACCAGCTGCCATTTCCCCCATCTCTCATTTATGCTAGATCAAAGAGGTTGTTTTTTAATAGTCCCTTACATATCATGATTATGGAATAATATATTAAACTTCTCAAAACAAAGATGTTATATTGAGTATGTTAGAGCTAATATTATTTGCCCACTCTTCCCTTCCCAACAGATAATTCCAGTATACTTCTTAGGAGGTTGAATATCAAAGCTGTCACCAGAAAACTCCTACTGTAAATCTGCATTTTATAACATTTTCAATCAGATTGTGTGTGCCTGCAACATGAGTCATGAATTCTAATGAAAAGAGTAAAGTTGTAGACAGAAAAACCATTAGTAGATTGTTGCATTATTATAGGGAAGAAATGATACAGTTTAATAAGAGCATGGGGAACAGCAGATATAAAAATTAAATGGGCTTGGGATAAACTGTGGAATTAGAATCATCAGAAATTGACACTTACAGTAGAATGTGGTTAAATGTAGTCAAATAAAAACAAAAGGACATGTTCTACACTCCTGCACTGAACTGTTGGGTAGGCAGAGGGTAGTATTATGGACTGAGATAGGAACTAATTGAGGAAGAATGAATTTGAAAGGAAAAAGATAAGTTAAGTTTTAGACATGTTGAGTTGGAGCTAACTGCAAGACAAACAAATAGAAACATTCGGCAGGGGGTTGTGTAGTAGTATCTAGAGTTCAGAATATAAATGAGAGTTGGAGGATTTAGAAAACAATAGCATGTAGGTAATGATGAACTCCATGGCAGTGGATGCGACTGATTACAAAGGGCAAATAGAGTGGGAGAGCTAGTATACTTAGAACCAAGCATGAAGAAACACCAGTCTGTAAGGGATGGATAGAAAAAGAAGAGTCTACTCTGGAGACACAGAAGGCATAGCAAGGGAGGTCACTTTACTACCAGGAGAATGTGCAGCCACAGCATCTGATGGAAGACTGTTTCCAAAATGAAGTTGAATGCTGCTGAGATGCCAAAAATATGAGGGGTAAGGACAGCACATTGGATTTAATGATAAAGCTGTCATTGCGAGATGTTTATCATATAGCCCTTTTAACTTCTGACAGTATAAATAACAAAAAAAGAGATGAAGAAAGAACATTAAAAATGTTATTGGATGAAAATAATTTTAAGTTAATGAAAGTTATTACAGCTTTTTACATCTCAGGTATAGAATGCAATATATTTTCATGTATTCACGAAAAATTTGAAAAAAATTAGGCCAGTCATGGTAGCTCACACCTGTAATCCCAGCACTTTGGGAGGTCAAGGCGGGCAGATCACTTGAGGTCAGGAGTTCGAGACAAGCGTGGCCAACATGATGAAACCTTCTCTATACTAAAACAAAAATTAGCTGGGCATGGTGGTGGGCGCCTGTAATCCCAACTACCTGGGAGGCTGAGGCAGGAGAATTGCTTCAACCCGGGAGGCAGAGGTTGCAGTGAGCTGAGATCATGCCACTACACCCCAGTCTGGGCAACAGAGGGAGACTCTGTCTCAAAAAAATTAAAAGAAAAAAAAGAAAGAAAAGAAGAAAAAATTAAACAGTATGTTTCAAGAAAAGCTAAATATAAAAACAGAATATATTTAAAAATTTTAAACCAAGGGTAAAAACAAAATTTCTAACATCTTCAAAAGGAAAATTTTCTGAATAACGTTTGTTCAAAGATGGAACAAAACAAAAATTAAAGACTTTCAAAAATACTAAAAATGGAAACATGCACATCAAGGTTTGTGTATGTGATCTAAGATCTACTTATCACAAATTCATGGTTTTTAAATAGTCTCTCCATTTAAACAGACAGAATAGAAATCAAAGTAGCATTCAGTCCATGTAGAAAGTCTATATTTTAAAAAAGAATGAAGATAATAAAGATAAACAGAGAAATAATTGACTGAGACAACAGGAAATGTAGAATTGATAAATCCATAAGAATTCTTTTTTAAAATGTCAATACAAATCAAACATATTACTTTTTATAAAAATATGCAAAATCTACAGGAACCAAACTATAAAAGTGCATTGGATGCAGAAAAATGTCTTCAGCAGACCATATTCTTCAATGTAAAAAATGAATATCCAAAGCTATGAGTTCTTTTGAAAGTAATTTCACTGTTGTTGTCGCTGTTTAATTTTCTTAATTACTTTGGTGAAGACAGTGAGGAGACATAAAAACTTGGCAGTTTTGTAAGGAGGTGAGAAAGAGATGAAAGTGCACTAAATGGCATCTCCTTTTACAACATGCTAACTAATACACTCCAAATAACTAACATGTTTACCATTTAATATTGAACTATTCTCAGAATAAAGTCAAACTTTCTAAGTACAATAGAAAAAATACACATTCAATTTTATAATAAAAATAAAATTTTAAATATACAATTAGAGATAATATTTGAAAAATATGTATCATGAAATATATACTGAATATATACTAAATATATAAGTAGTTCTTGTAAATCAAAAGGAAAAATAGGAATATCCCAGTTTCCACATAAGCATTTATGTGTACTTGTGTGTATATTTGTAATAAATATATAGATAAATGTTCAACCACACAGGCAATCAAAAACTATCAGTTTAAAAAGTAATAAGGGTTTAAGTTCTGCCTATGTAATTAATGGAGGTAAAATTGACAAACCTTTTGGAGACAAACTGAAATGTAAAACCAAGGCCCTAAAATACATACACACTTTGTCTCCATAATTTAACTTATTGTATTTAAACCTAAAGGACACTGAAGATGTGCACAAATACGTATTTATACAGTTTTCTACATTTAAATTATTTATATAATATGTATAATGTATATTGATGTACAATATAAATTTAAGCAACAATTTATATTTCCCTTATGGAGCAGTTCTATGACAGGACATTAAATAATCATTACAAATCATACTGTAGGGAGCCATTTGTGAAGGATGTTAAAATATACGTGATACACGGTGAAAAATAAGGTTACAAAATGAAGCATAGTGTAATTTTCAATAAAGCATTTAGATTCCTATATAGAATATGCAGCACTATTAATACATGAACTATATAAGGCTTTGACAACAGTGCCTTATTCAACATGATAGATAAGCCATCCTGTGGTACTGATTGTGGAAGGTGGTAGGTAGATGAATACCGCCCTGCTTCCCACATGGCCATTGAATGGTGTATAAGAAATCTAAAAGATTATATACATCCCATTGAAGACTTACAGAAGTCCTGAAAATGCCAATTTTTTGGTAGAAGTATATGATCAGGACCAAGCAACCCCCAAGTGCAGGCACTTCAAAGATCGGATGCAAGGAAGTACCAATAGAGATGCCAGAATATCACTCAAAAGCCAGATGAAGCTAATGGCATCTCCATGATTATCAGTCATCCCATAATAGAAATCCCTAGGCATCCAAAGGATACTGCAAGGAATCAAGAACCCCTTTGTTCCTGATGCTACGAAGAGACAGTAAGCCAATCTCATTTATCTATATAGTTTTAGGGGATAGGGAAGAAGGAAATTGTAATTCTAAAGGACTGCCGATTTTTCTGAAAAGATAGAGTCATCCAAACTTTTTAAACCAAGCCTGAGGGGAAGCTAAATTTTAAAGAGACTTTGATATTTAGATGGAAAGTAAGCTATTTAAACTAGAAGAAACCAAGGTACCACTAACTGGCAAGTCTAAATAGCCTAGGCTACTTGTAAGTGTTCGTGTATTCATTTTATTTTTCTGTGAAACAAGTTACTACTCTAAATCCATCACCAAGAAATAACCATTGTTCATATGTTAGTATACTTCCTTCGAGTCTTTTTATGTATTAAATTAAAATATTTTTAACTGATTAGCAGCCTACAGTTTTATTTAACATTACATAAATAATCACAGATGTATGCATAATATAACTCAGATGTGCAGGACAAATTAAGGATGATAACAGAGAGTGATGGTCACAGGAAACAAACCTCTTGTACCGCAGCGAGGCTCATGAAGATGACAGTAGACATAGAAAATAAAAACAAGGCTGGGTGTGGTAGCTCACACCTGTAATCCCAGCACTTCGGGAGGCCGAGGCAGGCAGATCACCTGAGGTAGGGAGTTTGAGAACAGCCCTACCAACATGGAGAAACTCCATCTCTACTAAAAATAGAAAATTAGCCGCACATGGTGGTGCACGCCTGTAATTCCGGCTACTCAGGAGGCTGAGGTAGGGGAACCACTTGAACCCAGGAGGCGAGGTTGCAGAGGTTGCAGTGAGCCAAGATCATGCCATTGCACCCCAGCCTGGGCAACAAGAGTGAAACTCTACCTCAAACAAAAAAAAAAAAAAAAAGAAAGAAATAAAAAAGAAAAACAAAATTGCCTTTCTTGGTGTGGATTTGAAGTTATTTTATATTTTCTCTTTCATAAATTTTCTATATTTTTACTATTTCGCATAGTGAGCATGTATTATTTTCATGGCAAAAACTCAATATATATTTTACGTATCTGTAACTGTGGCTGCAGGAGCAAAGAATGAGAAAATTACTAAGCCCCCATACGAGCCTTTCTTCACAGCAGTAAACAACTTGAGTGATATCTAACATTTCCTCCTTGTGAATTTTTTGGAACTAAACCATAATATTAAAAAAGTATAGTGTTACGAGAACACTTCACTGCCAATTCAAAAACTGCTATGTATCAAACTTGAACTCAGAAGGTGTTAATGCTTAGGCCAATCGAAGGGAGCTCCCAAAGGATTGAAAGTCTATCACAACTCTGAGATTTTGTGTATGTACCATCTCAAATTTAATAAAAACAGTTCATGTTGAGTCCAAATGTCACACTAACTGTGAGACTAAGAGACTAATAGCAAGTGTGTTTTTAGATGGCAGCTGCAGGCAAGACAGACCCTGTGTGCAAGTGATGGAAAAGTAGCTGCTGCGCCGTTACGTCTCTGCCAACAACATTTCCATTCAATGTCAGGATTGAATAACCTCCTCCATTCTGCTCTATTATACATATGTGTATGCTTTAGACAACTAAGCAAACAGTAGACATACATGATTTCTGCAAACAAGACTCACACGGACTTACGCTTTCAGGTATACACCAACTTTAGATGTATGAAAGTTAATAATATACTTTAATGTTATGAGTGGGATTTCATTCTCGCTGATTTAAAAAAAATTATGAAACTGCTAATAATACCTTGTTTTTAATACATAGTTTGACTATATATAGAGACATTTCTATATAATATTTTCTTAATAGTATTCCTTTGCTATTTGCCTTCACAAATCCACAGTAAAAAATTAAAAAATCTTTATCTGTGAGTTGAAAAAACTGATCTCAATCATAGGAGGCTTTTAAATTCTCCATTTTCCACTCCCTTGGAAAAGTAGAGACTGTTAAGTAAGCAAATATTCAAAAAATTGTCTAAACACTTCTATAGAGAGATGGCAACACACCAACTCACAACTGTTTACTCTGTTCATCAGCTTATACATAAATGTTTCAAATTGGGATAAAAAAAGAGGTAAAGGGTCAATTTATTATACAAAAGTATAGGATTTTTAAAATCCTGACTTCATGGAAGTCAAGGATTCACTATGGTTGCAAATTCATCATCTTGGTAATTAAAGACAGGCCTGCTTTTGTCAATAAAGTTTTATTGAAACAGCTACAATTAATCATGCAAATATTGTCTATGAGTGCTTCTGTATTACAATGGTAGAGCTAAGTAGTAAGGACAGAGATCATATGCCTTGCAAAGACAAAAATATTTACTATCTTGCCCTTTAAGTAAAAGTTTTTGCTTACCCCTCATGTAGGGCATGAATGAGTTCATATTGTATTTATTAATATTTTGTTAGAAATAATATATTTTACATATATATTTACTGTGCTTTACTGTGCTTAGCTTTATTGCTCTTTACAGATACTGTGTTTTTTTGTTTGTTTCTACAAATTGAAGATTGGTGGCAATCCTTCGTGAAGGTCTACCAGCTCCATTTTTCCAACAGCATGTGCTTACTTCCTGTTTCTGTGTCACATTTTAGAATTGTTGCAGTGTTTTCAATGTTTTCATTATTATATCAGTCATGGTGACCTGTGACCAGTGGTCTTTGATATTACTATTGTAATTGTTTTGGGGTGCCATGAACCACACCCAAAAGACGGTGAACTTAGTCAATAAATGTTGTGTGTTCGGACTGCTCCAACTGGTCAGACATTCCACCATCTCCCTCCCTCTTCTCCTTGGGCCTCACTATTTCATGAAACACAAAAATACAAAAGTTAGGCCAATCTATAACCCTGCAATGGCCTCTCAGTGTTCATGAAAAAGAGTTACATGTCTCACACTTTAGATCAAAAGCTAGAAATGATTAACCTAAGTGAGGAAGACATGTCAAAAGTCAAGAAAGGCTGAAAGTTAGGCCTCTTGTGCCAAACAGCCAAGTTGTGAATGCAAATAAAAAGCTTTTGAAGGAAATTAAAATTGCTACTCCAGCGAATACACGAATAATAAGAAAGCAAAACAGCCTTATTGCTGATGTGGAGAAAGTTACAGTTTTCTGGAAAGATCAAACCAGCCACAACATTCCCTTAAGCCAAATTCTAATCCAGAGCAAAGTCCAAAGAGAGTTACTTCAATTCTATAAAGGCTGAGAGAGGTGAGTAAGCCAACGAAGAGAATTTGAAGCTGACAGACATTGGTTCACGAAGTTTAAGAAAAGAAGCTCTCTTCATAACATAAAAGTACAAGGTGAAGCAGCAAGCACTGATGGAGGATCTGCAGCAACTTATCCAGAAGATCTAGCTAAGATCATTGATGGCGGTGGCTATCACTGATGAATGTGGTCTGGAACTGAATGCAAAATACTTCTCAGGTATGCCTGTGTGTGTGTGTGTGTGTGTGTGTGTGTGTGTGTGTGTGTGTGTACTCCCACAGGTCCTATACAGAACAATAAATCAAAGGGACTTAGACACAGTTTGTATCTGCTACTCATTGGTTTACTACTCTTCACCAAAAAATGTTACAACTTAGTTAATATTTATGTTAAAATTTCAGATAATAGTTATTTAGTTTCCTTAGCAATGCAAATGACTATAATACAAGGTTTCTCAGGCAATACTTTTGTCTTTATAGATTAAAAAAAAACAAGCAAAATTTTTGCTTAGTGGTTCTTCCAGTTTGGATTTCCAAGCATGTAAATGAATGGTCTGCACTCTTTGCAACTATTGAAATGTAATGGTACTAAGGCACCTGTCATTTTCATTAAACAAGGCAAGAGTCTATCTGAATTGTGGGACTGGGAGGGAAGTTGGTACAAATAAAACACTTTCTGGGATCTGAGTAAAGGTAGTGGAAGAGCAGCTGAGAAAAAACCTCAGAGTAAAGCTTCCCCTGGAGATTACACGAAGAAGAATGCCTCGAATTCTTTTATAGGACAATTTCCCATTCTTAACATGCCTAATTTTTACATTATGGTACATTAATTTTATATCATCATATAATTTAATTTTTGTACTATATTACAAATATAATTCTTAAACTATTTTCTCAGTTGGATAGGATATATCTTCAAGTAGGATTTTCAAGAATGTTTTGTGTATAATGGTGTCTGAGTTCTTGTATATGTCAGTACATCTCGCTTCATCCATAAAAAATTTATAACCTAACCCTATATAATAATGTAAAGCCACAGCCTTTTTCTCTCAGAAATCAGTAGATACTGTTCCATCGGGTTCTACAGGGAAGTATAATGCTAGCCTGATTTTAGCATGTAAAAGTAAAAACAAAACTGTAGACTCAGTAATTTTTTTAATGCTTTCTGTCAAGTTTTTTGCACTAACTGTTCTTCTCCAAGAACACTTAAAATTATTTAGTAATGTCCAGCTCTTTGTCTTGCACATCTAACATCTTCTCTCTCATCCATCTGAACCTTTTTTTCAACTTTCCTTAGCATTTAGGAAGAGCTTATTGTGTTTGTCTTCCACATTACAGACATGATGTCTTAGTGTTAAATCTTTTCTGCTGGCTCTGTGGATTTAATGTGGACACTGCATTTTAAAATTTCATTATTTAGTGCATTACACTTTTCTTCATGACCTTTTTTCTTTAGATGGTTCCCTTTGTATAGATTTCTTATTCTGTTTTACAGTAACTATATCTTCTTACACTCCACTGAGACAGCTGGCCAATTTTCCTACAAGCTTTTCCTATTTCCCCTTTGAGTCTCCAGGATGAATTTTGAAAATCTCCTTTTCAATATAAAATTTAAAACATTCATTGTTGAATTTCTAAATAAATTCTAATGATAGGAGATTTATACAGAAAAGGTATTGGAGAAAGGCAAAAGTATACAGCCTGGCCATCACAGACCCTGGTGAGTTTTTGGAATCTATCAGGTTTCTATATCTTTTGTTTTTGTAGAATTAAAATGTAATTTTCTTCTCTGAACAATTCCAGTTTCTAATTTTGTCTCTGGCAATGGAGCTTCATATTGGGAGGCGGTGTTTATTCATCTTTCCCAAAACTGCCCACCAGCCCCTTTTATGTGTTAGCAAATGTTTTGCTATGAAGCATATGGAAATAACAAAAGAGATACAGAGAAAGTCATAAAGAGAATAGGGTAGGTGGATAATACTTTGATGTGTTAAAATAACAACAGTAATGACAGTGGCTATGACTACCAAAATTCAATAGCTTATTAGTTTCTTTCTCCTAATTCCCTACTCGTTCTTTCTCCCTTGATTTGCTATCAATGAATGCAGACAGAAGGATATTAGTGAGAATAGAAGTGGACTTTGAAGATAGCACTGTGGAGGACTCAAAAGTAGCAGACAAGCATTAGAAAGACAGCTGCTCATCCTTTAAGAGGTTTCTAAACTGAAGACAAAAGACAGGGTCACAAGACGATTTTCAAATTCAAATAGGATTACTCTTTCTTTTCCTAGCTTGTTGAATTTTTTTAATGAAGTGGTGTTAATGATCCATCAATTAAGATTTTCAACTCAAAAATATTAGGCTAAAATTGGTTATTATGTTAAATACTATATATAGTATAATAATAAATGCTATGTTAATGAATATAAGTTAATGAATTTCAGTGTTTTATGACATGTCTTATTTATTTATTTATTTATTTATTTATTTATTTGAGACGGAGTCTCACCCTGTCGCCCAGGCTGGAGTGCAGTGGTGTGATCTCAGCTCACTGCAAGCTCCGCCTCCTGGGTTCACGCCATTCTCCCACCTCAGCCTCCTGAGTAGCTGGGACTACAGGTGCCCGCCGCCACACCTGGTAATTTTGTTTCTGTATTTTTAGTAGAGACGAGGTTTCACCACGTTAGCCAGGATGGTCTCAATCTCTTAACCTAGTGATCTGCCTGCCTCGGCCTCCCAAAGTGCTGGGATTACAGGCGTGAGCCACCACGCCCGGCCGACATGTCATTATTTTATATTGTCTATGTCTTCAAAGACATTTTATTTCAGTTATCTTATGTTTTATTGCTATATCATAGTTGTATATATTTTGGGGGTACATGTGATATTTTGATACTTGTATATGATGTGTAGGTCAGAGTAACTAGGATATTCATCACCTCAAAAATTTATCTTTTCTTTGTGTGGTGAACATTACAATTCTTCTAAGTATTTGGAATTACAGAATAAATTATTGTTAACTGTAATTAGAAATTTAGTTTTGGCTACAGTAGATGTAGCTATTCTGGAGCCATTTAAAGGGTAAGCCCTAGTTCTAAATTCTTAAGTCTGCTTCATGTGGCAACTCTTCTTCTGTGTTTCTCAGGTCCTGCCTGTAATCTCATGCTTGTCTACTGAGAGTCTTTCCTTATTCTGCATAACTCCTGTGAGGACTAGCTGCCGTCTTCAACCCCTCAGGATAAAAAGGTGATCATTACATGGCTCTAGTAGGAGTGATTCTTGGTGTCCAGTGGTCTAGAATGCAATCATGTTGGGGATAATGACTTCTAAAATCCAAACTCCTTGTGCTTCTACTGTAATATATAAGCTTGCTTTATGCTTCCAGGTAATGTGTTTTGTCTATTGCCTACTGTCACTATGTCTGTTAGGTAGGGATAATGCTGAAAACCCATTTCAGAATAACTTGGCTGCTGCTTCTTGCAGTTGGCTCTTACGTAGTGTGCTTAGATTCCTGAGCATGCCATAGCTTCTCTTTGCCTGAGTCAATACGTGTTGTCTGATTTCTCTGGCTTTATGATCCTCACTCTGCTACTCTCAAATATTCACCTTTCTGTCTCATTTTTAGTGTTTATTTCCCTAGATGCAGATCACATTTTAATAATCCAGTTCCCTAATTTTCCTGAAATTGGGGTTCTGTTTTCGTATTCATGCAGTCATGCCTACCCTAACCAATTTTGTTAATAGTTGCCAATTAGACCTGCCCTGTCTATGGTGTCCTCACTGGCTTAGGTTAATATGGAATCCCCGGGGACTTCAGAGTCTACCAAAAGAGTACAGTACTATTAAATAAATATGTGCACTAATGTGAGCATAAGGCAGGAACCCAAATGCTAGAAATTTCACACTCTGCTGTAGATTTCAGCAATTATAAAGTGTTAACTTTTTAAAAGTTGCTAATTTAATGAGATTTAGAACCTTAACAGGATTTTATATAATGTAGCATTCAGCATTTTTAATGTTATTACAGGTTTGTTTAAAAGGCAGAGAAACAAATTGATTAGTCATGGTCCAGAGATACTCTTAACAAGCAATAAGCTCTCAAATCCCTCTACCTTATTATAGCAACTGATTTAATTTTGTTGTACAATACTGTCTATTAGCATAGCATGTTTTATTCAGTCATCTCCAGTCGTTTTTAGACTAATAAATTTCTGAAAGCCTTACTACAAACGAGAAGTCCAAAGGTGAGTCAAATAGGAATTATTTCCAGAAACAGCAACCATAAGCAGTTGAGGAAAAGACACAAGAATTATTACAAGATCAAAGCTCAAATTATTGGCTAGATACCAAGGTATCCAAGAAATATAGCTCAAACCACAAATGAAAGTAACATATGTAATGTTAAATTTTCTAGTAGCCATATTTTAAAAGTTTAAATAAAAAAAGCAGATGAGGTTAACTTTAGTAATATATTTTATAAAACCTCAATATATCCAAGTTAACATTTTGTTATTAAATCATCTGCAAGCGTGTGCTAAGAATTAAAGATCTGGTGTGTATCTTACAGTGATAGAACATTTCATTTTGGATTAGTCATATCTCAAGTAATCGATAGTTACATAGGACTAGTGGCCACCATAGTATACAGTTCAGGTCTAGATTTTTACGTCATCATTATGCCTTTAGAAAAAATATTCTAGAGAAAAAATAATAATTGATAAGTATGTGAGGTAATGAAAATGTTAACTGGGTTCGATTTAGCTATTTCACAACACATACATATTTCAAAACGTTGCACAGATTATATATAATTTGTCAATTAAAAATTTTAAATGATATAAAATAATTAATATGAGAGACAACAGTTATTTTCTCTTACCTGCACAAATCTTCTTTAATGTGAAGGGAAATCAATTCCTTAGGAATATGAAAGGAAAGAATGCTCTCTGACATTTGCTCTCGAATTCGCATCCACTTATTGTCAGATGTGGGAAATCTATATAATTTACATACTGGGTTCTTTAACACTGGAAAAAAAAGAAAAAAATCATACTTAAATTCTAAGCAAACGCATGTCAGGCGAAGCCCAATTAACAAAACCATTAGTCAAGGTAACACTTTTGTTATTCATTTGATCCAAAATTTATTTTTAATCAAAATCCATTAGCGTATCTGAATTTCTAAGAATTTTATTTTGACTTTTTTTTCAGTAGCTTCTGAGACATATAATCTTTGTTAAATTAAAAGAAAAAATATACATCAGACTCCAAATCATAAATGTGACTACTGTGGCTTTCTAATTTATTACCTATTGACTCTTGTCTTCTTCTAAAGTTTTATAAAGTGTATGTGTCTACAAATATACATTAAAGCATAAATATGTACACCTAATATACACTTTGAACAAATATATTTCTGAATTTCTTCTGATCACTTTTAGTCAACTTTACCTATTTACGTAGTAGGTCACAAACTTATATGTTATTTTAGGAGTTACAAAATGTCTTACTAAATGTTATTTCTTACATGTCAGAAAGGTTCACTCTTTTGTCTTAAAATCTGTTAAAATTCAAATACCAAGCATACTTTAGTATCAATGAGTCAATAACACACTTTCCTGAAACCACGTATTATCAGAAGCAAGGCAGAGGGACTGTGAAGAAACCGTATTTAGTATGTAGGGGAAAGTAACAAAGTCATGTACCCAAGAATTTTTTTAAAAGATTCAGAAAAAGCATATAGGATTAGATATTATGATAACATTCGATACTTATTAGTGAAGCCAGTACTCACACCACACTTTCAAACCATTGGGGGAGAATTTCATTTCCATTGCTCTTCAGCAATGAATGCCTATGTCACACTTACTTACACACCAAAGCTTAGCAGGCAATAAAATATCAAGTCAGTCACCAGTCAAGAATCTATGATTAGTTGACTTCAGTTTAAATAAAGCTAATTAAAAACATTATTTGATATTGAAGCAGAAGGCTTTAAATAATATTGAACATGGTATGTGGGCTAGATCTCCTCAATGTACAGGGAAAAATTCTTTTCAAAATTTTACAGTTTGTAAGAACACCGTATTTCATTCGCTACTTGGGTAAACATACATATTTTTGAACACTGAAATGAGGATCTATTCATCCATTCCTCTGCAATCATCCATTCTCAAAGGTACACTCGGGACATTATCATTATCAAAACTAGTACCATAATGGAAACTTTGATTTCGAACATCCCGTTCTTCAACCACCAGATTCAAAACTTCTAGTACACTTACAATACCTCCTGCCAAGAATTAGAGTGCTCACTTTTCAACAGCACCAACAGAAGCCAGAAGAAAGTACACTATTTCTAGCATGTTGAGAGAAAATACTGCATTTTAAAATCTAGAGTGGTATGCCCCTAAAGATTATCTTTTGAATATAAGCACAATATTTAAATGTTGTCAATTTGGTTCTTTACAGAATACATACTTAGAGTTTATTATCTTTACTTTCTTTCTCCTGAAATATAAAGACTTACAGCCGATTAAGAAAAGAGAAAGTTTTATTCATTTGTGAAGTGACAGTGTTTCAAAGATATAAGAATTTGATTACTCCTTCTATTACAGTATCTCTGGAATAGGAAGAGAAAAAATATGTACTAAATTCGTTATGGTGTCCATATACCAAATATGGGATCTCATGAATTCCCAATATACCTAACATGGTTAGGAATATGCATGCATCATTTATGGTAAGACAAACTTCAGTCCTTAAAATGGCCAAATTGTTTCTTATTTAGCAACATATATAAATATTTAGTTATTTGGTTTATCTAGACTCAGTATAAGTGCTATTTTTTAACCTGTTTTTTTTTTCATGATTACACAGAACTTTTGTATCGCCTAAAGCATGGTTAAAAATCCTTGGATTTTGCTTGCCTTTTATATATACATCAATAATAATTTTTTAGAAAAGTTGTATTTTTAATTATGTCACAAAATATAAAAGTCTTCATTTTCTCTGTTGATCTCAAAACAAATCCTTCTACTTTTAGTTTACTGTTTTCTCATATATATATATATATATTTATTTATTTTTATTTTTATTTTTTTATTTTGAGACAGGATCTCACTCCATCACCAAGGCTGGAGCTTAAGTGTGAGCTCAGTGATCTTCCTGTCTCATCCTCCCAAGTAGCTGGGACTATAGGAGCATGGTAATTTTTTTTTTTTTTTTTTTTTTTTTTTTTTTTTTTCTGTGAAGACAGTGTTTCACCATTATTACCCAGGCTGGTCTTAAACTCCTGGACTCAAGCTATCCCCCCATTTCGGCCTCTCAAAGTGCTGAGATTACAGGTGCAAGCCACCACACCTGGCCCTATTGTTTCCATTCTAATACTCTTCAGTGCACTCTGAATATAAACCTTTGTTGAAATAGATTAAGCAGAAATCAAAGGTGGTTTGATTAATGAACTCCAGAACTCTCCTGTAACTACCAGGTACACAGCATCCAAGGACTCTCTGGGAATGTTGCTATTTATAAAGAAAATACTTGGAACAATTTAAAACCCAGGCACTTTAGTCATGCAAAAAATTGCCAGTGTGGTTGCCTATTTAAATTTTGTGGTATAGGTTCTGATCCTTTGAGACTCATAGGTCTCCAAACATTAGTAGTAAATTGCATATCTTTATCATTATCTCAATGTAGGTATAATGGAATCTACTTTGCAACCCAGTTTGACCCAGCAGTGTTGCTTATTAAACACCTATCATGTCTGAAGCAAGTATCATAAAATGCAGTATATGTATGTATCATATGTATCCTATGTATCATAAAATGCAGTATAACACAGTATTATTTTTAAAATGAATAAATTGGCTCTGAACTTTAAATACCATGCAAATTTGTTGCACTGGTTACACAAAGAGCAAATAAAACGTTCTCAACTCAAAATTCTTGATGGTCTGATGGCGGGGAGGTTTTGCTATCGTCACATAAAAGAAAGGCATGGTACTCATGTGTCCAGTATTGAACAATGGGACACAAAAGATGAATGTTTTGTCAACTTAAAAAAAAAGATTATTCTCTATAGCATACACACTCTGCTCACACACACTCCAGCTGCGTAAATAAGCAAATGACTGTGAATGACTTTCATCTCTGGCTCTCCACTGGTGGCAAGTATTTATTCATGCAGGAGATGACTTGCTGTCCATACAATAGGCTTATCTCAATAACAGTAACTATGTAATACCTATTATAAGCTCTTTTTAAAGAGAGCCCTGTGTGTATTCTCATCTTCATTTTTTCACAATTGCCATACAATTGCTAAAAATACCATGTGACCGATTAAATCAAAAGAAAAGTAGTTGAGATATTTTAGACCATATCATTGTATTGTGATAACAATGTGAGTAAAGTTCTGAACTAGTCCAGATCTTGATTGACACATTCCTCTTGAGGTCCACCCCTTGAGATCTACCCCTTGAGATGAACACATAGAAGGAAAGTAAATGGCAGATTTTCCTTTCCTTTGAAATTGCAGCACACCTCAAATTTCTATATTGTTTCTCCCAGACTGTAATAGGGACATTGAACAAGGTAGCATGCCACCTGCTTTTTCATGGGATTCAGTAATTGTGAAAGCCAAACTGCTGCAGTTCTAAATTATCCAAAGTAAGGATGCTGAGGAAATGTTCAACAAAGCCAACATGGATAAAAAAGACTGCTGCTCAAGTAACTTTGGAGCAGAGAAGATAAACCAAAGAGATACCATAGAGATGGCCTTCTCTCTGCTGTTTCTATAAACAAAGCTATGCTAGCAATATCAGTGGGTTCACTGGACAAGAAATTTTGGAAATACAGATTCAGGGTCCAGGGGATAATCAAAAAGCTCAAACATTTATTTCACCAGGTTATCGTTTATATGTTTCTCCAGAGGAAGCTAATCTGCGATTATCTTCACATACTTTCTTGCTTCCAGTACATGATAGAAGCAGCATATTTCAATGAATCCAACTTGATTGGCTTCAGGCCATACAGATTCATTATTGTACTACACTGCAGATTCTTGTAGAGAATCTATTCATTCCATAGTTTTAATTATGTAGTTGTTTAATTAATTATTCAGCTAAATGTACCTATATTGCCTATTCTCCAAAAGCTACATTATACTTTCTAAGGATAAGTCTGTAATCCAATTAGATACTGACACATTCTCATTTGTATTCGAAAATATCTTAGACTTAAACACATAATAAATGAACGTTGGCTCTTTTAAAGATTGGATGAGCACTGAGAAACCTAAACAGAAATTACAAAAACACTATCCTTAGCATGGCTTCAGAAAAGTGAGGGTAAGAAAAACCTGAGAGCAACTCAGAAAATACAGCAAACAGATACCCTGAATCCAGCCAAACTCACGAGCTCTTGGCCAAAAATAAGAAAAACTATTACAGATGTCGTAATAAAACACACATGCATTATTTGTCTACAGTTGGTGACAACTGAATTTCACCTGTAGAATTTGGATTTTAGATCCTGGGTGGTTAGAAAAAGGACTGTCCTTAGGTCTGTTCATTGTGCTTCAGTGAGTGAAGGATACTATTTGTAAAGCTAGAAGCTAGCTCCTATGTCGTGCTGAGAAAACCAGACAACCTGTACTCTACTGCACTCATCAAGTTGTTTCTTGCCAGTATGCCTCTGGTCAAGGCATTCCATGCAAATCACAGGAACTCCCCACTTTCCTAACCATATGTAATCATCCTATAAACTTAGCTCAGCTATCGCCTCCTCCAGGAAGCCTTCTTCAGCTTATACTACCTCCCTCCCTATGTAGATGTCTCTCCTTTTTACATCACACCGCCATTTCTATCATGGATCTTACCGACTGTACTACAGTAGTCTGTTTAGTAGTCTATGTCTCCTGCGGGAATATGAGCTTTGTGTGTGTTGGGGGGAGAGTGGTGGAGAGAGCTGTGTAGTTTTTCTGGTTCTCTTTTTTTCCTCCTGCACTTACCATAATGCCCAGTAAATAAAACATACAGAAATGAGTCTTAGATCTTACGACTCAGATGTTTCTCGTCATTACTCTCCCCATGAAGAGAGCAGGTAGGACACCACTAATTGTGGAAATTGAGAGGGGAAAATGCAAGAAGGAAGAGTATAATTAAAAGCCCCAATGCAAGAGAGAGCACAGGGACCAGAATCAGGGAAAAGATTAACCATAACTGAAAGATCCCTTCATGTTCTTCCACAAAATGTAAACTTTTTGACTATTATCACTTTCTTGCCCATATTGGTTTTCTTCTCGTTTACCTAGAGGAAGAGGAGGAGATAAATGGACTTACAAAGATAGTTGAAGCATTTAAAGTCGTCTAAGAGATGGTCCTATTCATTATTAGATAGCGAAGTTTACCCTTCC
This sequence comes from Macaca thibetana thibetana, assembly GCF_024542745.1. Classification (NCBI taxonomy): domain Eukaryota; kingdom Metazoa; phylum Chordata; class Mammalia; order Primates; family Cercopithecidae; genus Macaca; species Macaca thibetana. The sequence continues at coordinate 47,313,527 of NC_065582.1, read as the reverse complement.
CTTTGAAGCTACTTAACATCTTAAGTTAAATATTGTATTAGCACACAGTAATGAAAACATATGGAAATTTCAAAAGAGCAAAGCCAGTGGATTGCAACACATTTGTTAAAACAGCAAAGGGCAAATAAATCTAGGGAGGAAGTAAAAAGGATCAAGGGCCAATGTTATAAACCAAGATGGCCCCAAATTTTACATACCAGAGACTTACAACCACTGAGGCAAAACCCATTTAAATCACACGGAGAAAATATATTTTGTTAATATAAAATGAATATCATCTGATATTCAACAAGGTAGTGAATTTAGTAACGCATGAATGAAAGGAAAAACAAGGAAAAACTTGGCATTTGCTTTTCGCTGGAATTCATCAGGACTCAAAATGAGTACGGTAGGGACTAGTTTTGACTATCTTAAAATATTCTGAATCATGCATTGCTTTGGATGGGGGTGGTAATGAGGAGAAAGTTATCTCAATATTTAGCTTAATTGTGTGGTATTGTGAAAGTCAATTAAAATCTATGGTGCTACATGAAGTAGACCAAACTTTATTATTATTGTTATTATTATACTCTTAAGTTCTGGGATACATGTGTAGAACATGCAGGTTTGATACATAGGTATATACGTTCCATGGTGGTTTGGTGCACCCATCAACACATCATTTATATTAGGTATTTCTCCTAATGCTATCCTTCCCCTAGATCCCACCCACTGACAGGTCCCAGTGTGTGATGTTCCCCTCCCTGTGTCCATGTGTTCTCATTGTTCAACTCCCACTTATGAGTGAGAACATGTGGTGTTTGGTTTTCCGTTCCTGTGTTAGTTTGCTGAGAATGATAGTTTCCAGTTTCATCTATGTCCCTGCAAAGGACATTAACTCATCCTTTTTTATGGCTGCATAGTATTCCATGGTGTATATATGCTCCCCCACTTTTTTTTTTTTTTTTTTTGAGACGGAGTCTCACTCTCTCTCCTAATCTGGAGTGCAGTGGTGCAATCTCGGCTCACTGCAAGCTCTGCCTACTGGGTTCATGCCTCAGTCTCCCAAGTAGCTAGGACTACAGGCGCCCACCACCATGCCTGGCTAATTTTTTGTTGTTGCTGTATTCTTAGTAGAGACAGTGTTTCACCATGTTAGCCAGGATGGTCTTGACCTCCTGACCTTGTGATCCACCCGCCTTGGCCTCCCATAGTGCTAGGATTACAGGTGTGAGCCACCGCACCCAGCCCACATTTTCTTTATCCAGTCTATTACTGATTGGCATTTGGGTTGATTCCAAATCTTTGCTATTGTGAACAGTGCTACAATAAACATACACGTGCATGTGTCTTTATAGTAGAATGATTTATAATTCTTTGGATATATACTCAGTAATGGGATTGCTGGATCATATGTCTGTGGGCCACATAAATGTCTTCTTTTCAGAAGTGTCTGTTCATATCTTTCACCCACTTTTGGATGGGTTTTTTTTCTTGCAAATTTGTTTAAGTTCCTTGTAGATTCTGGATAGTAGCCCTTTGTCAGATGAATAAATTGCAAAAATTGTCTCCCATTCTTTAGGTTGCCTGTTCACTCTGATGATAGTTTCTTTTGTGTGCAGAAGTTCTTTAATTTAATTGGATCCCATTTGTCAATTTTGGCTTTGGTTGTCATTGCTTTTGGTGTTTTGGTCATGAAGTCTTTGTCCATGCCTATGTCCTGAATGGTATTGCCTAGATTTTCTTCCAGGGTTTTTATGGTTTTAGGTCTTATGTTTAAGTCTTTAATTCATCTTGAGTTAAGTTTTGAATAAATTGTAAGGAAAAGGTCCACTTTCAGTTTTCTACATGTGGCTAGCCAGTTTTTCCAACACCATTTATTAAATAGGGAATCCTTGCCCCATTGCCAGTATTTTACTGAGGATTTTTGCATCGATGTTCATCAGGGATATTGGCCTGAAATTTTCTTTTTTTGTTGTGTCTCTGCCAGGTTTTTGTATCAGGATGATGCTGGCCTCATAAAATGAGTTATGGAGCAGTCCCTCTTTTTCTATTGTTTGGAATCATTTCAGAAGGAATGGTACCTGCTCCTCTTTGCTTGTTTGTGTCAGGTTTGTCAAAGATCAGATGGTTCTAGACGTGTGGCATTATTTTTGAGGCCTCTGTTCTATTCCAATATATGTGTGTGTGTGTGTGTGTGTGTGTGTGTTTGTGTGTGTCTGTTTTGATACTGGTACCATGCTGTTTTGATTACTGTAGCCTTAGAGTATAGTTTGAAGTCAGGTAATGTGATCCTCCAGCTTTGTTCTTTTAGCTTAGGATTGCCTTTGCTATATGGGCTATTTTTTTGTTGTTCCATATGAAACTTAAAGTAGTTTTTTCTATTTCTGTGAAGAAAGTCAATGGTAACTTGATGGGGATAGCATTGAATCTACAAATTACTTTGGGCAGTATAGCCACTTTCACGATATTAATTCTTCCTATTCATGAACATAGAATGTTTTTCCATTTGTTTGTGTCATTTCTTATTTCTTCTCAACAGTGGTTTGTAGTTCTCCTTCCAGAGGTCCTTCACATCCCTTGTAAGTTGTATTCCTAGGTATTTATTCTCTTTGTAGCAATTGTGAATAGGAGTGATTTGTGAATCACTCATGATTTGGCTCTCTATTATTGGTGTATAGGAATGCTTGTGATTTTTGCACATTGATTTTGTATTCTGAGACTTTGCTGAAGTTGCTTATCAGCTTAAGGAGATTTTGGGCTAAGACGATGGGGTTTTCTAAATATATAATCATGTCATCTGCAAACAGAGATAATTCGACTTCCTCTCTTCCTATTTGAACACCCTTTATTTCTTTCTCTTGCCTGATTGTCCTGGCCAGAAATTCCAATACTATGTTGAATAAGAGTAGTGAGAAAAGGCATCCTTGACTTGTGCTGGTTTTTAAAGGGAATGCTTCCAGCTTTTGCACATTCAGTATGATATTGACTGTGGGTTTGTCATAAATAGCTCTTATTATTTTGAAATACATTCCATCAATACCTACTTTATTGAGAGTTTTTAGCATGAAGGGGTGAATTTTATTGAAGGCCTTTTCTGCATCTATTGTGATAATCATGTGGTTTTGTCATTGGTTCTGTTTATGTAATGGATTATGTTTATTGATTTGCATATGTTGAACCAGACTTGCATCCCAGGGATGAAGCCGACTTGACTGTGGTGGATAAGCTTTTTGATGTGCTGCTGGATTCAGTTTGCCAGCATTTTATGGAGGAATTTCGCATGGATGTTCATCAGGGATATTGGCCTGAAATTTTCTTTTTTTGTTGTGTCTCTGCCAGGTTTTTGTATCAGGATGATGCTGGCCTCATAAAATGAGTTAGGGAGGATTCCCTCTTTTTCTATTGTTTAGAATAGTTTCAGAAGGAATGGTATCAGCTCCTCTTTGTACCTCTGGTAGAATTTGGCTATGAATCAGTCTGATCCTGGTCTTTTTTTGGTTGGTAGGCTACTAATTACTGCCTGAATTTCAAAACTTGTTATTGGTCTATTCAGGGATTCAACCCTTCTGGTTTAGTCTTGGGAGGGTGTATGTGCCCAGGTATTTATCCATTTCTTCTAGATTTTCTAGTTTATTTGCATAGAGGTATTTACAGTATTCTCTGATGGTAGTTTGTATTTCTGTGGGATCAGTGGTGATCTCCCTTTTATCATTTTTATTGTGTCTATTTGATTATTCTCTCTTTTGTTCTTTATTAGTCTGGCTAGTGGTCCATCTATTTGTTAATCTTTTCAAAAAAACAGCTCCTGGATTCATTGATTTTGGGGAGGGTTTTTTGGTGTTTCGCTCTCCTTTAGTTAGAGGCAGTACAAAATTTTTAATGATACTTAAGGAAAGTAGTAAATTATTTTATTCCAAACCTAAATAATTACATTTGAACATCTTTCTCAAAGAAAAAATAATAATTGAGTTTTCTGTTATCTGAAGCATAAATTCAGATAAGATACACCTGCTGTTTACCATTTAACAAGCATTATTGTATTCTTGTATGGAAGATCTCTGTGTTCTCCGGAGGGAAAGAAGGCATCACACCTCCTGCACCTGCCCTCCAGCCTCCTGTGCTCCCATCTGCTCTAGGCACCTTCCACTCCCAGGATATGTTTATATTGTACATCACCAGAATGATGCCTCACTGACTGCTGACCACCCCCATCCCAAGATCAGGTTAGCTCTCGGCATTTTTCCCTTTAAGTGGGTATCAGTGAATGGATTGCATTTATATCCAGACTCCAAGACTATCAATTTTTGAAGCTTTTTCCCCATGAGATTTAAGAAAGAAAAGCACCCTTTCTTCCCATTCCTTTCCCTCTCTCTGTCTCTAGCTCTCTGTCTCTGTGTTTCTCTCTATTTTATTTTATTTTATTTTATCTTATTTTATTTTGTTTTATTTTATTTTTTTGAGATGGAGTTTTGCTCTTGTTGCCCAGGCTGGAGTCCAACGGCATGATCTTGGTTCACTGCAAACCCCACCTCTAGGGTTTTCAAGCAATTCTCCTGCTTCAGCCTCCTGAGTAGCTGAGATTATAGGTGCCCACTACCACACCCAGCTAATTTTTTGTATTTTTAGTACAGACGGGGTTTCACCGTGTTGGCCAGACTGGTCTTGAACTTCTGACCTCAGGTGATCTGCCCACCTCTGCCTCCCAAAGTGCTGGGATTTCTCTCTCACTTTCTCTCTCTCTGTGTGTGTGTGTGTGTGTGTGTGTGTGTGTGTGTGTGTTTTTAGGTTTAGAAGTCACCATTCTTTAAAGGGCCATGTGGGGAAATCAACTCTCTTGCTTGGTTCTCTTGAAATCTCAGGGGCACATTCAGCAGGGCTAGAAATTTTTATTCCTTATAACGATTTTTTTAACCAATAAATTATTCACCAAATTCTAACTGATTGGAGATTTCTAGACCAATGGGAGAGGGTACATGCTAAATAATGAAGAATTCAATTTATAACGTTTAAGTGCCCAGAGCTTGTTAACATAAAATGATATAGACTGCAAATAAAAAAGTAATGTTCCTTCCTCTTAAGTAGCTTACAATCTAGTATCTTCTTCAAAACAACAATAATAGGTGATTTAACCCTATTTGGTGAAAAAGAATCAAAGCTGTGAAGCAAGGAATACAAATACCAGTAAGTTCTCCATATAGGAAGGCGAACTGCACATATTTATGACTAATAGCAGCACAGTTTCCTCATTTTTGTTTGGATTCTAACTCCCACAGTCATGGAAATCATGGCTGTTACATATACAAAAATGCTGTATCAGATCTAATGCTTGCTGAGGCAGGGAGCTCACTGTAAATGGGACCAGAATGGGAAACTTTGTGACAGGGTCTACTAGATTCTTAGATTTGGCATGGGAATTTTAGGGTCCATGGGCTGAAGTACTCTGTAGAATTATACAATAATTTTACCAAAAAACAGAGAGAATTAAGGAATTTACAGAGAATTGTGTTTAAAACACTTTTTTTTAATGTTCTATCACTGGTCAGACTTTTTAACTGTAAATAGTAACCCCTGAGAAAGAAAACTATAAATGCCAAATATTCCTCCATATAAAACTGATGACAATGAATACTTTCATTAGGTGTTTCTAAAAAGGAGAACAATGTAAACGCTAACCTATGCTACATCAGCTTCAAACATTTGAGAGCCAAAAAGGAAGTAAAAAACTGCTTAGGTTAATTTGGTCATTTAAAAATAATTGAAAGGCAAAGAAGCTGAACTGTCTTTCAGGACCAAACTGCTGGTTGAAAAACTTAGGCTTTAAAACCATTTCTTCTGTCAGCCCATCCAGTGTTCTTGTATCAATACAGCAATTATTATTGCTGTGCTGCAGAGAAGGTACCTCAGTGAGTGTGACTTTAGGCACCAAACTCCATGACTGTGTGAAAGACCTACCATCTCCCCTTCTATACAGTCAAAACTCATTTCCCCTACTCCCCTTTCCACTCCACCTCCCACAGAAAATAATTTAAAGTTTTCTTAGTGCTATTTTATTTAAATAAGCAAATAATTAGAGATAAGTCTACTTTTTAACAACTTAATTTTATCAGTTATATCGTTAGAAAGTCAAACTAAGTAAGACCTTCACATGTCTATTACATACTGTGTCTTCTAGTGTGTGCCTTGTTTGTATTCCCATGTAATTAAGGTACTTATATATCTTTCTTATGGAATTATAAATTCTGCCCCACCTGTTCCTTATTCTCTCTCTCCTTCCATCCTAAATTCCCCATATTCCCAACCTCCACATTCAATTTGCAAGGGCATGAAAAGGGTGAGGACTTTGGGGAAAGTGTTTTCCTTCTTAGTTTTACAACAGATAAGTGAACTTCCTGATTTATACCAAAATCTCTAGAGATGTAAATAGAATAGTGAGGAACTGATATAAGATATGACACTCTCTCCCACTCAGTAAGTACTTCATAACTCACTGGAGACTTGAAAAATCCATTTAAGACATTAATACAAAGACTTGAGAAGAATGTCAATAGACTACTTTGCCCACAGATTAAAGAAATACCACATGGGTATAGAATGGATTAATTCCAGAGTTGCTGAGTTTAGATAAATAAATAGAACAAAAGATTAAAGTCATACATATACATATTTTATATCTGCACAATGCACCTTTATATTTTGAACAGAAACATTTTATGAATAGCACTTAGTTGTCTTTTTATAAGGTTTTTAAAAATCCAGTCTTTATAACATTTGATTTTCATTTACTCTCATCTTCTCCTAATGTAAGATGACTCCAAGAAAATATCTGTGACAAATATCCTAGGTTCTGAGTGGTCCTACAGGTTGACTGGACTAAAGACATTTAGAATTATCTTCAGAACTAAGTGGACTGTCACCACCAAACTGTCACCTCCATGAAAGGAGAAAAGCAATAATTAATCATCTTTCACTCCACAAAGTATATTTAAATTGCAGAATGCAGCTGCTCCCATCAATTTTATGTCAGTAGCTTTTGTCATATTACAGTTTATCTGTAACAAACAAATACCCTGGTAGTCTGGAAGAATTAGTATGGCTTCCAAGACTTATGCCTTACAGAATTTATGGCACAGCTATGGAGAGGTAATGATCTATTTTTCAATATGATCTCTCTGTCTCTTCTTCCATAAGTAATATGTTTGCTTGATTTTAAAGTAATGTTTCTCTTTCTCCTTGAAATTTATACTTAACCAATAAGTATCACAAAATGTCACTTCTTTTTGTGTGTATAAAAAAGTTAGAGGGTTCACGTAATCATTAAAATGTGTCTTATTATAGTATAGATGGTTTTGATGATAACCTGAATCAAGCTGTATTTAAAATGAACTTAATATCCCACTCAAATTTATTTTTAAAAATTAACATTTAATGAATGAAATAAATTATGGTTTGTGAACATATTAAAGTAAAGAACTAAAGGTTTAGCCAACTTTCAGGTGAAAAACAAATATGAGGAGGACCCTTTGATAATACTTTAAATATTTTAAGAACACTAATAACTCAGGTGTTTTTTAGCATGTACGGTTGATTAATAGCTTTCTGGGTAGACCCTTCAAAACACTATTTAGTACATACCCCACAGTATTATATCTTTCATAAAAACTAAGAAAAATCCCATTTCATTTGGCTGTAGGTTGAGAAACACCTGTTCTTCCTTGGGTTAATTCTTCATTCTGTGAAAGTGGATTTGATGTTTTGAAACATATTTCTCAATTAAATTGCATTTTATTTATCTGTGTGTATAAACAGAGCCAAAGGGATGCCTCTCCTTCCCCATTCCCTATTGTTAGCTGCCTCCTGCAAGAGAAAACTGCTAATAATTTAGGGGTTCTGTATTTGTAAGCTGTTGATGTTCTGTATTATTCATTAACCTGATTATCATGCTATCTATGTCACTGCTTAAATGTACAACATGGCAGGGCTAGAAAAAAGAGTAAGGTATTTTACCATGACACCAATTTGTTGATTAATGCCTTCTTAGTAATACCACAGCCTATTATGAGCAAAGGCCTTGGAATCAAAGTGGGTTTAAATTCTGGACCCATTGTTTACTGCATAGGTTATCTTGAAGACTTCCTCATTTGTGAAATATGGATAATGATAGTACCTTCCTCACAGCACATGTCAGAGGATTATCTAAGACAAGGTATATAAGGTATTAGCATATTGTCTGTCACTACAGTAGTCATTATTTACTAATGGTCATTTAATTTACATTATCATTTAAAAATTGGGTCCATAATTTTACATATTCATATCACATATATTTTAACTGTACTGTATGTCTCAATTTTATTCATAAATACATTTAATAGTCTAATACCTTGTAAAAATGCAAACATATTACTGTGAATAAAGCAATACACACATATATACCCAAGAATGTACAAATGTGATTATTAATTTTTCCTACTGAATCCATATATCTATTGTTTTAACAACTTTATGAGTTACATAATTAAGAAGTCAAACTAAACAAGAGCTTCACACTGTCTTCTAGTGTTTCTTGTTTGGGATAGTACATGATCCAATAGCTAAAATAAATTTACAGTCATGTGTAGTTTAACAAGGAGATATGTTCTGAGAAAATAGTCATTAGGCAATTTCGTCATGGTGCAAAGACCACAGCATGCACTTACAAATACCTAGGCGGTAGAGCCTACTACACACCTACGCTCCATGGTATCGCCTCTTGCTCCTAGGTTACAATCTGTATAGTATGTTACTGTGTGTAAAACTTTAGGTAACTGTACCATAATGTTAAGTATTTATGTACCTAAACATATCTAAACATTGAAAAGATACAGTAAAAATATGGTATAAAAGATTAAAAATGGTACACCTGTAAAGGGCACTTGCCATGAATGAAGTCTGCAGTGCTAGAAGTTGCTCTGGATGAGTCAGTGAGTGTGTGGTGGGTGAATGTGAAGACCTAGAACATTACCATACCCTACCGTTGACTTGATAAACAGTGTACACGTAGGCTACAACATTTTAAAAATCTTTTTTTTCTTCAATAATAAATTAACCTAGGATTACTGTAACTTTTTTACTTTATAAACTTTTAAATTTTCTTAACTTTTTGACACTTTCATAATAACATTTAGCTGAAAACACAAATACATTGTACAGTTGTACAAAAGTATTTTTTCTTTCTTCCTTATTCTATAACTTTTTATTTTAATTTATTACTTTTTAATTTTTTATGTTAAAAACTGAGACAAAAACACACACATTAACCTAAGCCCACACAAGATCAGGATCACCAAGATGTCACTAGGCGATAGAAATATTTTAGCTGTGTTATAATCTTATAAGACCACTGTCATATATGTAGTTGTCATTGACCAAATGTCATTATGCAGCACATGATCATATTTGGTTTTTTGTTTGTTTGTTTTTTGAGACGGAGTATCGCTCTGTCTCCAGGCTGGAGCACAGTGGCGCGATCTTGGCTCCCTGCAACCTCTGCCTCTCGGGTTCAAGCAATTCTCCTGCCTCAACCTCCAGAATTGCTGGGACTGCAGGCACGCACCACCGCGCCCAGCTAATTTTTGGTATTTTTAGTAGAGACAGGGTTTCACCATGTTAGCCAGGATGGTCTCAATCTGTTGACCTCGTGATCCGCCTGCCTCGGCCTCCCAAAGTGATGGGACTAGGGACGTAAGCCACTGCACCTGGCCGATCAGATCTGTTTTGCCATATAGCTAGCACATTTATCTTTCCTGTGGAATTGTACGATCTTCCCTCATTCTGCTAGTCCCTCATGATTTCCCAGTGTATTTACTAAGTTTCACAAACAACTGAGAATGTTGGTTCAGTGTTGATTTTATATAAAATTAAAATTCATTTTCACATGAAACTAACATAAGTATTTAAAACTGAGTTACGTACCTGAATTCAAAAAAGGTAAGTTATCTTTTCCGCTCACACTTTCTGGGGCTGTACATTCACATACCAGGGCACACTAGGAAAAAGTGTAAAAAAAAATTTGAAAATAATCAAAATAAGAAATGATATTCTTTTATTTTCTTTGCAAAACATAAGGCTATGTACACGGTTCCAAAAAGTCTTGAATAAAATACTTTTACAAAACTATTTCTAGTTTTATCTTTACTACAAAGAGTATTTAACTTGTGATTTACTTAAATGTATATATAATATGCTTATATTACATAATGATAGAGGCTACTCAGGGAAAAAATTAAAAAGAGAAAAATGATTATTCCCAACATGCTAGAGATATGTTCCTAGCACAGTAAATCATATTTGACAAGCTGAATCATTTTGTATTTCTTTCACCTGAGCTAATTTCAGATCAACAGAAAGCAAATTATTGTCTAGAGTTTAAGTAATTGCAACTTTAAATAAAAGACAAAATATGTTGAAACCACTAGTTATACAGGGCAAAAGATTATTTTGTCTCCAGCAAAACAATGCAAACACTTGCTCAAAAAGTATGAGGATCATTTATAAATAAGCTGATCTGTGGAATCCATAATGAACTGATTAAGCTCCTGACCTTTACAGTAATGTCAATTTCTCAACAGAAAGAAAGAAGAGATACAGAAGAGCACGTGGACATGTTCCTAGTGAATGAACCATGATGGGAGAGAATGTCCCAGACAATTCCTCATTAAATGTGGTACTCTCCCTCAGCTTCCTATGAAATTGTAATGGAAAGAGGAAACAAAATTCTTCTGGCCCCAGGAGTTGGACAAGATCTATTTTCACATAGGCAGGTTCTAGCATTTGTGTCTTCAAATGAGTTTCCTTTTATCTTTAGAAAAAACATGCAGGTGGGGGTGGGGACAGGGAAAGAGGAGAGTGAATTTTCACAGCAAATATACCCCATATAAACAAGTAAATGCAAACATAACAAAGCAAACATACACACGAAAATTGCAGAAAGTTCTTTTGGTGACAAAGTCTGAGGAAATCAGCCATCCTTCTGTAAGTTTTGCATGGCTCTGCTCAAGGGGCTCTGAGGGCTCAGACAAGCTTCTCCAAGGTTCTATCAGCCTTGCTTGAGCTATTTCCCCACTGTTCTGTCTCCCTCCACCTCTCCTTCCCCAGGCACTGGCCCTCATTGAGAATCATAGACACTAAGGTCACTTTTAACAATGGAATGTTTACATTCCTCAAACATTTTGAGGAAGAAGACAAAGAATTCAAAACACTGATTTAAATGTTACTTTCTGTTTTCTTAGAGTCTACTGCTTATTCCACAATCAACATTCATCACATTACTCAGTAAATTTTTTGTTGGGGTACAAAAAATGGTTTCATAATTTTTTTATTGAGGTCCTAGTCGACTGAAAGAACGAATGACTGAAAATAGCTCTTAAAATTTGATGTTCTCTCAATCACATTTCTGACCACCCAGAAGTCAGAGGTGCACTTCCTCTAATCCACAGCAAGTTTGGAAATGCACTTCCTAAATCACTAGAATGATGTTCAGTGATACTAGAAATACATAAAATTTTAATTTCTCCTATTTTCAATATTTCCTTTAATTCTTTTAGCATATACAGGGCTGTTAAAATAATTTTTCATCAACATTATATTCATCATATCAGTGTTCTACGCTATAATAAATAATAGATACTTATTTAGCTCAGAGTCTTATGGCTTACAGCGGAGTACATGATCTGTTTCTCCCCACCCCATGAATCTCAGCACTCAACTCCAACCACTTCTCCTCGACCCCTGAGCTCCAGTCACACTGGCCTATTTGCTGCTCTTTCAACACAACAAGCATGCTGCCACCTCGGGGCCTTTGCTCTTGCTATTCATGCTACCTAGAATTTGTATTCCTGCCATATATCCCCATCTCACTCCCTTATTTCCTGAAAGTTTCAGCTCAAACATCACATTATCAGTGAATGTTTCCTTAACCAACATCTAGTATAAACAACCATGCCTAAGCACCACCTGTTCCTTTCACCCTGTCTTTTTTTCTGTACAGCATATAGCACCAGTCAGTAATTGATTACCTGCTATTTTAATTGTTTACTTCCCCTGAAGGTACCATCTGTATCTCTCTGGTTCATTGCTGAATCTCCAGAAATTAGTAGAATGCTTAGAACTTAGTAGGTGATATTTTTGATAAATGAATGATGATTATTTGCCTACAAATATTCTCTATAAGGTAAGGCTGGTTATAATACTTTCAATTTTACATTTGGAGGAAATAAGGGGATAAGACCTTCTGAGACTGGTCCTTAGCCACTCAAAGACTCCACCTTTCCTCTGAGCACTGCTGGTAAACTACAATGAAAACAGTACTTCAAATAACAGGAGCAAGATGGCCTGAGAAAAGCAGAAGGTTTTCATAAGGGGATGTATTAATACTCCACTTATCCTATTTTTGCTGGTATCATAAATAAGTAAGACATTTTCTTTCCTTTTGTAGAAATCACAATCCCTTTGGTCACTAGTGCTATGCTACATTCCAATACAACACAGATCTTAAACTAACAGGACAGACAAGGCAGGGGCTGAACTAAACTAAGCTGCTCCCGTGCCTCACTGGAGGATGCTCCTAATAACGCTTCAATCCTGACAGGAAGCTGATCATCTCTGCTGCAGGCAAAGAAGGGCCGTGCTCAATGGGAAGACTTTTCCTGTCTCAATCAATCCTTTTGGCTGTTACTTATTGGGTTTTCTCATTTTTCACCTGATTTTATTATTTGGTTCCTACTTATCCTTTCTCTAATAGTATTGTCTTTGACTACTTCAAAAGTTGTTCTGTAAGTTTCTTTCTTTTTCTTCCACAATCCTACACTCTTTACTACATGCCATCTTATTTATTGATCCACCAATTGGCATGGAGTTATATGCAGTCACATATTGTCTCTGCTATAGGATAATTTTTAGCTTTACTTCCTTACTTCTTTAAAGTAAAGTTGACTTCATTTATTCATTTATTTCTGAGTTAGACTGTTTCAGGCACTGGGGATAAAGGAGGGAATGAAAATACACAGTTTTGTCTCATGAAGGTTAATACTAGTGAGGAAAATAGACCACAAATGAGATAAATTAGTCATATATATATGACATTGAACAATGACAAGTACTAATGACAAAAATAAAAAATAATGCAGAGAAAGGAGATAGAAAGCTTTGGGGTAGACACTGCAATCTTAGATAGGGTTGCAGGAAAGGCTTCAGTGAGGAGCTGACACTTCTGCATGAAGACCAGAAGGAAATAAGTGAACCACAAAATTACCTGGGGAAAACACTTCAAAGGTAGGTGGAAAAACAAAGTGCAGGGACTTTGAGTTGGCAATGTACCTGAAATGTTCAGGAACAACAAGGTCTTCCTCAATGTGACTGAACCGTAGTGAGCAAAAAAGAGAAGTTGGGGAGGAGGTCAAAGAAGTAATAAAGTTGCCGGGGGTGGGACAGGGAGACTCTTGTAAGACTGTGTTTGGTCACCGAAGAGCTTTGAGTTTATACTTTCAGAGAGTCGAGAAGCCGTGGGAGAAAGACATGTCCTAAGTTACATTTAAATAGGATCACTTTGTTGCTCTGTTGAAAACAGACTGATGTAGTGACATGTGGTGGCAGATAGGGAGAGAGAAGGAAAAAATCAGGGAGACTTTTAAGTCATTACTGTAAACATCCAGGTGACAGACAACATTGGTAGCAGTGAAAGGGCCAAAAGTTGCTAAATTCTGATTTCATTTAAAAGGTGCAGTCAACAGGATTTGCTGACATATTAACTGTGAGTTTATGAGAGGCAGAAAGGAGTCAAAGATTACTGCAATAAAAGAAAAAATATTTTGGATACATAATGCAACATTCAACTACTATATTAGTTGTGAAAAAAGACAATTTTAGTTTTTCTTTTGTAATTTTTTCTTTCTACTACTATGTGGTTTTAATGCTTTATCTTCTATTTCTATATGTGCATATACTGAAGTTTGAAACAATCTAGTATGGTAAATGACCCTCTGAGCAATCTTCCCTTGATAATAAATATGTATTCATAATACGATTAATGGAAACAAGTAAGAAAAAGAAAGCAAACGCATGTGAGAAGAAAGAGTTTGGATTTTCACTTATATTTTATTCCATGCTCTGGAATTTAGCACTCAAGATTAAAATGTAGTATTTTATATAAAGGTACTATTATGGACTGAACTGTGTCTTCCAAAGTTCATATGTTGAAGCCCCAGCCTCCAATGTGACCATATTTGGAGATAAAGGCCTATATTATGGAGGTAACTAAGATTAAAAGAGATCATAAAGATGGGGCCTTAATACTACAGGACTGGTATTCTTAGGAAAAAAAGGAGAAGATACCAAAACACTATCTCTCCCTCTCTCCCTTCCTTTCTCCTTTCCTCTCTCTCTCCCTCCCTCCCTCCCCCCACTTCCCCTTCCTGCTTTCACACAGAAGATAGACCATCTGAGAAGGTAGCAGGAAGGCAGCCACCTGCAAGCCAAGTAAAGAGCCCTCACCAGGAACTGAACAAGCTGGCACCTTGATCTGGGACTTCCTAGCTTCCAGAACTGTAAGAAAATAAATTCTTGTTGTTTAAACCATACAGTTTATGGTATTTTGTCATGGCAGCCCAAGCTGAACAATATCAGTATCGCTCTTTTATTTACGTCTGCATTAGATAACATGTATCATTTTCATGACACATGACTATGGTGCTAATAGAAGTTTCATTCCTTTGTCCCTAGCTCATGCAAACCAATGTGAGCAATGTTATTTTACAAATAACTTCTATTTCAGTCACTTTCTCTTTCCATAATGACAGTCATTCAGGTCTTAAATCACCATTAGTAACAGATAAAATTAATTGATTTTCTATGGATTTTTGTTTAACAGATGTACAATGGTCCATGCATTTGTAGTTCTAAAAAACACTCTAGGTGATTCTAATCACATTTTTAAAAATGCTGATATAAAGTTATTTACACAATAAATATCATGCATGCTGGGCCTTACTATATGTCTCAAACATTGATATTCTTAAAGATTGCCAGGAGAGTTTATAGTTACTTTATTAAAAAATTGCAAAAAGCTCAAGGTTTACAAATAATCCAGACAGGGCAGAGGTGATGCCAAAATGTTTGATGTGTTTACCATTTTAGTCAGCTTATGACTCACACACGGTGTGTACTGCCACTGCCACCTTCTATTTCTGGAACAGCTCAGTTAAGTCTTTTTTAAGTTCACGTCCCTAAGCCAGAAATACTATGTAGGATTTGGGTGGGGGCATATTTCTAGGTATCAAGTTCTCCATTTATGAAAAGAGTATAATTCACTTTGCACTACCTTACACTGTAGTGACATAGTCTGGAGTCAAAGGGTGTGCTAGTTTTGAGGAAAGTGGAAAAGTGGCTGGTGATATATTCAGAATCAGAGAAAGGAGCTCTACTTTGAAATGGGAAGTGTTTCTGCTACTGGTTTCCTGGTACACAGTTACAGGTCTAGGCATGATTATCTGCCTGTTTCTGCTCTGTGTCCCTAGTTTAGCTTCCGAATCCTCCTTCCTTGAGCGTGATGTAAGTGTTCATGTGATAGTGACAAAGATGAGTCTTATACAGATCTACAAAACAAACAAGGATGGAATGAAGGGACCCAGCCCTAAGACAGGGTTTTGAATACGTACCCAAGAAAGTCTGCTCCAAAACTACCACAGCCCTGATATTAGTAAATTACCTGATTTAAACCTTGGGCCTTCTTAAAATATTTTTATAATGTGGGAATATATTCCAAGGAGAGGGGAGGATAAAAGAGAAGAACAAGATTTAGGGTAGCAGAGAAGACCCTAGCCTATTCCAGGAAAAAGACAAAACATTTTTGAAAGAAAATCTTTGGCATTTTTGTAAAGTTAATAATTTGTTAAGTGACGGATAAACACCATCTCCCATGCAACAGTTTCCTGGGTAAGAAAAATCAAACATGCTCCAAGATAAGAGACACTAACCCAGAAAGTAAGTCACAATGGGCCTTTTTTTTTTTTTTAATGCAATCAAGAACAAGACAAAGATGTCCATTCTCACCACTTCTATTCAATGTTATACTGAAAATTCTGGCTAGAACAATCAGACAAGAAAAAGAAATAAAAGGTATCCAAATAGGAAAGGAAGAAGGGGGCCGGGCGCGGTGGCTCAAGCCTGTAATCCCAGCACTTTGGGAGGCCGAGACGGGCGGATCACAAGGTCAGGAGATCGAGACCATCCTGGCTAACACGGCGAAACCCCGTCTCTACTAAAAACACAAAAAATTAGCCGGGCGAGGTGGCGGCGCCTGTGGTCCCAGCTACTCGGGAGGCTGAGGCAGGAGAATGGCGGGAACCCGGGAGGCGGAGCTTGCAGTGAGCTGAGATCTGGCCACTGCACTCCAGCCTGGGCGACAGAGCGAGACTCCATCTCAAAAAAAAAAAAAAAAAAAAAAAAAAAAGGAAAGAAGGGAAATTGTTTTTGTTTGCTAATAATGCAATCTTTTATGTAGAAAACCCTAATGACACAACCACACACAAAAAAAAAGTCAGTTAAAACTGATAAATTCAGTAGAGTTGAGGGATACACAATCAACTCACAAAAATCAGTAGTGTTTCTTTACACTGACAACAAACTATTTGAAAAAGAAATTAAGAAATCAATCCTATTCACATTAAACAAATACTTAAAAGTAAATTTAACCAAGGATTTGGAAGATCTGTATACTGAAAACTATAAAACATTAATGAAAAAAATTATAGATAACACGGATACATAGAAAAGTATCCCATGCTCATGGATTGGAAGAATTAATACTGTTAAAATGTCTATACTACCCAAAGCAATATACAGATTAAATGAATCCCTATCAAAATTCCAATGTCATTTTTTTCATGAAAATAAATGTTAAAAATCCTAGAATTCTTAAGAAACCACAAAAGAGTTGGAAGAGTCAAAGTTATCTTGAATAAAAAGAACAAAACTGAAGGAATCATGTCAGCTGACTTCAAAATCTACTATAAAGCAAAGCTATCATAATCAAAATGGCATGTTACTGGCATAAAATCAGACACATTGACCAATGGAACAGGGCAGAAAGTCTAGGAATAAATCCACACATATATGGTCAATTCATTTTCAACGAAGGCACCAAGAACACAGAATGAAGAAAGGGCAATCTTTTTAACAAATTGTGTTGTGGACACTAGATGTCCCCATGCAGAAAAATAAAATTGGACCCTTTTCTCATGCCATGCTCATGCACAAAATTCAACTCAAAATGAGTTAAAGACTGAAAAATAAGCCCTAAAATTATAAAAGCACTAGGAAGAAAACATTTAAAAATGCTCAATGACAGTGGTCTGGGCGAGATTTCCGTGACACGACCCCAAAAGCACAGGAACAAAAGCAAAAATAAACAAATGGCATTGTATCAAACTAAAAAGCTTCTGCACAGCAAAGGAAACAATAAAGAAACAACTCACGGATTGGGATAAAACATTTGCAAACCATACATCTGATAAGGAGCTAATATTCAAAATATATAAGAAACTCAACTCAATAGCAAGAAAACAACCCAATAAAAAATGTCAAAGGACCTAAAAAACACTTGCAAAAGAAGACATACAAATGGCTAACAGATATATTAAAAAATGCTCATCATCACTGATTACCAGGAAAATGCAAATTAAAACTATAATGAGATACTATTGCACACATGTCACAATAGCTATTATCAATATGATGAGGAAGGCCAGGTACTCACACCTGTAATCCCAGCACTTTGGGAGGCTGAGGCAGGTGGATCACAAGGTCAGGAGATCGAGACCATCCTGGTTAACACGGTGAAACCCCATCTCTACTAAAAATACAAAAAATTAGCTGGGCATGGTGGTGGGCGCCTGTAGTCCCAGCTAGTCGGGAAGCTGAGGCAGAAGAATGGCATGAACCCGGGAGGCAGAGCTTGCAGTGAGCCGAGACTGCGCCACTGCACTCCAGCCTGGGTGACAGAGCGAGACTCTGTCTCAAAATAAATACATAAATAAATAATAAAATAAAATAAAATAAAATGATGAGAGATAAGTACTGGTGAGGGTGTGAAGTAAAGGGAACCCTTATGCACTTTTGAGAATGTAAATTAATATAACCATTATGGAAATCAACACAGAGGCTCCTCAAAAAACTAAAAATAGAACTACCATAAAACCCAGCAATCCCACTCTGGGTACTCCAAAGAAACTGAAATCAATATGCCAAAGAGATATCTGCACGCATGTTCACTGCAACGTTATTCACAATAACTAAGATGTGGAAGCAATCTCAGTGTCCATCATCAGATGAATGGAAAAAGGAAATGTGGTATATACCCACAATAAAAAACTATTCAACTTTGAAAAGGGGGAAAGTCCTGTCATTAGTGACAACATGGATAAACCTGGATGGTATTATGCTAAATGAACTATGCCAGGCACAAGACAAATACTGTATCATCTCATTTATATGTTGAGAAAGAAAACAGATTCTTGGGACCCCAAACTCACTATGTCGGAAGGAAAGTTAAGATTGCGAACTGAAACACACAAAAAACTGCCTTTGTTTTTTACCCCTGACGAACAGATAGCTGCAATGATAGAAGGCCACATCTCTCCCCAGATGCTGTCATTCACAAATTGCTCATAATTCCCTGTGGGTCCCAACTCTTTCAGAATATATATCCCCCCTATAAAATAGCCTTAATACAGAGTTTTGTTGAATCTCACCCTAACAATGTAAATTAACAGCTTATATTTCCACAGAGAGGGGACAAGGACAAGACTAGAAAATCATCCCTCGGCCCACTCTGAGACAAACACACAATTGACTTCTTTTATTTTAAGTAAAATGTAGATTTACTGAATATTAGAGGAATGAATAATTGACTATTCCTGTTCTCCCTTTCACATATAAAATGTAGATTCACTGAGCACTAATGAAAGCCTTACTGTGTGACCACTTACCTCATTGCCTACCCTCCCCCCTGTCTTTTTCTCTCTTCTTCCCCTCCTGCTTACTCTTTCTCTTTTACATATCGGAGTCCTCAAAACCCTCTTTGGAAAAGGCAGGGGTCACAGATACTCCTCTAATTTGTGCTTTTTCCCAGGTGCAGCCTCAACCTTGGTAACATAAACATGTAAATTAATTGAGACCTGCCTCAGTCATTTTTTTTTTTTTTTTGGCTTACATTTGTGGAATCTACATGAGTCAAATTCACAGAAGTAAAGGGCAGAATGATGGTTACCAGAAGCTGGGGAAGGGAAAGTTCAGGGAAATGGGAGGTACTCATCAAAGGGTACAAGTTTCCATTAGCCAGGAGGAATAAGCTTCAGTGAGCTATTGAGCAGAATGGTCACTATATAATAGTCCATTGTAGATTCCAAAATTGCTACAAGAAGAAATTTTAAATATTTTTACCACACACACAAAATAAGTATGTGACGTGATAGATTTGTTAACCTGATTAATCATTCCATAATGTAAATATATATCAAAACATCACATTGTTCCCCATAAGTATATACAATGATTGTTTATTAAAATGATTTTTTAAATGCTCCATTATTAAAAGGTAGAAATTATAGTGTATAAAATTCATTTTCCTAAAAGAAACTACTAGCAGTTTCTAAGTCTATCACATGTGCTTCAATGGTCTCAATAAAACAGGCGATTGCATTCCTAAGAAAGAAATTTAGGCTAGTATTTATGTAGAGTTTCTCTGCCTTAGTGAAAAGGAACAGAAGACAGAATCCTGGACGCATGTTTATATGCATCAGGCCTTTATTCTGTGTTTCAGGAAGCAGCTTCTCCTTCAGTTGCCATTGTCCCTCCTCCAGAGCTGTTCCTTCAGTGAATACTATTTCCTGCTTCTCTCTCCTCCATTTCATAAGGCACAAAGTTCTTGTTAAATCTTCCCTCCTTCACATAAAGGTGAAATACAAATTAAAATTGCATATCTTTCCAAAGAGGGTTTTGGGAGTAGAGAACAAGTTATTTTGGGTAACAGCCCTCTCAGAATCTTCTGGCATCTCACATAGAGTTAAGTGTGGTAAAATGTGACAATGATCAATACTTTTGTTCCAACTGAGAAGAGGCAGTGTCAACCAGGGAGCTGGCAGGGAAGAGAAAGGTGTTTCTGAATGGAGCATTGCTTTGCATAGTTCCAAGCAAATGGGCCCTCTGATTCAGAGGCTGAAACACACACATTGTATTCCAATTTCAGAATTGGTGTCTCATTTAGGTTTTGATAATGAGATTTCAAACCCCACAGAGATGTTGGTGAGACAGGCACCTGGCAAAGCTGATCATTTTTAACTTAATTTGTACAATGAGCGGACTGAGATCCTACCTTTTGTCCCTGTACATCTGTGGTGATGTGGTCGGCTTCCCCATCCTCAATCTCCCCCATCTTCACGACACTGACTTCTATGGTGCCAACCACTTTGCCACCATCTGAAGTTCTGCAACAAAAAATACACAAAATGGAAAGGTAAGAAGCTTCTCTCTTCCCCAAAAATATCCCAAACACATTTGTTTCTGAAAACCACTAGCATTGTTATTTACTTACAAGACAAAATCTGCATAAAACACAGCAAAACATGTTAATAGGGTAGGTGTTTTTTGTTTTGTTTTGTTTTGTTTTGTTTTTGAGACCGAGTTCCACTCTTGTTGCCCAGGCTGGAGTGTAATGGCGTGATCTCAGCTCACCGCAACCTTCGCCTCCTGGATTCAAGTGATTCTTCTGCCTCAGCCTCCCGAGTAGCTGGGATTACAGGCATGTGCCATCACGCCTGGCTAATTTTGTATTCTCCATGTTGGTCAGGCTGGTGTCAAACTCCCAACCTCAGGTGATCCACCTGCCTAGGCCTCCCAAAGTGCTGGGATTACGGGCGTGAGCTACAGCATATTGTTTTTAATTTGAAATAAAAATTATTCATGAATGTGTGAGGTAAGAGTACAGACGGTCAAAAAGTAACTAGGAAGATGAAACCTCCTAAATGTTCTCAGAGGTAACCTCAAGGAAAGAACATTGTGTCATAGATCAATACCCTATTTGGAACCATCAAATCTAAAACAGCATAAACTACAGCCCATCTATACTAACTGCATGAGATACATATGTGCCTATCACAGAAACTGCGGCCAAGTAAAATAGAAAAGAGTATAAATATTCTTATCTTCCTCTATGACTGGGCTATTGGCTACAAAATCTGACTTTGCACCTTTTCCCTAACATTTTTCTTTATATGCTACTAAGTAAAAAAGATTCTCTCCTAGCAAACGTAAGAACATGTAAAGCAGAACACAACCCAAAGGTCATTTAGTACAACTCTCTACCTTTTCAGATAAAGAAATTGAGACTCAAAAAGATGGAAAGACCCTTCCAGGGTAAAGAAGTGGCAATTTCAAGTTTCTATCTTCTCCAAGTCATCAACAACTCTTTTATATTCAATGATAATAATATAAGATTTTCACCATCATTATTTTTAGCAGCATAAAACTTTTATGTTTAGCAATAATAATGAAAGCTAAAGATAAGTTTAAGAGCCACACTTTAAGATTCTCTAGTTTCCTCTTCTGAGCAAGAAAAATTACAGAATAAATAGTGCCATTATACCATGGAAACACTGCAACATATAATTATATTTTTCCCTTGAGCCTGTTGTGAAAATAGGTAGCAAGTCACCTCGTAGATATGATGTGTTGCTGTAACTTCTATTTGAGTAGAATTGACTGAATAGTCATGTGATGTCTCATTTTCTTCATCAGTCACATCTTTCATGAAATTTGTTTTCAACTTTTACCTGAACACCAATGTTACCTTTCTTTTAACTAATTCCTTCTAAATACTGCTTCTTTTTTATTAAAAGTCTCAGAAAGGAGAAGGGGCATTCCTATGAGTAGTTTACCAAAATGCTAATTAATATAATGAATAAATTAAGTGAAAAGAAAAACTGACTCTACTACTAGATAAGGTACAAATTAAAATACAACTTTTGAATTAGGTTTTTTAAGAAAATTAAAAGAGAAAATATCTGATAGCATGTACACAGCTAATGTCATGGTGCAATAAAATAAAGAAAACTAAAACAGAAAAATAACAGTGATTTATTGTTAAACAGATTTTTTACTAAAATATGAAGTGAAATGTTTCTTGGTGATTTTGAAATCAGTGGAAATTATAATGTTGACTCAGTTGTTTGAAATTAATATAGAAAGCAAGTATTTATCACAAAGATGATGTGTAGACAGGTGACAGTATGATCTGTGAAGAAAACTATATTAACTCTAATTCTGGGATGGCTTTAAATAATTCGTTATATCATTTTTCCAGTGTGTCATATTCTCATTTGAATATGATATAATAACTTGTGATAAGTCATGGTGAAGCATGTTTCTGTATAATTTTTCAGTACTTAGTAGTTAAATAAAGCATATAATAAGGACCTTCATGGGTACTACTTAAAAATTAATTTTGTAGATATTTGCAGATTTCTTTTTGAAAAGAAACAGAAGGGTTGTGTAATAAATCGTATATGTCATATTGGTTAAAAGTGTGAACTCAAGAGTTTGAGTTATCTGCTAGCTGTGTGACTTTGGGCAAGTCATTTACCCACATGAATGTTTGATATGTTTGATTTTCTCATTTGTAAAATGGAGATAACAATAGCCTTGTTTTAAGAATTAAATTATGGGAGATGATTAAAGTGCTCAACACAATGTCTTACACAAGATAATTGCCACTTCCACCCCATCATCTTAATAGTAGTATTGGAACAATAACACTAGCAGCAAAAACAGAATTGCTACTGTTATTAATGTATTAAATTATATTTAATTTGATGTTCTCAAGAAATTTTACTGAAACCGATATCTGCGACTATAGTAAAAGGCTATAGGATATCATGGCATATGCATCTCAACAGTGATTAAATGCTCACTGGGGATACAAAGACTTTGTAATAAGAGGATGTTATGATGTTTACATTCCTAGTGGTGCAGAGAACACAAATTTACTAACTACAGTGCAAGTGAATCAATCAAAAATACTAAAGTAGACGAATAATCAATGAACTATGGGAGTGAACTTGGGAACTACAGCTCTGTCTTCTCTTTCTTAAAGCATTTGGCTACTTTTTCAATGATTTTCCTTCCTTTTGGGTTTCCTATGTTTCCTTATCTTCTATAGGCTTTCACTTAGTGCCTGGGTGGAATCAAAGCAAGGAACAATCCTAATCTAGTGACACTATAAAATTCTAGCATAAATTTTTCCCCAAAACCATTTTGAATGGGCAGCTTTTTTGCATGCCCTAAAGCATGTTTCCTCAATTGAACTTTGCGGAAAAAACAGAATGGTAAATCCAGGTTATAAACCAAAGAACTAAACCCAAGACATCCAAAATGTGGTTCACCCTGTCACTGAACTAGAATGTAAAATGTAGAAGCCATTCCCTATTTATTCCGTTATAATTTACCATACAAAGAATACAGATATCCACACTTCTTGTCAATTAGGAGAGTCACAAATGAAATATCTATTTCATGTTTCCAAAGATTTTTTCAAAGATGACTTAAAGATTTAGGAAAAACATTCTTAAATGCTAAATTATGCTTTCAATTTATCACCTTTCAAGTTGGAAAGGCTAGTAATAATAGCTTAATCATTATTCATCACCAAAATTCTCCTAAATTTTATCTTATGGAAATTTATCACATCTGCATAGAAGATATATTAGAGAGTTCTGTGCTAGGAATCAAGAAATCCAGGTTCTGCTTCCAACTCATCCACTAACATCACTTCAGTTCTCTGGATTTGTTTCCACTACTGCGAAACAAAGAGTTGGTCTCTAAAAGCTGTTCCATACTATTAGCACTCAAACCTCATGCTCTAATCACTCCTGTGATTTCATCATAGAGCATCACAGATTGATATGGACTCAGCAAAAATCTCAGATCAATTCTAGCCTCTCTTCCTCACTCTACACCTTCCCATTCCACTTTCTGCCAGACAAACCAAATGCATGCCAAATCTGGAAAGTGACTTAGCACTTATAACCAAATTAAAAAAGAGCTAGCTTTTCTTATATTATATAGGTCATACAATGTATATAGCAATTATGACATTGGATCTTGGTATGTTTACAAGGATACAAATTTGATTGAACCCAAAACAGAAGTGATCTTCATACTCTTACCTTTCCTAGCAATTTACGTAGCAGTAAGATGGGGCTGCAGTAATCAATATCTCAATCTACTTAAGGAAAAAAACCATGTCATTTCAGACAGTGTATTGCCAGGTCATTACCACTGTTTAATGCAGAAAGCAGAGAGAGAGAAGTAAAAGATAAGCAGTTCATGGCTGCTGGGGTATTTCAATCACAATGTCAAGTTTCTCTTTCCCTCAGAAGATAGACTTAAATATTTAACCACAATAAAAAGATATGGAAGACAAAGATGGGGAAAATTTCAGCAACACAAATCTACATTCCCTTCTTACCTAGGTTTTCAGCATATATAATATATTGGTGATTAAGGTTCTTTAAAATTTGCCTTTAAAATGACTCCCCTAATACTTCCTAATGAAATATTCAATCTCACATGCTGGAACACATAAATATTTTTAGAAGACTAAAGGAAAGGGAATGTTAAACAGTCTTCTAACAAAGGACAATTTAATGATACTTTTTTCTAAACTTCTTTCTCACCTATTCTGCCATCATTAATAAAGGGAAAAAAAGAAAAAAGAAAAACACCTCCAGAAGTGTTAAACAACAAAATGTAAATAACTTCTCAATTTTGGAAATGCCACAGAGATACAAACCAATAAATGACTCTGTAAACATCCAGGGACAAACCATCATTAGCACTGTCAGTCTTTGTGAATATAAAGTAGTTCTGTTACTATGCACAGGAATCTTCAGCTGTGAGACATGCCCTGCATTTAAACCATCTAGACGTGTAACCAGAGATGGAAATCTCACCCAAACATAAAAATAAACAAGGGCCATAAGTAAACAAACAGATTCACTGAGTGAGTGACTGCACCCTGATGATCTTTCTGGTGACTACAATTATACAGCAGTGCTGGATTTACATAGGGCTCACATAAATTTGATTTATATTTAAGTACGTATAACTAAACACCTCTATTCTGGCTGAAATTCACAAATGTCAGAAGCCATATAATGCTTTCAAATTAACAGTAAAAGCTTTTCAGTGTTGTTTAATATTAATAGCTTATACTCTAGGGTTTATTAGTTTTCTGCTCTTTTTTCAGTATAGGCTCACCTTCAGACATTCCATCCATCATCATGAGCTTTAACTATCCTTTTATGAAGATCTACTCCAATCCTATATTCCCAACTTGATCTTGATTTTCTGATCTAGAACTCCAAATTCGCTTTATTCTGATCTCGTGATTTTACATTCTACAAGCTTGAGACCTAACCTTTCACTCCCTCAAACCCAAATTCACTTACCTTACTCACATGTCATTCTCCAAAACTGAAAACCAAGAAGATTTCATCTCTGCCTCTGCCTTGCCCTTCCTCTCTAATCAGTCACTAAGCCCTACTTGTTCTTCCTCCATAATGTCTATTTCATGTGTCCCTTCCCAATAGCAACATTCCAATTAGTTTTATCACTTCTCCTATGTTATCCCTGAAGAACCTACTTCCCATCCTCCAGTATCTGTTTCTTCCATTTCATTCATGTCAAGTTTTCATCTTAAAGCTCTGCTTTCACTATTTTATTTTTTTGCTTTAGTATATGGAAATGAGTAGTATTGTTTATACCGCCTGGGCCACAAAGCTTCAAGAGCATGACATAGAAATGTTGATCATCATCATTTTTTCAGACTAACTGGCTTGTAGATTACTCTTTACTGCTAAAAACGGTACTGTACAAATACGAAGAATTATACAAATACAAATAAGATAAAGCAATTTTTATCTTCCTCATGACACTATTAAAAATATATATTTTATTTGGAAATTTGTTACAATGCTAAATGTAAAATATAAATTAGCTCCTTGAATTAAGAAGTATTTTATCATCAAGGTGAGAAAATAAGGTTGGCATCTTGTAATTGTCTTGTCAGGATTCCAAAATTGCATTAAAATTAACAGGCCATTCTTCCAGTAGTAAGGTGGTATTGCATTATGATTTTGATTTGCATTTCCCTGATAATAGTGATGCTGAGCATTTTTTCATATTTTTGATAGTCATTTGTACATCTTCTTTAGAGAACTGTCTATTCATGTCCGTAGCCCAATTTTTGATGGGATTGTTTCTTTTTTTTTTTTTTCCTTGCTGATTTGAGTTTCTTGTGGATTCTGGATATGAGTCCTTTGTCAGACATATACATTGCAAAGATTTTCTCCCACTCTGTGGGTTGTCTGTTTACTCTGCTGACTATTTCTTTTGCTGTGCAGAAGTTTTTTTTAGTTTAATTAAGTCCCATCTATTTATCTTTGTTTTGTTGCCATAATAATCTTAAATATCACTGAACCAGCAGTAAGTTTACCATTTCTTCCCTTCTGGTTTCTCCCAACCTAGATTAGACACAGCTCGAAATGTAAGTGTGCGCATTGGTGTAGACAGAGAGAGCTCCAGGAAAATTCCTTTAGTTCTGACTCAGGGGCAGGAAAGTGGTCTCCTAATATTCAGAAAAATGAAGGGAAATCCATTTTCCTCTCTCCACTCTCTCAAGCCCTAGCCCTCAAGTAGTCTTGCAGTGGCAGTGATGGCAGTATTTAGGGCTCACAGGGACCTAAAACTACGAAGGACAAAAAGTTTCCTCTCTGATTGGAGAAGCTGTGATCCCAAGAGAGTGGGGTGAATTCCCTTTACCTTTCATTTTTCTCTATTCTCATGGCCCCAAGAAGAAGGAGGAGTTGTACAGAAGAGTAGGTAAATAAAACCCAAGCTTACTGGCTGAAGGATCAAAAAAGGAAGCCACAGGAAACAGGAAGTATTCGGGAGATTGTGGAGAGGAAGAAGCTCCGGAAAGTGACTTCTTAATATTGTTCATGAACTCTGGGCCCGCTCAAAGTTGTGCATGGAAAGGTCTGATACTAAAAAGTATGTAAGAGACTTTGAGAAAATCTATGAACCAGAACACCACAAAGGTCTTGGCTGTCACCCGAATGACAAATATGAGGAACAGGTCTGAATAACACTATAAAAATTTTGAAAACAGAAGTGAGATTGATACCACAGGTTTCACAGGACACAAGGTTAATGCACAAATATCTGGCAACGAACAACTGGAAATTGAAATTTTAAAAATTCAGTAGATCCAAAACAAATAAAATGTTTAGGAGTGACTATAACAAAATACATATAAGATCTTTATGCTGAAAACTATAAATACTAATAAAAATTACAAAGAAGGTCTAAATAAATATACATATAGACATACACTATGATCATGGATTGGAAGATGCAATTTTAAAAGTTGTCAATTCTCCTCAAATTGATCTACAGATTTAATGTAATACCAATCAAAATTCCAGTAATATTTCTTGCAGATATCAACAAGCTGATTTGAAAAGCAACAAGGAAAGACAAAGAAAATAGAACAGCCAAAACAGTATTGGAAAAAAAAATGAAGGAACTGAACTAACTGATTTTAAGATATACTGTAAATCTAGAGTAATTAAACTCTGGTTTTGAAATGGAAAGACGAATTGACAAATAAAATCAAGATGAAATATAGCCAATTGATTTTTGACAAAGTTACAGGCAATGGAACAAACTAAAAGTAGTCTTTTCAACAAATGGTTGAAATTGTTCCAACAAATGGAACAATTAAATATCCATTTGGAAAAAAAAATACTCTGCTTAAACTTTACAAATTAAACTAAAACAGTTAACTATGAAATTCAACACTTGTATGAACAGAGTCTGTATCCATAGTCCAGATACAGAACTTTTCCATTACCACAAAGAAACCCCTTCCTACTGCCTCTTTGATTCATAACTCCACCCACACCAACCCCTGGCCACTATTGATCTGTTTTCCATCAAAACAGCTATTCCTTTTTGAGAATGAGATTGAGTAAATTGAATCATATAGTACATAATCTTTTGGGATAACTTCATTCATTCAGTCCAATGTTAATGTTAATTTATAAAATGGGATAAATGAGAAAGGACACATCCATTTTCTCTAATAAATCAATAGCAAAACAAACAAACAAAAAACACGCAGCCATTTAGTCTGGGAATACAGAAATCATAATACTAAAATGTTATCATCTTCCATGTCAAGCAAATCTAATTTCTGACATTTACTTGGGATGTTAAAGTGTGGATTTTATCCCATGCACTATAAATTCAAAATATCTAAAAACATTAGAAATTTCATATAGGAAAGGAAGAAATTTCACTTGAATAGTAGGAAGCATTTCCTAGAGACTAGATCCTCATCCAGGAGGTGCAATATATTTACCAAGTCAGTGACTCATAAATCAGCTGGCCACCTATCATCTAAAATTATCACATTTAGACCTACAGAAAAGAAACTGTTGCTGAGACTTTTTGTTAGGTTCATTTATTTCGTTTTTTTTTTCTTTTTTTTTCTTTTTTACTTTTGAGTAAGAGAAAGAGGAAAAGAGTGCTACACCTCTTAAACACAGACTATTGGGAGAGGAAGATGATTGTGGCAAGAAAGATACATGTTACAGGAGGTTATAGACAGACGACTGGGAATACCTGACTTCCTGTGGAAATTTTCAGAAGCAAAAAATATATACACTTATAAGCCCAGGTGAAACAGTTTTGATAGATAGCTAAGCTTTTTTTTTTTTTTTCTTTGCTTCTTCAACAAAAACTTTTTACATGAATGGTTTGTAAACATCACAAAACCAATCAAAATGCTTTTAGACACTCTGAAAACATTCCATAGATAACAGGTATGGAGAACTGGAGTATTAAATTATTAAACAATCAGTATTAAATACTAGTGATGTGACAATATTTAATATTCAAATTTTGAATTATATATAGAGAGTTTGTATGCTTTTGGGTTTTATGTCTTTTTAATAGTAGGAAAGAATGCAGAGAGATGTCGAAAATAAAAGCTAGTATTAAAAGGTCAAAGTTATACAGTATTGAATATAATTTTAGAGTGTAATGTATTCAAACCTGTGCAGCCAGAAATTCACTGAGCTTTAAATTACATATTGAGGCATGTACTCTGAAACTGAGCAGTTCTTAATCCCTATATTTTCATGCTTAATTGCATTATGATTTGTTTTAAATGTTTGTTACTCCGTTATAAAATCCTGTGATTTTTAATTTTTTAAATTCTCATTTAATCTGAGAACACATGATAAAATCATTTTTAAAATACATAAAAAGCCATAGAGATGTAAAATTAAGGTCAAAATTACAGAAAATACTAATTATTTCACAAACATTTATTAAGCATTTACTAGTACTATTAAGCACTAATCCATGCACAATAATGTAACAGAACAAAACAAAATTCTGTGCCCTCATGGAACTTATATTCTAGTGGCAAACAAATCTGATATGTCAAAACATGAAGAGTGCCATGGAGAAAAATTAAGCAGGGTAAAAGGTGGATGAGTGCTGTGTTGGGGCTGCTACTTTGTTTTCAGTGGTCGAGAAAGGCTTTTTAATAAGAAGACATTTGAACACACACCTGAAGTGTAAAGAAATGAGTCATACATCTTTCTCAGGGCAAGATTTTTCCAGAGAGAAGCAGATGATCCAAAAGCCTTGAAGTGAATCCTGGTTACCCTATTTGAGAAACGGCAAAGATGCCAATGTGGCTAAAGCTAGATAGGTGGGGAAGAAAGCACTAGAAGACCAAATCAGATGGGCATGTATTAGTTTTCCATTGCTGCATAACAAATTTCCATAAATCCACTGACCTAAACTCTGACTGGACTTATTATCTCAGAGTTTCTATAAATCAAATGTCCAGTCAGAGTCCTCTACTCAAGGCCTAACAAGGTTGAAATCAAGATATAGGCTGGACTGCATTCTTATAAAAATCCACGTTCTAATTAATTCAGGCTGTTGGAAGAACTTATTTTCTTGTGGCTTTAAGACTGAGGTTCCCATTTTCCTGTTGGTTGTAAGTGAGGATAACACTCAGTCTCAAGGCCCTTCTTGCCATAAGACCCTCTCCACTGGCAATTCACAGCATGGTGGTTTGCTTCCTCAAGGCCAGCAGAATTTCCATCTCCAGTCTGCTAAGATGCTGTCATATGCATGGTTATCCCAGCCACCTGTGTATAATTACAGGCAGCATATATTCACAGGCCCCACCTGCACTCAAGGGGAGGGTGTTATGTAGAGCAGCTACACCAGGGGCTGAGAATCTTGGGGAACATGGTAGCATTCTGTTGACCACAGCAATGTGGAGTGAGATAATGTAGAACTCTGAAGAAAACACTGTAAGAACTTTGCCTTTTACTTTGAGTGAGGTCAAATAATCAACAGAAGATTTTGGACTGACAAGTTTTAGACACATCTTCGGCTGCAATATAGAAAATAAACTGTAGGGGGCAGAGAGGATCATGAAGATGAGGTAGGAGAAATTAGGAGGAAGGGGAGATGTGTCCGATTTTAGTTTTATTTCAAAGGTAGAGCTAATAAGATACTGTGACTGACTGGCTATAGAGAATATGAGAAAGAGGAATCAGAGACTACAGAGATTTTGCCCTGAACAATAGGAAGGGTAGAATTGCAATTTCCTACCTGGGGAGACGGCGAGGACAAACAGAATTTGGGGGCATGGTGGGCAGCAGGCAGGAATGAGGAGTCCAGTTTAGCAGATTTTTAATTTGAGACACTTATTTAGTGTTCAATTATCATTAGGTGGTTGGATATTAGAGTCAGGAGTTCAAGGAATTGGCCAAGGCTAGAGCTATAAGAACAGTCATGCATTGCTAAATGACAGAATATATTCTAAGAAAGATGCCATTAGGCAATTTTGTCCTTGCATGAACATCATAGCATGTACTTACATAAACCTAGATGATATAGCCTGCTACTTACCTAGGCTATATGGTATAGCCTGTTGCTTGAGGCTACAAAGCTGCACAGCATGTTACTGTACTGAATACTATGGGCAATTATAACACAATGGTTAGTACTTGTGTACCTCAACATAGAAAAAGTAGAGAAAAATATGGTGTTATAATCTTATAGAACCAACACTGACTGCAGAAACTGGCTCTCTTCCCTGCAACCCTGCCAAGTGACTGCCCTTCGTACCTGGTATAGGATAGGCATCCTCCAAAAACACTTCTGGATTTCATGGCCTCAGACATGGTATATCTGAGGCCATGAGCCTCAATTCTTACGTCACCTAGAGATGTCACCTCCCCTCATTTCATGAAAATTTTTACTTGGAGTGCACTCTCAGTTCAGCATTACTCCTCCCAGACTTCTTGTGATTCAGTAGCCACAGGGGTGCCCTTTTCAGTTCATAGAACCAACACTGACTATATATGCAGTCTGTCATGTGATGCATGAGCATATAGGAATCATCAGAATACAGATGATATTAAAAGCTTTAAGACTAGATGGAAGGGGCTGGGTGTGGTGGCTCACACCTGTAATCCTAGCACTTTGGGAGACTGAGGTGGGTGGATCACCTGAGGTCAGGAGTTTGAGACCAGCCTGGTCAACATGGTGAAACCCCCTCTCTATTAAAAATACAAAACTTAGCCAGGCGTGGTGACACACACCTGTAATCACAGCTACTTGGGAAGCTGAGGCAGGAGAATCACTTAAAACTGGGAGGCAGAGGTTGCAGTGAGCCGAGATTGCTCCACTGCACTCTAGCCTGGGTGACAGAGCAAGACTCCATCAAAAAAAAAAAAAAAAAAAGACTAGATGGTAGATGGAAGACAGTGAATGAAAAGTGAAGAGGAGACTTTTCATCCTAAACTGAGGTACAGGACACTTTAACATTTAGAGGTGATAGTAATGAGGAGCAACCAGCAAAAGAAACAGAGAAGAAATGACCACAGGAAAATGAAGTCTGGTGTCCCAGATAGCAAAGAAAGAATAGGTTTTGAGGAGTGAGCAATTGATCCACTGGGCAGATATCCCAAGGAAGAGGAACACTGACAATTATCCTTAGGATTTAGCAATATGGAGCCATTACTGATCATGACAAACACTGTTTAGCTGCTAAAGTAATAGGAATGAAAACCTGACAAGAATAGATTGAAAAGACAATCAGAGGAGGGAGGCAAAGTAGATGCAGTGCTTACTCTGGTTCTGCTACAAAGAGAACCAGAGAAATGGGACATAAGTTAGAAAGATAAACAGGAGATTTGATGGCATTTTTTAATGCTGACACACATGATCTAGCAGAGAGAATAATTCATGATGCAAAAGAAAAATGACATAAGTGCTGGAATAATGTTCTTGAATAAGTGAGAAGAGATAGAATCTCAAACACTAGACAGAGGAGGAGTTGACTTTAGACACAAAGTGGACGTTTTTGTATAATAACAGGAGGAAAGGTGGAGAAGGTGCAGGTAGGCTAGTAAACATGGCATGGGAAATTGTCAAATTTCTCTTCTCAGTGAAACGAAAATCAGATAAATCAGCTGATAGGTTGGTAAATGTGGAGTGGGAAATTGTCAGATTCCTCTTCTCAGTGCAACAGAAACCATAAATCAGCAGAGACAGAGGAAGAGGAGAGAGATTTTAGAGGTTTTAGGAATGCAGAGGTGTAAAATAGTGGCCCCAGAAAGTGGGAATGAATGAATCAGGGAAGCATAGTAGCTACAGTATTAGTGAGGGTACCTGTGCAGTTAGGGGTCACGTACCAAATAAAACCTGTAAGCACGGAAGTCAAGCTTCCCCAGCCCATTCAGCTACAGAAATACAAGTGTGAAATAGGTATGCGAAACACTGGGTTTAGCTACAGTTTTTGTTGTAATTTTTAAATTAGTGAATTAATCAGTTAATCAATTTATATTTTGCTCATGGAGTATAGCAACAGGAAAGTGGAGCACAGGAGTTGAGGATATATGCGAGGGAATCGTTTTGTGATTTCTCAGTGATGGATAAGAAAAGTGGATGTGGGGGAGGGGCTGTGTAGGGCAGAGCAGGACTTCACATCAATGACTAGGGACAGTCAAAGAGCAACTGGAGGGAGTGTACTGGAAAGAGAGGCTATAGAAGTCAGAAAATAGAATGCTTAAAATTGAGACTCCGAAGCACTGGGATTAATGATGAGATCTAGGAGATGACAATGAGAATGGTTACTAAAATAGGGCAGAGAAAAGCCTGAGAGGCCATTGAACTGAAAAGGGCACCCCTGTGGCTACTGAATCACAAGAAGTCTGGGAGGAGTAATGCTGAACTGAGAGTGCACTCCAAGTAAAAATTTTCATGAAATGAGGGGAGGTGACATCTCTAGGTGACGTAAGAATTGAGGCTCATGGCCTCAGATATACCATGTCTGAGGCCATGAAATCCAGAAGTGTTTTTGGAGGATGCCTATCCTATACCAGGTACGAAGGGCAGTCACTTGGCAGGGTTGCAGGGAAGAGAGCAGTTTCTAGGTAAATAAAGGGGAATGATTGAGGAGCCGTCATGGGGCTAAGGATGGACCTCACATATTAGGAGTAGAGTTGGAGAGCAGAGGCTGCTAGAGCCAGAGTAGGATGTGGACAGAGAGGTAGAAGGATGATCCGCCATGCAGATGAAAGATGACCCAAGAATACAGGGATTCTGCATGGTGAAAAATCACCTGGGAATGAGTAACAATTATGACTACAATAAAGCAACTCAGTTTAGCTAGGCAAAATATGCAAGGGCAGACAGGGCAACATTAATTTTAAAATAATATAAAGATCTGAAAGTTTCCATTTTCTGATTTTAACTTGTTCTGCTCTGTAGTGTTAACTCTGCATTACTAAATCATCTGGTAATTATTTTGGAGGTCAAAATGGGACTGATTCACAGTTTAAGCAGTCTATGAAGAACAATAAAGATTCCTACAGGACTTTTTTTGTTAAAAGGAAGAAAAGTAATTAAAGCAAAGTTCAAAATACTCAGCTGCATGGAAACAGTATTCCGCTTTAATTCATGTTAAATAGATTCTAGAGATCAGTGGGAATAAATCAAATGTCCTGCATCCATTTATTCAACATAAAGTACATGGGAAAGCCATCTACTTTCTTCTATGAATAGCTCACTTTTAGAACATTATTTCAAGATTTCTGATTATAAGAAAAGTTATCCATTAGTAGTTAAATGGCCTTTGTCATCTCTAAATAAAAGAATCCATATAAGAAAAAGAATATATTTTGGTATTTGGCAGATAGAGGTTCTAATAGGAAGCAGGAAAGATAGTAAAAACTAAAAGTCATAGAATTAAAATTTTCAATTCCAGAGGGATTGCTATATATATTTTTGTAAATCTTTGAGAATTGATATGAATTTTGTATTTTACATAAAAGGTTTATTTGTTTTAAATAACCCTGGATATAGCTGTTTTTCTTTCTTACTCTGAGATAAATTTCTTAGAACTCTTTGTATCCGAATTGACTGCAATCAGACTTCTTAGGGAAGAGAATAACCTTCAGTATCACTCAATGCATTTTGTATTAACAGGCCCGAAGAAGTTACATGAAGGGCTTAAGGCCACCTTACAAGTCATGAGCAGTGCTGGGATTATCCAAGAGTAGAAGAAATTAAAAAGATGCATCTAATTTTTAAAAATTTACTCTGAAAAACAAAATATAAAGTGGTGGTCATTTTTTTTATCTTCTTGATCTTGTTTTAGCTGCTTGATCAATTAGTTTATTGTCTTTATCTAAAAGTCTTTACAGACAATTGTAATGGTTTGGTTTGTGTCTCAACAGCCCACTACTGAGCTATGAGGACACTTGCCTTCTTTTAAGCTACCTAATCTTTCTTCTGAGCAGGAGACATTTTCCTCTTCTCTTTAATTTCTTTCTTAGGCTTCTTCTCATAGTTGGGTGTAGCAGTGTGAGTTTCCTATACATCTCCTCTATGTCTAGAGTTGCAATGTTCTTTATGCATTGAGAAAAATGTTTCCTATAAGCATCTTCATCTTCTGTTAGGTTATGCATATAATCGCCAATGGATCTGTTGTGATCCATGATGTGCTTCGAAGTTTCTGGCACTGAGTTCCCTACTTTCTGAATTATTACCAGGAAATTATTCAGTACCTTGAGGGATAGACAAGCTTCCATCCATAGCGCCCATCAGAGTACCAAAAGCTTTATTTTAAGTGGTAGTTCTGGCAACAGCTGCATCTAAATACAAAATACCTTCACACTATACTTTGGGAGTTCATAAGCATCGGCTGTTCAGCGATTACATCCCCTTTTCTGTAGGCATAAGAATCAGACAAATGAGTTCTCTGTTGGTTACGCAAACTGTCGCCCTGTGTTTGGACATGTTGTGCTATATTTGTCCTGGCTTACTAAGCATTTCCGAGCATCACAATTAATTTACCCTCTTGTCTTCTTCTAAATCACACTTGGTATCTCTTGAAGTAGGCGTTATTCTTGATAACCATTAAAAACCCCATCCTGTGGAACAGAAATTCTAAGCCTGGGGCTTGCCACAGACCTGTGGCAACAGTGATAATTTTAAAATTATAATTATTAGAGATAACAACAAGAACACACAGTTGATTTAATAGGAATAGACCCTTAAAGGTCTATTCCACAAACTCTATGAGAATAAAATAAGTCTTTATTTTAGTCTACTTGGATTACCATAACAAAGTACCATATAAAACTGGGAAACGTAAAAAACAGACATTTCTGTTTTCATAGTTGTTAGAGTCTGGAAGTCTGAGCTCAGCAGAGTTGGTTCTGGCGAGGGCTCTCTTCCTAGCTTGTCAATGGCTGCTGCCTTCTAGCTGTGGCCTCACATGGGAGGGAGAGAGTAAGCTCTCAGGTATCCCTTCTTATAAGAGCACTAATCCCACCATGAGGGCCTCACACCCATCAACTCATGCAAACTTAATTGCCTCCCAAAGACTTCATCTTTAAACACAATTACATTGGAAAGTAGGGCCTCAATATGTGAATTTGGAGGGAATACAAAAATTCATCCATAACACTCTTAAAACCTCAAACCTTAAAAATTGCCAGAGTATGATTTAATATTGGTCATTATTTCTTCTGCTTCAAACACAGAAAACACACTTGATTTGTATTTGTAAATCTCTAGAAATTTTTATCTTAAAATGGTTGATTACTGAATCTGGCCTATCTTCCCTAAAATAAGCCTTTAATTACAGTTATATACGTTGCCTTGCTTTATACATTTTCTTTTCTCTCATACTTCCCATTTTTTTTTTCATTTTCTCTGAAACATAACAGTAATATCGTATTGGGTAACTTGCTCAACACCTCTAAACTTATTTTTCTCATCTGTACAATGGGAATAATCATATATTAAATGCCTTATGAGATATGTTGAAGCTTAAATGAGACAATGTGTACAAACATTCAGTAAGTTATTATAATATTCTTGGTATCCTGGTGGTGAAAGCAGCAGAATCAGTGAAGGATTCAAGTATATTATTTGAACTCTGGAATATTGCCTGGGTTTATCTTCTGTTCACTGAGTCAGTTTTCTGCAGTGTCAAATAACTCTTTCTTACTTTCAACAAGTTTTTTATTTAAACCATTACATTATTATCTTTATTATACTTTCTCCTCTCCATTCTGGTATTGTTTAATAAATTGGTGTGTTATGGGACTTCATGGAAAGCATCAGACAGAGACTTTCTAAAATATATTTTAGTAGTGAATTTTTAAAATACGGTGATGATTTTTCTCTATTATTTCCTCTATTCAGAAATTTGCTTTTCTTGACTATAATTTAAAATACTTTTCTAGGCCTTCCAGGGTTCTTTCATTATTTTGTATATTAGTTCATTAATTCATTCTTACAAACTTAACTCATCTAAACTCGACAATGTTTAAAACTGAACTTCCAATCTTTTTTTAAAATTTCCAACTTTCATTTTAGGTTCAGGGGTACATGTGCAGGACATGAAGGTTTGTTACATAGGTAAATGTGTGCCATGGCGTTTGCTGCACAGATCATCCCATCACGCAGGTATTAATCCCAGTGTCCACAAGCTATTCTTCCTTATCCTCTCCCTCTTCCCAGCCCCCTGCCCTCCAACAGGCCCTGGTGTGTTGTTTCCCCAACTGTGTCCATGTGTTCTCATCATTTAGTTCCCACATGAGAGAACATGCAGTATTTGGTTTTCTTTTCCTACATTAGTTTGCTAAGGATAATGGTATCCAGTTCCACCCATGTCCCTGCAAAGAACATGATATCATTCCTTTTTATGGCTGCATAGTACTCCACGGCAACCCAATCTTTCTCTTAAAACCTGCCTTACCACAGTTTCCCCTATTCAGTGACAACTTCATTGTTCCCCAAAACTATTGTATTGTATTTGTAGACCAAAACTATTGAATTCAGTTTTGCTTCCTCTATTTCTCTGAAATCTCACATTATTCATGCTGTAACATGTTCTACCTGTCCTTTCTTTAAAATGTATCCAGAATGTGACCATGTCTTACCACCTCCCTGCAAACCACCATCACTCCCACCTTGAATTAAGACAGAGTCCTCCTACCTGGTCCCCCTGATTTCACTCTTGCTTTCCTTCAGTCTTCTGATCCCAACACAGCGTAAGTCAGATCACCCTTCTGCTCAAAACTCTACTATGGCTCCCAGTTTTACTCAGAGTAAAGGATGGAGTGGGCACAGTGGCTTTCATTTCTATATCACCTGGAACTCATCACCACCTTAGCCTTATTTCTTTCTTTCTTTTTTTTTTTTTGAGATGGAGCTCACTCTGTCACCCAGGCTGGAGTGCAGTGGCGCAATCTCAGCTCACTGCAACCTCTGCTGCCCGGGTTCAAGTGATTCTCTTGCCTCAGACTCCCGAGTAGTTGGGATTACAAGCACCTGCCACCACTCCGGGCTATTTTTTTGTAGTTTCAGTGGAGATGGGGTTTCACCATCTTGGCCAGGCTGTTCTTGAACTCCTGACTTCGTGATCGACCTGCCTCGGCCTCTCAAAGTGCTGGGATTACAGGTGTGAGCCACTGTGCCCTGCTGGCCTTATTTCTTTACCTCTCCTCCATACACTGCTCACTCAACTCTTGCCTCTTTGGACTTTTTACTGTTCCTCAAATATACCAAGGAAACTCCTCCTTTAGGGCCTTTGCATTAGCAATTTCTTTAGTTTGAAACGCTACCACCACCACCATCGCCACTTCCCAACTGACGTCTGCATGGTTACTTTCACCTTCAAGTTTTTCCTCTAATGTCACATTTCCAATGAGACTGGCACTGATCATCCACTGGACCAGGCTGACCATAGATGAGGGACGTGGCATGTATGACCACAGACAGCTAGGCATCAAACAACCTGGAGCTGGATCTTTATTTTCAAAGAATGTAGGGGCTATTCAGGGCTCAGTGTTATAAGACACTGAAGTTGATGATGAGGATAGGAATGATGACCAATATTTATTGGCGGCTATGTACCAGGCACTAGTTCAATTTTTTTGAACATATTATTATTTTTTTAAAATCTCAAATCAGCCTTATGAGATACAGTCTGCTCTTAGAAGTCCCAATTACAGATGAGGCTGTGAACTCTGTCAGTGCCTCTGTTTCTAAAGACTTATTCTTTAAATCTGATCTTAGGGCTATCTTCCAGGAACATAGGAGTTACCCGATAAAAACCAAAAGCTTTTCCTTATATAATTGACTAATCATGTCTTCTAAGTAATACAAAATTTACTTCCTTCCTCCCGTCTCTTACGAGATGGAGAAAATCATGAGGCAACTAACACTAGGGATTGAAAGCACACCTAATACAATTTTTTTATTTTAGAGGTGACGTAATTGAAGTACAAAAAAAGATAGACTTTCTGAAGTGATGTGTCTAACTAATGGCAGAACTTAGACATAATTCCTAATGTGATGTGACTTAGTTTCTAGTCTCGGATGACATTATAGGTAATGTACATGGCCATCGACAATCTGCACTGGGACCTCATGTGTCAGCTTTATATGCTGACACATATACTCACATGTTTGACTCAAAAATAGAAGGGGAAACTCTTTCCTAGAATGAGTATTCATGTACTGTTGTAAAATGTTGCTTGCTCTCTACTCCCAGACTGTCTTCTCACTTCATAGTTGCCCAACATCCTATTCTTAAAATCGGCTCCAGAAGGAGACCCTCTTTGTCACTGTCACTTGGAAAATCATTAGCCTTCAATTCTGACTCCATCTCTCTAAACGGAAGGCATTAGGTAGAAAGTTCATAAAGCTCTAATTGAGGAATGGACCTATAAGGTGTAAACAAAGAAAAATATTCTCCAAAGAATGTATTTTCATTTTTTTCTTCACTTAGCCCTGAAACTGAAAGGAAATTGTGCTGTATCATTTTTCTATCCATGACTAGCATTTTTGGACTCAAAGAATTTAAAGGCATTACAATCTCTGAGAAAATGACACAATTTTATAGCAAATACAAAACCAGTAATATTTGTTTTTAACATTTCCTCTCCCTGGATCTTTCATATATTATATGTATTTTTGTCTCAATGTATTTTTTCAAATGAACTTAGTGGGAAAGATAACATAATTCAAATACTACTTGTTTCAAGGACTAGTGGGAGTACTGAGAAAGGAGAAACGACATGAAGGAAAGAATAGCTTGAAAACTGTTTATTTTTCTATTAAAGTATAGGAGATCCTTTTCTTTA
The DNA here is from genome assembly GCF_024542745.1 of Macaca thibetana thibetana. Classification (NCBI taxonomy): domain Eukaryota; kingdom Metazoa; phylum Chordata; class Mammalia; order Primates; family Cercopithecidae; genus Macaca; species Macaca thibetana. The sequence goes on along the minus strand of NC_065582.1, from coordinate 47,273,691 downwards.
AATCTGGCTTATAAAACTACAATTTGAAGTAATCTCAGTGATATTATTATCACTACCAGATAGACTGGTACATTTAAGCAAAGTAATGAACTCCTGGTAACAGTGATGAAACTCTAACTTCCCTCCATGTTACAATCACAGGCCTATCCTGAAAGTGCTTTAAAAGCTATATCTCACTTGGTCACAGAAGCAATTCATTTTTCCTGATACTAGATGCAAGTGTCAATAGCCAAAAAATTTAGTGTTAGTTGGCAGCCTGCCCAACAAACAAGCAAACCCAAGAACCATTAGAGACCATCTCTCTTATTTATTGCGTGAGTCCTGGAAAATCTTCAATTTGATTCTAGATAAGAGAAAAATAATCCCCACTATACACCATTTCTAAGTTTAGGTTTTAAACTTTTAAATCCTTTCCCTGAGAGAGACTGCATCAGAGAAATATAAGGGAAGATTAAAAACTACGATAAAATTCAAGTGTTCTGCTCTGGTCATCAATGGATAGATAAGGATTAGACCTTGCTTATTATGATACCTTAAATTTGTTTTTATCAATCCGTTTTTATATTGAGCTCTAAAGAAGTGTGTTTACTTCCCAATTTACATGTGTGAACATCAGAAAACAAAAGTAACATTTGGCGTGTCTCTACAAGCTGATTTGGTCTTTTGTTTTTCTTGTATAATGTAATATATGCCTAGTAACACTTCAGTCAGGTTCAATTACACTTTCATTTGATAATTTGTTAATTTTAAAACTTTACTTTCTATGCAAGATGGTAAAACTGTCCTATAATGCAATAAACTAATCAGCCCAAGATGATGTTATAAAAAAGGTAATTACCTAATTTTTATATCCTTTTTTTTTTTTTTAAGACAGAGTCTTGCTCTTGTCACCCAGGCTGGAGTGCAATGGCGGGATTTTGGCTCGCTGCAAACTCCACTTCCTAGGTTCAAGAAATTCTCCTGCCTCAGCCTCCTGAGTAGCTGGGATTACAGGTGCCTGCCACCACGCCCAGCTAATTTTTGTATTTTTAGTAGATATGGGGTTTCACCATGTTGGCCAGGCTGGTCTCAAACTCCTGGCCTCAGGTGATTCCACCCACCTCAGCCTCCCAAAGTGCTGGGATTACAGGGCATTTCTATTAAGCTTAAGCACATTGATCAAGGAACTTAGTGGATCAACCACAAAACTATAGGCTGGATGCAAAGTGACCATCCTCCATTGCAGCACAGCATTAAAAAAAGCCATCTGTTTATATTGGTACTAAATGTATTCAAGTAAAACAACATAAACTTGCCTATTACTTCTTCTGTCTTATTCTACATCTTTTATTTCTTTCTGTTTGATGTCATCCTTCTCTTCTGCCTTCTTAAAATCTCTTCTTAAAATCTTGTCATGTTATTTCCCATGCGGTTTCTACGTTTCCCTATCTTCCATGAATTAAACAGTATTTTTTTCCCTGACTCAACTCTTTCTCTTACTGAAGCACTATTGCAAACAATCTCTCTTAACCACAGTTTTACTATGAAATAACTATGCTAGGCCACAGAACAACAGACAACAGTGAATGTCATTTAATGGTTTAGGGTAGAAATTTCTGAGCTAGAGTATGCTACAAAGGGTAATACATTGCCAAGAGACAAGTAACTTCCTATCTCTGCTTTAGGATGGTATCTTCAGTACAACTCACACTTAGAACTGACAATATCTTTTGCAGCAACATGGATGGAACTGGAGGCCATTATCTTAAGTGAAAAAACTCAGAAAAAGAAAATCAAATACCACATGTTCTCACTTATAAGTGGGAGCTAAGTAATGTGGACACATGGACACAGAGTGTGGAATAATAGATACTGGAGACTCAAAAGAGTTGGAAGGGGAGCGGGTGGTGAAGGATGATAAATTACTTAATTGGTACAGTGTATACTATTCAGGGGATGGTTACATTAAAAGCCCAGACTTCACCATTAAGCAATATATCCATGTATCAAAACTACCTTTGTAACCCCTAAGTGTATTATAAAAAGAAAATATATAAATAGAAATGCAAAGTAAAATCTCACTGGAAGTAGTTAAAAAATGACGACCTTCTAATGATCATTAAGCATCTTAACTGGAACAGGAATGATGAGCTCTGACATCCTTTTCCCAGCACCTAAAGCTTCTGATGATGGAAAGACGCTCATTGGTCATAGGAAATTGAGAGGCCAATGGTTAGCTGTGGTAGAGGATGGTGACTAGACCTTCTCACTGACATGCCTGGAGACTATTACCTCTCAATTCTTAGTACAAGTAAATTTGGAGAATACCAGGTGGATATCTTCCCTGAGCAAGGGATATCAAAAAATGGTGGGAAAAAAGTAGACATAGGGTGGGGGACAATCTAAGGTGCACCATCTGCACATACAAAAGTGTGCTCTCTTGCTGGATGAAGTTGAAACTGATCTCAAAGAGCATGAGAATAGGGATCTCAGAGAAATACAGGAACTCTGATTTCACCTTTAGAAAATGTTAAGTATCCATAAGCCACTATAAATGAGGTAAGAAGAGGTGGTCAAGATCAAGATTAATGTGGGTGGTTAGAGATGAAACTGAAAAGTAGACTTATGCCAGGCTGTGGATGAAGCACCTTGCATACCTGGGCTGAGCAGATGTACAGATGTTCATGGTCATGCTCACGGAGGAGAGAGGAGTGGTGTGGAGAAGGGAAAGAGGACATATAAAGTTTCAAGAAAGAAAAGAACATTACCAGGTAAGGATTTTAGAAAGGATAAGTTGAAAATGATGCAGGGATTTCTAGCCTGGGCTACATTTAGGGTACCTGAATGTAGGATGGGTCTTAGTTTAACCTGAAAACAAACAAACAAACAAACAAAAGTCAGAGCTTTCAGCAGAAGAGCTAAGTTCAGTTTGGGGTAGGTAAAATATTAGGTGATTACAAAAGTATGTGTTCACTTATGCAAGCTTAAAAATAATCTGTCAATGAACATCAAAGAAACATTGAGTATTTTGCCACTTTTCCCCATACTTCTTGAACAAATATTACAAACTCCTGCATGGGTATGAGTATAAGATGCCACAGGTCTGTCAATGACTGTGGATGGGGCTGTGGCACCGGCATGTGGATGGGAGCATGATGTGTGGGGAAAGCGGCGGGGGGGGGGGGGGGGGGGTGACTGTTCATTTGGGTGAGGACCACACGCCTGCCTACAGATGTGTGTGTTAGAGAACATGCTTATGGTAGAAAATACACAAATACACATAGACAATCACTCACACATTTCTTTGAAAAATACATTTTTGTTGTTCTTCTAAATCAGCATTTTCTAAATAACATGACTCTGTTTCCCGGAACATAGTGTATAACAAGCTGTTGATAAGTATTCCATGACGAAAGCTTTTTGCATTCAAATTAATTTTTTTTTTTTTTTTTTTTGAGATAGAGTCTCACTCTGTCGCCCAGGCTGGAGCGCAGTGGCGCGATCTGGGCTCACTGCAAGCTCCGCCTCCTGGGTTCACCTCATTCTCCTGTCGCAGCCTCCCAAGTAGCTGGGACTACAGGCGCCCGCCACCTCGCCCGGCTAATTTTTTTGTATTTTTTTTAGAGAGACGGGGTTTCACTGTGTTAGCCAGGATGGTCTCGATCTCCTGACCTCGTGATCCACCCGCCTCCGCTTCCCGAAGTGCTGGGATTACAGGCCTGAGCCACAGCGCCCAGCCGCATTCAAATTAATTTAAGTAAAGCTGCAGGCGACATGTGTCCTCTGAGAATCTTCAAGGGCCTTGAAAGGCTACTAAAGGCTCTGAGATGTCCTATAGGAAGGAAATTCACTTTTCCTTTTTTTTTTTTTTTTTTTTTTTTTTGAGGACTTTCAAACTTATTTGGCCACAGAATTCCTTTATTCAAAAAATGTGTATTAATAACCGAAGGGATAACGGTGTTACAAAACAACCCTGGAAAAAGCAGATATAAATGTGTCCAGTGAAGCAGAAACACAGTGATAATAATGAAACTGACTTTGGTAAATATGGGCAAATCCAATTCAAAATTTTCAGGTCAAATATAATTCCTTTCAGACCTAATCATTCCTACAAATTATCTTCAAAGCTAAATTAGCTCTCAAACTTCTTAAGCAGGTAGGTCTTTGTGTACAGATAATCAACTTTACGTGATTCACATTTTAAAAAAGGAAAGGTTTCAAGCTTTTCTATACAAATTGAGGAGCTATTGAAGTGTACTCTGGTATGTGTTGTCCCTTCAGTGACTGAGAACTCTAAACCAATTTGCAATCTGACAAATCCAACACCTTTTGAATAATGCAAACTAAGAAAGTGCTAATTGGTTTCCATGGTCATACCTACAGCTTTGTTTAAATGGATTAGGAACATAAAGAAAAATAAAGAATATATAACTGCAGAGCCACTTAAATTATAATGAAAAACAGTCTAGTTGAATGAAATGGGAAATGAAAGTACTGCTGATGATAATTTAAATAGTAGATAGTATAATGAGTATCTGCTTTGCATTAGATACCATCTCCAACAGTTTGTGTACAATGTATCTTATCCTCTCTTGGAAAACAAAAAACCGGCACTAGAGAAGCTAATCAACCGAAAATAAAAATAATAGCTAACATTTATCAAGAACGTATGTGTCAGACACTGTTGTAAGCATTTCACGTTAGTAACTTATGTGATCCTCACAGAGAACCCCATGAGGTAGGCAACACTAGCATCCCCATTTCACAAATAAGATAACTGAGTCTCAGAACAATCAGCCATACTGATAGGCAACAGAAGAGCCAGGATTTGGGCACAGATATGTCTCTAAGTCATCTGCTTTTTGTACCTCTTTACTGTCCTAATCTCACATTTGCATGCTTTGCGTTCTCCCCAAGTTCTATAAATTGATGGAATTTTAAGTCATTACAAAATGGCTCATGTTAGAGGCTTTTGAAAATTTCAGACAATTGTGTCCCTAAAGGCCTTTAACATAGTTAACATAAAATAATCAGTTTTATAAGATGTTCCTGCTTCTGTGTTTGATGTCACCCTTCATTCTCACAGTTCAACCCCAAGAAATGTCACTTGAATTTACTTCTCTAGACAGTTTTGTATATATTCAGCAATAAAATGAATCAGTAACCTCTAAAAGCAAAACTCTGTTACACTTACGAATTTCTGTCCTGATTTCAATCTTTTATTGCTAAAGTTTTTAGTTTAAATAAGTATTTTTCTCCCAACTCTGGCACGTTGCCTGATTCAACCAAACTGCTGTCCATATTTCTTTTGCTGGTAGCTGCTACCTGGCAATAAGCCATATGATACCAGAGTGATTAAAGCCAGAATTTAAGTTTCAAGTAAGCACCTCTTCCTTGGATAATAGAAATGTTATATCCAGATCAAGGGTTAAGTCAACCCCTCTCCCACTGACCAAGAAACATAGTTTGGATGTCCCCTCTAAATCTCATGTTGAGATGTAATCTCCACTGTTAGAGGCAGGGCCTAGTGGGAGGTGTTGGAGTCATAGGGGCAAATTCCTCATGGCTTAGTGCCATCCTAGAGATAATGAGTGAGTTCTTGCAAGATCTGGTTGATTCAAATGTGTGGCACCTCCCCCACCTCGCTTGTTCTCACTCTTGCCATGTGAGACCCCTAATCCCACTTCACCTTTTGCCATAAGTAACAGCTTCCTGAGGCCTCACTAGAGACTGAGCAAATGCTGGTATCATGCTTCCTATACAGTCTGCAAAACCATGAGCCAATTAAACCTCTTTTCTTTATAAATTGCCCAGCCTCAAGTATTTCTTTATAGCAATGCAAAAGCGGCCTAACACATCAAGTTTAGAGAAGGTGGCTGTCACATTCTAAAAAGGAATTTCAACAAGCTAAGCAAGTGAACTAAGCAAAAAACTAAGGGATGGCTGAGGGACTTAGTAAGTTTCATGCAAGAATAAAGGGAAACGATATTTATAGAATTTTTCTCTAATGCAAGGCAATGTTTGGAACTTCACTGCATTTATTAATTGCCCAGAACCACCCTGGAAGGGAGTTATTACTGCTTCCATTAATAGATGTTAAAGAGACATGCCTGGGTGATGCAGGTGGTGACCAAGCTTGGACTTGCACCCAAGTCTGGTATGAAAGTCCTATTTCTACTACCTCATATACCTTCCTAAGGGGGGAAAAAAAAACAGGAAAGAAGATTTAGAGTTGGACAAAAGAGCTGCTTTCAAATGTGGTTATAGAAAAGAGCATGAGGCTTGTTCTACTTAACTCCACAAAGAAGAGTTGGGACTGTAGTAAAGAGATAAAACTTGAGATACAATAGAAATACTTTTCTAACACTAGACCTGTCTGAAAATGGGAGGAAAAATTCTGAGTTTCAGTCTCCTGTCATGAAAGGGGTCCAAGAAGAAGGTGAAGGGCCAGGTTCAAAGTCTCTTCTGGTCTCTAAAATAATTTGATCTGGCCAGGTGCGGTGGCTCATGCCTGTAATCCCAGCACTTTGGGAGGTCGAGGCAGGTAGATCACGAGGTCAGGAGTTCAAGACAAGCCTGGCCAAGATGGCGAACCCTGTCTCTACTAAAAATACAAAAATTAGCCAGGCATGGTGGAGGGCACCTGTAATCCCAGCTACTGTGGAGGTCGAGGCAGAGAATTGCTTGAACCTGGGATGCGGAGGTTGCAGTGAGCAGAGATTGCACCACTGAACTCCAGCCTTGGTGATAGAGTGAGACTCTGACTCAAAAAAAAAAAAAAAAAAAAAAAAAAAAAAAAAAATAATAATAATAATTTGATCCTAAGCAAAATGATTTTAAGCAAAATTCATATTCTCTGAAAAATACTTGATATCAAGAACACTTCTCAATAATCTCCATTCCTTCTCAGCTGTGCAACCTTAAGAAGTCAGACTGCTGTTCCTCAGTTTACTTATTTGTGAAGCAGAATTAAAACCATTTTTAGGCCATCTTTTAGAATATTGAGGCGAATAGAAGATTAAATATGATAAAACATTTGAAATTCTTAACCCATCATAAACTCCAAAGAGTGTTATGTATCTCTCCCTACGTTTTTATGAGGTCCAAGTCAGTGTCAGAGCTGTCATGGAGGAACTTCCTGTCACCTTAATTAGAATCATGCCAAAAGCTCAGTGAGGCTTGCTCAGATGTGTGTGCCTGGACTCATTAGTGCACATTTGCTGTTGACTCACATGTTTTCCTGCTTGTTATTTATTTATTTATTTTTTTTTTTGGTGGGGGGAGATAGAGTCTTGCTCCTATCCCCTAAGTTGGAGTGCAGTGGTATGATCATGGCTCACTGCAGCCTCACCCTCTCACCCTCCTGGGCTTAAAAAGGGATCCTCCCACCACAGCCTCTCACATAGCTGGGACCACAGGCATGCGCCATCACACCCAGCTAATTTTTGTAGTTTTTGTAGAAATGGGGTTTTGGCATGTTACAGTTGCAAACCACTGAGCTAAAGGGATCCTCCTGCCTTGGCCTTCCAAAGTGCTGGAGTTACTGGTGTGAGCTACCACATCTGGCCTTGTTCACTTTCAAAGAAAAAAAAAATGTAGTGTTTTGATGCATTACTTTTAGGTCTTATGACGTAAGTTTTTAGGTTTTTTTTTCCTACACAAAATACAAACTTAGCTACTTATGTGCCATCCTCTTCCTCTAATTTTTCCATCCATGCTTTCAACAAAGTCTAACACTATTCTGTTTTATAGTTAATCACAAATGTGCTACTCTCTTCCAAAGAGGGGCTATTGGCTATAATCACTTTCTATTGACCTTATTTAATATACAAAATATTTTAGACGTGGAAAACTCTTACTGTCGTGGAGACCATTAGAATCTTAGTTTCTGGTACCTCCCCCACCCCCCAAAAAACTGGAAGACTATTAAAAGAGAAAGAAATTTATGCCAAATACGCGTGACTGTTAAGGGGCTTGGATATAATTTTTTAAAGACATCTCTGAAGTTTAAGTAGATATTGATAAGAAAAAATGCCATTATAGAAGTATTCATCATACACACAATTTAAGAAATAGATTCCATGCTTAAAGTAAGAAGACATACATAAACTTTATTTGTATGCAAAAAAAAAAGTGTAGGAATAGAAAATCAAAAGTCTAAGACTGTTCAATTTCATTTGAAAAGAAAACAAAATTTGTTATTTAAAACCCTATTGTCTATCTATGGCCAGGGTTGTTTTCAGGTCACTGCGGGGGTTCATACCAACTTACAGGATTCCAGCAACAAACTTATTTCAATCCACTGCCCTGTGGTCTGTAAAACATGCCTGGCCTCCCAACCTGAGAGGTGCTACTAGCAATTTTATCTTTTTATCACTCTGACTATGCTTGTATAGAACACAATGGAGCCTCTCCTTATCGCTACTTCTAGCTCTCAAATTAAGAACACATAAGAAGATTACGTGGAGTTTTTTGTTGTTGTTGCTGTTGTTATTCTTTTATTTACAGAAACTACAAAACTGAACTTTGTATCTGTTCATGTGTGTGTATTTAAAGAGGCTAATTAAGCAAAATGCCAAAAAATAAAAACTTAAAAACCTCACGATTTGGATCTTACATCTCTAGGCATAAACATTTGACAAAAATAGGAAATAAATATTCATAGTTTGTGAGGAAGCAAAATGTTCTAAAATGATATAGATGCCCAAACACATATTCATCCACATAATCTATAATACACGTACATAGGCATGCATATGTATACACATAAATACTATAAAAATAGGAGAAATTTAAAAAACAGTAGAAGTTAAATGTTTTTCTTTCATAGCATCTTGCATACATCTATATATTATAAAATGTAATTATATATCCATTTAAGATCATCCATGTTTTATGTTATTTGTTCCATAAAAAGCACTTCTGTAAATGTGGTAGAAGTAATAAATGAAAATCGTATTCCCTTTCTATGAATAAATACTTGCACATCTCTATTCAAGAAAAATTTTTATCATATTCACCCTGATAAAATGATATAAAATTTGTTTAATTGGTGGGGTATGGGTGTGGTGACATGTAGAAGGTTACAAAAGAAATAATAAACTCCTTGTTAAGATGAACTGAAAGTTTCTGTGACAAGGTAAAGTGCCCTGTACTGAAATAAATGTAGATTTTAAGATTTTCAGCTTTTAAAGCAGATTACAACTTTCACTATTACTCTGAAATTTGCTTGTCTCAGATATACTCTAATGCTTATACTGCATAATATTCACCAATTTAGATGAATTACACCCAGAAATGAAGTCTTGGTGCTAGCGTTATATTTAGCATCTATAAAAGTATAAGGAAGTAATCATCATGAATCGAAACTCCAACAAATAATTATTAAACCTCTACTATGTTGCAGGCAGATAAAATTGAATTTTAATATAAAACATTAATAAAAATTAATTGAGATTCCTAAAACCCATTGAACAATAGAATTTAAAATAGACAAGGAAGAAAATGTTTGTTAGATCTTGAGCTTCCTACTAGGTAGTAAAATAAAAGTAGAATAGCCTCTGGAGTCAGACCAAACTGAGTTCTAATCCCACTTGTATAGTCAGCAGCTGTAGAATTTTAGACAAGTTGCTCTAAGACAGATGATAATGCCACATGGATTAAATAAGATAATGCATGAAAAGTACCTCACATATTCCTTGCATGCTAGCAGATGCTCAGTAAATAATGAGATTTTTTTTCATTAAACACATAATTGGTAACATCAATGGGAAAATATTAACTCTATCCCTGCACTTAGAACATAAAACATTCTTAGTAAATGTTTGCTGAATGAATGAGCACTGAGTGAAATCTAAACTGTGGGGAGCCACACAACAAAGGCATGACAAGGCTGGAACACTTGCTTCTGTCCCCACTTCCATGAGATAAATTTCCTAGGAAACAAATTTTACCTTTGTAGTTATTGTTTTGCATCTGTGGTTGATTAAATACTTTAAGATCAATGTAATTTTTTTCCTGACTGCTAGTATCATTTCCACAGAGAGAAACAACTTTTATATTATTTTATATTTAACTTTTATATTCATCAACTCATAAGACATTATTATGATGTTCCAAAGTTCTACTTGTCTAGTCCCCCAAAAATTATGTCAGGTTGGTAGAGCAAAGGATTGTCAGGTGTTTCGGCAACAAACCAGATCGAGATCAGGATACAGTCATGGTTCTGGGATAAGAACACATTCCATAGGTTTCCCTCAGCCTTCAATCCCCCCTTAAACTAGTAGGCCCTTTCACACTTTTCCGTAATGATTAACATTCCTACCCTGGCATAGGACCACTCTTTTAGGCATCACCTTCTGTAAGCCCAGGCACGGTGGTGAAGTCAAACATGGAAGAAACCATGAAAAACTGATTCTGGGCCTCAGTCCTTGCTTTGCTCTGCCATTATTAAGTTATGTGACGTGTGATATGAATTTCAACTAGTTCTCTGTTTTCTCTTTTGTTGAAAGAGACAAAATGTCGGTCATTAAAATCATGGGTTTTGCAATTAGAAATGTGTGGTTTCATACTCTGCCTTTCCCATTTAAGAGCATTATAACTTTACACAAATTACTTAACTACTTTCTATACCTCAGTTTCTTGATTTATGAAATGGAAATTAAGAATAGCATCTCATTTGATAAGGGTCAATGAGATATCTCTAATATAATTATCAAAGCACAAAGCACATGGTTTGTTGTTGTCATCCTTGTTATCATTCTTATAATATCATCAAGCGTCTTTCACAGCTATAATTATAATCCTCCATACAGAAACTCTACTTTGTTTACAAGTCTAGAAGCCAGGACTACACAGCAATGAATTAGAAAACAAAACCAGAAAATATAATTGAGATAAAAAAGAAGTAAGAGGAGACAGGAACTACCAAATGCACAGTAGTGAAACAGAGTGGATGTAATATAAAGATATAGATGATATTACTAAAGAGAACCCAAGTCCATTTGGGATGCTAGAACACTCAAAAACATAGTAAATTCTGCGTTTAACTAAAGGTGACATATGAATAGAAACCAATCTATACATCAGAGGCATTTTCCCCAATACAAATAGACGAATTTTACTCTGCATCTTAAAAAATACACAATATCATATTTTATTAAATTTTAGTCTAAATCTATAAATTAGATGCACATGTCTTGTCCCTTTAAGTTTCCTGCAGGAAAAAAATAAAAGCAATATATCCCCTGCCCTTGATCTCCAGTTCAAAGCACATATGACATGGAAGCTATATTAAATCACAGTGTTCTGTGGAATTAGTTTGAAAGTTTTCGAATCTGAATGATCACATAAGAAGCCCCCAAAGAAATCGTGAATACAAGCACAACTGTAAGATTTGGGGAAGCTAAAATTAATCATGAAGAAAAGGAACTTTATTCATTATCAAAGAATGCTGTTACTTCTGTGAATTTGTTTTATAGAAATCGGAGAATTTTACTGTTTTAAAATTAATGACTATAAAATAAAAGTCAGAAATAATCTGTGCAAAGGAACATTTTAAAAATCGAAACAAAACAAAAATGCTTCTTAAGGCTGACCTAAGGCTCTTCTAACTCAATACTTAAGAGACAGAATCAGTGGAAAGAAAATAAATTACATCAGAATTTTTTTAAAAAGCCATCTACCAGAAATCAAGAGGCTATGATAGATCTATAATCTGTCTGGTTCATAGGGAGAGAAAACCACAAATTTGGCAAAGCACAAAACTGGGAAAAATAATAACCTAGCCCTTTCAGAATTGGTTTTCTAACATTACATTTTTTTTAGAAAAGTCAATTCTTCATTGTTGAATTTGTTTTATATAATCAAGATCAAATGACTAGGATCAGGGGTATTAAAATAAAAAGTGAAGAAATTTGTCTTGCTTCCATCTAAATATGAAATTTATGTATTTATTTTCTCTTTCAAGGGTAATACTCTAAAACTGACCCTTTGGTGCTTGTTCTCTCTCTAAGGTACTGTGTGTTCACTAATTTTCATTTTACTAAGAACTTCTGGTCCCCTGATTTCTGTTTCAAACCAAGGTCTAAATGTTGCACTACTGTGTAGTATGCTTCTGATGTTAATGACTGTTATGTCATAATGAATACTGGGGCTTGTGAGTCAGTAAGATGAAGAAGAACATGGTATGCATCTGATCTAGAAAACATGTGGACTGCTTGGAGTCCTAAGACAGCTCAATGTTTGGTATCTTCTGTTATGAATCCAGGGGTATATGGGTCAGATTCAACAGTCAGGCTAGAATGATGATATTTTTTAGGTTATCTGTGACACTGATAACCAGCCTTTTTAGCTGACCCTTTATACTTCAAACTGAAAACAATAACAGCAGCAAAATTGTATTGGTAATAGCATCATAAAACCATAAAGATTTTAATATGTTTTCCCATACAAAATATAACACCAACACCAACACCAGATGTTTAAGAGACATAACCTAAAGAAAGCTAGAGCAGACGGCAGCCTCATTCGAGTCCACAACTCATTTCTCTGCTTGAAGTATTACATAGTTTAAATTATATTTAAATTATATTATCAAATCAAAATGAGGAGCTGTAAGGATTAGAAAAAAATCAGAAAAAGACAAATCATGGAGTAGAGGTGCAAGCATAAGTCATCACATCTTTATCGAAATAAATTGTTGGTTACAAGTGGGTCCTTGGTGGAAGGGAACAAACAAACTTAAGACATTGTCCAGCTCCTTGAAAGTGGTCTCCATGTTTCATCAAAATAAGAGAGTCTTAACATTTACAAATGGTGTTCTATGCAATTGTTGTATTCATTTGTACCATAAAAATAGTGCAAGGCAGTATTCCCAATGTATGCATAATTATGAAAGTTACTATACTGTTAGAAAACAATTGTTTCAAAATTTATGTGTTTTCAAATTTACTTTGAATTTAAAAAGAAAAGTTTATTTTATTTAACGCTCTTCTTAGTAATTAAAATAGTGTGACTTCCTAAAGACTGTTGTCTCATCTCCTATTTCAAAGCAAACTGTACTCAGAATTAGCTATGATCTATTGTCTGTGTCAAGAATGTGTTTTAACTGATAAGTGGTTTAAGTGGTTTATGTTTAATAGTATAGCACCAACATAGGCTGAGAAAAGAATAATCAGCTTACTCTCTATTATCATAAAACTATGATATTGCCTCTAACATATTTCAAATATGGAAAGTTATTTGATTAAAAAGTAACATTTCGATAAGAGAAAAAATATTTAATAATGTGATCATAATTTATATCTACTTTCTAACTTTCAAAGAATTTCATTACTTTAATGATAATGTAATGTTGTTTTTTCTTACAAGGGCTAACAACATTTCACAACCTGAAACATGAACTTCAATGTGAATTTGAATAATTGCTGTTTCACTATAACTTGTTGCAGTGGAGAACATTAGCTATTTGAGAGCTGACATCTAACATCTGCAAGAATTGTGACTTTCAAACACACTGGCCATCAACAAATACCGCTTTTTTAACAGTGTTTCTACAAAGAGACCCACCTCAGGCTCAGGGCCAGCAACTGCTCCTTTGACTTCAGTAGCTCTCCCACTTTAAAACTGGCATAGCCCAAGAAACTTCGCTGAAAATAAGAGAAAGAATGGTTTCATTAACTTGAGGTTCTTTAATATGTTTGCTGTCACATCAATCACACAAAATTAGTCTGTAGAAGAATAAAATATTAAATCTATTAGCCTGACAAATATTTCAGTAACAGAGATAAAATTATCAATAATATATCCACCTCATGGGGTAGGATTAAAGGGTGAAAACGTATCATTTTCCCTAAAAGAAAAGAGATCAACAGGCTAGAAAATAACAAGAGGTAAAATACAGCACCCAGAACTGTTTCACTAACCATAATTTTCTCTGCATATGAAAACTGAGGGAAAAGAAAAGATGATATATTTTCCATATTTACCAGTGCTGTTGTTCCTCTTATTAGAATTCCTCAAATCACTGGCAGCAACAACTTTGTATTCCAGATATGAGCAAATCTGTTAGTTGGAGCTATTTTTATGTGGGACTTTGTACAAGTTATAAATAGAAATGCTTTAGTTTTCCCCCGTCACAGCAATGTTTTAAAGCATTTTTCCTTTGTTATTTCTTTACTAGCATGGGACAATTTCATCCTAATACACGAAAGAGAATGGCACTTATTCAGTTACATTTTTTTAATTGCTTTTTTAGCCTATTATATTAGGTGTTGATGACCTTTGAATACCTGCTTTCTACTCTTTTTGACTCAATGCAAAGAATAAAACTCCAAATTGTTTTTTTATTTCTTTCCCAGGATAAAAACCCTATCATCTCTTTCTACTATCCCCGGCTACTTCTGATTTAAAAGTCACAATATTATGGGATAAATAACATGAAAAAGAGCTCTCATTCTTCCCTTCAGGTCAAGGAGTAAATATGAAAATATTAAACCCATGTTATTTCTTATGCCACTGTGGCCTAACAAAATGTAAATACTCTACAATAAGTCAATGGTACTTCTTCCAGAACAGTCTCTCATCATAGGTCTGCTGCCAAGCTGCACTAGAATGAGAGGCTGGACAAAGAATTTGAGAGTAACGGCATCTTTTTAGAGGTAAATAGGAAAATATTTCATACATGAATGGCTACATCCACACTCAGAAATTGCTAGGCAGAGGAAAGAAAAGCTTGAAGTCGGAATTTTTATCCCTCTTTTAAAATCTTTAACTTAGACGAGCTGGTCCTAAAAGGCTTAAAATAAAACATTTGGTAAAACACACTGGTCATGGTGGCTCACACCTGTCATGCCTATAATCCCAGTGATCCTGGAGGCTGAGGCAGGAGGATTGCTTGAGGCCAGGAGTTCAAGGCTGCAGTGAGCTATGATTGCATCACTGCACTCCAGCCTAGGAGACAGAATGAGACCTCATTTGAGAGAGATGGGGAGAGAGAGAGAAAGAGAAAGAAAGTGAGGAAGGAAGGAAGGAAGGAAGGAAGGAAGGAAGGAAGGAAGGAAGGAAGGAAGGAAGGAAGGAAGGAAGGAAGGAAAGAAGGAAAAGAGAGAGAGAGAAGAAGAACCAACGAACGAACGAAAGGAAAAGGAGGAAGAAAGGAAGGAAGGAAGGAAGGAAGGAGGGAGGGAGGGAGGGAAGGAAGGAAGGAAGGAAGGAAAGAAGGAAGGAAGGAAGGAAGGAAGGAAGGAAGGAAGGAAGGAAGGAAGGAAGGAAGGAAGGAAGGAAGGAAGGAAGGGGAAGGAGAAGAAGGAAGGAAGGAAAGAAAAGAAAGAAAGGAAAGGAAAGGAAAGGAAGGGCACGGCAAGGCAAGGCAAGAAAATACAAATCAGTTCTGAAGGAGATACCCATATATTGTTAACGATAAACCCAATTAATTAAAGTTCAAAGAGCTAGTTTAGACACAAAGTCATCAAAGCCTGAAAAATCTGAGACTAAATTATTAGGTGAGAAACATTAGGCAAAAAATAGAAGATTTGTAGAAACAAGCTCTCATGATAAATCCATGAGTGATGAAGTAGAGTGAATCAAGACAAAGAAGGAAGTTTGTGAGCTCTATCAGCAAAGCATGCAGAAATTAGAGTGACTTTTCAGCCAAGGGCAGAGAGGGACTCAGAGAGATCCTCCTGAATAAAAGTGTTTATGTCACCTCATCAGAGATGCCTTCTAAAACATCCCTTTACTGAAGCACGCTCCCCTCCCACATACACGCTCCACTATTCTCTATTCCTCTTTTATTTTTCTCTATCGACACTTATGACCACCTGACATATTATATATATTATATATGTGTTTATTTTGCACCTCTCCAAAAAATAATCGAGAATTGAAGCTCTACAAAGAGCTTTCTTTTGTTTGCTGATAACCCTCCACTGCACAGCACACAGTAGGTAACTGGTAAATATTTACTGATAATGAATGAATGAATGAACAAATGGCATAGACACCAGCCTTTAAGTAAGTGATTCTATTAGATATAGGAGAAAAGTTACTTTTGCAGCTATTTATAAACTACTGTAATTCACTGAAATGTGGAAAATCAAAACAATTTTGTCGTATGCAGATCGTATACTGCTGTAGTGAATTTTATTTTAGCATTTTGTATTTTAAAGAGATGCTGATCTCACTTTCTCTTTCACTGATAATCATAGCTTTTAAATTAAATTCCCACTCATTATTCACACTCAAAGAAAACTTTTAAGCAATCATAAATTTTATGACACTCCAAAATTGCAAATTATTTTCTATTTGCCTTTTAAGATTTTGGAGGTATGGATGGTTTTAGAATTAACAAAGCTGGCTAAACATGTCATGAGATTATTGCAGTCTTTTTAGCAATAAAAGTAGCAAACACCCCACAGTGGAATGTAGCAGCTAGAGACAGGTGGAATTGCTATTTTCAGACATAAACTATGGACTCACCATAAGGCACAGCTGCAAGTAAAATTTATGACCACAAGCCATTGAATGTTTCTCCTGTTCACCAGACCAGGAGCTCCTGTGGAAGCAGAACCTTGGCTTGTCCATCTCCTAGCTGAGCCCAGTGTCTGGAACAGAGGGCTGCACTGTGAGTGCATACAGTGTGCCAAGGACAATGCCCATGAGTCAGGTTTATCCATTACAACTGTCAGCCACTTGCTTGATCCCAAAGGATAATGAAAGTGCTCACAAATAATAAAATCTGTTAAAAATCAACCTGGATAATGATGGCATCATACCATTACATTTTGTAAACTTGTCAAACAAGAGGAGGTATTATTTGGGTACCAATGCTATCCTTTTTTTAATCCTAAAAATAACTATATATCAAGACTGCATATTGTATAAACTACATTAATAAAATCAAAAAAAATGTGAAGACAATTGTTTTATACTGCAACAACAAACAATGGGATTGCCTATACATTTACTTTTGAGCTGGTTTTTTATTTGTTTTCTTCACCTCAGTATAACTAAAACCAGGATTCTCCCACCCCAAAGTTAGAAAATAAATCTTTAATCTATGTGAATACTTGCTGAACACATTGTAAAAGAATGAATGAGAAAAGAGTCTTCTCTATAGCACATGATGCTAACGTAAAAGAATAATTTAATATAAAGCTATTGTATCTTTGCTATCACTGTCATAATTATATAATTTAAGATAAGCTATTTAATTTTTTAATATTTTAAGTATAATTCAAGGGACATTTTTTTCTGAATCTCCTTTGGTGCTGTTTCTATCAGGGGGAAATAAAGACAAAAAAGAGAAAGCTTCACTAGAGTTGGAGCTCAGAGGTCTGAAGCGTGGCTCTAAATCAGTTATTCTGTTCAAAAATGAAAATCTGGACAATTACATTACTTCTTGCAGCCCCCAGGCTCACCATCTACTGCTAAGCATTGTCACTTCTTATTTCCCTGTCTTCTCCCTTATGAAGTCTGGGGCCTTGAACTAGTTGCTCCACTACTCTAGACCTTAGTTGCTAAAGAAAAAAATGCATATGATAACTTATCTTTCTCATAGTTATTGCTATGAGAAAATTAAAGTAATCCAGGCAAAGAAAACATCTAGCCAGGAAAATAAAACATCTCCCATAAATATTTGCATAGTGATTAAGATCATATAACTAGAAGTCATATGCCTTAAAAGCATCTAATGCACAGCTTAAATACTTTTGGGAAAAGGCAAAGTATTTTTTGAGGAGTCTATAAGAAATGCCTGCACTACAAAAAGAAAAATATATCTTTAAAAATAAATATTAGATTTGGGGGAAATATAACTTAGAATACATTTTAGAAAAAAAGATGAAAAAAGATACAAAGGCCAAAAGGTACTGTATAGTTATGAGTATTATTGTTGAGAAAATATTACCTATGATCCCTTATAGCTGTAAGTTGTATTAGATTGCATAGGATATTTAAAGAGCCTTAAGGATTGTTAAGGCCCTGCTAGTCTGTAGATGAAGGAACTGGGGCCTCTAAGAGTAAACTGGCTTACACATGTCACCGAACTAGTTAATCTGTAGAAGCCAAGTTAGAACCCGGGTTTCTTGCTTCTCTCTCCAGCATTCTTTCATCCCCACCATGCTGCGCCTCATTTCTAGGACAGGTGGCAGTTCCCTTTCCTTCTGACAGACTCTGCTTGCACAACATGCAGCTCTAACCTTTCTTGCCTGCTCATGACAATACAACACTCAGTTATTCTGATGTAAGAACCCCAAAGCAGATGATCATTACATTGCTTGCTGCATGATTTCAGTCTCACCTGGCTGGAGAGTACTATCAAACAGGATGGAAAAAAGTGGGGCATCTGTCAGAATCCCTGGCCTCTCTCTACAGGGAGTGTCCACATGAATACTATATCCCACCAGTCCCTGAAGCCACTCCGAGCAAGTCACACATATCCAGACTGCTCAGTAGGATTTGACATCTCCATGCAGCAGGTCCTCTGTGGCTCCCCAGTCACCTTTAAGGGGTCAGAGAAGGTACACCACCTCACATGTGGCCACAGATGCCCAGACCTCTATCATTCATGTTCTTCTCACAAAGCCTATATTCAAAGCACAGGTTTTATTTTTTTTTTTTGTTTTTTTTTATTGCAATTTGCATGAACCTCATCAAATTTATTCAACTACTCCCCAGAGCTGTGCTATCCAATGAGTAGCCACTAGCTTTAGCAGGTAAAATGTGGCTACTCCAAGTTGAGATGTATACTCAGTATAAAATACACACTGAATTTAGAATGCTTAGTATGAAAAAGGAATACGAATATGTAATGTATTGATTACACTTTGGAATAATATTTTGCATATATTGGGTTCAATAAAATATATTAAAATTAATTCAGCCTGTTTCTCTTACTTTTTAAAAACACAGCTGCTAGAAAATTTAAAATTAAATATGCAGCATGCATTTTGTGACATACATTATATCCATTGAACACTGCTGGTTTAGAGGTCAAATGAATATATCAATAAAATTTCGACCTATCCTCATAAAACACATACAGGAACTATGGTATAAGTTTTCAAAGGTCTTTGAAAAGTTGAAGGTTGTATTATAAGACTGATACACAACATCTCTTATGCATAACCTACACACAGGTCTTTTCATAGCCCAGGTACTTTTTTTTTTCTGTAAACCATAACAGATATGGTTACATTATTTCCTACCCCACAGGAAGAGAAAAAGACTAAATGAACTATTAACATTGAAAAATACTCAGAAAGAAAAAATAATTGGGAAGAAATCTATTAAAAGTTGATGAATAGCCCAAAGGAAACATTAAAAAGCACTTTAAGGTAAAGTCACTTATCATAGAATTTTATCTTTACTTGTGAATATACCTCAAAAGGTCTAAGAGCACATATTAATATTTGCTTGACTAAGTCATCAAGAAAATATTTGGGTGCATCCGGTAAATTCTGTTTGAGAATGAAAAGAAACACACCTAACATATTTGAAAGATTACAATAAAAAAATCTAAGCTCTTTAAAAAAAATTAGAGTACTTGAAGAGTAGAACCCTTGTATGTTGTAATGACAAAGCCATTACTGGCTCTGTGTCCTTGGCCAAGAGCTTAAACTCTCAGACCTGTTTTGGAGTGTCCAAGGAAATATTTTGAGGATTCGCTGATAGGATGTATATTAACAAGTGGTACTTCATAGGTGGTCAACATATGTTAACTTCTCTCTCCAAAATAACATGTAATCTGAGGGTGTTAGGAAATTAAGGCATGCTGACTTGTTCTTTTTCAGACTTACTCTTACTGTGCTTGATATTTAGTTCTGAAGTCATACTTGCCATTTTGAGTTCTGATGGGTCATAAAAGTTGTTAGATTTTTTACTGTATTATTAGTCATTTCTAGAATCCCCCACTCATTTATTTCTGGTGGTTCTAACAATACATAAAATGGTTGGCAAAATAAAATCGTGGTATGCTTTTGATTTATTCAATACATAGATCACAGATTTGCTAGCTTCCAAGCACAAAGCCAGGAATATTAGAAATAGAGACCTTGTTATCATGGAGTACATCTAGCAGGAGTGTGGAGACATGACTAATTGCCTACTTAACACGCTTCCTGCCCATTCTTCATTACTAATAGCACCTCAATTTTGTTTAAATGAGAATTGTACCCAGATTCTCTTCTAGCTAAGGACTTAGGTCTTCCCAATACTATGTAAGTGACAGTATACAAAATGAAATTTCCCAGGAAGTTACTGTTTTCCAAGTTGAAGGAATAGGCCAGCTGAGCTTCTTCCCTTTATTCTTCACTCAACCCAGAATGTGCTACCTGGGGTACCATGGCCAGTCTGTGCAGTTCTCTAAGAAAGAAGGACCAGGAAGATGGATAGAGTTTGGCTGCTTCAAGTCACTTTTGAGTAGCTGAAGCCCTGGATAATTTTCCCAAGACTTCTATAACATGAGAAAAACAAACCCATTAATTAGTTTTAAGCCACAGTTTGTCACATTACTTGCCTTAGGGTACATTCCTAATTGCAAAAATAGGCATGTCACAGGATACCAATCGAGATTTCTCTTTTAGTCCAGGAATTATAGCCGAGTTTTGTCAAAGATGAAGACACAATATAATAAATGTACCCCATTGTATGTTCAGAGAACCTTCAGTGTTTGAGGCCAGCAATCTTATTAACATGCTTGATGAGGAACCAGTGTAGAGATGCTGGTCTGTAAGTAGCCACAATACACCCAGTTAATATAAAGCTAGGGCTAGAAGAGAGGAGAGGTCAGCATTTAGGAAGGTGTCTGATTTTGGAGATGTGGCTAGTTTCTCTCTTAAGCATCCCCCAGGAAAATATCTTTATCCTCAGAGCTGAAGCCAAGAGGGTCTGGTACCAAAAATCACTTATAAAGCCTAGAGGTGTCTAAACCATGTTTACTTCCACTGGGGACTGATTGTCTCTCTTTTGAGAATCATTGAATATGACCCAGTGCCTGATGCTGCTGGGGCTTGTAGAAAGGATCAGCAGAGAGATGGCTGAGCCGAAAGAGGAAACACACAATGGAACAGCCTGCATTTCTTCCATGTGGGATGGCAAGTACATGTGAGTTTCATGTATTTGGATAGCACAGAAAATAGCTGACCTGGAGCCAGGTACTTGAATGGTAGATCTCACAACAAGAGGGAATGGAGTAGGGGTGGGCAGTGGAGGAAGTTGGCCCAGAGCCAGGTCCCCCATGGTAGGCAATTATGCTATGAGGAGAACCTGACAAAGTCCCCAGAAATATCTATACCTTTGTCCATCAGAGAGCCAGCAAATCAGTATCTGCCACAGAGAGGACTCTAACAGCAGTCACTGCCTGAGGAGCATCAAGTCTAGCAGTAAGGAAACCTCACCCTCACCAGGAGCAAGCCCAGAATAAACCTCTGTCTCCCTACTCCTTCCTCTTTGCTGCCACAACTGAGGAATCAAAAGAAGAAAGGACAGGTCATGTGTGGGAATCACATGAGACTTCCTCCCTACTGCACGCTGTTAGAGTCACAGAAAGTCTAGTCTATAGGGGGAAATGGTGGGAAGAGGTAGAAGAAAATAAAATTAGATAAGAGACTCAAGGTTTAAGATAATTAAGATGGATTCCCAAGAACCTGAGTGAGAGAAAAAATTCGGAGAAATCTACACAATTGGGCCAAAATATCATTAAAGCTTTAAGCAAGGGGAATTCAACACAAGAGCAGTGGTGGAGTGGAGTCAGGGCAGGCAGTGATCACAGAAGAAAAAAATTAAACCAGCTAAGCTTCCTTGAACCTTGGCAAATAAATGGAACACCTTGGTAGAACAATGTATTACCCATATTAATAGTTTAAAAAGTCTCACATTCTATGAAGCAGTGCCATGGGTGTGATGAGAGCGTGCATTTAGGATGGAGGGTCCTGTTGGAAGCAGGGCCCCAGGGTGGTAGTAGTGGAAACATGTGAGCTGGCCCTGAGCTGTGGAAGGGAGCCCTCTCCCCATGGGATGCAGCAGTCCAGGCTGACAGAAGCCCATCTGCCTGTGTCTGTGGAGGCCTGAGGCTGGGGAGAACTTTCTGGATGCGCTGGAGGAACTAAATGAAGGTTTGTGTAGTCAGCACAGAGATTGATGGTGGAAGTGAGTGGCACAAGAGGTTGAAGGGACAGGCAGAAAAACTGCAAGGATTGCCCCAAGTCAAAGCAGTTACTCAATAAGTCCCCAGGAAGAGATGAAAGGCTTGTGTTAGGCATGAGAAAGCAAGACATCGTCCTTTTCCCTCTGCTTCTTCACTAACAGCTGCAGAGATAACTGACATTATGCTCAGTCGAGTCAAACTTTGGTGCATATTTTTGGAGTCCTTCCTTGGCAGTTTGTGGCTGTGTTCAAGGAGAAAATGAATGGTACCTAGTACAGTGTCCTCACACTGACTGGAAGAAGGTTGTCAAGTGCCTGTAGAATTTCAGAGTATTTCAAATAGCTCTTCCAGTTGGCTCAGCCCCAGGGCTTCTCAGACCTAATTTACTTCTGGTCTTTTTCCTCCTCTCTGAACACACAGATCTCAAGGATTCAGCCTGTGGGGCTGTATCTTTTAGGAGCTGCCATCACCTACTCTAGCCTTGTCTAAGCAGAAAGCACCCAGTACCTTCTTGTTCTTCTAAATTCTAAATACTGGAGAGGCAATAGTTCAGTGCAGCAAGAAAACTTCAGCAGGATTTTCCAACATTGGACTGAACAGTGGTGACTGCCTCCCTTTTGACCTTCATTACAGTGTTTAAGTGGCAGGAAACAAAATATCACAATCCTATGGCTGGTTCTCTTCCTTCTTCCTGAAGCGGTAGAGATCACATCTGTAATTTCCCTCACCTCCTGTTGGTCCAGGAATCTTGGCTCTGAATCACAGTTCGGCTACCTGCAGGGCAAAGTCTAGGCTCATCTCTAGCCAGCTGAACTAAATATGAATTCACTTGAGGATGATTTTCAGGAAACAAAAAAATGAATTCCATGCAATTCAGCAAATATGTGACAGTACCTCCTCAAAGAGCCACACCCTCTTAACGTAATTCAATTTTATTTGTCAGCCACCAAGCAGGAGGCCAGAGAAAATACAAATGATTAATTTAGAAGCAACGTGTGTGCCTTTTGGAAACATAAGAAACACTTACCCCAACTTCTGGCGGGGGATCCTTATGTTCTGGTAGGACACTGGTTCGAACCTGTGGAGAAAAACATTTTCTGTAAGACTTTGGGGTAGAAGCTAGTGCAGAAGCCTCACACAGGTGCAGGGTTTCACTTTCCTTCATCTCACATCAATTCAGACTCTGTGGTTAATCATTAATGAATTAACCTGTGTGCAACACCCATGGCAGTGCAGTGAAGCTGTGCTGTTACAGTTCCTGAACTTCCAGATTTTTCTAAGTGGACAGAGCTGCCTGGATCCTCACTCCATCTCTTTATCTAATACAGAGATATCTGGGATTTAGACAGATCTCTTTAATCTCCTAAAAAGGCAAGTTTCATTCAACATTCAAGGGAAAGGAAAGAGCTGGTATAGAGAAAGCAATTCCATGCATGCGTAATGAATGTTCCCAACACAAAGAAATGATAAATGTTTGAAATTATGGATATGCTGATTACCATGATCTGATTACAATACATCATATGTATTGCAATGTCATTATGTACCTCATAAGTACGTACAATTATGTGTCAATTTTTTTAATTAAAAAATTATTCTCCGAATGAGTGCCCACACTCATGCTTCTTATAGGATATCTTTCCCACTTGAGAATTGTGGGCCAAACTAACAGATACCATCATCTGAATTTACTGGAAAGGTAATTCTCAATTGTGGGAGGGGGAATAATGTAAAAGAACCAGTTATCTGGGTAATCTTTCCAAAAAAGTGTTCTAGTTGAAACACTAACTCCTTATATAATCAAGAGACATGTATCTTCAACTGAGTGGTGATTTTCAATCCTGACTGTACATTAGAATCACCTGGGAACCCTTTCAAACTCTTGGTGCTCCTCCATGCCCCCAGATATTCTGCTTCCAATGTACAGCTACCGACTCTATGGTTCTCTTAAGAAATCACATTTCAAATAAAAAAAATAATGATTACCTTTCTTGCTTCAGAAAAAGATAGTGAACGTAAGAAAAGGCAAGAAACTTATATCTAGTATGTCTTAATTTGAAATAAAGATGAGTTAAACAAGTTAAATGAATATAAAGCAATATATAAGGACATCCTGTTTACTCGGAGAGAAAGGGGATTGGAGGGGAAGAATCAGAAAGCAACAGCCTAAAACACTTAAAGGATCAACATTTTAGGGGATCATTCTAACAAAATCCTTTTAATCATACTTCTCTTCAAATCCCTTAAGTCTTGACATACCTGACCATACCAAGTCAATCCTCCCAGATTGAAGGGATGCTTCTAATACCTCTAATAAGTTAAGAGACTTGAATCAGCTCCTTGTGGCCTGCTAATCTTGAACACAGTTGCCAATTCCTTGAAAAAAGCCACAAGCTATAATAAAATGTGCATTTCGACTTCTAGCTTAATACTTTTGGTATCTTTATGACAGATCCAGCACTGTTGCTTGCACAATTTGTCAGTCATTATAACTCAAAATTGTTTACCCAAGCACAAAATAAATGACATGAGAGACCTCAATGGAGTAAACACAATTTGTAGAACACACTCAACTCTTCAACTCAGGACTGTGTGACAGAGCACTTGCTGGCTAAGAGCATTAGCAGTTTGGTAGCTGCATTAACATTTTTTGGCCCAGATTACCATTCAGTCTCATTATCTGAAAGTCATCAACTGGCCTCAAAGGATGAGGAAACTATATACAAATAGAGGTGGTGGACAACGTAGTGTGTGTATGGATTATATAGAGTATGTATAAATATGGTTTCTCCCTCTATCTCTGTGTGTATATGAATAGTTTATTATACTACATATATATATACAGTATAAAGTGCTATATAATGAATATTCACAACATGTACCATATAATGCACATATGTGTACATATATACATTAATTTTTTAAAAAGTTGACAGCCAAATAACATTTTCCAAAGATATACACTTGAATTTACAAATAAAGTGAAAAAGTCAGAAATTGGTAAGAGGGTCAACATACATAGAGTTGTATAAAGTATTTGATTTGGGTCATAAATATTAATATAAAAGTGTTTTAACATTAGACAAAGGTAGAAAATTCTGACAATTCCTGCAACATGGTAAACTCCCACATTTTAATAATTTTATATGTAGAACATGTATTTCTTATAATTATCAATAAACTACAGAAGGAAAAGAACATTCCTTATCTTCTTTTACATATATATTTAATATTCTTTATCCTATTACTGATGTTATGGTACATAGGTTATATCAGTGATGCTTTTCTTATATATTCCTCCATTGCAGTGAACACAAGCTAGGTAGCAAGCACTGGATTTGCTAGTGAGTAATGCCCCAGTATTTCTTGTTGAGACTTCAGAGGCCAGTGAGTGAGACACATATGTGAATAATTTAGCACAATGCAATAAGTGCTATAATAGAAATATGGGCATTGTCCTGTGGGCATTTAGAATGAAGTATAACTATTTTATCCTGTGAGTTTCAGGAAAGGCTTCACAAAAGAAGTGGTCTGGGTTTTGAAGGATGGCTAGGAGTTTTAGGCAAGGAAGGATATGATAAAACAAGCAGGGTTTTATGTAACAAGCACGTGTCATAGAGTTGTAAGAGTTCCGCGGGAAGGGTGCAGGATTTGAAACATGGCAGATTATGTGGGCCAGCAACAAACTACCAAGATGAGAGAATTTACATGAAAATGGGAAATGACTGACGGCTTCAAGGCAGATTACATGCTTAGGATCAACATTTAAATATGATGTTAGGAGATGTAGAAGAAACTGTGGCTACTATAGAAACTGACGAACAAATATATGAAGGGATATGTAAATCAACGAAACTGAGTATTCCAACGCTCTTTATCCAGGGAGATGATGCTGTCCTGGTTGTCCCTCCATTGAAAGTTGGCTGACACAAAGAATTTGTCCGGTATGGAAAATAGGAGACTTTGTACAATTGCCTCTTTAAATGTGCAAAGCATTTGAAAGAGAAAACTGCATACTTTTGATATTAAGAAATAATTCTGAGGATTTTTCCACTCTTAAAATGAATTGATTTGCACATTACCCACGACTTCTTAAGCTAAATGGCACTTTTCCCTCCAATTCTTCCAATAAATATAATCACCAAGATGCAAAAACAAAAACAAAAATGAACAAACAAACAAAAAACTAGAGCTCAGTTGTGTTCAGGGAATATAAGTATTCTGTTGATGCTATTGGGGCCCTGCAGGAAATGGCAGGAGTTACATACGTTTGGGGAATTGGTTGGGGCCATTTACTGGAGAGGGCTGTCTCCCATGTTATAGAAATGGAGTTTTATTCCACTGCATTATTCCAGGCAATAGGAAATCAGGCAAGGCACTGAACAGTGGAGTGGCATGATCAGAGCCCTTGACACATCCTAACTCTTCCCAAGTCACCTTGGGAAAATGATTGAACCTCTTCATGCCAGCTGCCTTTCAGCCTTTTTATCAGTTATTTAACATGGGGTTAATAGACCCTACAGGTTGTTGTATTCTATCCTTTTCAGCACTGCAAACAGTACCTGACCCAGAGAGAGAAGAACAAAGTGTGTGAGAAAGAAATGGAGGGGGGAAGAGAGAAAATGAAGAGGAAAGAGGCGAGGAAAGAAAGAAGAAGAGGAAGGCAGAGGAAGGAAGGGAGGAGGACCATGAGACAGGGAGCAAGGGAGAGAAGGAGGAATATGTCACTAAAAAATACTAAGGCCTGAACAGATATAGATGAGACCTCTTGGTGAGAAAGGGATGAAGCAAAGGCTGTCACTGTAGCATTTGGAATATTCTGGTTCACCGACAATGTCATGCCTCCTGAGAATTGCAAGCCTTCCTTTGGAATTCATTTTCCCTTTTTTGGTCTTGTCAGCAGTTCTTCTGTCTATTTTTCGTCACTATTCCCCCTCCCTGTCCCTTCCAGGAACATAAGAATGTCTTCCTGACTACAAATTTAAAACATTCTTACAGCTTCCTTTTGTCTAGACTTTTATGATGTCAAATAAAGCAAGGCAGACCAATTAATGTGATCTGTAGAAAATCATGTTTCCTATTCCATCTTGAATATTTTTTAAGGTTCATCTAAAACAAATTTCCTTCTCTATCAACCCCAGAAGTTCAAAATTAAACTAACTAAATTTATCTTAAAAACAAAACAAAACCAGGTAGCATAGAGTGGGTTATTCTCACTCTTTCAGGAATTCATATAGACTACTTCACAAGTCTTAATTGTCCCCAACAAGACGCTGCTTCAGCTACCAATACAGCAGCTGAACACAGGACTTTACTGTTCAAATTTATGCAAGATATACTCCTCAGACTAGTCAACCTTGTTACAATGAGCATGGGCATTGCTGTCCTGAGGGTGGGAGGAGAGTGAGGACTGCTCCATTTTTTGTAGGTGAGTAGCTGAAAATCAGGCAGTGGGGCTGCCTGAAATGCTAGGAGTCTGTTGGAGATCCAGACCCAGAGAAGGAAAAGGCCATGCTGTCCTGAGTCTGCACACTAGACTGGCAGCACCTGACCTCATTCAAGTGCATCTGCTCATTGGTAGGTGAGGGAGAAGCATCATCCCTCTAGACAGTCTCAGCTGGCAGGCAGAGGGAAAGATATTGGTTATAGCGGAGGGACACCTCTCAGCAGGGATAGAGCCCAGATCCTCTTCCTAGAAAACTGTCACACCTGATATTGTCTCTGATAATGAATGTGTCTCATTTCTTTAAGAAAAAAAAAGTGTTACTCTAATTCTCTATGTATCTCAAATTAGAATATATCATCACATTTACTTGTCCTACTTGGAAGGAGACACATAAGTGTCTTTAATCAAACATTAAAATTTGACTACAACAGAAATGTTTTGCTCTGCCTCACAGTATGAATTTTCCAGAAGGAAGCTGCCTGCTTAACTAGGATTCCATATCCTAGAAACCCTGCTCCCAGGAGCAGCCATGTGGCTAGTTCTCACCAATGAAATGTACATGCAAGTGATGTTTGCTGTAACCAAGCTGGATTTTGCAAAAGTGATTATATACACTCTCTCCACTGTCTCATTCTTCTTCCAATGGCCATACATAGAGGAGTCCAGTCTTTATGTGGTGGCTGAGCTGCACCTGAGTCCCAAAATTACCACATGAAAGAAAGCCATCTGCCAGCCATCACTACTGGTAGTAGACTGTTAAATAATTGTGTTAGTTTTCTACTGGTGTGCAACAAATTACCACAAACTCAGCTGCTTAAAATAACATCCATTTATTTGTTCACAGCTTTGTAGGTTAGAAGTCCAGGCATGATATGGCTGGATTCTCCACTCAAGTCTCACTTGGCTGAAATCAAGGTGTCAGCTGGCTGTGTCCTCATTTAGAGGCTTCACTGCAGAAAGATGTGCTTCAAAGCTCCCTCAGGCTTCTCAGAATCTAGTTTCTTGCAACTCTTGAACGTGGTCCTTATTTTCTTGATGGCTGTTCACAGGAGGCTGCTCTAAACTCCTGGGTTCACACACCAGCAGTCCTTGCCAAGCTCCCTCCTACATTAAATTCAGCAACAGAGGATCTTCTTGCCATCAAATCTTCTCTAACTTCTGTTTTTAGGAAGAACTCACTCTCTTTTAAAGGATTACCTGATTAGGTCAGGCTCTTCTAGGATGATCTGTCTTTTAACTGGGCTATATAATATGACCTAATCATGAGATTAAGTGCTATTATATCACAGCATTGAGGATTATGCAGGGATGTACATCATGGAGTGCTAATTTTGGGAACAATCTTAGAATTCTGCCTACCACAATAATCAAGAAATAAACTTCCACTGTGCTAAGACACTAAAATTTGGATATTTACATTTGCTTTGACAGAATAATTTAGACCCTCTGTTCTTTTTAATTTTACTAGGTTCTGGAAGAACATGTGGTGTTTGGTTACATGGATAATTTCTTTAGTGGTGATTTCTGAGATTTTGGTGCACCCATCACCTAAGCAGTGTACACTGTGCCCAATGTGTAGCCTTTAATCCCTCACCCCACTCCCACCATTCCCCAAGTCCCCAGAATCTACTGTATCATTCTTATGCCTTTGTGTCTTCATAGCTTAGCTCCGATTTATAAGTGAGAAATACTATGATTGGTTTTCCATTCCTGAGTTACTTCATTTAGAATGATGGTCTGCACCTCCATCTACATTGCTGTAAATGCCATTATTTGATTTCTTTTTATGGTTGACCACATTTTCTTTATCTACTCACTGATTGATGGGCATATGGGCTGGTTCTATATTTTTGCAATTGTGAATTGTGCTGCTATAAACATGCATGTACAAGTGTCTTTTTCATATGACTCCTTTTTCTCTGGGTAGATACCCAGTAGTGAGATTGCTGGATCAAATGGTAGATCTACCTTTAGTTCATTAAGGAATCTCTGCACTGTTTTCCATAGTGGTTGTACTAGTTTACATACACACCAGCAGTGTAAAAGTGTTCTTTTTTCACCACATTCACACCAACATCTATTTTTTTTTTAATTGTGGTCATTTCTGAAGGAGTAAGGTGATATCACATTGTAGTTTTGATTTGCATTTTCCTTATAATGAGTGACATTGAGCATTTTTTCATAGGCTTGTTAGCCATTTATATTTCTCTTGAGAATTATTTATGTCCTTAGGCCACTTTTTGATATAATTATTTGTTTTTTTCTTGCTGACTTGAGTTCCTTGTAAATTCTGAATATTATCCCTTTGTCAGATGCATAGTTTGCAAAGATTTCCTCCCACACTGTGAGTTGTCTGTTTACTCTGCTGATTATTTCTTTTGCTGTGAAGAAGCTCTTTAGTTTAATTAAATGCCATTTATTTATCTTTGCTTTTGTTGCATTTGCTTTTGCGTTCTTGGTTATGAATTCTTTGTCTAAGTCAATATCTAGAAGGGTTTTTCTAATGTTAACTTCTAGAATTTTTATGATTTCGGGTCTTAGATTTAAGTCTTTGATACATCTTGAGTCAATTTGTGTATGAGGTCAGACACGAGGATCCAGTTTCATTCTTTAACATGTGACTTGCCAATTGTGCCAGCACCACTTGTTGAATAGAGTGCCCTTTACCTTCTTTATGTTTCCCTACTTTTGTTTGCTTTGTTGATGATTACTTGGCTGTAAGTATTTGACTTTATTTCTGGGTTCTGTATTCTGTTCCATTGGTCTATGTGCCTATTTTTATACCAGTGCCATGCTGTTTTCTTGGCTACAGCCTTGAAGTATAGTTTGAATTTGGGTAATATAATGCCTCCAGATTTGTTCTAATGAAATTTTGGATTTATTTAGTGTGTAGTTATGAGAAAATATAGCAAAATAGCTAACATTAAAACTTCATTTACTATTTTAAGGCCAGCAAGCATATATCAAGCACATATTATGATTCAATCACTATTATAAGCAATGACAATCTCAGAGAGTAAGAGATTAAGAAGACAAGGTATATTTTGCTGATATGCAATAACAATGACATGGTAAGAATCAGACATCTAATAATAATTGCTAAGAACCTTCAGTTTTCTAAAATCTATCAGCTAGTCTTCGATAACAGTTTTCCAGTTGTTTAATTTCAATCTCGCATGGAGAAAATGATGCATGTACAAATCTAAATGATTTAGGCCACAGAACCTTAGAGATGGAAGGAATGTCTCAGTTAACCCCCCCCAAAAAAAACCATCTATGCAATATGAAAATTATATCTGAAATATTCCTGGGAAGTAAACTTAACATTTCTTCTTCAACATTTGGAATTTCTAGCTTACTATATCTCACAAATCGGTATCGTAAAGGTAGTGTTACAAACTTGTATGCCCACAGGCTCCAGGTAGGTTAAATTAATGAAAGGAGTGGGCTGGGTGTTTGAGACAATAGGAATTGGAGAGGACTCTGGCAAAATGGAATCACATTTCTAGTCTTTAAGGAGTGACAACTACCCAGCTTCAAAGCATTGAAAAAATTCTAAGAAATGTTCCTTCAAATATTAATAATGGATAAATATTAATTCTTTTGAAAGTGGGCTATTATCACCACTTGCTGATTTTTACCAGAAACATGCTTTGTAAGTAAGGTGAGTGGGCCAAAGCAAGCCCACTACTATTTTAGTAAAAATATTTTTTAAAATGTGCTACCCTAAAACAGTTATTATGAATCTTGATAACACAGTAGAATCACCTGTAACATGTTTTTGGTTTTGTGTTTGTTTTAAATGCCAATTCACAGGTCACACCCCAGAATAATTAAATCAGAATGTTCAAGGGAAGGACACAAGCATCAGTATTTTTAAGGTTAATACTCTACTGATTCTA
Source organism: Macaca thibetana thibetana (assembly GCF_024542745.1). Lineage (NCBI taxonomy): Eukaryota > Metazoa > Chordata > Mammalia > Primates > Cercopithecidae > Macaca > Macaca thibetana. Next base: position 47,242,217 of record NC_065582.1, on the reverse strand, counting down.
ATGTGTAGTCAAGTTAAAGTAAAGAACTATTACTATAAAATAAATTAGATTACTTTTTGGTAAGAATGAGCCTCACGAACTAGCTCTAAGTCCTATGAGGAGTCTTAAAACATATTGTGCCATGTTCAAGCCATCAAATATGGTTCCCTTTGAAAAGAACACACAAAAAAAGTTAACAGATTCTCAGAGCTGGAACATTTTTAGGAAAAGTTCCTCAAATGTTCGTGTGCATACTCATCACCTGCTGGTCAACAGCTGGTCAGGAGGATGATCTCCAGACCATTCTCTAGAAGTCTGTTAGAAATGCAGTATCTCTGACTTGCCCCAGACATGTGAATCATAGTGTTCATTTTGGTAAGATTCCCAATTCATTCATATGTACATTAATGTTTGAGAAGCTTCGGTTTGGAAGAATGCTCATGAATGAAATGGGTCGTAATGAGAACAGTAGGTCTTCCTTGCACCTAAACATGCCTGAAATAGAAATGAGGTTTATTATTCCGGTTATGAAGATCTTTTTTTTAATGTCAAGCAACTGTAAAAGTTCCAGATGATACCTTCCAGCAGACAGCTGCCCCCTTTTTATGTGAGACAAATGGCAGGTGAGGTAAATGAGACCCATAGGATAGGGTGCTAATCCAATGTAACTGGTGTCTTTGTAAGAAGAAGAGGAGATACCAGAAAAGCTCATGCCCAGAGGAGAGACCATGCAAAGAGGCAGCAAGAGGGCTGCTGTCTGTAAGTCAAGGAGAGAGGCTTTGAAGAAGCCAACCTTGCCAGCACCTTGATCTTAGATTTGCAGACTCCAGACCTGTGAGAAAATGAATTTTTGTTGCTTAAGCCACCCAGTCTATGGGTAGACTGGGTATTTTTTATGGGTAGCCCCAGCCAACTAAGACTCTGAGTCTACCTGTGTTATCTGATATGGCTCCTTGTGATTTTCAACCAACAGCCTGACTGGCCTTTGCTTCTCAGCCCTGAAAAAGTGGAGATTGTAAGACATTCCACTATACTTCTTTAACATTACACCTGACACAGCCACAGAATCTGACAAAAGTCTTTAGAGGGAGACCAGCCATAAGTCTGAATCTCCTTTGGACTCCAAATGTGTCATTCCAACTATACGTGAAAATTCGAATCTCTGCTGAGTGCTATGCCTGCCAGCTGCCACCTTCTGTTTGGCAAAACCTTAATATTCAGACTTCTAGTCACAGGGAGACTCTGTGAATACCTTCAGGTGAAAAATGGCTTTTTAGTTTCTCAGTATCAACTCAGCACTCCCTCTAGGGCATCTCTTGCCTGTTGTCAGTTTCTCTCTCTAGTTTCCCAAGCACTGTGAAACTATGGGGACTTTCACTCTGCTTTTTGGAAGCCTTTGACCTGGTTCTTTAGCCTCCTGCAAAGAGTCAGAATTCACCAAGTCTCTTCTGAGAAAAAAAATGGCCACTTACTTGAGCCCCCTGAATTCTCCATTTCTCACTTCATCCAACACAACTGCTGAAAGCTTTGCTGATTTCTCTTTCTCCAAGCAGCAGCTGCAGCAACAGCAGCAGCATCAGCTCTCTGTCTAGGCAAAGGCCTATTCTTCAGCCCACTCTAAGAGTCAGCAAATACCCCTAGACAAAAATCTTGGCTCCTGATAGCTCAATGTTGAAAGGTTCTCCTTGCTCTATAAATTTGGTCTCTCTAGTTATTTTTGCTCTGATAGCTTAATGGTGCTTTTAAACATGTGATTTTTTGCAATCAGCCCAGTTTCTTTTCTAGGTGTTGCCAGAAGGAGCAGTGCTTGTCCCAGCTGCCACATCCTACCCTAACTGAACTCCTCAATATCCAGAAAAGTGATTGGTAAACTAATAAATCTTCCAAACATGTGGTCAAGGGATGAAAAAAATTATATTCAACAGAGTATGGTTATATGTAATTGGAGAGGAAAAAAATGCCATTTAAATTTTGGTCTGTCTGTTATGTCTTTGACAAACTGGTACAAATGCATAATGACATTTGGTTCCTTTGGTAAGACTAGAGCTTACCTGGAAGCCTAAACACCATCCCAATTAACCAGTTTGGATAAACAGTAATTCTTGAGTGGGATACGCTATCTTGGGTTTTACTCACTAAATGTGATCATCTTTCAAATGTCAAGCACAGTCTACCAAATTATGTATACAAGTCCATTCTACAGACTTCCATGCCAAAAAGAAACACTAGTTAAGACAAACATAAGTACTCTTTTAGTTTGGATGCTCTAACCTTAGATGTATTCATTTCTTTAAAGCAGTGATGTTCACACCACAGCTCCTAGTCACATGTGTCTCTTTATGTTTAATTGGTGGCTCTTTAAAACTTCTAATTTCTCTATATGAATGTGCCATTATACTAAATTCTACCAGTCATACAGGACTCATGTAGTTCTTTAGGTTAATAGTGACTGTAAATGTGGCTCCAGAGTCATATAACTCTGACTATCCCTGCCATTACCCACATTTTATTCCACTTCCCTTTCCAACTATTACAGAGGTCTATTACAAGCAGGTGAAAGAATACTGAACGACAACAATATCTGTAGACATTACCTTCCTTTATCAGAGAATCACTGAAAGATACAGGTTCTGCTGAAAATAAGAGATGCTAGGTATGAAGTTTCGTTTTCATGGAAGTCAAAGAGGTCTCCTTACAGCTTTTCTGAGAATAAGTGATTCTGTCCTCCATACTACTTATTTCTGGGTCTTCCTGAAATGAACAATAGGCTGGGAAGCAAGCATTGTACAGACCCCATCGATTTTCTTCCACTGTGTGTTATGAGCCAAGTCCTGACCTGTGCACTTAACTAAAGCAAGAAGGAGAAACCACTAAAGAGCTGTATAAAGTAGGACAGACAACAGTTTTCCTTTAAGTAGTAAGGGATGTTTACATATTTTACAAATAGAAATAAAGAAGCTCTTTGTACTGTAAAGCCACAATCTAAAAATGTGTTTTATAGGCACTAAAGATAATAGCTGATAACTTGCTAAACAACTGTTCTTTATAAGCTGAGAACTCCATTTCTGCTGACTCCCAAAGCCTCACATGAGGATATTATTAAGAAACATACATAGAGTGCAATTCAAAACTCATGTATGCTACTAACAGTTGTTATCAGATCAAACTTCCACCACTGCCTTCATCCATTTTCTCTCTCTACCACTTCAATATGCAAAAATAATTGTGCCGTCATTCTAAAACGTGGAGAATCATTACGGCTGATCACTTCTCCTCAGCATTAGACCTGGATGGCGATAGGCTACCCTAGAAACTTTCTGCCCTAGAAATACTGTAAAACTTACAGTTGATACATAATAATGGAAGCAAGGAAATAATATATGTTTAATCTTTGGGTTAATTATTTCAGGGCATGTCATTTTTTTTTTTTTTACTTGTATTATTTCATTACAGTTCTGTGTTGCATTATTATTTCTTTGCCCATTTTACAGATGAGAAAACTGGGTTTCAGAAAACTGGGATAATTTGCCCAGGGTCACTTCATTAGCAAGTGGCAGATTAGACATTAAACAGTCTCCTTCCAAAATCTGTGCCCCTTCCATGGCTGTGTGCCTCCTCAGAGCCCAAACTGATGGTGACTTTAATTGTCTTCCCTAGGGCTGCTTAATTAGAGTTTTAAAAAGCAAATATCTATTAGCCTCAGGGAATAGAAACAGACACAATTTATCACACTACCAGACTCAAAAACGCAATCGTTAGGTATTAACAGCCCCCAATTAAGACCACAGTCATGAGTTAATGAGCAAGCCATTAGACAGAAAACAGTAATATGAACAAAAGCACATGTCTATTAATCTGTGGCTCACTGAAAGTCATTAGTCCCAACAATATAAGGCTAAATAAGTTCTAAGTAGCTTTAAAACAAAACTATCATGATACTGCTTATGTATTCCAGATCATTTACAACCTGGACTTTGAAGATCCAGTCAAAAGAAGATCGCCAAACTCCCCATACAAATTAATAGGTTTACATAATCAGCCTACAAATTATGTATTTACATGAATTGAAAAAAATGTACATGGGCATAGAGTGGATGGGGCTTTCAAGGTAGCTGTCCAGTGAAGTTTCCTGTTTGTCAGGCAAAATTGTGATAACTGCAGTAGATCTATTCTACTGTCACAAGAGTTTCTTTCTCTATAGAATTCTACCAGAGCATCTAATAGTTTAATCAATGGTTCTCAACATGGGCTGCATTTTAGAATTACCCGAAGAAGTTTTAGAAACTGCTGATTCCAGGGCCCTACTTGTTTACACTCCTTTAACTGGGTCATTCTAATCACTCAACATTCTTTTTCACCGCTCTACTTAATTCTCTAAACAACCCTGTGAGAAAACCAAGACTCAATCTTTAACTTTCAACCTGTAAAATAAATAATAATACTCAAAGAGAAGTTAGCTTTCTTCCCAGGTTATGTGGCTAGTAAGTGGAGGAGGGAATATTGCAACTTGAATCTGCTGTATTCCAAAACCAATGCTTTTAACCCTCTGCTATATTGCCTACAACTTAGGACTGAAGTCCCAGCACAAGTCTACTACACAAAGACCACGAAGGGAAGTTAAAGCAAAGCTCCCAGTTTTCCTGAAGCAGAGGAAATTGTGATAGCGGCACTCTAAACAGGCACTAGTACCATGCCTTTTCTCTAAGAAAAACTGTTTTGCAGTGTCTGTGGCCCACTGCATGGCTAACTCAGTGTTGTTTTAAAAGAGCTAAGGTATTAAATTCAATGTCATGAACTCTTCTGAGGAAGAAAATCAGGAAATGTACAGTTTCTATAGAAAAAAAGAAAAGTATTTCAAGCTTCAAAAGACTGACAAAATGAAGAACAAAATTTCATTATGTTGAGGGCTTCTTTACTACAATAAACCAACTACATACTGAAGCCTAAGTCCTTGCGGATGGCAGCTGAGAGATCTATTTCCTACATTTCAAACCATAAGTCAGCCATTATTCTCAAGTGTGATAACAATCAGATCTGCAAGGTCAAAAGTATATTCACAATAATATTTAAATGGTATTTTCCTTTTTCACTCTAATTCCTTCACCAGTGTACAGTGGAGTTTTCCATATGCTAAAAGACATGAGCTATCACAAGAGATTGAATGCAGAGAAGCAGACATGACAATGCAGGTCTCTCCTTTTGATCAGACATTAAGAAGATTTACAAAAATGTAAAACAATGCCACTGTCTCAGTATATATTTTTTTGGTTTTCCAAAACAAAATTTTTAAAATCATGTAATATTTAACATATGAGTTTATTATTTGCCATTTTAAATGAATTCATAAATATTTTTAAAATTTTGGAATTTTATTTTCTTATGTGGGAAATATTCATAGTTAATATAACGGTATAAACATAAGCTCTTTGGGATTCTTGATAATTTTTGAAACTGTAAAAGGGTCCTAACACCAAAAGTTTGAGAAACACTGCCACGGTGGGTCTCAGCATTACATTAATCTTACCCCTTAAAGACAACTTCTTTCCAGAGTCTCCTTCAGAGGTGGATGTAATGATTACCACAGACATGCCCTTGCATGTGCTGATCTGTCCTTTTAAGTACAAAAGATATGTTCATGAACAAGGAATAATCACTTTATGAACTACTTTCTAGCATCAGGAAGACATGGAAAATATCAAAATGTGTAAAGAAAGTAAAATATTAAAATAGGGTAATAAAATACAGTGTAACTAGGTGGGAGTGCTTTACCTACAGTGGTGAGGTGGGTTTCCCTGAGCAGGTAACTTTGATTCAGACCTGCATAACGCAGAGGAGCCAGCTCAGAGAAACTAAGGGAGAATAGTATTTTAGGCCAACGCAACATCAAGTGCAAAGACCCTGGGGCCAAAGAGGCTGAAAAACGAAAGAGAATAAAGGGGAAAGAAGTGAAAGGTTGGGTGGAAGAAAGGCAGGGCTCTAGGAACACAGGGTTTATGTTACAATTACAATGGGAAACGCTAGCTGGGTTTTAAGCCAAAAAGTGACGTGATATTTTTCATGCATTAAAAATATTACTCTGATGTGTGGAGAACAGACTGCAGGAGGTCAAGTGTGGAAGGATAAGCAATTAGGAGCCATTTACAAATTAGAGCCTTTTCATCATCATTCCTCTACTTTTTCTAGAGTCAGGATCAAGCTAGATACACAGCTTTTTAGAAGAATAATCATTGGGTAGCCTCAAGTTGTTTCCAAATATTTAGAGAAAGCAGTTTAATACTGACAGAGAATTAAAGTGAGTATATAAATTTCCTCTAAATATAATTACATTCATCTATGAGGATAATAATGCTCAACTAGTCATAAGGATACTTGTGGATTAATAATTATTTAAATAAATTTAGTGCTAAATAATATTACACTATTTACTTTTTTTTTTACACTGTAAATATTAAAAGGCAATGCAGCCTTTGAAATAAAAAGCATTCAGAAAAAGCATTCTAACTTAAAACATGAGGAAACTCAATTCTCTGGAAAAAAAATTATAAACAAACTGAGTGATAATAACAGAATTGTAATTACTAATGAAAGCCCTATGAATAAAATTGTTTATGGATGGCTTCAGCTCTTCTGGCAGGCACTTGTGGCAGCCGTATATAGAAAATATCTTCATTGTTACTTATCTGCATTTGAATCATATCAGCAAGCAATGATTCAAAGACCCCTGAATAGCAAATAATGATGCATGTGTGGAAGAATACAAAATAGAACAGCCCCTTTAATTTTAAAACAAACCCCTTCTTTCTAGCACCAAGAGGCCTATTAACAGGAATTTTGAGAAGTATCTTTCTATCTGGGCACAATTTTGCACATCATTGGGCCTGGATTAAAATATCTTGAAAATCCATCTCTGGGTTTTTAAAGTTAAAGTTGTGAAACATTCTTCATCTGCACTGGAGCAAGGGTGGTAACTCCCTGTGAGATGGGTCTTTTACTTTCTAACCAGTTTTTCTGTTTTACAAAGTAAACTGCCAGTCAGAACCAGGGATGCATACACACATGCATATGTGCACACACACACACACACATTCAGTGAAGCCATTCAATTCCATTAAATGATAACTCTTCAACAAATGCCAAAATGTTCCTCTTCCCTTAAGCCATTCAAAAGATTTTAAAATACACCACCTGGGATGTTTAAGGACTTTAGTGTCTCAAGGAAACTACGTTTGAAACCTGGAATTTTAACATTTAAAATTCTTAACAGTTGGAATGTATTTGTCATTTATAATGTACATTTTGTGCATAAAGTGGGTTTACACTCAGTATTCTTGCTGCCTCAGGGCTTAAAGAAGTGAACTAAATTGGAGCTAATGGGTTCAGGCATTTTAGAGGAAACTACTTAAAACTAAGCCCGCTAAGCAATGTCCATTCATAGGAACAAGAGAAGCAAGGAGTATTTTCATAAATTTGTCCTATCAAAAGTTGTACTTTCATTTTTTTTTCACTTCTTAAAGTGAATTTTTCTTTGATGCTGTCATAAAGAAGCTTTAAAACATTTTCAGATAATGCTGCTCTTTATTTGCACAGACCAAATAAAACCACAGGTAAGGAAATTCAAGGGATTTAATACATGTGGGGTGGGTATTTTGTCTTTAAGAAGAGTAGTGTGCAGATAATTAACAATTGGCTTTTAAAGGACAAGGACGGAGGGAGCTACCACTAATAGTGCAAGCAATTTCTGTGGTGTAAATACTCCCCCCTGGCCCATTTCCAGCTACTAACTTGAAGATCGCTGACCACAGAATTGAAAAGGGACCTGTGCAGCAGGCTCCAGCATACCACTGTAGCATCACTTTGGAGAAGTCAACTGCATGGAAGTGTTTGGGGCCCAGATCTACCGGGATCCTGGTGTGCTGTGAACCTGGCTGCAGCTGGCATAGGGGTCAAGTACAGAAACATCTTCGTGAAATACATGTATATGACAATCAACAGTTTGAAAATACAATCATCTCCCCTCTCACGTGCCAGAGGATATAAAACCATGTCTCTGAAATCAATGATTTTAATTAGGCTTAAGCTTAATAGAATTTACATGTCTGTTTGAGAGGTGACAAGCACTATCTATTTGATCAGATTCCCAGTCATTGCTAAGGAATTCTTTTAAAACCAATGGAAACTTTGGCCATGGGAAAGATGCACGCCAAGAATCTGGTTTACCAGAATCAGTCTCATGACATATTTGGGCTCCAGGGTCAATTTTAAGTGCCCTGGCAGCTAGTGCTGAATGCTTCAAAAGTTTCTCTGTCTTTGGAGTTTCTAATTGTGATCCTCGCAGGCCACAGATCATATTATGAGGCAATGTTTAGAAAATACTCTTACAGAATGTACCACAAAGCTGGGGATGCGGGGGGAGCTAAGGTTGTCAGTGCATCCCCTGACCCATAAATAGGCTCATAACCAGGGTTTCTGTGTTGAAGTCTAAACTTGGAAAATCATCCATTAAGGAATTCTAAAAATGTGCTCCAATTAAGCCAATAGAGGTTTCCTTAAGTGTATTTTCCATGCAGACAATGTAGACTCCTAAAGAAAAGCTAATTTTTAGTACAGCTGTCTTGCATAAGTCTTATATCATAGTTTATTCCAAGCCAAGCTATCTAACATGACAATCTGTGCTTATATTACACCATGTTTCAGGGACCTCAGATGATTTTATTTTTTAAAAAAGAAAAAAATATATGACATTATAATGAGACTTTTTATTCTTGGATTTTCCTTTAAAATAAAACCAAATGTGGAGGTAACTACAGCTAGACATTTAGTACAGATTTTGTAATAATAATTAAGTTAGTAGCTTTTGTGGACATATCAATATTCATGAAAACAGCAATGGGATAGAAAAGTATGAAAGGCTTTTATAAAGCAAGAAGGAAATAGGTCTTAATGTCCTTGAGAAACAAGTACACTTATTAAAGGGGGAAAAAATAAAAGCATATATAGTTTTTAAAAAAGTTGTTTAAAAAAGGAAAAGGGGTGTTTGAGCTAGATAAACCTTTAGAAATAATTTAACCATTTTCATGTAAAGTTAAGAAAACTGAGGCTATTGGTGGCTAAATGACTGGTCCCAACTCTCACAATCAGATCATAACAGATCTGTGCCTAGACAATTCTTTCTTTTTTTTGTTTAAAACCTTCTAAAATGGGGCCATGTGTGGTGGCTCACGCCTGTACTCCCAGCACTTTGGGAAGCCGAGACGGGCAGATCACAAGGTCAGGAGATCGAGACCATCCTGGCTAACACAGTGAAACCCCCCTCTACAAAAAATTAGCCGGGCGTGTTGGCAGGCTCCTGTAGTCCCAGCTACTCGGGAGGCTAAGGCAGGAGAATGGGGTGAACCCGGGAGGCGGAGCTTGTAGTGAGCCGAGATAGCACCACTGCATCCAGCCTAGGTGACAGAGCAAGACTCCGTCTCAAAAACAAACAAACAAACAAAAAAAAAAACCTTCTAAAACTACAGACATGCAATTGCAATGAAAAGCTACAAAACAGAGACAGATTACACGGAAGAGCCAATCTAGGACCCACTCCAATCACAGGTGCTGAGCAGGGGCCACGTGAGTCTTGTCTGATTTAATTAGTTGGGGTCATATGCTTTGTTCTCTCTTTTCCTGATCCTTAAAATGAGATTGTTGGATCAACAGCACTGGAATCATTTGGGAGCTTGTTAGAAATGCAGACTCTTAGGTCCTGCCCCAGACCACTGAATTAGAATTCAGATTTAGAATCCTCATTTCATAAAATCCTTAGGTGGTCCCTAAGTACATTAAAGTTGGAGAAGTCCTGAAACAATTGATGCATTCATTGAAAATGAAGGAATATTTTCTAAAAGACCAAATCCTTCCTTAGTAGCTTTTATCTCTCATATTCTGTTTTGCAGAAGTTGAAGGAAAAATAATAGTATATTTTGTTACAATATATTACCTGTATGTTATGATATTAAAGCAAAATAGGGTTCTCATATATACAATGAAAGAAAGACTTGTAGATAAATATCATATAATTCAACAGTGTAAGTTAACTGCGTGATCTTGTCTTTATTACAGGTACTGAATTCAACTGTTTTTTATTTTTGTTTTTTTATAGTGTACTACATTTACTCTGTTGGTCCAATGACTTCATTTTTTTCCAGCTTTAATGAGTTATAATTGACAATAAAAATTAAATGTAGTTACTGTGTACAACTTGAGGTTTTGATGGATGTATACACTGTGCAATGATTACCATGAACCAGCTATTTAACCTGTCCATCACCTTACATAGTTACCTTTTTGTGTGTGTGATGAGAGCATTCAAGATCTACTCTCCTAATAACCTTTAATTACACAATATAGTATTGTTAGCTATCTTCACTATGCTGTACCTTTGATCCCCAGAACTTATTTATAACTGAAAGTCTGTACCCTTTGATCATCATCTTGCCATTTCCTCCTCCCCCCAGCCCCTGGCAAATACCATTCTAATTCTGTTCTGTTTGTATGAGTTTGACTTTTTTAGATTCCACATGTGTGTGAGAACATAAAGTATTTGTCTTTCTCTGTCTGACTTAGCATAATGCCCTCAAGGTTCATGCATTTTGTTGCAAATGACAGAATTTTACTTGTCTTTGACTGACTATTTCACCATATATATGTATACACACATATATAAACATATACATATACTTGTATGATACACACACATACACACACCTGTATGTACGTGTATATATATGTATACAGCTCTCTCACAATTTCCTTATTTACTCATCCATCAGAGGATTCTTGGGTTGCTCTCCTGTCTTGGGTTTTGGGTATTGTGAATAATGCTGCAATGAACATGGGCATGAAGAGATCTCCTTGAGATACTATGTTCCCTTTGGATATATACCCAGAAGTGGAATTGCTGGGTCATATGGTAGTTCTGTTTTTACATTTTTGAGGAATCCCCATACTGTTTTCCATATTGGCTGTGCCAATTTACATTCTCAGTAGAAGAGTGTACAAGGGTTCCCTATTCTCCACACCCTTGCCAACACTTGTTATCTCACGTCTTTTTGATAATAGCCAATTTAACAGGTGTGAGATGATATCTCATTTTGGACTTAATTTGTATTTCCCTGTTATTAGTGAAGTTAGGCACTTTTTTCTATACCTTTGGCCATTTCTATGTATTCTTTGGATAAATGTCTGTTCGGGTTCTTTGCCCTTTCTTAAATTGATTTTTTTTTTATTTTTTATTGTTTTGCTATTGAGTTGTTGAGTTCTTTACATATTTTATATATTAGCCACTTATCAGATACATGGTTTGCAAATATTTTTCCAATTCTATAGGTTGCCTTTTCATGGGTGGATGGTAAACTACCTTTAAATACTGAATGAATAAATCTATTAGGGAGCATCTACATCTGGGGCAAACACTCCCCTGAAAGCCAGCTAGAATTCTGGCCTTCTAAGACCTCCTAGGAATAAAGCCTATAACTCAGGAGGCTGGTTAATGCTCTGTCTGCTACTTCCTGGGAAAAATGAAAAAAAAAAAAAAAAAGTCTGAGTATCCACACAAATTCCCAAAGCAGCTGGAGGAGTTATAAAAAGAAAGGAATTTCACCATTTCCATGAGAGCTTCTTCACTTCTCCCATTTTCTTTATTAATAGTGACTCAGATTAAAACTTGCAATAACAAAAAAAATCTAGTCAACTGATTCCTAATATTTACTTGGGGTGGAGGATGCTTTTCTTCCCTAACTTCATTTCTGGTCCTATTGTTTTTGTAGTCCAAACTACCTTGGGTTTACTTTTCATCATACTCCCTCAATTATCTTATCTTTTAGAATTTAGCCATTAATACCAGCATTTATTTTACTCCTCATAACCCCAAATCTCCCATGTACACCTTAAGGATGTCTTTCCTTCCCAAGTCCCAGAGGGGAAGAAATATTGGTGCAAGTCTAATGGATATTTACTGTATATTCACATTTCCTGTTAAACTAATTACAGTTAGATTCTCAAATAATAAAATGCAATCTGAAATTTAAAAACAGTGACACTAAGCACCCATAGGAGATAGGCAGAGTCAATCATCAAAGGGCAGAACACGGAGCAAAGTCAGCAAACTTTTGGTCAGTTGACTTTTAAAAATGGTTGATTTATTTTTATTAGAAAGAAACCTGCATACTCACATAGGTACAGTTTAATGAATAAGCAAAAAGTAACACCAATGTGTAACCACTGATAGTGGCAGGAAACAAATTCCTAGGCAGACAAGGGCAGATTACCAGTGAAACCCAACCTTCAAGCAAAAAGACAGCCTGAAGCCTGAAAACCAGGCTGCAGTTCTGGTACAGTCCATGACCTAGTGAGAACTTCCGTGGTATCTCTTAGCCAATCAAATGGTGCTTTTTCCAGGCCCACCCATGGACCAATCAGCATACATTCCTCCATTCTGATCCCATAAAAACCCCAGACTCAGCTGTCCACTGGACTATCCACTTTTGGGCCCCCTCTGACACAGAGGGCTACCCACTCTCGGGTCCCCTCTCCACTGAGAGCTTTTCTTCTGTTGCTTAATAAAATTCTTCTCTGCCTTGCTTACTCTCTGTTGTCCATGTATCTCATTCTTCTTGGATATGGGACAAGAACCTGGAAGCTGCCACAGGGCAGGAACAAAAGGAGCTGTAATAGGAGGTAACCCTCCCTCCCACTTGAGGGGCAGTCGGGGAGAAAATACCACTGAGAGCCACACATCTGTGTTCACTGTGCTGCAGGTGGAGGGAATGAAGAGAGCAGTAACCCTTCTGGGGACCCAGACCTTAGGACTCCTTGAGCCAGAGCTGTAACATGCCCCTATCCGCCAAGCCACACGTGGCGGGACTGAGTGAGCTGGGACATGTTTCCATTCGCTGCAATGCAGGAGGCAGGAACAAATGTGAGCTGTAACATGAACAAGCTGTAATATGCCCCCACGGTTTGCCACACCAGGGGTCGGGGGAATGAGAGAGAGAGATAACACCCCCTGAGGCTTTGCAGTTGCTGGAATCTCTGAGTTTTGGGCATGGCTGTGATTCCCCGCCTCTTCCAGAGGCGGAAGCCAGTTGCAGCACGTTGGGCCCAGCCACGGGCTGTGCCAGGCCAAGTGGGCAGAGAAAGCCCAGCAGTGAGCAAGGAGCTGAACAAGGCCCCAGGCAGAGGCACCGCTGGCCAGCCACAGAGATTTCTGGTTGGCCAAGTGGCACCAAAAGGATCCTGTGTCAACACTACCTGTAGAAAAAATGCAACTTGACCAGCAAACTAGAAAACCTCTTTTCTGATACTTTCTCCTAATACAACCCGAGTATTCTCCACTAGAGACAATCATTGTCCTTTTGTAATGATTTTTCTTTTCCTTAGAGTATTATCACCAGATAATGCACCTCTAAACACAACAGTGTGGGTTTTCTTTTTGCCTACATTTCTACTTTACATAAAATACATAAATACTATATATATAGCTCTTTCTTTATTAACTCAATTTCTTTTAGATTATCCATGTTGTTGCACATAGCTAAAATACATTTATTTTCATTGTCAGATAGTAACTCATTGTCTGCCTGTACTACAATGTATCCCTATCCCTCTTGATGGTTATTTAGGTTATTTTCATTTATTAGCTGCAGTGAATTGCTGCTATGAAATTCTTGCACGTATATCTGGAGATCATGTGTAAATCACTTTCTAGGGTACAGACCCTAGAGAATAATTGCTATATCTTTAGAGATTACATCTACAACTGGACTAGAATGCTAAACTGTTTTTCAAAATGGTTGTATTATTTACCCTCGAACCATATGAAAATTTTACATCCTTATCTGTACTTGAAATTGTTAGATGTTGAGTTTTTACCAATAATTGATATGTAATTATATCTCATTGTATTTTTAATTAATAATTGTCTGATTACTAATGAGGTCGATCCCCAAATTTTTACTGACCATTTGATTTTTCTCTTTGGCAAAGTGCTGGTTCAAATCTTCTGTTCTTTATTTTCCGATGGTTATTTATCTCATCTTAATTTGTAGGCATCCGTTATTCATTATATACATAATGAATCTTAGTTCTTTGCAATTTATATGTGTTGCAAATTTCTTCCTCCCTCTACAACTTGTCTCTTTTTATAGTGTCTTTTTCACCTCTCTTAGACATTCATATTTAAAAGCGTTATGATAAAGTGAGGAGAAAAAGGAGTATATAATTGTACACCTTTAAAAGACTACTTCTTGAAAATGTACCTAATATCATTATGTCAAATTTTGCACTCTAGAAGTGATTTGTCAGCACTTACATATCTGATTTCAACTATATCAACCCAGAATTGCCTGTATTGCTTTGTAAATGCTTTTAATACTCTTGGCATGTGTCTGAAATTTTCCCTTCCATAGAACCCCAACACCTAGCACCTAGTACTGACGTATATCTAATAAAATGACTTTTACAAAGTATGTGATTAAGTGCCATATGAGAGACTAGCCTATCCAAGTGTCCTTGGCAACTTTTTTTTTTTTTTTTTTTTTTTCTGAGATGGAGTCTCACTCTGTTGCCCAGGCTGGAGTTCAGTGGCACCATCTCAGCTCACTGCAAGCTCTGCCTCCTGGGTTCACACCATTCTCCTGCCTCAGCCTCCTGAGTAGCTGGGACCACAGACATCCGCCACCACGCCCGGCTAATGTTTGTTTGTTTGTTTGTTTTTGTATTTTTAGTAGAGACGGGGTTTCAGTTGGTTAGCCAGGAAGGCCTCGATCTCCTGACCTTGTGATCTGCTCGCCTTGGCTTCCGAAAGTGCTGAGATTACAGGCGTGAGCCATAGGGCAACTTTTAAAAACAGTAATATTATAGCCATATGGAAATCTGCTTATCTACCTTGACATAAGCCCAACTAATGAATGAGTTGGCTTTTGTTTTTCCTGCCTTTCAGATTCAATAAAGCAAGGCTCTCAAAGCATAAACTCCTCATGTGTATTAAATATGTTATTTTATCTATATATTTTTATCTCTTATGATTATCACAAACCATTAAAGGCTTTCATTTATTGATTCTAATTTTCACATATTGGAATTGGTGCTAAAAGAGCCAAGCACGCTTCTACTTTTTCCTTCAAATCCCACACCCCACCCTTTTCCATCTTGCCTTCTGCCACTGGAGCATGGGCTCTGTGAACTACCTCAAAGTGCTTCCTTGTCCTCTGACTTTCAGTTGG
Source organism: Macaca thibetana thibetana (assembly GCF_024542745.1). Classification (NCBI taxonomy): domain Eukaryota; kingdom Metazoa; phylum Chordata; class Mammalia; order Primates; family Cercopithecidae; genus Macaca; species Macaca thibetana. The sequence continues at coordinate 47,226,975 of NC_065582.1, read as the reverse complement.
GTTTCCACAGTGTAGGTCCTGGGAGGAGAATGGAGGGTCCAGGAGGGGAGAAGGAGGTCAGAATATACCTGGCCTTCACTCTCTTCCTGCTGAGTAGCTTCTGACCAGCTGTTCAAGAAGCTGTGTCTCTTGTCCAAGCTGACCTTCTCTACTCAGTTCTCTCAGTTTTCTGGAAACTGTTCCCTCCCTTCCCTTTCAGACCTAGGAGTGATAATAGCTCTACCATTGTTAAACCAGGTTACTGCACTATTCTTTGTGGTTCTACTTTGCAAACAGTCCCTTTGTAAATAAACCCTCCTGGAATTATCCTAATTTGCAAGTGCCATCTGTTTGCTACTGGGACTCTGACTGATACAGACTTAATAGCCATGCTTGTGTGCAAAAGGAAAAGCAAAACAAAGCATTAAGGTATATTATTGTAAGTGCTGCTTTCCTAGGCTCATAGATAAAGCACATAGAAGCACAAGTACTCTTTTCTATAGAGCTCAGAGAATACAATCAGGGAGTATAAAAATTATGTTGGGCCCTGGGAATACAAAAAGTAATAAAGAACACAATTATTCTTCCCCTTTAAAAGGATAGGTTCTTTTTACCAGGATCAGGTTGTAGACCCCAATCATTGTCTGCCAGCTGAATAGCATTCAGGGGTCTGGTGGAAAGCACTTCCCTCACACAATAATTTTTAGCACCCTCTTGTTCATTCATTCTCACTACTACATTTTAAATCTGAAAGGAGACATTATTTTGTACAGAAAAGTGAATTATGTCTCGAGTGACCCAATGAATGCTGGACTCTGAACTTCATTCAGAAATTTTTCTCCCTTACCATTTTATTCTCTCTCCCTAAGGGAAAAAAAGGCAGTTTTGATGCTTATTCATCTATCCCTCATTGTATAGATCTCTTATTTTCTCATGCTTTGATGTAGTATTAAAAATAATAAGTATCTCCTCTTATTTGTAGCTCACACAAAACTAAAAAGCAATTATTAAACTGAAAAAAGGAACAAATTATAATTAGCAACATGAATAGCTACACCTCAGGGGGCTACAAATATATATATATATTTTAATTTCTAAGCTACAAGACTGTCTTCTAAAGGAAAAGCTGTATTGTTTTCATATTACAGAAATGAAAGCCTCTCCAAACTGGGGTATATTTAATACCACTAAAACCACATGGCATGGAGAGCAATTACTAAATGAAATTATTCACTAGAAATACATAAGGTGTCTCTTGGGAGGGAAATAACCGTGGAGGCCTCTCCATCTGTTCATTGATAGAAAAGGTGGCCTAATTTCCACACGAAAAACTCAGAAAGGCTTAGTTTTAGCATCCCTTGCTTCCCAACTTACTAGATGCTGTGGCAGGTAACAGAGGCAATTGTGGAGATGAGAGTCAGCCATTTTTCTTCACTGTGTAACAACGTTCCCCTTTTAAAAAAATAGGATGCCATCTAAGGTACTTCTTTCTTTTTTTCTCTTTTTAAAATTTTTAGAGACAGGGTCCCTTTCTGTCACCCAGGCTGGAGTATAGTGGCAGAGTCATGGCTCATTTCTGCCTCCAATTCCTGGGCTCAAGGGATCCTCCCACCTCAGCCTCCTGAGCAGCCAGAACTATAGATGTGTGCCACCATGCCCAGCTAATTTTTTAAAACATTGTTTTGTAGAGGCAGGTTCTCACTATGTTGCCCAGGCTGGTCTTGTACTCCTGGGCTCAATCAATCCTCCTGCCTCAGCTTCCCAAAGTACTGGGATTACAGGCATGAGCCGCCATACCCAGCCAGGGTCCTTTTCTTTAGCCTGCCGGTGAGGAGGAAGCTCAGCTTTATTCCTCCTCTCTACGAGCAATCAGTGACATGACCAAAGAGGACGAGACTAATGTCTAGAGCAGGCCTCAAGAGTAGGCAAAAAAAAATCACAGAGGAGCTTTCCTTAACAGCTCTTTAAGTACCATCTGGAGAAAAAGAGAACTGCAGCTCTGTTGTTTTATCATATCTGGTTCTGGAAAAGGACATAGACAGCTCAAACTTCATAGCCACATCATTCTCCAGGAACTTAAAGGGCATCTAATAATGCATTTGCCATTATTCTATTGGACATTGTGATAACAATTAAGTTAAACTTTTTAACAGAAGAACACAACACAGCTTCCAATGCACTTATAGCGAATATAAAAATATACTTATTGGATTGGAATTGATACTTTCATCTCTCCTTTGACTTCACTCAACATTTTATATAAAGCAAAGGTGAACCTTTTTATGCAAATGCCATTTGATGTCTAATTTGACATTATAGTTATTATGTTTCTAAACAGATATGATGTAACATGCACATGTTTTAAGGGGTAAATTAGGATAAACAAAGTTTCTATATATAAAAATTATATCACTTAAGTTATATTTTAAAAAACCTAGTAACATATGCACAGACATAAAGTTATATTTGCATTCTGTTGAGATGAAAAAATACAGTGGTTAATATATAGGCATTTAAGTCAGTAACATTTAGCTATGAATCATAGCAGCTGTGTGACTTTGGTTAATTTACTTAATACAGCAGAGAGATCTTAGGGTGGCTCTCATGACTCCCCCCGCGACCCCATTCCCAGTGTTCCTGTTTTGTATAATTTCCTGGCCTTGAGTGTAGGCAAGACCTGTGATTTACTTCTAACCTAGACGATGGCAAAGGTCATAGGATGTTACTCTCATGATGTTCATATTAAATGGCAAAGGTGATATGATCACCTTGTGATTATATTCCATTACATAAGATTCTGTTTTAGCAGACTAGTCAGCAAACCGGTACTTACAGACTTGATATAGTAAGTAGCTATACTGGAGCAGGTCATTTGGCAAGAAATTGCAGGTGGCCTCCAGGACCTGAGATGAGTCAAAAGCTAGCAGAAAACTGGAGTCTTCACTCATACAGCCAAAAAGAACTGAATTTTGCCAATAAGGAGAGTGATCAATGAAACAGAGTCTTCTCCAGTTAAGCCTCCAGATGAGAACATAGCCCATCCAACATCTTGACTGTAGCCTTGTGAGACTCTGGGCAGAGGACTGTGCTAAGGCTATGTCCTGACCCAGAGAAGCTGAGAGGTAATAAATAAATATTGCCAACAGACACATGAAAAAATGCTCATCATCACTGGCCATCAGAGAAATGCAAATCAAAACCACAATGAGATACCATCTCACACCAGTTAGAATGGCGATCATTAAAAAGTCAGGAAACAACAGGTGCTGGAGAGGATGTGGAGAAATAGGAACACTTTTACACTGTTGGTGGGAGTGTAAACTAGTTCAACCATTATGGAAAACAGTATGGCGATTCCTCAAGGATCTAGAACTAGATGTACCATATGACCCAGCCATCCCATTACTGGGTATATACCCAAAGGATTATAAATTATGCTGCTATAAAGACACATGCACACGTATGTTTATTGCAGCACTATTCACAATAGCAAAGACTTGGAATCAACCCAAATGTCCATCAGTGACAGATTGGATTAAGAAAATGTGGCACATATACACCATGGAATACTATGCAGCCATCAAAAAGGATGAGTTTGTGTCCTTTGTAGGGACATGGATGCAGTTGGAAACCATCATTCTTAGCAAACTATCACAAGAACAGAAAACCAAACACCGCATGTTCTCACTCATAGGTGGGAACTGAACAATGAGATCACTTGGACTCAGGAAGGGGAACATCACACACCGGGGCCTATCATGGGGAGGGGGGAGGGGGGAGGGATTGCATTGGGAGTTATACCTGATGTAAATGATGAGTTGATGGGTGCAGCACACCAACATGGCACAAGTATACATATGTAACAAACCTGCACGTTATGCACATGTACCCTACAACTTAAAGTATAATAATAATAAATAAATTAAAAATAAATAAATAAATAAATATTGTGTTAAGCTACTACATTTGTGGTAATCTGTTACAATTTCTCTAATCCTTAGATTCCTTTTGGGTAAAACAAAAATAATAGAGCCTCCCAGAGTAGTGTGAGCATTTAAATGCACCACTGTTTTCCATACATAAAGCCTAGGACCTGGTTCATGGAAAGCACTAGGAAATTGGTTGTAATTGTATTACAGTACACTACCATATTAAAAAGCTAAATCTTGGAAGAGTAAATACAAATAATTGCCTCATAAAAAAGTGAGTTTTATTAGTGTTAGTCATGAATATACAATCAAATAGAGTACTGGTTAACCACAAACTTGACTAAATTTAATTTTATTACATCTAATTTTTGGCCCAGTCCTAAACAAAATTGAGAAATAAAAGAAATTAATATTGAGTACCCTCCCCCTACCTTTGCAAGCCCTCTCCAACTTCTTTCCCCAGTCTCTCAACTCTTAGGTATTCAGTTTCTCTTAGCAGCACTTTATGTTGAGGATGGAGAAATACATTTTCAGGTAGAGAAACCTGAAAATGCTTCAGCCACACCAGAAACACAATTGCCTCTTGTTCCAGAATACAAGAATTGTTGCATATTTTCACAAGAAGTTAAATGAAAATAACAGAGAACTATAAGAATGCAAACATTTTCATAATATGTAAGAATTTCAAAATAGACTTCATAAATTTTGTATAAAGAAATTTTCCCAAAAAAGCATTCATGTTCCTTAATAGTAGTCTGAAATATCTGGTTTACTGCCTTAATCTCTGAAACTGAGCTTTATTTATTACTCTCATTTTGATTTCAGATCATTTTAATTACCAATAAAAAGCAAGTACCAATACTGAATAGATTATTACTTATGTGGATGCATTTAAAACTGGAATAGTTAGAGGCCTCATTCCAAAGATTCTATAAACCATTTTTATAAGTGAATGCTATCATAAAGAAATTTGGATAGAAACCCTGTCATTAGTGGAGAAATGCAAAGAAAAGAATGACTAGTACTTTAAGTGAATCAAGTACAAATCAACATCATTAAGAAAAAACTAAAATTTCATCTATCCTCCAATTTCATTATCAGAATCATCATCAAAAAGAAGATAAAGGATTTCATTTATGTGCTGTCAATTCAAACATGCTAATTAGAATACATTTGAATATTGCCAGCATAGGAGCTGATATAAAACAATTTTATGGTCTCATTTCATTCCTATGGAGCAAACAAGTTCCACTGAAATTGATATTCTGACTGGTAAATTACCAGGGGTCTCAAGAACTGAGTAGACTACACAAAGCGTTCTAAGGGGTGGATTTTGTATTCTGTAGTGACAAAGATATTGATTCTCTAGAGATGAAGGAGTAGATAGATACAGGGCATTTATCTAATGGATCATAAGAATATTCTTTGCCTCTGAATTCTCATAAATTTCTATACCTGTGAAGGCTTAAAAAAACCCTGAGAGTTTATAATAAATCAAACTAATTTAAATTGGTCTTTTACTAAAACGGAAAATTGCAATTTTGCCTGTTTTTTTCTTTTTATATGAATTCCATAATCAGAAGTTCTAGCTGATCTGACAGACTAATGACCAATAGCTCAAAATCACCCCTTTCACGACTCCTTTTATTTACCTTCCGATTTATTTTTCCTCCTCCTCAACTGGAATGCTAATGAAGTTTAATAGTTAGCTATTAGTGATAACTCAGCCACTAACTAATTGTAACTTTGGTCAAACCACTAAATCTCTTTGACCTTTTTTAGTTTCTAGTAAAAGAGAAAAATCATTTTTTAAACTACTCCTTTGTTTAGGGGGATCAGGTGATGATATATGTGAAAACATATTGAAAACAGTAAGCCACTATATAAATTTAATGTAAAATTACCATAAATATTAACATTATCATTTCTGGAACATAAATAGCTCATTAAGTATCACTTTTGCTAAGTAATAAGCTAAACTGTAATAACAGTTATTATCATTGAGATTTCCTGTGCATTCAAGATGTCACCATTTAGCCGCTTTTAATATTGAATGTGTTTTGGTTATCTTTCTAATAATAGCTATAAATTAGTTTGAATCCATTCATACAATCTAAAATAGTCCTCCTCTCTTGTGAAGAAGAGCACAGATTTAAAGAGAAATAGCCACAGAAATAAAATATATCTTTGCACATGGAAAAGAGAACATTAGTCTCCTTAGAAGTAGGGTGCTATAGCCAGATGCAGGCTGTTAAGCAAGGGAAGCTGTGGACATATGTGTATTTTTAAAATAAAAATTTATGCTACGTGTATATCTTAATGTAAAGTGTTTTTAAAGGCCCTTTAGCCAAACTACAAGGGTTAGTACCTCAGAGATCAGCATTATAATGTAAAATGTATTTGTAGTGAGTTTTCCTATTTCCACCATGCCTGTTCTCAAATATTTCAGCAAAGTCTGAGTTGACAATCATATACTCCCATAAGGTGTAAATTTACATGAATGGGAAAATTTATCAGATGCAACAAGAAAATCAATCCTTTTCCAGCTGTACACTTATCAGTGAACTTAAAGATATTACCTGACAATATGATAAGGGCTCATCACTCAAAATGCTAATAATTTTTCTTTAAAATATAAAGGTATATGGAAGAACACATGGTCAAATAGAGGAGAACACACACAGGGGCCTATCGGAGGGTGGAGGGTGGGAGGAGGAAGAGGATGAGGAAAAATAACACATGGACATATGTTTAGTACCTGGGGGATGAAATAATCTGTAAACAAGTTTACCTCATGAAACAAGTTTACCTATGTAACAAGCGTGCACATGTACCCCTGAACTTAAAATAAGAATTAATATATATCAGGCATAAAATAATCCTGAATTTCCACTTTCTAAAACATTTTGTGTCATGTAGTTAGTACACACCAGTATTTTCTCTAAGTGAATACCTTAAAATAATACATTGTTCTCTTGGTTTTCTACCATCTCATTTGATTTGGGTAGAAGTGCACCATAAGCACTTCTCAAATTATTCTAAGCTACTTTTGCTTGGTTCTGCTTGTTTCTGTGCAGTCTAAAATTCCCAACTTCATAACCTTAAAGTGCACCTAACTCATTCTTATTTGAGGAAATATACACAATAAAAATATCTTTATGGAAGAATTTATGCATTAGAGGGCATAATATTATTCTTTAGTAAATAAGAGACATTATATAGCAGCAGGTACATTTATAACTAATCAAATTCTATGACGAGACACATAAAAAGTGACAGATTTCTAGAAAAAGGTTGTTTTATGAAAAGGATCTATATTCACCATCAGATAATTGCTCTCTAATTTAAAATTAAGGCCACAGGGAAAATACTGTTGAAAAATAAAGCATTTGAAAGATAGTGCCAAAAAGTTAAAAGAAATATGTGTATCATGCATTCACAGAGGTATGAAAGGCAGCTCTTAAATTCCATGTGTGTGGTTAAATGAGTGTAGTTACATCACTCAATGTGCATGGCTTTTCGGAGTGGGAATAGTACACATGGACACACAGCACATACTTGGTGGGAAACTAAAACATGGATCACAGCACATTAATTAGAGAGTGTAGTATCCAAGCAGAGCTAGATCATCTATTCATTTCATTCAAGTTAAGTGGTTTAATTTCCATATATTCCAACAGTCTTAAAAATAAAAAAAAAAATAGAGCTATAGTAATTCACATTTGACTTAATTTAACAATGATCAAAAGGACCAGAATAATAAAAGAAAATAGAGGGTTTATGCTTACATGGATGTAGGGCTGATAATTGTCCATTTCCTTATAATTGCTAGTACTTCACCTTCATCAGTGTATTCTTACCTCAGTAAGTGCACCTTTGAAAAAATGGCTTCTAGATATTTCTCTTTTTCATTAAGTAATTGTGGTAGTTTTTGGATAAACTGTTTTTCGTCTCAGCTGTCCACCTCAGTTTGCTGATATAAACATGCAGTTGCAAATCTTTCTCATTAAGACATGCATATATAGTCACAACAACAAGGAAGTGGCATCATAGAAAGGAATACACAGTAGTAGAAGTAGCTGTAATTTATTGTACATCATTATCATCTTCTTACGTGGTGCTGAGCTGGGCACTTAATTTAAGTAGACATGGTCTCTGCAGCCTAGGGATTTATGAACTAAAACATTAACAACACATTCTCGTTCCTTTCCAAGAGGATCTTCCCTGTGGGCTTTGTAATTAAATCCAAGCATCAAAACTTAAGATAAACTGGTCATTAGCTTTATTCCATTTCACTTTTCTTCTTTTTGACTCTTGCCCTTTATCACTCCATAATTTAAAGAGACTTTGGGAACAAGAAGGCTTAGAAAGGAAATCAAAGAGGCAAAATATTTTCAAATATGAAATAACATGAAATAAGAGAAATGAAATTAGACTAGAAAAGTGACATATTGATAATGTGGAAAAGGATAAAAGTCTCTTTCATAAAACAAAATAGCACCTAAATAAATAAGAGATAAGAGCTACTATCTAGGTGAACAATGATAACCAAAAAGTGTAAATTATGCCCAAGAATAAAGAGAAATAAAGAATACTACAAAAAAATTGAAACAGAGGTCTTGAGAGCTACTTTAAAAAGATAAATTTTCCTAAATGCAATTATGGCTCTAACAACTCAGTAAAATAGATCCAATTAGATAAATATTAAGTAATTAAAGTCTACACTATCTAGATAACTGAAATGTTTGATATGAATCAGAATCTTTCAATATTTCATATAAAGATACAACACTGAGTAGAATAAAAATGTTGAATAATGACATTCTAAGAGGTAGAGCCAGTTCCATGATGACATAGGAGTTAGCGGTTAGTGGCACCAGCCATCCTATTATTGACCAGGTTCAATTTCATGACTGACCCAGATTTAATAGATGAAGATGCCAGGCATACTGATATTCTCTACTTACTTTAATTTTTCATTTTGCTTTGAATAGATATAGCCCAGTCCTTCCTTATAAGAATGTTGAACCAATCCCTCTGTTAACTAATGTGTTGTGTTGGGATGCCTAGATAACCAACCATACCTTTAAAATGATAAGAAAAAGATGTAGTTTTGGTTTCATTTTATTTCATCACATTTAGTGCCATTCAACTGTAAGTTAATAGAGTAATTTTTTTTTCAGATTAACCTAGCAAGACTTAAATAAAAGATGATGTCAACCTATTAAACATCTATTGAATATTTACTATGTTCCCTCCACCCAGACCCAAAATTCTTCAACCAACCTCTTACTAGGGATAACATAAAAAAAGTCTGAGGAGTGAGTTTTTCAGATGAAAGTGTTACATACATTCCAATTACCTGATTATTATTTGGCCAGTGCTCTGAGGGAAAAGTGCAGCCCTTATCATTATGAAACACTTGAAGTATTGCATCACAACTGACACATAAAACGAAGGTTGGAAGAAGCCAAGTCAATACTGGTTTAAACACTTGCCTCAGGGGTCAAAAAATTCACAGTGAAGTTAATCTGTTGATCCTTAACTGAATTAGAAAAGATGCTGTTATTTTCATTTAATTTCCAACTTGTAAATATCAAAATAAAAAATTTAATTTCAATAAAAATATTTTAAAAATTCATTAATTAAAATATTTTGGTAAATAATTTCTATGTAAACTTTTTTCTGGATATCTCTCTGATAACATAAAAGACTGAAAAGGAAAGCGTTCATGAGACAAAGACTGTACTAGGTAAATTTTTTTTTTTTTTTGGATTTAGGTGCATCTATAGCAGCAGAGGTGGTTCAGAGAAGGGAGACGAACTCTCATAAAATGTTGAAATAGGGTCAAACTGCTTCCACCTCAAAGCTAAAGATTCCCATTCTAAGTCACAATAACTTCCTGATATCCTGAAGGAAAAAGATGAGGAAGCAATGAACTATAATTGTCAGAAACATGACAGAACATGTAAATGTGATCATAAGTTCTGCTATGTAATTATAAAACAAAATTCATAGTGCCATTATGTGACTGTATAAACATCACCATATTTTGACAAAATCACCACCATCAACAAAAATAAACTATGAGCTCCATCTTACAAATAGTATGCTTCTTGTAGCCTTTGCTTATGATACAGGGGTGAAGTGAACAATGGTATTAGAGCTGAGGAGGGTGCATGGTAGATCCCTACCCTAACCCTGCTACTACAACAAGGTCATTGAAGAGCCTGTCTCCACCAGCCCCTAAGTCAATCCTTTCATTATTGATTGGCTTGGTAGGGGATAAAAATGCAGTGACCTTTGTCATTTTGAGGAAGTAAGGCATCCACCATTCAATCACTTTAGTTATTTGGTCTTGTTTAAGGAAAATATTTTTTTGCCAGAGTATTTTACCTTAAACATAGAAGTCATTAAACACTCCATTGTAGACTCAAATCAGGTTAATTACTGAGTTCCAGCACCAGCTTCCCCCTCCTGCCCCTCCAATTCTCCCCAGATACAGATGGTGAAGAGACACTAAAAATCATCAGCGTGTGGGAGGCCCCTTCTCTAACCTCTTTTCTTCATCCGCACAATTGACAAGTGCAAATCCAGGCTATAAGGAAATAAAAGAACTTCTTTCTCAAAAAGAGCTTGGTGACACATTAATCTAAAGCAACATTGCTCCAAGGCTGCAAACTAGAACAGGCTCAACTCAGGGCAATGATTGTCTAAAACGTCCCTAGTGAACAGTTTGAAGGAAGAATCCTTCCCTCTATAGTCACAGAAGGTTACCAGAGCAAAGCCTTATCTGTCATAAGACTCCCCAGATGTCAAGTTCAGTGAGTCCCTCATCCCAGGAGCTGTTTTGCTGGAGGGAAGAGTGATTTCAGGCACTTCGCAGCCAGCTCAGGGCAGGGGGCTGGAGGATGATGCTATGGGAAGCTCGTATTTACAGCTCAGCCTTGCCAGTACCAGTGAAGAACAGCGTTGGAGCAGATGTTAGTTTTCCTGTATTTTTACACTCCTTTGGAAAGAGAGATTTCTTGTTTCTCTTCCAATTTCTATCACATTTGCCTGTTTATTAGATACTGCTACATAGTCTGTTTAGTAGCCAAGATCATCATGGCAACGGTCATTTATTTACAATCTAAGCTAAAATAAATTAACTTGAGTCAATTATCAGCAATCTATCTTAACTTAGATACTGTATAAACTTTAACACCACAGAAGATAGGTCATTGTCAGCATACCTCTTTTTATTCCCCCCCAGAGAATAAGGACAACTGATATACAAGAGATAAAAGAAGCATTGTGAATCACTTTCCAAATGAGTGGAAAGAAGAAAGATAATGTAAAAGGGATGCTTCGCTTTTTTCTGTATTGTATGTAGTACTCTCTCTTTGTAAGTTAGATGCTTAGGAATAAAGGTCTACTTTATTATAGTAGCTTAGCACTAAGTGGTCCTCTAAGAGAATCAAAATCCAACCACTCTCTTAGCAAATAGTTTGAAACTCGAGAATGATTTAGATGTAAGTAGAATCTCATTGATCAGCTTTTCCGTTTTCTTGCAATAGTGAAGAATGTTTCACTTTAAATATAAAATATAGACCTTTTTTGACATTAATAATTTATGAAAATAAAATATTTGATGAAGATTCCCAATATATCCACAAAATACTCTTCTATTTGAAGCAGAAATTTTGTGAAAAGGAAGAATATTAATCACTATCTGAATGTAATATCTGGAACTGTTCTCATAAAAGGCACATCTTTAGATTCTTTCCCTCCCCAACAATCAAAGAATCACACATGAGCTTATTTTTCAGCTATAGTTTTAAAAATAGACAAAGCAAGAATTTTATTCTCAAGTAATTCCAGATCTTTCTGAAAACAATACTGTCAGATAAGTTGTAAAAATAAAAAAAAAAAATCCATCATTACTGCCACTATCTAACCACTGAATATCTGTTTATTCTCTTCAATGTATGACAGAGATAAAGGGTTTTCTAAAAAGGTACTCTATTGCCTCAAAAATAATCTTGCTTTAGGACATAGACTGTTATCACCACAATCAAAGCTACCTCTTATGTGCTTAGATGCAATAAGACATAGAAAGAAAATTACCATGAGATATGAGGCTGAAGAACTTGAATTGTATGTTGCTTTCCACCATTAAGAACAGTCTGCACTATTAGCCTTTCTCTGAGTGTTCAGAGATGTAATCTGTAATGGTACTTCAAGAACATATGGTAAGCCCTTGCTTTATTTGAGTAAAAAAATAAAAATGGAATCATTGTTGTCTCATTTTCTCTTCAGCAATCGCTGTCCATGTTGCAGTTGTCATTTCTATATGATAATTTAAAGATAAGTCAGAGTACATAATGCATAATATTCAACCTCTCTCTTCTTGGTGATCATTCTTCCAATTATTTTCTTTGGTAAAACAAAAAACTAGGACGTACATCAGTTTTCCTTACACATCACCAATACTAACGTAATTCAAATTCTTACCACGTTTCCCCTTCCCCTAGGTTTACCTCATTCTGCATTAATGTTCTAATCCTTACTTTACTATAGCAGAATAAGTATATTATTCATAAACCATTGAGCCTCAACCAAAAGGCCTCGTGTGGTGTAAATTTTAAGTACCTTGCTACTGGTAAGATATTCTACAACACAGAAGTCATTGAAGAATATCTAAGCCACTGTTATTTTCCAAGATTTAAAAGAGCAAAATTGTTAATGAAAATAAAATTCTACCTTTACACTGCAAAATTATACTTTACTTTTTTCTACATTGGAAAGCATTTTACATAAAACTGTGCAAGAAATTATCTCTCAGCTCCGAATCTATTTGTCCATTCTGTAATCTTCATTGTGATGCTATGGCTGAGACTCTCAACACCATGTTTAGCCTGACTCTGATGGCTCTATGTTAGGCTCTTCTAACTGGGAGCTGCAATGGAAACTGAAAAGCCTGGTGAAGAAAGAAGAAACATTGTTTTCCTATGGGCTAGCTGACTGCCTGCTATTTCTAACAGCATCACCCTAGCTGTTTTCTTTGCCCAAGGAGCAGCTGTTCCTTCCCGTAGTAGCAGCTGAAACCAGTTTGCAATACTTCCAGCATTTGCAGTACTATTGCACACCTTTCAGTAATACCAGAGCTAGCCTGACCCAAGTTCCCTCTGCAGAATGAATTGCAGGTTTATGGGCCTTGTCCAAGTTCACTATTAGTGGGATAAATTTAAGCTCTACTGGTCCTATCCTCCAAGACTCTAAGTTTTAATAACTCCAAAGTCTTCTCTCTGTTCCCTAGCTCTAGAGGTGGAAGCTGCATCCTATAGTTGCCACTTCTGTGATTATTTGTAGTTCTCTTTACCCTTTCATTTATTTTATTAACAACAATGTTATATCTAGTTAACAGTTACTTACATTTAATATCTATGTTCAAATAACTGGTCTGGTTTCTGTTCCCTGATGGGCCCTGATTGATTCAATCACCCTATAGGGGAGGTTAGAGAAAGCATTTTTGTCCCCATTTCAGAGAGGGTTAAGTAACATTTTGTTAATCACTTGATTGGTAAGAGAAAAACCTGGGACTTGGACTCAGTTACCAACTCCAATTCTAGCACCTTTTCCATAGAAACTACTTTCATTTGGACACTGAATAAAATTATTCTCCTAAATGCGCTACATATCCAGTCAAGAAACGTAGAAAATAGTAAGTTGGCCAAGATGAACATGACTATTTAAAGTCAGATCTTTTGTCCAAAGCCCCAGCTTAATTTTCACATCAAGGCTCTTCAATTTCAATAATTTCTAATAGTATTAAGAGTTGGGGTTAAAATGTATTCTTATTCTTGTAGTATAATAAATGGTCATGATCTGTTAAATGTGAGCACTTTGAAGAATGCCAAACCAATACTTGTGAGCTCATTATTTCCTATATAGTTTTAAAAGTGGGATTGAAAAAGCAAAAGCAAAATACTAAATGCAATATAGCTCTCTTTTACATTTGCTTGCTGCCAGATATTCTATAAATATAAAAACAGATCTTGGAAGCTGCTGTTTAGAATATAAGTAATGAATTTCCTGATGGGGTGTTCAGTAAAATTTTCCAGACATAAGCTTTCTTACTCTGTTTGACCAAATAGTGTGTTTTTCCCTCCTGTCTGCTCAGTGAATGTGTTTCTAAAGACTGCTTTGTGTTCCTGCAAATTACAGGAATTCCTGTATAGTACAACTGGAGGCCCTGGCAGCAAAGCCTAATCAAGTTCAAGAAAGCACCACAAATACTTCCCAAATGGCTTTCTTCCACAATTGTCAGTGTTAAGACAACAAAAGAAAGTGAAATCAAAGGCTACAAAAATAATACTTTGACTTTTCTTCTTCTCTCCTCATTTGCTTCCAGATCCTCAAGACTGAAACACACACACACAAAATAGATTAAAAGTACAATTATATCTCTAGTACCTATCACATTCTGTATGACAAGAAAATGATATTTATAATTATAAATTAATATATATATATTATACATACTCTTTTCTACACCAAAAATATTCCCAACCCATATGTGTACATATCTTACCAAGAGTTTAACAAATTCACTTGCTACTTTAATATAATAGGATCATACCTCGACTCCCTTGTAGGGGTTTATGGCATACCACTAATAGAGAAAAAAGTAAGAGATGAGAAAACAAATAAAATAATCCTTTCCACCTCTCTAATTACATTTTGTTAATTAAACACTTATGAAAGTGCAACCACTCATTCTTATAAACTGAATATTATCAGGATTTGCCTTGAGAAATTCATGATAAATTTCATAACAGCATCTGAATTGCCTGTACTTATTGCTGAATACAACCTGCTGTGTAGGAGGCAATATCTTACGAAAGTCTCGTGCCACGTTATCCATGGAAACTTTAGCTGATGACAAGTGGCCTGTTCAGTTACAAATATAGTCACTTAGAAATATAGGGTGGTGTTTTTTCAGTTCACTACCCATATAACTAAACTCTCGTCACTTGACTTTAGAGATTACCTGCATTTTGGAACGTAGAAGCCCAATGTGCTACCACCGAGCATAAAAGGTAAAAGGTAAAAAGCATTAAAAGGTAAAAAGTCACCAAATGCATACTTTTTAAAAGTCCATTTAAAAAACGACGTCTTCAACCGTTTATTAATGAGGTACAGTTGTGAATAGTCTAGTTTCATCTTATTAAAATGTCTAAAGGTAATGAATAGAGAGCGTGATAATATATTCCTCAGGAAAGTTTCAAGGCTTTGAAAACATCCTTGTATTCCAATGCTTTTTAAGTTGCAAGCATAAATATTAGCCTCTAGGGGGAGCGCTAGGCTCTTCCCCTTAGATTTTCTAAACGCTAAGTCAAGAAAAGTGGGAAAAACTCCATTCCCCTAAGAGAGAATGATCCAACTGGTCAGATTCCACGACATTGATTGGACCATGTTTGGTAGGACAGAAGTTTTTAAAAGGTCAGCATAAGCAATAACTACTCTTCTCAGGCTCTCCATGCCTCCCATAGGTAGCAACCAGACTAAATCTCTGCCCTGGCAAACTACTTTTTCTCTCTCTGTATATATATGTGCATATACATATATACCTACAGATGCATACACAACTGCACCTAGGATATCTGATTGCTGACTCTGCTCAGCCACTTATGTCCATGTCCTTGAAGATAAATATTGTAAAATATTGTACAAAGGAATATTTGGCTCTTTGGTGCATTGCCCATAATATCACAGCACCCAAGATCTTTCTCTAATTTCTAATAGCATTCATGAGTAGTATAGAGTTTGTTTATTTTAAAGTTGCACAGAATGCCATTAACTAGCTTAGTGACTTTGGGCACATCACTCTGTTCTGTGAGTCCCACTCTCCTCACTAAATGGCTTCTAAAATGTTTTTGATTCCAAAACTCTATGAATTTTTGTCTTCAACAATTTTTTCCCAATGCTAAATGAAATTTTGTTCAATAACTCTTGGCTGTCTGAGTCATTTCCCCACTATGTGATTTAACTGACACAATGCCATTCAAGGTCACAGAGCAAAACCTAAAACATCTAGCAAGCATACAAGAATTCAAGTCAAATGCGTACAACCAGTCAGCTGCAAAGATCTCAGATGCAATAGCCAAAACCACCTTAGTGAATAAATCTAAATAGCAAAGTCACGATCTGCCTTTTATTTAGCACATTGGGTATCTTGTGCCATGAACCTTCTCAGAGCGTTGGGACATGGACTTAGCAAATGTGTATGCTGACTCTTACACCTAAAAATTCAGTAGAACCACAGATCATCTTCCTGAATGTGCCAGCAGATCTTTATCCCTTAACTATGTGCAATTCAAATACAGGTTTGGATGAGTATAGCTCATTTATATATTGGAAGAACAGAATTTTCACAGGAAAAGCAGAGTGGAAGATTCTTGTTCCCCCCACAGACTTGGAGTTCTTGTCTGTTTCCATTTGGTATCTTTCATCTATCTTGAGCGTTTAAGGAATAAACTGGACAGAACAATTCAGATGGAAGACAAAAAGTCAAATAAAATAGAATCATTAGTTCCAATTCTTCCAGAGAATTCACCTAACACAATGAACTGGTGTTATGGGAGGTAGAACAAAAAGAATCCTAAATTGCATTTAATCCAATAACTTTACTAGTTAGAAAACTGAAACTTAGCGAGGTCCAATCTTTCATCAGAATGGCCTTTATTTTGAGCTTATTTTAGATGTTATTATGTGCTTTGCCATAATCGGGAAAGGTGAATGGGAAATTCTGCCTTTGCATATTCCAGAGATTAGGGAATCAAGCTAAATATACCTAACTAACATATGGCTAGTTATCTTTTCCCGTATAGCAAAGCAACCACTTAATGGCTTGATGGTGATTTATCACTTCTCATGGTTCTGTGAGTTGACTAGGCAATTATGTTTGTCTCATCTGGGCTCACTCATGGGGTTCAGGCAGCTTGTGGCCCGAGTGGGGCTTGGGGCTCTAAGGTGACTTCATTCACATGCCTAGGGCCTCAGCAGGATGACTGGAATGGCCCTGACAACTGGGAAGCTCTCTCTCTGTGCAAACTATCACCTGGACTTTTTATATGATTCTGGAAGTATTCCAAGAGGGCAAAAGTAAAAGCTGCAAAGCCTCTTAAAATAGAAGTTTAGAAGCCACATATCACTTTTGTTGCATTCTATCAAAGCAAGTTCCAAGGACAGATCAGTTTCAAAGAGTGGGAAAATGGACTCCACCTTTTTATAGGAGGAGCTGCAAGGAATATGTGGTTGTATTTAATCTAACATATCCGGGCAACAGAGAGAAATCAGGAAGTTGAATGGGATGCAGATTTGCTCCCTCGCCCCAACAGAATATGTACGTAAGGATACAAGTGATGTTACAGGTCATTAACTTATTTATTCAGATATTTCAGTATTTTGACTTCTAACAAATCAAACCCATGCCAATGCTATGCTTTAATGCAGTGTCTACATTATAACTAGCACTCACTAAACACACAATCAATAATGGAGAAAAAAGTAGGCACGGGCATGTCTCATAGAAACTAAAATAGACTTGGTCAGCTTATTTATTAAGCACATATTCTTATCTACTATGAAAAGTCATGACCTACTCAGCTGAGGAAAGCAATTACTTTTGCACAGAGAATCTTTATATAACAACACAAAGGATACTCAAAAGTTACCAGTTTCTGGCAAGACTAAAGCACCCAAGGCAGGCAGTGCTAATTATGCAAACTTTGTGAAGCATGAGATGAATGAAGTCAAAGCTTCGATCCTCAGATAGGCCAATATATTTCATGGAGAGAAGCCTCCCCCTTTTTTTAAACATAATGATAGCTTTGATCACTTCTTCAACTACTGAGTCCTTTCTTAACCTCAAGAGAAATAGACAGAATTCAATAAGATTACATATTTTTTAAATGCCACATACTCCAAGAGATACTACTGGGGCTACAAAAATTAGAACTATGTAGTTTTATCCTCCCCAAATTTTTCATATTGATAAGGGCAAAAAAATGGGATGACACGATTGGTTTACAATGTATAAAACGAAAAAGTGCTGGAGAGAAGGTGCAAATTATAATACAAGTTCAAAAGAGAAAAGATTATATTAGTTAATCTAGAAAATGTACAAAGGAGGTGATATTTGCAGAATACCTTTAAAGATGAGGTAAAACTTTTGCCAAGAGAGAAAGGCATTCTAGATAAAAGGGAGAAAGGAGAGCAGTGAGTGTTCATTTAAAATAAGAAAGGGTAATTTAACTGTGTAAGAATGAGAATACGCAGAGATGTGTGGCCTACTTTTCTCAGAGACAGGAGTCAAGTAAGGGAGAAATCTAAATCTTATATAAATGTTTGAAATGATGAGAAGGAAATGTGAGGAAAGCATGGATAACCTTCTGGCCAGGACTCAACGGCTGTGGATCCTGGTTAGCAGGAGAGCAAAGCCCAGGACCTGTAGGAGTGATGAGGACCTGGGAGGATAAAAGGTTGCCGCTGAGTTAGTAGGGTTTCAGTTGTGACATAGTACAAATAACATATTTGGTTTCTGCTCTTAGTTCCTGACACAGAACCCTAAAACCTTTGTAATTTCCTGAGTGATAGAAGTGTTAGGTGCATTTTTTGTCCTTTTGTTTGGTCTTTGGCCTCAGTTCCTGACATAGAGCTTCTAATTCCTTAGAACTTTTTGGGTGATCAGAGGGTCTTTTAATTTTAATGAGGTGACTCTTGGTGGGATGCTGGATGGGGGCTGGTCACCTGGTCTTCCTGATGACCAGGAAGACCAAGCCATGGTTACAAGTTTGGAGCTTTTAGCCCCAGCCCTCATCCTGCAGGAAGGGATGAGGGATTACACATTGAGTTAAAAATGATTATGCCTCCTTGATGAAGCTTCAATAAAGAATCCTACTACTGAGTTCAGAGGGCTTCCAGGCTGGAGAATACATCTATGTGCCAAGAGGGGGCGCACCCCAACTTTACACGTACAAAAGCTTCTGCACACGGGATCTTGCCAGACCTTACCCTATGTACCTCTTCATCTGGCTGTTCAGCTGTATCCTTTAAAATATCCTTTGTAATACATTAGCAATAGTAACTGGAATTGCTTGTCTGGGTTCTGTGAACCACTTAAGGAAATTATCCAACACAAAAAGCGGATGGTGGGAACCTCTGATTTGTAGCTAAATCAGACAGAAATTGTGAATAATCTAGGGACCCACTACTTGTGATTAGCTTCTGAAGTGAGGGGCAGTCTTGTGCTACTGAGCCCTTAACGTGTGGGGTCTTTGCTAACTGCACTGGTTAGTCTTAGAATTAAATTGCTGGACACACAGTTGATGTCCACAGGGATTGGGAGAATTGTTTGATGTGGAAAACCCACATGTCTGGTCACAGAAGTGTTGAGTGTGTGAATATGGTGACCAAAAAAAAAAAAAAAAAAAAAAAAAAAAATAGTTTTTTTCCCCTATACTTACATGGCAATTCTATCACCTTTGTGGGGAGAAATAGGGGTGGCAGATACTCAAACCTCCCCCTTTCTCCTCAGACAAACCTCAGAAATAGTGAAGCATATAGATTATGGGGAGAGGTCTCATTTTTCTCTAGAAAAGTCTTCATATTCATCAACATGAGTACTGAATAAGATGGGTATTAAATAGATGATTTTCGCAGTCCTTTCTGGCATTAGCATTTATGATTTTGTGCTTTTGCCTCTAGTAAATCTTATTATTTTGTCTTCAGTAAATCCCTGACCTCTTAACTAGTTTGTAATTATTTTCAAATACATAGACAACTACAGAAAATAACATATTTGCCTTATTATGGATATACATGTTTGTGAAAAATGTAAAACATTCATAGAATAATGCAAATTAAATTGAGGACAGTTGTTATCTTTCGAATTGAAGAAAAATGGGATCAAGAAAGGACCCAAAAAAACTTGATGTGTTTCTTTACATTTTCGTTTAAAAGTAAAACTAATGTGAATATGGTAAAATGTTACAATTACATTAATAGTAGGCAGAGGGATATTTGATATGTTATGTTTCTTACAATGTATGTAGAAATTTTGTTCATATCAACTACTTTAACAGTGTGAACATATAATTTACCTATATACTGTATCTTAATGAACCTTTAGTTTTCTTGCAATTTTATACTAATACAAAAAAATTGCAAAGAAATTCTGGGAGACTGGTGGCAACACTGCCTAAACATCACAGTTACCTGAGGAATTTTAAAAAATATACATATGCTTTATTCTAGAGCTATGCATTCCATTTTGTTTTTACATCATGGTAGATCTAGAAAATAATATTTATAGGGTACACTGGGGTAAAGAGAAAAGTTTACTAAAAGATTGTGAAAGAGGACCAGCCATGTCTGCCTCACCAAGCACACCCAGCACCCCAAGGGCTAAGAAGATTCAAATCTCAATAGATTGCAAACTTCTCAATTTCTAACATAGCAATATTCCAGGACCACTGGATGAACAGTTCTACTCTAGAACAGAGATTCTAAAATTTAGCTGCATATTAGAATCTTCCCAGGAGCTTTTAAAAAACTTCTATGCCCAGGCTATACCCTGGAATGATTAAATTAGAATATCTGACAGTAGGATCAAGACATTAGTGCTTTTAAAAAAACTCCCAGGTGATTCCAGCATGCAGCCAAGGTTGAGAACCATGTTGAGCAGTATCCCTCAGATTTCTCCCATGATAACAGTCACCTAGAATACTTGTTACAAATGCACATGTCCACACTTTAAACTCTTCAGTGGATGGCTTGGGAAGCTGTACGCTGAACAATGCCTCAGGTATACACCTAGATGCAACATTGCTGTGTCTCAACTGAGCAGTGGTGAGAGGGCTACTTTAGAGCCACTTGAAAGTCCTTATCTGTTGGAGCAATCAATGTGGCAAGTTATCTTGCCACTTTGGGTACTTTCCATGTTTTAGAGGGCTATTCTGACCTAGGTACTGAAATGCTGGGTCTGGCTGGAGTTGGAAAAATTAGTTCGGAAATCATCAGGAAATGATCCCAGCCTGTGGAGGAGCTGTATAGAGAGTAGCTGTTTGCTGGTACATATCATATTGTCCATTGTGCCAGGAAATAGCCTTTGAGAGTCTAGCCACAGAATTCTTTCTTACCTTTCTTTAAAAGACTGTAAAGAACACTGGCAAAACAAACAAACAAACAAAAAAAAAACCGGCTCTGGAGCCAAACAGCCTTGGTAAATCCAGGCTCCACTAAACAACTCATTGCAATCTTGGGCAATGCAATTTACCTAACCATGCCATAGGTTTACTTCTTATAAAAATAGTCACAATAATAATAGTGCCTACCCTCATGTTGTTGTCAGAAAGATTAAATAATTATAAATGCCTAGAATTTCAGTGTTTAAGAAAGATTATTAGTATTACTACTACCAATTTACACTTCTCAGTTCTTCCCTCGTTCAGGTATTCTTTTACATTTTTATCATCAAACTTCTTCCCATTTTTACCCACTCAAATTCCTATTCCTTTATTTTCACTGATTGTAACAAAGGAAAAACAAAGCAGTAAAATACCAAAATTCTTAACTATTTATCAGATAACAAATTCTACATATTTTCTAAAATATATTAAGTACTTTCCTCTCCTTTTTTGCTATGATTATCAATAAGTAATGTTGAGAAGATAATAACACATTGACTGTGTCTACTTTGATGCTTTATGCTATTCAGATTCAATTATGTCAACAGTGTCTAGCTTTCAGTATCCCATACCTACTTTAATAACTTTTTTATAGAGTTAAAATAACCCTTTTGGGCAGGAAATCAGGAAATTCTTTTTCATGTCAAAGTTCATCCGGTCATGCTGAACTTTAATCCCATTTTCTCTAGGTTTGTTTTCTGTGCCCATTTTTAAAAATGGAACTTCTGAAAACTATTATTACATGATATTGATTGCAGAAAGAACTTCAAAGCTTTAAAAATTATACTAGAACGTTACAATATGTTTCTTTCTGAATTAAATTTCATATATAAGAGGAGCCTTTAAAGAAATATTAAAATAAATAGCATTTTAGGTAATTTTAACCATAAAATGGACCCCATTATAGACCCTGAGATCAGGATTCTGTTAACATTTGTATGATTTCTGACTCTAATGTTCATATAAATATAATACACACACAACCAGTAATTATGATGAACCATTTCAGAGACTGCTATCTATAGGGGTAAATAAGTAGCCAATCTGGCAGATATAAAACCAGCGCCAAATTACAAAACTTGCTTACTTAAGACTTTTCACATTATTTAGTACTTTGTTTTGTTCCAGAGAAGTGGGTGGTTACCTAAAACTATCTGGTTTTTGTGCTGCATAAAAAGATGTCAACAGTCAAGGTGGTTCAAAGTCATCATTGCAGAAGCAAACATAGCTGAGATCTGGGAAATTCACAGGTTACCCTGAAAGTACATATCACACATTTTTATTTCCAACGACTACTTCATTTTACAAAGACAAGTGTAGTTACTAATACACCGAAAATAATTAATGCTAAAATCCCTCTCTAGGCTGTGAAGAATTTGGGTCATTTCAGGGATAGTGTAATATCTATGTTAATTCTGCAAATCCCACAGGATCCAGGTCGGAGATCCATACACTGCAGGAAAGAAAACTATACTTTTAGATAATAGTCAAGATGATGGTTATGGTGACTACAATGATGGAATGCCATTTAATTATGTCAGTTCACAAAAATAGTGATTATCATTTATGACATGTTAGGTGGAAAAAGTAGATTCTAATTGTCATACGAATACAAAAACCTACCAAAGTGACTCAAAATTCTGTAGCAGTACTTTTGTTGTAAGAGCTGAGTTTCACCAAGGGCAAATATTTATATATACATGTTATTTTGTATAGCTTGTGTGCACATGCTATTGTTTGCTCTTTGAGTATCATCCTTGATGCTTTCTCTTTACTTCAGCTACTTTAGCCTATTGTTCACTAAGTCCACTTGATTTTCCCTCCTAGGTACATCTAAATCCAGCCACTTTTCCCCATTCCACAGCCAATACACCGGTCCACCCACCATCACTTTTTCTGTTTTCTTCCATCCGCATTTAAACTGTATTCCACATCATGGCTACTGTGATCATTTAGAAGTACAAATAGGTTTATGTTTCTTCTTTACTTAAAACCACTCAGTAGTTTCCTAAGTCAGATAAAATTATATTAGAATATCTTCAAAACTCTTTATGAACTGGCCCTACTTATATCCCTAATCTCTGAAAACTAACGTCTGAAACTAGCCTAATCTCTGAAAAGGGACTGGAATAGTATTGGTAGGTGGGACAGGCACCGCTATTTGCCTACTTTATGTCGATTTGCCACTTGTTCCTTACTGTAATAATCCAAATTTTGGTAGGATTGGCAATTATCCCAGTTTTCCTTGTAGTTAGATTTGGCTACCAGATTTCAGCCAATGATGTGTAAGTGAATATATATGCTAAGGGCCTTCTTTCAAGTTTCCAGTTGAATATTACTGCTTAAAGAAGCTTTCTCTAATTGTCCTATATAAAATTAGATCCTTTATTGTTAATTTCACTCATGAAATCTTGTTTCTTCATAACATTCATTAAAATTTGTAATTATATCATATATTTATTGGTTTGTTAGTATCTGATCACTCTGCAAGGTCTGTAATGACCATTTTTCCCTTATTTATAGGTGGATATTGTCACCTCTTATTATCGCAATATTACATATATGATAGTAGACAAAAGAATGAAAATAATTCATTTTATGAGTAATTATCAAACATTATAAATTATAAATCTGTTATATCAGTAAACATTTGCCACACATTTATTTTGCTTAAACAATCATTCTTCACACTGTTGGAGATATAACAGTAAATATGACATGGCTAGTTCCGGTAAGAAGGACACATATTAGTGCAAAAGTAAAACATGAACACAAACAACTATAATGTATGATAGGTGTCATAT
The DNA here is from genome assembly GCF_024542745.1 of Macaca thibetana thibetana. NCBI lineage: Eukaryota > Metazoa > Chordata > Mammalia > Primates > Cercopithecidae > Macaca > Macaca thibetana. The sequence goes on along the minus strand of NC_065582.1, from coordinate 47,203,029 downwards.
GTATGACACAGATGTTAGAGAAGTTTAGAGGAGAGACAGATCCCTGTGAACTGGGGTGCTGGGAAGAGATTATGGGAGAATTAATATCTAAGTTGACAATAAAACTCTCCTGAGGGTGGGTGGGTCGGAGCAAACTCAGCTCAGCTGGAGAAACTCAGAAGGCATACCCCCAAAATTCAGGTTGTTTGTGAAGAACAGGGAGTAGGTGCAAACAAATATATCATGTCTTTTGTCCACTTCTTTAACCCCTTACCTTGAGGCACTCCGTTTGGATGATGACTCAGTTTGGAATAAGGGTAAGTGTGCTTTAATAAGGTAGGTTTAACAAAAGGTAGATTTTATCTCCACTGTGGAGATAAAAGAGAAAGAGAGAAAAAGAAAAGGGTATGGTGTCTTACATAAATTCTATCAAAATTTTCAGGGAGGGTGGGGTAGGGAAGTTAATACTACTAAAAATTATTTATGTCCAAATTGGGAATCAATAAAAAGTATAATAATTGGTTATAAGGGTAAGAACTTAGATGATTGGCTGTTTAACAGAAACGTGAAACAGGAGAGAAATGAAAGTGCAGCCTACAAGATGTGGGAAGGGTCCTTGGAATACTACACGGCCATTAAAAAAAATGAAATCGCATCCTTTGCAGCAACATAGAAGCAGTTGGAGGCCATTATCCCAAGAGAATTAATGCAGGACCAGAAAACCAAGTATCAGATGTTCTCACTCATAAGTGGGTGCTAACACAGACATAAAGATGGGAGCAATGGACATTGAGTTTTCCAAAAGGAAGGAAGGAGGGAGAAGGGTAAGGGCTGAAAAACTTCCTATCGGTTATTATGTTCACTATTTGGGTGATGGAATCAATGGAAGCCCAAATCTCAGCATCATGCAATATATCCTTGTAAAACACCTGCACATGTATCCCCTAAATCAAAAATTCAAAAAAACAGTAACAAAAATAATGTGGAGGGGTAAAAGTAATTTATCTCTGAATTCAGTCTGTGATCTCCCTGTACTTTTATTCTCTAAATGTCTTTGGCTCCATTTAGCTGAAGAACCATCAGTAGAGGGAAGCTACAGAGTTAGAGCTAAGAGTCAAGTTTTAGTTACTTGTGAGAGTCTGATTAAACACATACGCACATATGTGTGCATATATGACAAGTTCTCAAATTATTTAAAAATTGCAGTGAATAGCCTATTTCATTTGTATATATCAATTTTAAAAATTTCAAGGGCTACTCCTCCAGTTGTGCCATGCAATTAACACAAAAAGGGGCATATATACAAATATATATATATATGTGTGTGTGTATACACGTCAAAAAGCATAAGGATATGTTATATATAATTATATAGAGCTATATTATTGTTACATGTGTATATATTTGTGTGTATATATATACACACACACACACACACACACATATATATATATATATATATATATATATATATATATATATATATGAAACTACCTGCCCCTACTTATCTTTCATGGATGTTGGAAGACAAATGAGATAATATCTGAAAACCCTTGGAAGAAATGTGATGTGTAAATCTAGCATATATATATGTGTATATATATATATGCTCAGATATATTCCTTAATGTGTTAGGCCTCAAAGACTTTTCTTACCACCTGTGTTGAGCCCCGCATACTTCTGAGGAGTAAATGTTATTTTGCTGCACATTTTTTAGATATGGAAGTATATGTAAAGAGATAATGTCACTTGTCTAAAGAAATAGATGCCCAAAGCCAAGCAGAACCAAAACTTCAAAACTCATTGAGTCCAGTCATCTTTCTTTTACATTTAAAAGAGCACAGAGTCATCTCCTCTTATAGCAGGTGAAAGAATGATTAATGTGGTGTCTCATATTTAATGTTGCCCTGGATATACACATCACATTTCTTCCAAGGGTTTTCAGATATTATCTCATTTGTCTTCCAACATCCATGAAAGATAAGTAGGGGCAGGTAGTTTCATCTGCATTCCCCAAGATGGATGATCAGAGTGGAGAAAGGGTGAAGTCACAGTGCGCTGCTGAGCTCACGCAGCAATCAAGACTGGAATTCATGCCAGCTCGTCCCATCCTTGGACTCGTTTCATCGACTTGGGAAACATGAGTTTGTGAGTGGAAGCAGCAGAGGATGGCAGAGTGAGGGTGGGAAGATTCTAGAAAAGCAATATAGCTTTCTTATTTCATTATTTTCCTTTCTAACATCTCTCTCTGGTGTTCCTGCCCTTGGGAATATGAAAGAACAACAACAAAATCTCCAATAGGACTTCTCCTTTTGCTCCAAAATGGCGATTAATGTGTAATGCTAAGAAGAGAAAGAATAAAAGTACCCCATATTCTAATGAGAACTGCAAACAGGGTCCCTCATCTTCAGAGTTTTCTAAGGCAGCTGAAGTAGAATTAATGTCATTTTAGCCTCCTAACTTTCCTTACATGTTTATTTTTAAAAAATGAGAAAGAAGACTTTGAAGAGGTCATCAAAAGCCATAGACACTTGCAATAGACTCTTGGCCTCACGGAAAGTAAAACCTACCCTTTGTCCAACATGCTAATTAAAAGGGATCTAAGAGAATCCCTAATAGATATTGGGGTTCCAGCATTTCAGTGATTTCCATTTGTGCAGGGTATTATTTTATCTTCCCTGTATCTATCTAAGCCGAGGGAAAGCAAATTTTAAAAAGACAAAAGACAAAGGAAGGTGATTTCAGTATTGCAACTTACACTTCCAGTACTTAGTTCTCAAAGTGAAGTGGGTGTCTTGGAAGAAAGCTGGATGAATCCCACAGAAAAGGACTACTCACCAAGTGAGGAGCCTTAAGTAGCAAGAGGCTATGGAGTGTGCCAACAGCATCAGATTCAGGAGACTGTGCAGAAAGAAAGTCCCCCAACAGAGCCCTCCAACAAACTCATGTGTGCTTCTCGAGAGAGAACCAGCTATGCAACTAGTGAGCCCGGGAGGCAGCAGCAATCAACAAAGAAAATTAGAACAGCACCAGTCATGCAAGGGACAACTAACTGTACCTTTTCCCTTTTATTTCTCCCCACCCCACCACACAAGAAAATGGAAAGAATATATTTAAAGGTCAGCCAAGCAGTTCTACCCTAGGCTCCCAAGTGAGGTAAGGATAGGAGGAGTAGACAAGAAAGTCATACACCTTCCCCATGGATCAAGGGACCCCAAGTCTGATCCACGGCATTGGAAAGGAAAGTTTTATAAAAGATGTCAAATCAGAGTTTTCAACTGGGCAGAATTTGAGTAATGAAAAATGCCTTGAAAGTAATGGAATATGCCTAGGATCTTGTTAAGAGATCTCCTAGTTAGCTGGGAGGAGGAATTTGACATAAACAATAGGAGAGCAAGGGCTTGTAAAAAATAAAAACATTTCATGTTTGATTCCCCACTGAGCTAAGCCTTTGCAATAATCTAGATACACGCAGATGCAAAAATCAACTGAGATCATGAAGAAAGAATGGTGAGCTTTAGCAGTGAAAGAAGAATATTATTTGTGCTTCTCCACAGAAATGACTTAGTGAAATAAAAACAACTCATAAGTAATAGGTGGAATACAAAGAAGTGAACATTTGCAGCCCTCTCAGCAGTATTTGAGCTTTCAGATTCCTTCTTTTACACTCAGATGTGGGCAATGCACATTGAGGAATCTAGAGAGGTTTACATTTGACACTAGAAGGAACATTTATTTCAGACATGTGGCTACATCAATTAAATGTGATGTGTATTCACAACATTAGTCACTCCACACAGCAGCTCATTAGAATGCGTGTGCCTTGCAAAAGCAGCCAAGATTCAGTGAGGCATAAAACCACAAAGCATCACTATAGATCACAAAATGTTTTAACAAATATTTTTAGAGGCGTCTAAATAGTAACAAATATTAAATTTTTACAATGGTTTTTTTCCTCCAAATTATTGATGCCAGTCAAAATAACCATTTTTTTCCTCACTTACTGAGGGTAACTTTGATTTGACCTTCCATCCTGATTATACAAATTGACCTTATAATTACCTTAATTTAATAATAATTTTAAAAAGTGTTTCTCATATTAAAAAATGGTAACTATAAATTTTGCATAAAATATTAAAGAATAAATGGCTCTAATAAAATATTACAATATTACTAGAGGCAGCTATTTCTAAATTAAAAGGCCCATTAATTGAGTTTCAGCATAAGAATAAGGTAAACCACATAAATTAAAAAGAAGAAATAAAGTGAAACATGATTATATAAATGACTGTTTTAGCTTACGTAGGCAAACTGTCACCAATAATCTATGTGCAGCTTAACATTATCACTCATGGTGCCCAATGGACTAAAAATAGGAGGATTCAGTGTGAATTGGAGTTCAACTGAACAAAGATTTTCTTACAGCATCTTACAGGGATACAATGTGTTGAGGATTGCTCTAGACTCAGAAATGCAAAAATAAATAAGACATAGTCAATAAGGAGGAAACAGTGAAAGTTTGTCAGTATCTCTGTCAGCAAAATGGTATGTAACAAACCAATATATTCACTGGCTAAAAGCAAGTCCTATTTGCTGTATCAGTCAGAACCTGATGAGAAACAGATGGTGAACTCAAAATGGTTTAGCTGAAGGGGATTAAAGGAAAGGATCATTTATAGAGCCATAGGAAGGTCAAAGGACGCAAGAAGGGCTAGTGAAACACCAAACAATGTACCCAAAGAATGTGATCAGTTCTGCTCACCCCTACTGGGAATGGTTAAGGGGAAGAACCATATGTACTAAAAACTTGCTGAGAGCTGAAGCCAGAAGTAGGGCTGCAGGGCCAGACAGGAACTGTGGCAGGAGAGGAAAGCAGCCAATTCCAGAACCTCAGCAGGGGGTGGGGGCTATAAATAGTGTGTGTGTATATATGTAATCTCTCTCTCTCTCTCTCTCTCTCTCTCTCTCTCTCTCTCTCTGTGTGTGTGTGTGTGTGTGTGTGTGTGTGTGTGTGTGTGTGTATTTGCCAGTCATTAGAGAAAATCTAATTTGACTTCATTATGTTCTTTTTACCTCTTGGTTAAAGTAGGTTAAAGATGATAGAGTAAACTTTTTTAGGACACAATTCCCTAGACTTCCCCCTAATTCCCTACCTCAGCTTTCATATACAGTTTCCAACAAATATTGTCAGATGATGTACAGTAGTAACAAAAACAATTACATGTGGAACTCTAAGTATGGCATGGACTCTACTAAGGGCTGATACTTATTTATTACTATGTTTTACTATCAGTTTGTCTAGAGGGTGCTATTCTTGTCTCCATTTCACAAAGAGGAAACTGAAGCAGGGTTAGTAGCTCTCAGTGCCAAGACTCAAATCTAGATTTGACAGTCACGAAGGTTTGTGTTCTTAACATTATGCTCTATTGTCCGCAATTCATACATCCATAACACATCTTATTCGTCACACAAGGGATGCCAGACCCAAAGTTTGAGAATTTTTGCCAGGTTCATAGTTCTGACATTAGAATAAGGTTAGAGATCTACCTCTGCTATGCAATTGTAGGCAGTTTATTTATTTGGCTAGATTCTAATATGCTCCCTGAGCTGGAAGGATTCTGGTTTTCCTTATGAATTTAATCTTGGGGCAAAGACAATAAACCATGGGTACAGAAAAGAGGAAGTTGGAAATATTACATGCCAAACTTTTGAATGAACAAATGTGCCTATCACCCAGTGTATTTCCTGTCACTCCGTATTAAGAAACACAAACATACAAAAAGCTCACTGTTGTCTGAAGTAACTTTCTACTAAGCCATGCTGCCTTTGCAAACATGTAAGCTCTCCAAGATCAAACAATAGGAATAATTTACAAATATAAAATAGCTCATTAAAATAAAGGCCACTGCCCTTGCTACTGACATTAAAATAGCTGATTATTTTCTTATATGTCTTCAAACTAACCTAGTAAAATAAAGTTATTATAATAATTAGTGGTTTGCCATCAAGTGATGATTCTTCTCTGTATCTATAGTTCCAAACATTGAGTTTAATTTTGTATTAAAAAAATAGTACCACAATGAAAAATTCAGTGTCTCTGAAACCAAATAATAATTTCATTTTCTTCCAATATTCAACTTTTTGGGCAATGGCATCATTATTCCCTCAATCATTAAACATTAACAATAATATCTTTTTTTCATGATCTATATAATTAATAGCTGATATCTAAATAGCATGTAACCACTCACGAAAAGAAAACAAAAGTTGTGCACATCTACTTATTCTTCCATAAACCACATAATTTGAGGCACACTGAAGCTACAGAGCAGTGACAGATACTACCTGTGATTCAAAGGCATATCAGTTAGTTAAGGAGGCAGGCAAGGAATAGAATGTTCAAACTACCCAGTACTCATTGCTGAAATGTATGTTTGTATAAACTGTTATGGGATGAGAGGAAATGATGACCTAAATTAATAGGAAAAAAAAATCAAGGAATGTTTTCCAAAGAGTTTCACAGGAAATAATGGACAGGTGAGTGTAAGAAGACCATCAGTGAAAGAGAAAAGAGTGACTGCAGGAAACAGAGACATGATAGGATGCCCAATCATCTAGGAAGAACAAGCCCTTGGGGGAAACACAGGATTCCAAGTGAGGGTGGGAGAGTAAAAGGAGACATTTGCCGAGTTAAGCCTTGGTCACTTCAAGAAGAAACTAGTGTTTTGGAGTAAGGAGCTTGGGCGTTTCTACTTTTTCAACATTTTTCTTCCTTTTCTCATTTCTTGAACCTTTTCTCCCGGCTCCTCTTCTTCCTCCTTCTCCTCCTCCTTCTCTTACAGTAAGTAGGGAACATTCGAATTTGTCGGCTCTCCTAAAGTATCCAGGGATTACACTTGTGTGGGCACACCTAGATCCGCTGTACTCTTGGGGTTTTGATTGTTCTCTTTGTTGGCAACATTTTCAGATTCTTTCCAAGAGAAAACAATTAGATAACTTCTGAGCGCTTCAGCTCATTTCTAAGAAAGGCTTCATCCCCGCATATTTCCAGGATTAAAAAATAAAAATAAAAATAAAAAAATCCTAGGCCGGGTGTGGTAACTCATGCCTGTAATCCCAGCACTTTGGAATGTTGAGGAGGGAGGAATGCTTGATCCAAGGAGTTCAAGACCAGCCTGGGTAACGTGATGATGGAACCTCATCTCTACAAAAATTAGCCAGGCATGGTGGCATGCCTGTAGTCCCCAGCTACTTGGGAGGAGGAGGTAGGAGGATCACTTGAGCCCAGGAAGTCAAGATCACAGTGAGCTGTAATCATACCATTGCACTTCAGCCTGGGTGATAGAATGAGACCCTGTCTCAAAAAGACAAAAAAAAAAAAAAAAAAAAAGACTGGACTCGGTGGCTCACGCCTATAATCCCAGCACTTTGGAAGGCCAAGGAGGGCAGGTCAGGAGTCTGAGACCAGCCGGGCCAACATGGTGAAACCCCATTTCTACTAAAAATATATTTTAAAAATTAGTCAGACATGGTGGTGGGCGCCTGTAATCCCAGCTACTCGGGAGACTGAGGCAGGAGAATTGCTTGAACCTGGGAGATGGAAGTTCCAGTGAGTCAACACGGTGCCACTGCACTCCAGGCCTAGAGGACAAAGTGAGACTCCATCTCAAAAAAAAGAAGAAAAAAAAAAAATCCTAGTAGAGGGAGTGCCTCATTGGCCTAGCTTAGGTCACACACCTAGAGAATTTGTGATAGAACATACTGATGTATCAGTCGTAGACCAATTATAGTAAACATAAAGCTTGCTTAAACAGTATTGGAATGTAATGTATTCTCTCATTTATAGCTCCTTTAAGAGAAAACTTGATAGCCAGGGAAGTTAAATGCTCAAGGTCACAGACAGCCAACAAATACTCAAACCCATGTCTATCACCAATGTCAATCATCAACATATAAATAAATGTCTTCATAATAGTGAATTACCAGCCAGAGATGTGTCCAGCAGTATGTTTTCAAAACTGACCCACTCTCATGAAACACACTAACCACTACACAATAAATCTCTGTGGAGATTGTCTGTAGTCCTAAAACTACTTTAGATTTTCCTTTAAAATAAATCATTTTGATAAAAGTAGTTAATATTTTAAATAGATTCCTCAAAATTTATGTCTACATAATATAATGTTGTTAATTGAAGAAATAGAAAGATTAATAAAAAAAGGCATCCAAATTGGAAAAGAGGAAGTCAAATTGTCCCTCTTTGTAAATGACATAATCTTATATATAGAAATACCTAAAGACTCTACCAAAAAAAATCTTAGAACTAAAAAATGAATTCAGCAAAGTTGCAGGATACAAAATACACAAAAATCAGTAACATTTCTATACAAAATAACTGAAAAAGAAATCAAGAAGGCAATCCCATTTACAATAGCTACAACAAAAAAAACACCTAGGAATAAATTTAACCAAGGTAGTGAAAGGCCTCCATGATGAAAATTGCAAAACATCAAAGAAAAAGAAGGAAGAGGACACAAACAAATGGAAAAACATCCTGTGCTCATGGATCAGAAGAATATTGCTAAAATAATCATACTACCCAAAGCAATCTACAGATTCAATGTAATACCTATCAAAATACCAAGACATTATTCATAGAAGTAGGAAAAAAAAAAAAAAAAAAAAAAAACCTAAAATTCATATGAAACCACAAAAGACCCCAAATAGCCAATGCAACACTGACCAAAGAGAACAAAGCTGAAGGCACCACATTACCTGACTTAAAAATATACTACAAAGTTATAGTAAGCAAAACAGCATGGTATTGGTACAAAAGACACATAGACCAATGGAACAGAAGAGAGAGCCCAGAAATAAATTCACAGCCAATTAATTTTCAACAAAAGTACCAAGAATATATATTGGAGAAAGGACATCCTTTTCAATAAATACAGCTGGGAGAACTGGATATCCAAATGCAGAAGAATGAAACTAGGCCCTCATTTCTCACCATATACATAAATCAACTCAAAATGGATTACAGACTTAATCATATGACTTGCAACTATGAAACTATTAGAAGAAAACACAGGGGAAACACTTCTGGACATTGGTCTAGGAAAAGATTTTATGGCTAACACTTCAAAAGTACAGGCAATAGAAAGAAAATTAGACAAAGGGAACTGTATTAACCTAGAATGTTTTTGCATAGCAAAGGAAATAACAAACAGATTGAAGAGGCAACCTATAGAATGGAAGAAAATATTTGCAAACTATTCATCTGACAAAGGACTAATATCCAGAATATATAAGGAGCTCAAACAACTCAATAGCAAAACAAAGAAAAACCAGAAAACAATTTTATTAAAAAGTGGGCAAAGGATCTGAGTAGATATTTCTCAAAAGAAGACAAATTGCAACAGGTATGTGAAAAAATGCTCAACATCACTAATTATCAGGGAAATGCAAATTAAAACTACAATAAGATGATATCTCACCCCAGTGAGAATGAGTATGATCAAAAAGACAAAAAATAACAAATGTTGGCAAGGATGTGAGGAAAGGTAGCTCTTATACACTATGGTGGGAATGTAAATTAGTACAGCCATTATGGTAAACAGTATGGAAGTCTCTCAAACAAAACTATTGTTAGTATTGTTAGTATTTATCAAAAGGAAAGAAAATCAGTATATCAAAGGAATACCTGCATCCACATGTTTATCACAGCACTATTCACAGCCAAAATAATGAAACCATTGTAAGTGTTCATTAGTGGATTAATGGATAAAGAAAATGTGGTGTATATACACAATGAAATACTATTCACCTATGAAAAATAATAAAATCCTTTCATTTGCAGAAACATGGATAGAACTAGAGGTCATTATGTTAAGTGAAATAAGCTAGGCAAGAAAGACAAATATCATGTGTTCTCACTCCTCTGTGGGTGATAAAATATAGTTCTCATGGAGGTAGACAGTAGAATAATGGTTACCAGAGTCTGGGAAGGGGAGGTGGTTTATAGATACACACATGCAGTTAAATAGAAGGAATCAGTTAGTTATAGTCTTCAACAGCACAATAGTTAACAATCATTTACTGTTTATTTCAAAGTAGCTAGAAGAGATTTGAAATGCTCCGCACACAAAGAAATGATAAATGTTTGAGGTGATGAATATTATAAATACGTTGACTTGATCATTACACATTCTATGCCTGTACCAAAATATCACATGTACCCCATAAATAAGCACAATTATTATATGCATAGAGGAGGTAAAAATAAAGGCAGAAAATATCATATGTATTGGGTTCTGCAATGGAAAAGATAGAGAGGGTTGGGAAGCATTTCAATGATGGGCATGTCTCCCTTCCTAAGGTCTTATTTCATTTCCAGTACGACTTCTGACAGCTGGTAGAAATGTGTGCCTCTGACAGAGCAGCTTCACACATTCTCAAGTGCAAAAAGTAAGGTTGACGGCATCCTTTCCATTTCCATCATCAGCTGAAGTGTCTCCTCTCCAGGAAGAAGTAATTAGCTCAGTCTTCTAGTACTGGAAGTCAAACTCAAGCATCTTGACTACACTGACTCCTGCTGCCTTGAAAGCCTCACAAATAGGAATTCACATGTTTAAGTACATTTTACCTCAATCTAGGCCTTGAACCAGTGACCTACCTTCTGTAACTGCTGACACAATACATACATACACACATACAAGGGCGTGTAGTGCACTTCTCTTCTGGACTTGAAATACAAACGGTTTTAAACTGAATCATTTATATTCTATGCCAGAATAGAAATCAGTCTCAAATAGCTGCAGGCTCTAACAATGACTATTTTGAAAATCCAAATCCATGTTATGCAGTATAGTGGAAACAGCGCTCTGATTGAAGAGCCAAGTCCTGTATGTGTCATAAATTCTATTTTTGCATCTTTATTGAATAGATTGGTGCCCTTTCATAAAGCAGAAAGTGTTTGAGATGAAGAGTAACAACATTTGACCTTTTAAGGTTCTGACAACCTAACATTATAAATCTCAAATATTTCGAGAAAAGTGTGTTTTCGTGAAATTGTTGGAATTGCTCCCTTTGAGACTTAAAATATATAATTAAAAACACTCCTTGCAAAATATAATAGGTATCTGAACAATAAATAATATTTACTATGTTATTTCTAGCCATCTTATAGTGTATTGATTAAGAAGAGCACAGACTCTGGAGCTAAATGGCCTGGTTCAAATCCAGGAACTTCTACTTCCTAGTTTTGTGACTTTGGGAAAGCTACTTCACCTCTCTGTGCCTCAATTTCCTCATCCAGAAAATGAAATGACACTAATAATATCTATGTCTTAGTACTCTTGTGAAGATTAAATGAGAAAATATGGAAGGCCTAGAAAAATGTGTCTGATACAGAGCAGTGTTATTAAGAGTTTGCTCCTGTGATGATACGGATGAAGACAAGTATATATTTAAAATATAAATATAGAACATTTTTAACATAAATAGTCATTTAGGGAATATTATCTTTGGCTATATTCCCAGTTGAGAGCTTTCCTGTCGTTATTGTTAAAGCAAACAAACAAAAATCAACTTTTCCAAAGTTAATTATAGTACCGGAATGTAAATAAAAATCATGTAATAATAGTAAGAACAGCAGCAATATAAACTATTATGCATTGAGCAGTCATTGTATGACAGGCAATCTACTAGAAGCTTAAGGAGTCTAAGTGATTAGACCATATAAAACGGTGGCAAAAAGAAGGAAAAGGAGTGTGAATGAACATGCAGAAATGTTGTTTTAGTTTAGGGTGTGTTTGAACACATTTGTAGATAAATAAAATGAGACAACAATTATCTCATTTTGTCCTTAGAACCACCCTATGTAATACACACTCTTATTATCCCCCATTTTATTGATAGGTAAAGTAAGGCTCCCAGTGGTTAAGTAACTGGCCCATGATTACAGAATTAATAAGTGTTGAGGCCTGGATGTAAATCCTGATTCAGGTGAGCCACAGTTCACATTCTTAACCACAAAATCAGAGGCCATTGTTCTAAGTAAAGATGCATTTTGTATGCTGTAATTTTTTTCTCATAACTTTTTTTTCAGTCATCTAGATTTCTCAGCAAAGCTCACCCAGATAGGTAAACGTTTTGGAAGATGTAGAATAGAGAAGAATTTTTAGAAGGGGAGAAGTGGGAGAGAGCTTTCCATATTGCAAATTTTTGAGATGGTATGGGAAACAGCATATATGCCATTATTGAACGTAATTTCAGATATATTCTTTCATTATTCTACAAGAGTTTTTAAATTACATTTACTTTGGATCTTTCAGTTTTGTCAAGCTCATCAAAATCTTTTTTATTGATATTGTTATTAATGTTAAGAAATGACTAGACAATCCTAATTTCTTTATGTTTCTTAAGGAAGTCACATTACTGGTGATCTTCATATAACACAATTTACTCCCAACCAGAATCTCCAAATATGTCATGAAAAATAATTATCAATTCTATTTTTTATTCAGTGAGGTAGGTCTAAGAGAGGCATTTTATTATTTCTCATTTGGTAAATTGATCCAAGGAAGGAACTGTAATGTATATAATATATAATACTGTAGAAGAAATTTTATAATCTAAACTTAAAAAGCAAAAGCTGTGACTTCTAGCAAAGGTAGGAACGATTACCAAGAAATCTCCCGCTCTCTGTTCTGAAACCCTCACTTATACACCCTAAACAAATACAACCTTTCTGTGTGTTCATTCACACTCCTTTTCTCTCCCTTCTTTTTGCTACCCATCTTATATGGTCTAATGACTCACTCCTTAATCTCTCAGATTTTAATCTCTTTTCAGCACCTATTTTCTGAAAGGCGAGTAACCTCCCAATCAATAAATCCATTTTTTTCATCTTCCTTGACAGCTCTGTGGAGCTAGTCAACACTGACCAACCTTCCTCTTTGTCTTAAAATTCTTCCATAATTTGTTTTTCAGGACACTGCACTACTTGCTTCCCTCTCCCTGCCCTTTTTTTCGCACTACTCTTAATCTTTTAACTGAAAGCTGATCTTTTCATTCTCCATGTCAGTGTCAGTATTTCTCAAGGTTCTAACTTTGATCATTTCCTCCTTCAATTTTTATTTCTTGAGTAATTTTCAAAGATCACTTCTGTAAGGATGCCATCCAAATCTTTATTCCAAACCCTGTGGTTATGTGCTTAATAAAAAAAGTCATTTCCAACCAGCTTCTTTTTTGCACATCCCACTCTAAGAAGTTTGGAAGTACAGATACTTGCTTTATCAGCTTTCCTTGCTATTATTGGTAGCCATGGGACACAATTTTGGCCAACAAACTTAGAGAAAAAAAGTCCAGGAGAGGTGTATTTTGTTGAATAAAAGGTACAAAATCAGAGGTACTACTGCTTTCCCCTTTGCTTCCTGGCTTATAAAGTAAACGTAAGGCCTTAGAACTTTTGCATTTTTCTCACAACCATGCAATGAGAGACAAGCATGTGAACTAAAGGTCAAGATGATAAGGGTAGTAAAGTGGAAATAGAAAAATCCTAGGCCTTTGATAATATCATTAGGAATCTGACCCAGTAACAGCAAGTGCCTACTCCTGGACTTTTTGCTGCACAAGGGAAAAAATAAAGCCTAATCATTTAAGCTTACTACTAGACAGATGTCTCTAGACAATAAAAATCTTGTCACTATATCTTCATTCCATTCATCTATTTCCAAATTATTGTTTTGCTATTTCCACATGGATATCCATCTGCATGTCAAATTTATTATAATGAAAATAAATTGATATAAAGAGGCCTGTGTATATGTCATTTCTTCATACTTTCTTAATACATGGTAGCATTTTATATGGAATAAGTATAGAAATATTTAAGTAAGTTAATAAATTGTAACACAACTGAACCCTAGAGTAGCAAATATAATTTCTAGGAACTTTCAATTAGTGGAAATAGCATGAAGATATATATTTCTTCTTCCTACTTGACTATTTTCATCTTGATATTATCAGCATTCTGGGATAAGATCTAATGATAACTTGACAACATGGCTCTGTTCCTCTCAGATGTCAGTTCTTCTACACTGAAGTCACATATACAACCCAGCTAACCTAAAATAGGCACTAAATAATACTGACTTCTTGTAATGATGATAGCTATTCCACAGCAATGCAAGGTAGCGCTATCAAAACAATTGAAAGGTCATCAGAGCATTTTGGCATGTGTTTTCAGATCCACTGATTCTCTGAACTTGATGCATTATCTAACACGGTTACTTTAGATACCTGTGGACACTTCAAAAAGTGAGTCCCTTTCCCTCCTTAAGAAATTCAACTTTAAAAAAGAAGCTCTTAGCTACATCTACAAGTATAGTTATCATCAACAATTAGTTAAGTGGAAATCATCACCAAACTCATATTATTAATGGAGTTATGTACCTTAATAATGTTCCTGAAAAACTTCCTATAGTTCAATGAATTCATGGCAGAAAACTTTGAGTCTGGCCCACATTTCAATCTGATTTTGAGCAAATTCCTCAAATTCAGTTTCCAGTTCCCTAATCCACATGGTAATACAACAGGGTCCCGATTGAGGATCAAATGTGGTGTTCTCCGTACAAATTATTTGCAATTAATGAAGTTTTAAATCATTACTTGTTCTCTATTTTCTGTAATGTCACAAGTAGAATTAACACTGCTGTAAGTGCTATGTATAGTTATGTTACATTACCATTTCCTTTAACTTTTCGTTCATTAACACCACTTATACTCCTATTTGATGTTTAAGTAATGGCACTTAAGTCTTAATTCAGTTTCATCTTTAATGTTTCCAAGAGTCTAACTAGTTAAATTATTTTTCCCCACAGGAAAAAAAAATTTTAAACAAATTTTAGGTGGCTCCAAAAAAATCTAACCTGGTTAAACATTGGTACATTTCATGATTTTTTCCTGAAATTTATAAATTTCAGGCTAGTGAAGAAACATTTTGCTGATCTTTTTTTCCTGACAAATGTCTTAGAAGAAAGCCAAGCAGGATTGTGAGGAAAGTAAAAAAAAAAAAAAAAAAAAAAAAAAAAAAAAAAAAAAAAAAAAAAAAAAAAAAAAAAAAATTCTTATCTGCTGCTTTTACCTTCTGCCATGTCCAAGGTCAAAAACTACTACAAAAGCCTTTCATTTGGAGCAGTTTGAATGATGTCTCAAATATCAAACTGGAAGACGACCCAGAGTCAGAAGAGTGAAAAAGAGGGACAAGGTGACATGCTGCTTAAATAAGTATGATTTCGAAAGTGAATCTGGAAGAAGAGGGGTTTTTCTGTCTTATTCTTTCTTACGTGTGGCTCCAGAAGACACACCATAGGCACATTGCCATCCGTAATGTAGGCAGATATGAGAATCAGGTATCAAAATGATATTATTATGATGGAAAATATGAGCATTCATATGCAGTAATCATGTTTTTCAGTTGCTCTCGTCTTTTCAAAAGAAATACTCAAGAAATGAATGTTGGACTATCAGAATGCAGAGTGTTAGAGTAATTAAATACTAAAATAAATACAGAGAAAATAAGTACTTATTCATTATTCTTCATAGATTTCACACTCAAACAACCCTGGTGTACCAGCATAGGCTCTGTACCCAGCCACAAGTCCCCTGACAGAAACATATGTAACACATCCAGCCTAATCAATACAGTGAGAACATAAGGAGCCTTTTGGAGTCGGATACCATCAAACTGCTAAATCTTATCTTGGAAATACACAGTGTCACTAGGAAAGAATCCCTGAGTTGAAGAAAAATATCTGTACTAAATAATGCTGATAATGGCACTACTATTGTATTTCCTGTTTCCAAAGTACTTTTACATGTGTGTCTTATTTTCCTTCCAGTAGTCGGCAGAGCAGGTACTGAAGTCTCCATTTTAGAGCTGGAGAAACTGGGACTCAAAAAAGATAACTTGTCCAAAGTGACATAGTAAGCAGCCGATCTGAGACTAGAACTTCTGGCTCTAAATTGTATGTTCTCTCAGTGTGCCATCATGATTGAGAAGGAATCTGTGAGTGAACACAGTTGTAGCGTTGACCCCTAGGTACAGCTGTTTCCAACACTAGGTGAGCCTGATTTTTCCACAACGGTGTTTAAAAACCTTGCTCGGGCACCCATTGGTGGGGTTTTCAAGTGCCTCTTACAGTCTATTGTAATAGCTCATTTTCAGTTTGGTATTATCTTTTCTCAGACACTTGTGTAGGTTGCAAGTTCAAAGTCAAACTGATGCCAAGGGCAAGCAACTATTTATTCCACATGTATGCAAGGGAAGGCAGAATGGGAAGGTGATAAAACAGAATCTGAAAGACATGTTCCTGTCTTTAAGCCTACATTAATTGAAAAGATTCTCTCTATAGAGAGGAGAATATTTCTCTGAATATTATCATTGCCCTAGGACTATTTTGGCTTTTCTCAGCTACAAATGAACTTGAGCCTAGGATTTAAAGTTTCAAGCCTTACCTAATGTACATATACATACAACTTTGTGAATATCACTCAATGTACATGCTTATAATTAAAAGGGTATATATGTGTAAATACACAACCACATGCCTAGAGTTTCCAACATGAGGCCCCGCTATCCTTGTTGCTGTGAAGCCACAACAAGCAGCTATGCACATTTCACTATTCCTCAACTTAAATTCAAAAATGAGAAGCAAATGTAGTAGTGCTAACATATGTTTCAAACTCCCTGAGCGGGGTGGGGGGTTGGGGGGTTGTGGTGAGTGAGCTCTTGTTTATACTTAAATCCCAGCCAATTAATATTTTCTTAGGAAGCTGCTTCCTCACATTCCAAAATGCCAATATGACTTATCAGTGCCCTTTTCAAAAAAACCCAAAATGGTAATTTAAAAAAAATCAGTATATTATATAAAATTTAAATATCTCTATAGGCCCCATATCTTCTTATACAAACCTATCTAGGGCTTTCCAAAAGCTGCTGTCTCTATCATCATTACCAAAGTTTGTGAGAAAGACCAACATCCTTGTGAATTCACACAATGAATTCCTTAGGACATGGTATAGTGAGCAGCTGCAACCTCAGCATTTAGCTTCATTCTCAATGAGCACATCTTCAAAGACAGCTTGACTTAATGCCATGAAACTGAAGGAATCAGGCTCATGGCAGTATAAGAAGAAATTCTTTCTGATGTGGAAACAGATGTCCCCTAACATTTTTCAGCATGTGACATCACCTTCTGCCTTGGTACACATAACTTTTTTCAGTAAGTTTATAAATAATTTTCACATGAATTTAAATACCAACCCCAACCTAGTCGCAATTATCATTCCATTCACATGACTCCAAAGAAAGCCTGCGTTTCTTTAAAACTTCCTTTTGTTCCTGCTGTGCAGCCTATAAAACCTTACAGTAATTAAAAGCTATTCCTAGCCAAAGCAGACTAACATTTTATATTACTTATAAATAATGAGTTTCTGCTCTTTTCTAGTCAGAAGAAATATTTTGGCAATATATCACATATCAGCTTGGCAAAGCCAAGCAGTAATGGGAAGCTATGCAAGACACGTGTCCTCAGTGTCCACGTCGGGCACTGTGTAAGAGATCACAACCATCAAACTGAGGGTTCATATGCATCCACCTGCACTCACAGCTGTGCCAGGAACTCTACTGTGTAGGCAAGACCGGGCAGAGCTGGCCAGCCAGGCGCTGGAGGCCTAAAGCCACTAGACAAATGGTGACAACTGAGAGTACTTGAAAGTTGTAAGAATGAAGTAAATATCTCAGAGTCCAGGGAAATTCCTTGAGGCAGAAATAAACTCTAAGTTCAGGGTCCCAGTTTCACTCACAAATCCCAGTGATGGGCCGGGCGCGGTGGCTCAAGCCTGTAATCCCAGCACTTTTGGGAGGCCGAGACGGGCGGATCACGAGGTCAGGAGATCGAGACCATCCTGGCTAACACGGTGAAACCCCGTCTCTACTAAAAAAATACAAAAAACTAGCCGGGCGAGGTGGCGGGCGCCTGTAGTCCCAGCTACTCGGGAGGCTGAGGCAGGAGAATGGCATAAACCCGGGAGGCGGAGCTTGCAGTGAGCTGAGATCCGGCCACTGCACTCCAGCCTGGGCTGAACAGAGCAAGACTCCGTCTCAAAACAAAAAGCAAAAAACAAAAAACAAATCCCAGTGATCAGTTATCAGATCATTTGACTGGCGTTTAGCAGGTAGAAAGATAAGTGCTCCTAGATCCACTGTGAAGCATGAATTACTTATCCTGTTTACTGACTAAAACATGGCAAAGGATCATGCTCCTCCCATGCTGTTGCAGATCTTAGCGTTCCCTTTAAAGTTTCCCCTAGTTATTTCAAGGAGTTCCCAAGGGCTTCATCAAGTATTGCAAATGGCTGTCACTTTCTTCCTCTTCTGCTCTGACCCACCTTGGTGATATTTTCAGCTGCTGCTTCATTCTCTACAGATGTTGAGCAGGCCCCTCACTTATCCCTAGGCACTGATGGCCCTGTCTCACACCATCAGTATTTCTCCAGGCTGCCACTTGCTCAAAACGGTGCCTCCCATAGGAAACTGTGGCAGTCCTGATGTACTGAATCTTCAGGATGCAAAAGAAACACTTCTCTCAGGACAATGTATTTTGTGTGGAAGTAATGGGAATGGCACTCTTCTTTATAAGTGATATTTATTTTATTTTATTAGAAATAATAAAATCTTTCAGAAAGGCTATTAACGTGTTTTATTATGCTATTATTTAATTTCATATTTTATTTTCCTCATCGACTTCTCCTTATTCCATCTACTGTATGTATCCTCTCATATTTTTCTGCATACGCATAATAGTCACATATAATATATATCATGTAAGTGTAAACAAAAATAAACATACCTAAATACATTTTTCATTATTCATTTTATAAAAGTGTAATTATGTTAAATACTATTTCTGAAACATCCTGCTTTTCCCAATCATGCAATATTTTGTGGTTCTTCCAAGTCTGCTTTTACAGCTCCAAATTATTACATCCTTCTTTTTTTGTAAGGCTTCACTATATCATCTCATGTGGATGCGTCGGAATTTATTCACATATTCCCCTACTGAGAAGCCTTCATTCTTTCTAATTTCTCACCATTATAAGCAATGCTCAACCACCATTTTCCATATATCTTTAAGTCCTGGTGTTTTATCTCTATGAGGTTCACAACTGAGAGTAACATTGCTGGATCAAAATGTACACTTATTTTCATTTGAATAATTGCTGGTAGATTTTTTTAAAGGATGCAAAAATTTACAATCAGTCAGCAATGTATGAGAGTACACTTTTTCTCACATCCTGCCAGCAATGGTTTTTTAAATTCTTGCCAGTCCTATGAGTGAAAATTGACAATCACATTGCTATTTTAATTTTGTGTTTCTAAGAAAAGACAAAACATTTTTTTTCATGTTTCTTGTTTTTATTTTACTGATTTGGATTTGTTTTACTGAAGAGAGCTTCCTCAAACCCTTTGCTCAATTTTTGACCATTCTGAAATCAGAACTCTCTATATATTATAGAGATTAACCCACCAGCCTCTAAATCGCAAATAATTTTTCATATCTAATTTTCATTTTATTTATGCCATATGTTCCCATAAAAAATGTTTAGATTACTATACAGTCATAAATTACCATATATGTCTTTTCCGGACTTCTGAAGAAAACTTTCCCTACTCTTTGCCTCTAGATTGTACAAAGTCTTTCAGATTAACTTGCAGAAGGTTTAATGTAGTTTAATTTTCTACACTTAAATAATCCAAATGAAGTGCATTTTTACACATAGAATATAATAAACTGTAATACTATTTTCTTCTAGATGGATGGTCATTTTATCTGCACTTTTTTTCTTAAACAACACATTCTTTACCTATTAACTAAAACCATCAAAATCATAGTAAATTATCATGAATCTTGCAGTCTGCTTCAGGATTCAATATTTTTCCTCACTCTTCTTTTTGTCTATTACAATTTTAAAAACTATGCAGATTTGATTGTAGTTTTATGTTATATTTCAATGCCTGATCAGGTAAGTCTTACTACTATTTTTAAAATTCCTTGGCTATTCTTGGATATTGATATTTACCCATGATTTTAAAGAAAAAAATGTATCTAATCCCCAACATTCCTCTCCATAAAAAATATTTTTGAGATTTTATTTAAAATTATGATAAATTTACACATTGAATTTCGGACAGTTTCTATTTGTACTTTTCTTTCAGCAGATAAGTATTCCCGTTTGTAAAGATCTTACTGGATATTGTCCAATAATATTTTACACTTTTCAGCTGGGCACAGTGGTTTACACCTGTAATTGCAATACTTTGAGAGGCCAAGGCAGGTGGATCACCTGAGACCAGGAGTTCAAGAACAGCCTGGCTCTACTGAAAACATAACAATTAGCTGGACATAGTGGCAGGTGCCTGTAGTCCCAGCTACTCGGCAGGCTGAGACAGGAGAATCACTTGAACCCAGGAGACAGAGGTTGCAGTGGGCTGAGATGGTGCCATTGCACTCCAACCTGGATGACAGTGAGACTCCGTCTCAAAATAAAAAAAAAAAAAAAAAATATATATATATATATATATATACACACACACACACACACACACACACACACACACACACTTTATTAGGTCATTGATTTACAAATACATTTACCTGTAACCAACAAACTTATTAAATGACCATATTAGGTCTTTATTTACCAAGGTGTCTTGGGCTGTCTAGATATTTCAATCACACCAGAGAAATAATTTTGTGTACTACCTCCCAAACTTTAAATAATTTTCTCATTGTCTTTCCTACAGAGTCCAAGAAAATATTGGATAATAATGATGATAGTGGTTAACTTAGTGTCTAGCAGAAATAATTTTAGTATTTAATTGTTTAGAATATTTATATTCCCTTTTAAGGACCTATTTTTATTATATTCTTATATTTCTCTTTTTCTAGTAAGTGTGGCCATGAGATTTATTAAATGCCTCTTAGCAATGAGTTTTCTCCTTTAGTTATTAACAAAATGGATTGTGTTGATAGATGTACTGATATTAAGCCACTCTTGCTTTCCTGAATTAAACATTACTTGGTCCAAGTATAATTTTTTTCATAGATTAATCATACTGAATACTGTTAAATTTATAATCTTCGCACCTATGTTTTTAATTGAAATTTACTTACAGCTTTAAAAAAAAAAAAAAAACATGAATCAGGTTTTGGTATTAAACCTACCTAGTCTTAATAAAATACACTTCAGAAGCTTTCTTTTTTTCCCAATATAGTCACAGTCATACTGCTTATGTACCAGTGTTTCACAGATTTCTATTACAATACTCATGAAAGGTGCTTGAAGGAAATAACTGCTTACCACCTAGGCTATGAGGCTGTGGGTCAAATGTAACTGCCTAAATTTCTACTTCCTTATGATGAGTTTCCTAACATCTTCTGAGCAGACATCCATCAAAACAGATTTATGTGGACATGTCAAAATTCCAATCTGTGGACACAATAGGCTCAAATTAGATCTGCCTTGCAACTCACTCAACCACTCTTCTCAATAGTATCCCATGATGTTTAAAAATGAAACTGCTCACTATTCAAACACTGATAAGAGAAAAAAAGTCATATTTTTACCAGAAAAAAATATCTATCGTTTTTGGACATGTGTAGTAATAGTTCAGAAATATAAGCTACAAGGATAATCATTAATATTTGTAACAGTGGTTGCACAGGCAGGAGGGAAAGGAGAGGAGATTGAGAAGGGGAACATAGAGGACCTTGACTTTATGATTTTTTTGCTTTGAATAATATCTGGGTGGGGGGAACGCAGGTGTGATCTTATTCATGTGACCTCTCTGCATGTCCAGCTATTTCACAAGAAAACTGTTCTGTGTCTCATTATGTTATCATCGTGCAGCTGTCAAGAAGCTCATGCGATGTCTTGCACTTTGCCAACCATCCCACAGACATTTGAACAGGTGTCTGAGCAAGTTGTCTCAAGTTTTCTCATCTCTGAGGACCTCAAGATCCACCTATACTCAAATTCTGGATGGCCATCTTGGGAAGAAAAGTGTGATCAGTAAGTTTCCAATCTGACATAACTTCTAAAAATGTTCAAGAATTCAAGTACGTGTGGGTTAAGACAAAAGAAATACCTTAGAAAAAAACAAGTATTAACTCAATTAGTTTGTAACAGCTTCATTAAATTACATTCCAATGAATTACAGTCATGCATTGCATAATGATGGGGATAGGCTCTGAGAAATGTGTCATTAGGAGATTTTGTCATTGTGTGAACTTTGTAGAGTGTACTTACACAAACCTAGATAGTACGGCCTACTACACCCTTAGGCTGTATAAAATAATCTATTGCCCCTTGGCTGCAAACCTGTACAGCATGTGACTGTACTGAATACTGCAGGCAGTTGTAACACAATGGTAAGTATTTGTACATCTAAACATATCTAAACACAGAAAAGATACAGTACACCTATAGTACTAGAGTCTTACAGGATCACCACTGATCTTATGGAATCACCATTGTAGATGCAGTCCATCATTGATCAAAACATCATTATGCAGTGCATGACTACATAGCTGTTGATTATAATGCCCCTTAATTTATTTTTATTTAACTTTTAAGTTCAGGGGTTACACGTGCAGGTTTGCTATATAGTTAAACTTGTGTCATGGGGGTTTGTTGTACAGATTATTTTGTCACCCAGGTACTAAGCCTAGTACCCAATAGTTATTTTTTCTGATCCTCTCCCTCTTCCCACCCTTGACCATGCAGTATTTGGTTTTCTGTTCCTGTGTTAGTTTACTAAGGATAATGGCCTCCAGCTATATACAAGTTCCTGCAAAGGACATGGTCTCATTCTTTTTTATGGCTGCATAATATTCCATGGTGTATATGTATCACATTTTCTTTATCCAGTGTATGGTTGATGGGCATTTAAGTTGATTCCATGTCTTTGCTATTGTGAATAGTGCTGCAATGAACACATGCATGCATATGTTCTTATGATATAACAATTTATATTTCTTTGGGTATATACACAGTAACAGGATTGTTGGCTTGAATGGTATTTCTGTCTTTAGATCTTGAGGAATCACCACACTGTCCTCCACAATGGTTGAACTAATTTACACTCCCACTAACAGTGTTTAAGCGTTCTTTTTTCTCTGCAACTTTGCCAGCATCTGTTGTTTTTGACTTTTCAATTATAGCCATTCTGACTGGTGTGAGATGGTATCTCATTGTGATTTTGATTTGTATTCTCTAATGATCAGTGATACTGAGCTTTAAAAAAAAAGAGCCATTCTTGAATGTTCAGTGGAGGTAGAGCTCAGTATGAACTCATTCCATTACAGAAAAACAGTAGTGTATGCTTCTGTATCTAGTGATTATTTATAATAACTTATTCACCCCTGAATACAGAATAGGAAGTGGTCTTACTGAACCATTATATTTAATTGAAAAAGAGAAAACTAATTCCGGATATTGTCATTTTAAGCTACATTAAGCAATTTTTCTGTAATTTACACATTTGTAAACATGTAAGTGTGAAAGTACTAAAACTACAATTCTGTTTGCCTTCATAAAATAAGAATGAGATACCTCTCAGTCAAGCATCCATTGCCACAGCCAAGAGATTTCATTTGTGTATTTTTTTCTTTATTGACTTTTGAAAATAAATTATGTTCTCATTTTAAAATTTTACTGTTAATTGACAAATAACTATGTGCTACTATGTGATGTTTTGATATATGTTCACATTGTGGAACAATTAAATCAAGACAATTAACAAATAATCATCTCACACAGTTGTTACTTTTTTGTAGTGAGAATATTTAAAATCTTCTCTTTTAGCAATTTTGAAATATACCATGCATTATTACTAATTATAGTCACTAAGACTTATCCCTCTGATCAGCATCTCCCCTTCTCTGCACTTTCTTCCCCCAGTGTCTGAAAAACACTATCTTCTCTGCTTCTATGAGCTCAACTTTTTAAAATTCTGCATATAAGTGAGACCATGCAGTATGTGTCCTTCTGTGCCTGCCTTATTTAACATAATATATTCCAGGTTCATCCTTGTTGTCACAGATGACAATTTTCTTTTTTAGAGATGAATAGTATTCCACTGTGTACATACACCACATTTATTTTATCCATTCATCCATTGATGAACTGTTAGGTTGCTACCATATCTAAGCTATTGTGAATAATCTATTGTGATAATGCTACAATGAACATGGGAGTACAGATACTTCCTCAATATACTGGTTTTAATTTCTTTGTATATATACTATTAAAGCAAACTAACTATGGCCTGAGGAGGACTCCATGCTTCTATATTTGAGTCCTTGTGGATGAACTGCCACCTAACTTAATAGGTAGACAGGACTGAAAACCTAACTTAGGAATATGCACCTGTAACAACAGTTGAGTCTTGGCCAATCCCAGCAGCCATTTCAACCACTTAAACACTGCTGAGTGTTCAAACCATGCTCAAATAAGGCAAATGCCTAGCTGTAACTAATTCAGCTGTTTCTGTGCCTCACTTCTGATATCTCTATGCCATGTCCCTTTTTTTGTCTATAAATCTTTTTCCACCACGTGGCAGCACTGGCATCTCTGAATCTACTGTGATTCCGGGGGCTGCCCGATTCGTGAATCATTCCTTGCTCAATTAAACTCCTTTAAATTTAATTCAGCTGAAGTTTTTCTTTTAATAGATGGTGTCAGAAGTGGGGTCTGAGTAGACCTCCTAACGACCCCCAGGAGCACTGAGTGAACAAGCAAGGTACCTACTGGACCCACTTGTATCCATTGATCTCTCAGGGCAGCTGGGGATCGTGGGTAAGTTCTCTCTTGGATTTTAGAGCTCTACGGGTTTGTGTTTTGAGCTCTCTGAGTTTCTTTGAGCAAACTTCTGTTCCAAACCCAGTTTGGAAGTCATGACAGAAAGTGGACTGGGTCCAGGATGGGATTTGATCTGGTAATTAACTGGCTTAGATCCAGTTAGAGGCCTACTACATCTGACTGGGTCAGAAAGAAACTGGTAGTAAATGGTAATATTGCAGTGGTTGTAAAAATTTGTCCATTAAAAATTCATGGAGATTTTTGTGTTCTACCCCTTTGTGTCATTTTTCTTGCATGCTTACGTAGGAAATATCATTGGCTAAGTCATCAAGGGAACCTGAGAAAAAGCTAATATTTTAGGTAAAAATGGGGTCCTTAATTTATAAAAAACTGATTTCCTCTGGCATATACATTAGGCCCAGGAGGCAGCAATGTCTTACAGAAAGGGCAAAATCTTACTAATGATAAATTACAGTGGAACATTCCCAATGAACAACAATGCACTGAATTGCATTTAAAAAAAGAAAGAAAGAAAGATTTTCTTTTGTGTTGTGGTTGGCCCTCAAGGTTATATAGTGTGGCATGCAGGGTTAGGTCACTAGGGCCACTCAGGGAAGAAACCTGATATGCCAACAAAAGGGTAAAAACCTGATATGCTAAAAGTTCTTACCAGTCACACTTCTAGCCTCTCTTTGTGCAAATCGATTGAATGAATGGTAAAAATCACGGTTTATATCCTCTGTTAAGTTTTGATTAATGGGAAAAAGGATTCATGAGGTACTGTTGAATCTGTAGTGAATCTGGTGTGCTTTGTGTGTCTTTCTGTATTGTTCTATCATAAAGAGGGGTACCTTAGGATAGAATGTAGGCCTAGGTTCCCATAAGCCCGCTGTTCAAGATGGCCCCAGCAAACTGGTCAGTCATGTCCTTGGGAGCATTACACTATAACCAAGCAGCAGTACTTTCTCTTGGTCTCTGCCATTTTATGACAGCAGCCCAGGTTCAATCCTGGCTTAGGGAATGAATACTATCTGGTTAGTATCTGTGTGACCTGTATTATTTGTTGACTGTCTTCCCACTCCACGAACAACTTCCAAGTTCTCTTCTTAAATCTTCCTTTCTCTGAGCTACCTCTAAACATTCTAGATTTTATAAAAAGTGCTTACTACCTCTTTGAAAATATCTTGTATATGTGTGGTTAAGTTATAACCTTAGTTGAGGCTTGTTGGTTTCACCTGTGAGTTTAAAAATCAAGGAATATTGACTGCTTGGCACGGCTAAAGCTAGGCAATAAGAAATTTAAGAGCGTTTTTAAAGGACTGCTATGGTCAAAAGTCAGCTTAATTAGAAGTGGCTATCCAAGTGATAGGTATATTTAAAAGGCCTTTGTTTTTCTCTTCTTGGATCTTGTTTTTCTGGAAACAGGGTTTCTTTTTTTTCTTCTCAGTTGACGAAATTATTTTTCTCCGTTTTGTCTTGCCACTCTTAATGCACACATGAGAGGCCCTAAGATAACTTCTAGTAGCCTGGGACTCCTTAGAAAAAACAGAGGAGGAGCCACAGAACCCGTTTTGGGAAAAACCTCTGTTTTCCCCATGGAACCCCAGGAATCGAAAGTGAATAGATCCCTCTCAAAGTCTAAGGCTCTGTTCTGTTTTGTATTGAGTTATCTGATGTTTTTGACTTTGGCAGGTATTAGAGATTGCTTCGCATTTTGAGAGAGCTTTAATTTACTGTGCAATAAATAGGTAGAAAATATACTTTTAGGAATGGGCTAATTAAAAAATGGGCTGATTGGCTTCTGGCTGCCATGCAGTAAAATGCACAGTAAAAGAATTGCACTATCTTCTTCTTTTGGAGATCCAGGATACAATGTAAAAATGAGGCCCTCAATTTTGGAGATCTGTTTTGTCTTTCAGCTGTGCCTTATTATATTAGGCTGTAGAAACTGCATATCTTCCTAAGCCTGTGTTTCCAAGGACTCCACCCTAAAGCCAGTAATCCAATTAAGAAATTTAGAGGCCCAGCCAAGTAGGTTTGTAATCCCACCTGTAATCTATAATCGCCGGATTTTGGGAGGCTAAGCGGGGCGGACACAAGGTCAGGATTTCAAGACCAGCCTGGCCAACATGGTGAAACCCCATCTCTACTAAAAACACAAAAATTAGCCGGGCATGGTGGCAGGTGCCTATAATCCCAGCTACTTGTGAGGCTGAGGCAGGAGAATTGCTTGAAGCTGGGAAGTGGAGATTGCAGTAAGCCAAGATCGCCCCACTGCACTCCAGCCTATGTGACAGAGCAAGACTCTGTCTCAGAAAAAAAAAGAAACTTAGAAACTGGTAAACGAAAAATCTTACAACTACTGGCTCTTCTTCTTTCTGTGCAGTTATATATGTGTCGTGTATATAATGTTTCTATAAAAGAGCTCTAATTAATTGGCTTAAAGAAAAATAAGCACTTAGATAAAATATTTTGAAAGAAAAATAAAAACTATAATGCCTTTTAGTTCATTGGACTTTAGTAATCTTTGGGAAATAAGTTTTAAAGATTGTTAGCAAAAGTAAGCCATTTGGTCTAAATTAGGCAGATCAGATACTAGGTTTGTTGAATGCCCTAAGATCATAAACTGCATCTTTGACTTTTGAAAATTGTTCAATTTACTTACTTTGGAGCCTTGGAGTCTAGACAAGGCATGAGGACATGTGAAGAGCCACATCCCTAACTATGCTGGAAAGAGTCAGGCCTTATCTGCACCTAGTACATAATTAAAATAATTTGAGATTTTTCACCAAGATTAAAAATTGCCAAGAGTTACCATGATAACATGTAATTGAGACTACTGAAAACATAGTTTTACATGCAAGATGTCTGAGGAGAGTGAAATGTGTTTTTGGTAAAAGATTATAAAAAGGCATGGGGATGTAAATTTTTGCCCAGTTTAGAGGATGAAAGGATTGTTTTAAATTAGATAAGATAAAGCTAAAAGTTTGAACAAGTTGTGAAAGGTTTGTAAAAATCTTGTAAAAAGAAACCCTGTGTGGACACTGGGTAAAGTTAAAGGGGTATTAAGTTTTTCTGTAAATTGAACATTGGAATAAAAGCAAAACAGACCTTTTTTAGAGCACTGAACTGCTCCTTCACAAGAATTATAAAGAATTATAAAATGTTTATAAGAATCTCACCATATGGTCAAACTAAGATTGATACATTTTATCTATAAGCTTTTATTAAAAATTGGGGATGCCATTAATAGTAGACTAATGCAAGGGTGAAATTTGGCTTTTTCTCTTGAACAAGATTTTCATGTAGTATTAGAAGATAATAAAAATTTTGTTTGCTTCCTTTTGAATAAACTATCAGAAAAAGAAGGGAAAGTCAAGAATTTGGAAAGCTAAGTCTTCCCTCTATCAGTGAGTAAAGGTTTTTGCCATTTTAAAAATGTTTGAGTCATCATTTTGGCTAAATGAATGACTTATGGTAACCTGGAATTCTATTTCATAGTAGCAAGTGTTTTAAACCTTTAACATATTTCATAGGCTTCCCAAAATCACATTTCAGCTTCAAAATTATCTTTTCTGACTTATAACTTTGAGATGCTACAGAAGGTTCCTGAAACATTCAAAAGAGAGGTAAACAGGATTATTTGACATGGTCAGATATATGGGAAGCACTGTCAAAACTCTTGTTTAATGTTCTCTGGGTTATATTTTAGTGTATGTCATCAATATCTTCCAAAATTGAATGGGATTTCTAAAATTCTAACATGTCTGAGTATGTGCTATCATAATTATTGTTATTAAATTATTGTAGACCACAGAAATAACCAAATTGCCTTGTCAATTGTGTCTTTATGACTATTTAGAGTCATTTCTACAATTAATTGCATAATGCTGATGCAGTTTCTGAAAACTTCACAAGCGTGCAAAATCCTAGAATATGGTGTCTTTTAGGAGGTTCATGGAAGAATGGAAAGGACCCTGAAAATACAGAATACAGGTTTCTAGTAACTTTAAATTCTTATCATTTGGACTGGTAAGAACTCCTGAAACTTTAATGCAAAGACTGACTGGTTTATAAAACTGCTAACCCAAGTAGAACAAAAATTATTTGAATACCAAGAAAATACTTTGCCAGATTTTCATACTAAATCAGCCAATACTAAAATTGTTTCGATATACAATTTGAATAAACTCCATTGTCTAAGCCAAATTACCTATAATAACCCATCAGTTACCAGTGCTAGGCACCTAAATTGGAAAAACAACTGTTATTCAAGAGGACAAAGTCCAGTGTTAAATATGGACTCGGCTGGGCATGGTGGCTCATGCCTCTAATCCCAGCACTCTGGGAAGCCGAGGCAGGTGGATTACCTGAGGTCAGGAGTTCATGACCAGCCTGACCAACATGGCGAAACTGCATCTCTACTAAAAAAAAAATACAAAAAATTAGCTGGGTGTGGTGGCTGGCCCATGTAATCCCAGCTACTTGGGAGGCTGAGGCAGGAGAATTGCTTGAACCCAGGAATCAGAGGTTGCAATGAGTTGAGATGGTGCCACTGCACTCCAGCCTGGGCCACAGAGCGAGACTCCGTCTCAAAACAAACAAAAAACAAAAACAAAAAGAAAAAACACATACTCCTGGAGAACCAGGATGGCCAACTTATCCTTTGAGTCCTTAAAGCTATTGTTATTAAAAGTTCTGCATTCCGGCTGGGCGCGGTGGCTCACGCCTGTAATCCCAGCACTTTGAGAGGCCAAGGCGGGCGGATCATTAGGTCAGGAGATCGAGACCATCCTGGCTAACACGGTGAAACCCTGTCTCTACTAAAAATACAAAAAAATTAACCGGGCATGGTGGCGGGGAGCCTGTAGTCCCAGCTACTCGGAGGCTGAGGCAGGAGAATGGCGTGAACCCAGGAGGCGGAGCTTGCAGTGAGCCGAAATCGCGCCACTGCACTCCAGCCTGGGTGACAAAGCGAGACTCTGTCTCAAAAAAAAAAAAAAAAAAAAAAAAAAAAGGTCTGTATTGCATTCCATGACTCATCACAGAAAAAATAATCCAAATTGAATATATTGGTGTAGTGACTTACAAATTCCTATAACAGTTTATAACCAATGTTTGGTTTGTCAACCCATATTCCTGAGAAAACAATCAAAGCTTCAGGTACATTTGGTTGCCTGTTGGGCTGTTTAAACATTTTATAAAGGGATTTTATTCAATTGTCATTTTCAATGCATGTTTTCTGATTGTATAAAAGCTTTCCCATAGTAGAGGGCTGATGTTATAAAAGTAAATTATTATGCTACAGTATATTTTCAGCAGGAAAAGAAAGCTTTTTATGGTTCACCGAGGACAGTCAACCCCTTCACAATCTAGAACCCAAAGACCGAATCTTCTGAGAATATCAGAGAAAGACTGCCTTTGACATCCACACTACAGCAAAACTGCAGGACTGTGAACCTTGGATTTATAATCTCACAACTGAGAACGGTCCCTCCACACTGTTGGCACTGTATACCCAATGGAACCCCTTTAGGTAAAGCTAACCAGGAAAGTTTCTTCCCAGAAAAAGATGGCATCCTTGATGTGAACAGTTTTTCCCAAGACCATGGATAAAGACTTCTACTATCATAAGACTCTTTGAATATTCTTTCCTTGTTTATGCCTCTATGAACAACAGAAATGAAAAGGGGGTCTGTTATGTGCACTTATGGGCTATACTTTTATTTGTGAAAGATTTTGCAGCCAGACTTATAAATGGATAACCTTATACTTTGATAAAGATGAAGGCCCAATATAGATGAGAAACTTTAATGGTACATATGTTGCCTCATAATCAGTCAGAAACAGAACATTGGTTCACTCCTCCTAACCCACATCATGAGTTAAAAAGAACATTGCCAGGAGGCTTTCACTCTTCTAGAAGGGCATCATTTGTTAAGTCTATTTTCCATGGTTGGAGTAAAAGAGGCAATGATTAGAAATGTATCCCTAACAACAGGCTCTATAGCAGATTCTAGTGTAAAGGCTATAGTTACACAACAGACTTTAAAGTCTCCTGTCAAAGTTATGCTAAATAATAGAGTTGGCTAAACAAAAAAGTATCTGTGCAGCTGCTGACAATTATGACCTACGGAGAAAACATTGGGTATTATAGCAATTCAGTTGTAGGAGATTAACAAAAAGGTCACGAAGTTAAGCGAGTAGACTCTTTATCTACATCATTCTTTATTTGGTTTTAGGTGGTTTGTTTTTTGGGGACCCTGGGTAAGGAGCATACTCCAAGCTCTTAGTATTACCCTGAAGTTTTGCTGTAGTATGGATGTCAAAGGCAGTCTCTCTCTGATATTCTCAGATTATTATTCTCGATAGTTGTAAAAATAATCTCCCTGTATTCTCTCAAATATTTCAAATATTTTCAAATGCATCCATCTCTAAAATGTCAAATGGTCTCTTTCCAACTGGAATGACAAGAGCTGAAAGAAATGTATGACCATGAAGACATTTAACTTATGAATGACATGCCGAGGCTGAAAACCCCAAATGATGGTAACTGAGAGTGGTGCGAAGGCCCTGAGTTTTGGTCACACTCTCACCTAAGTGAAAACCTGACCAAAAAGGGGGAATTAAAAAAAAAATTATGGGAGGCCATTGTTTTGGACTGAACTCATGCACTAGGACCCAACAGACTAAACCAAACCAAAATAGAGTCATTTATGCTAAATATAACATAATCAAACTAAGATTTTAAGGAGACACATAGAACCTAGAATAGACCAGGTTTGGTTTTTCTCCTGTAAACAGGATGCTTCGGCACAAGGAGTACCCTCTATTCAAGTCCTTGCTCCTACCTTTGCAAAACTCACTGGTCTACTGTTTATGAGTGGGTTTACGATGGTAATCGTGACATTAATGACAAAAGTTTTATCAATCTCTCAAAATTGAGAAAATGACCAAAAAGGAGGAATTGTTAAAGCAAACTAAATATGGCCTGAGAAGAACTCTGTCCTTCTATATTTGAGTCCTTGTGGATGAACTGCAACCCAACTTAATAGTCAAGATTGAAAACTCAGGAGTATGTGTCTGCAACAATAGCTGAGTCTTGGCCAATCCCAGCAGCCATACTTCAACCAATCATACACTGCTGAGTGTTCAAACTGTGTTCAAATAAAGCAAACACCAATCTGCAACCAATCCAGTTGTTCCTGTACCTCACTTCCGATTTCTGTACACCACCTCCCTTTTCTTGTCTATAAACTTTTTTCCACCATATGGCTGCGCTGGAATCTCTGAATCTGCTGTGATTCTGGGGGCTGCCTGATTCTGAATCTTTCATTGCTCAATTAAACTCCTTTACATTTAATTTGGCTGAAGTTTTTCTTTTAACAATATCCAGAAGTGGGATTTCTGGATCATATGGCAGTAGATCATATGGTTTATGAGAAACCTCCTTAGTGTTTTTTTCTGTAATGATTGTACCAATTTACATTCCTACCAACAGTATTCAAAGGATCACTTTTCTTTATACCCTTGCTGACACTTGTTCATTTTTGTCTTTTTGACAATAGCCATTCTAACAAGTGTGAGGTGATATCTCATTATGGTTTAAATTTGCATTTCCCTGATGATTTGTGATGATTAGCATTTTTTTTATATACGTGTTGGCCATTTGTGTATTTTCTTTTGAGGAATGTTTATGTAGGTCCTTTGCCTATGCCAGTTTTCTAATTGAGTTATTTTCTCATTATTGAGTTGAGTTACATACATATTTTGGATATTATCCCCTTATCAGATATATAATTTGCAAATGCTTCCAATTCATTGGTTGTCTCTTCACGATATTAATTGCTTCCTTTTATGTGTAGAAGTCTTTCCATTTGATGCAATCGCATTTGTTTATTTTTATTTTTGTTGCCTATGTTTTTGGGGTCATAGTCAAAATATCTTTGCCTGGACCAATGTCACAGAACTTTTCCCCTACATTTTCTTCTAGTTCCTTTTAGTTTCATGACCAAAGTTTATTTTTTAAGAAATTCATAATTAAACTTACTTTCATTTCTACCATCAAAAAGTCAGTCTTTCTCCACGCAAACATCAGTATTTCCTTGTGGAAAGTGTCAATGCTTATTCTTTCCTCTGTTGTGAGAGTCCCAAACAGAAAGCAAACATAAGTTTTTGAAGAGATGATACAGAACAACTACTGTGTGAGTGCACATAATAGTAAAAAAGAGAGGACAGGAATATGACAGAAAGGGAGAAACCATGTGAAGTGCGTCAGCAGAGTGCAGCGTACTTTGATACATAAATTCCAGAGAAAAGGAAACGAAAGAGGCAGAGATGAAAATGCAAATGTATGGATAGTAGCATAAATGCTAAAAGAAATCACTTAAATATGTAATACTTCTACTTCTGCTTAAAATATTAAAAGTTGCTAGAGACTGTTACCCGCATTCTAACACTGAGAAGTCAGGCACACTATAAAAATAATAGATTTTGTTAAACTCATCAGGAAACTGAGTTTAATAAACCAAAATAAAAAATCCGAGAGTTGGCAGACTTTTCCCAGACCTTTCTTCAAAAAATTAAAAATAGAACTACCATAGGATACAAAAATCTCACTTTTGGGTATTTATCCAAAATAACAGAGCAGGATTGCGAAGAGATATTAGCACTGCAACATTCCTTGCAGCACTATTCATAATGGCCAAGATGTGGAGACAACCTAAACATTCATCAGTATATGAGTGGATAAAGAAAATGTGGCATGTAAAATGGAATATTATTTAGCCTTAAACAATAGGAAATCCCATAATATGTGCCTAGATGAAACTTGAAGACATTATGCTGAGTGAAATGAGCTAGTCACAGAAGGATGTATTATTCCAATTAGGAGGAAGTATCTAAAATTTTCAAACTCATAGAATCAGAGAGTAAACTTGTGATTGCCGGAAGCTGGGGAGAGGGAAAAATGAGGAGTTGCTAATTAATTAGTATAAAGTCCTAATTATGAAAGATGAATAAGTTCTGGAGAGCTGCTGTACAACATTATCCGTATAGTTAAAAATACTGTACTGTATATTTAAGAGTTTTTAAGAGGTTAAATCTCATGTTAAGTGCTCTTACTACAGTTTTTTTAAAAAGAGGGATTAACCACGAATGAAAAAAAAATGATAAACTGGACTTAAACAGAACTAAAAATTTTTGTCAACAAAATGTATTACTAAGGAAATTATTAGTCTAAGCCAAAGACTAATAAACCCTTTAACACTTATATACAACAAAAGCACTTGTATCCACCATGTATGAAGAACTCAACAAGAAATAGAACACTTTTTAAATAAATAGGCAAAAGACTTGGATACTTCATTTTTTCAAAAAAAGACAGATGAATGGCCAGTAAGCCCAGGAAAATGTGCTCAACATAATTAGTCATCAGGCAAATGCCAATTGAAACCACAATAAGATACCACTTCATACCCACTAAAATAGCTAAATGGAAAAGATTGGCAATATCATGCATTGGAGGAGGAACTGGAACTCAAATTACTAGGAGTAGGAGTAAAAAGTCATGTAATCAATATGGAAAATAATTTGACAGTTTCTAGGAAATTTAAATATGAATCTGTACAATCTAGAAATTATATACCTCAGTATTTACTACGAATAAAAGCACATTTTCATACAAATATTTGCCAACATATGTTCATAGATGTTTTATTCATCATTGTCAAAAACTGGAAGCAACCTAAATGTCCATCAATAAGAAGGTAAATGAACAAATTATATGACAACAGACTGCAATAAAAAGGAATGGGCTAATGATTCATGCAGGAAATGAATTAATCTAAAAACATGTTGAAGAAAAGATACTAGATGTAACAGTGCAAAACTATATGATTTCATTCATATAAATTTCCACAGCAAACATGACAGGTCTATAGGAAAGTGTTTGCCTCGGGTTGTATGGGGTGGTAATTGGCTGGAGAAAGGCAGAAGAGAACTTTCTGAAAAAATGGAAATGGTCTATATCTTGCCTTATGAAAGTGACATGTGCATATGCAATTGTCAAACTCATGGAACAGAACAGTTAAGATTTGTCCAGTTTGTAACATATAAATTATATCTCAATTTAAAAATTATGTCCTTTGTAAATAAATCCCACTTATCAACAAGGAAAGTGAACTAAATTATAAAGGGTAGACACATTTTAGAAGCCTCAGCTCCCTCTACATGGAATCTGTAACCCCTCTTTGCAAACTATGTCACCATGAAGACAGGAGCATTTCAAAAGGCAGAGGCTGAGTGAATGAGCAGGTTGAAGGAACCACGTAGTACACATTTTAAAAAAGGAAAAAGTAAGGCCTATGGAACAAAGGCAAAAGTTTGAGACATAAACTCAGGTATTTCACAACAGGTAATAACAGCTATTTTTTTCCATGAATTATTGACCACTTCATTATAAAATTTATTTGGACAGTTTCAATTAGTGATATATGCTTAAGTGCCTAAAAATTTTATATACACGTTTTTCTCCTCTAGCTGAATACTGGCCTTGCTTTCATAATTGATCAACTTTTAAGCTTCAAAAGAAATGTGCAGCCGGGCGCAGTGGCTCATGCCTGTAATCCCAGCACTTTGGGAGGCCGAGGCGGACGGATCACGAAGTCAGGAGATGAGACCATCCTGGCCAACATGGTGAAACTCTGTCTCTACTAAAATACAAGAAATTAGCCAGGTGTGGTGGCGGGCACCTGTAGTCCCAGTTACTTGGGAGGCTGAGGCAGGGGAATCACTTGAACCTGGGAGGGGGAGGTTGCAGTAAGCCAAGACTGAGTCACTGCACTCCAGCCTGGTGACAGAGCAGAGCAAGACTCCGTCTCAAAAAAAAAAAAAAAAAAAAAAGTGCTTTGAAACTATCAGTTGAAATAAAAGTGCCATACTACTGTGGAGAAATAAAAGTGAGAGAAATCCTATGGATGGTATATGTACCATAACATAGCCTAGGAAAAATATAAAGGATCTCAGACTTGGCCTCCTTAGATTCTTAGAATACCAATTTTTTCATCTTTAAAATGGGCATAATACTTTCCTCAAAGGAGTTTTATGGAGATTAAAAAAAAAAAAAAAAAAACCAAAAAAACACATAACAGGCTGGGCGCAGTGGCTCACGCCTGTAATCCCAGCAATTTGGGAGGCCGAGGAGGGCGGATCACGAGGTCAGGAGATCCAGGCTATCCTGGCTAACACGGTGAAACCCCATCTCTACTAAAAATACAAAAAAGAAACTAGCCAGGCGTGGTGGCGGACGCCTGTTGTCCAAGCTACTCCCAAGGCTGAGGCAGGAGAATGGTGTGAACCTGGGAGGTGGAGCTTGCAGTAAGCGGAGATCGCCCCACTGCACTCCAGCCTAGGCAACAGAGCAAGACTCCATCGCCAAAAAAAAAAAAAAAAAAAAAAGTATATATATATATACACATATATATACACACACACACACACATACATATATAAAATATTAAACATAGTGCTTGGCATATACTTAGAATACTAACAACCTCAATTTGTTTTTCCTTACCTACTGTACCATATCTTCTGGATGAAGAAGAAAGCCAACTATCAAAATTTCTATCTCAATAGGTATAGCTAGACTTAAGCTTCTTAAGAAGCCAATTTAGAAAATCAAGTGAAGTAAAAATAAATGAAATGCAAAATATTATCTTACATAGAAAAATATAAAAAATGAACTGGACACTACTGTCTAGGGAACTGCTCTAGAACTAAACTACCCTGGGCATATAACACAACACACATTATATAATATGCATATCCAATCTTAATATCTTTTTCTGAAAGTTTCAAATACAGGGTTGCTAATAACTGGTAGTAAAAAATGTCTTAGGACTACATCCCTCCCTGAGAAACGTTCAGTGTCTACTGGATACCAGATTCTGTCCTTTAAGCAAAGAATTTAACAAGTTGATGGTACAGCAAGCATTTATTATTCTCAGATCAAAAAGAGGGGAGTCAATGTATACTTCTGCAAAACAGAGT
The DNA here is from genome assembly GCF_024542745.1 of Macaca thibetana thibetana. Classification (NCBI taxonomy): domain Eukaryota; kingdom Metazoa; phylum Chordata; class Mammalia; order Primates; family Cercopithecidae; genus Macaca; species Macaca thibetana. The sequence continues at coordinate 47,166,069 of NC_065582.1, read as the reverse complement.
AGAAATTCAAATTTCTACCATGGGCAAAAATAATTTTGTGACCTAATTATATGTTTGCAGATTTGATGGCTGTCCTCAGAGGGTGTTGGAAGAGCTTTACTCATCAGTATCTTCCAAAGCACCATGTTGCCTGGGAGGAATGGGAAAAAGAGACAACGTTTTATGGTGATGTTCTTTTCATTTCTAAATTTCCCCTTGCTTTTTTCTTAAGACGGAGTCTCACTCTGTCACAAGGCTGGAATGCAGTGGTGCGATCTTGGTTCACTGCAACCTTTGCCTCCCGAGTTCAAGATATTCTCCTGCCTCAGCCTCCTGATTAGCTGGGATTACAGGCGTGTGCCACCACGCCCAGCTAATTTTTGTATTTTTAGTAGAGATGGGGTTTCACCATATTGGCCAGGATGGTCTCAATCTCTTGACCTCGTGATCCACCCACCTCAGCCTCCCAAAGTGCTGGATTACAGAGCCACTGTGCCTGGCCAATTTCCTCTTGCTTTTAAGTTTCTGCTCTAACATATGAAAGACTCAGAACCCCACAGCTTAACTCTGTAGGGCTAAACATTGTAAATGATGTCCTGAAAATACTTTTGTCTATGTTTCAGTTTCCAGCAGTTTTAAAATAAAGCCTAAAATTAGTATACATCCAGAAGATATCAACTTTACTATACAAACTAGGGTTCTCATAGTCTAGCCAAGGGCTTCAATTTCAGGCTTTAAAATTGCCATCAGACAGTGGAACGTTATAGCAGTTCATCCTGAGAAAATAATTTCCTTATAGTGAGAAAAATAACCAAAAGATCACACTAATCCTAATACATAAAGATCCTTCACCCCCTATGCCCCACCCCTCCCCCACCTGCTAAGCATTCTCTGTCTGCCAAAGAGGGAGACTTAATGGCAGTGAATGGGAAGGATGAAGGATGTAGTGGAAGGAAACAATAGTTATTCTGAATCAACACTTAGACTCTTCTCATTTGTTATGATGATTAATTGCATTTCTGCTGAAGTTACTAAGATAATCAATCCTAGATCCAGCATTTTAGAAGAGCACAGGAACAACTAGTTAGTGAGGTAATATCTGCATCAAGAGCACAGAGAAAAGGCCATCATTTCTCTTTAAAAACATCTAGTACGAATATATACGCAAATGATATGAAATGGCAAAGTAACATGTTTATTTCACTGGTTATCTCCAAGTAATAAGCTCAATAGAAAAACACAAGCAATTTAGTCATGACTCAACTAATTAGTATTTAACCAATATAGAAGATCTGATCATCCTGAATCAGTCTAGTATGATCAATGGCTTGCTAGGATCAAATATTTAAACTACCTTAAAACACATGCACACAATTTATTAACCTTCCCAAACATACAAATATTCACAATCTCATTTCTTATGCCTTAAGAACATTATGATCTTAAAATATTTAGGTTGTTAAGTGCTTATCATTATAAGCTGTAACTGTAAGCCACTTGCTGCCTTCCTCTATCACTCACTTTAAAGAAAAATTTCAGAAATGGAAGAAAGGGGCAAGGATAAAGACCACATGTCCATGGGAACTATTAGCATATTAATCTACTGTGTTTCTATTTACACTTCTATCACCAGAGCTAATTGTTAGCTACATTAAGGAAGATGTTATGCCTTAATTAACAGTGCTGAGTAAATGCAATCTGGTTGTATTTCTTAAGTATGTTCAAATTTCACAAGTCTTATTTCACAGTAGGGGTTTCAGTTCATCCAATACTTTTATGCTATAACACCTCTGATCATGGAAGAAAGTCTTTAAAAGACCCCAAATAATTAGTTTCCAGAACTAAAGTCAACAAAAAGCATAATTAATGAGTAAATTAGTTGTTTATCTCCAAAGCATTAACATTCATGCACATTTTAAATGAAAGAGATTGAAGGGGATAGAAACACATTTGGCATGTAAAATTTCTAACTCTGATACTTCTAAATACTTCACAAACCCGAGTTTAGGGGCAACAATTTCACTTCTGTAGCACAGTGTTCCTATAACTCAGCCCCTTCCATACCCCACCCTATCTATGTGGGGAGAACTAAATTTAATTAGGTGCTTTGCAGAACATAAAATTCCATAGTTTCTCTTTTGCTTTTCCTTTAGTCCTGATCATTTCTCTGCACAGTTGCATCACCCACTCCTACCTTCCACATGAACCATACCTCCCTCCTCCCCAAATTTATGATTCCTTTGCCTTTTCCTCCATTTCTCTCTCTTCTCTGGCAGAAGATTGAAAACAAAAACAACAACAAAACAGCAGGTGAGAGCTCGGGGCATAATTTATCAAAGCTGGTCTAAATGTCCCAGCCGCAGTCTACTCCTTTTTCATGTTACCTCAAAAACCAAAGAGGTTGGAAAAGACAAAACTCCCAGACAAATATTTTTCAGTTGCCAGTTTTAACCCAAATTTTTACTTTTGTTCAAAGAAGTAATAAACAGCAAAGGTAGGGCCACTTGAGAAAAAATAAAATTAGTAAATATAGAAAACTATTTTGGTTAATATTCCCTTAATTGATTTTTCTTGTTTACAAGAAAGCATGAGCAGCTGCCAAAACAGTAACAGCAATAATAGCAGCACCTTACCCTTATTAATTACTCTGTAACAGTAACGCTTTACATATATTAATTTAATCCTTACAACAATCCCATTGGGTAAATATCTTAAAAGATGAAACAGGGGAACCAAGAATTTCCTCTCCCAAAGTCAGTAGATGGAATGGAATCAGACAATATGGCTCAGAATCTGCCTTCTTAAGAATTGTACCAGATAGCCACAGCTGTTTCAGTTCCATGTACATATGCTGTGCATTTACTTGAGTCTTTATTCTGCAATTTTAAAGAAATAAATTTTCTGGGGTTGACATGCATAAAAATCCCTTCAATATAAAATATTTTTTTCCATAATTTTCCCACTATTAGACAAAGTTTTGTGGTAAAGAATGGAAAGAAGAGAAAGTCATGAGCAAAACAGAAACGCCAAAGTGAGGGCAGAGTTCAAAGTGACATTTTCCCTATACAAGGCACTGTGGGATTCCCCAGGTCCAGCAGCATCCCTTAGCTTCAACCAGAACTCTCCTGGAACCCACTAGCCCACCTGCCATTAAAGAGTTTACTGCCTCGTGCTATAATATTGACCGTCAAGTCTCTCACAGCTCCCTGCCTTGAAGACATATACAAGTTCATGCTAATGGAAGAAATTTAAAGCAGAGAACTGCCTTCCCCTTTTCAGTATCTCCCAAATAGCATTTTCTCCTGTCCAAGAATTTTAAGAGTGTCCTCTATAGAGACTGAATACTTATCTTAACCAGGAGGGATGATTCAATTGGCGGAATATGCAGACCAGTTAGGAAGACTGAAGAATCTAAGACAAAAGACCATTGGGACTTTGCCTGGCCTTCATGTAAAGAGACCAGTTAAAGCTTCTCCCTAGTGTTTCCAATTACCTTCTGTTTGCTTTGGTGCCAGTAACAACATCAAGAAAAAGGTAGTCAGTTTCTCTCTATAAGCTATGTAATACATTTTAAAAGTAGAGCACTTTGTCAATCCCCTATTTTAGAGTAATTACATACCAAGAAAGTTTTAAATATTCCTAATTTCCATTTGTTTCTACCCACAATATTACCACTCTGCTTAAAACAACAACAACAAAATGTAAAACAAAAGATCAAGTCAGCTCTCCTGAAAAAGAAAAATCTGTTCCGAAAGCTTTTACTCCTAATCAATTGCCAATTTGGAAACAAGCCAAACAAATTTGGGGAAAAAACAATAAACGATAAACATAAGACAATCATGAACACAGTGCAAATATCCTCTTTGAAAAATGTCAGTTACATAAAAAAGCCAATCGCGTGGAAAAGCATAACTTTTTCCCAAAGAAAGAAAGAAGTACCATTACTTACGGTGTCATGAGACTTATCCTTGACATCATAGACTGTTAGTTTTATTTTGGTCTCCTCATAGATGGGATACTCAGATGGGAATGTGACACCAGTCAAAAACAGTGGGTCTCTTGTTCCCTGTAACAGCACAAGCAGACAACTTTGATTCAATAAGGCAGCAACTGTAGTTGGCAGCACGCAAGTGACATATGAGAATGCAGAAAGTGTGCCTGCGTCTGTTTTTCGAGGAAATAGTTCTATTAGAAGAGATCTGAATTGTCAAATCCGGCTCATGGGCAACAACATGGCGCAGGGCCTTAAAGTAGTGATACAACTGCTGATAGTAAATGAACCTGCATGATTGTCAACACTGTCTTGAAAAAGTGTATTTTCATTATCTACAGAACCCTTGTTTAGGGTTAGTCAGTTCATTTAAAATACATTTAATAAATATAACTTGTAATTTATGCAAATAATCTAAGATATTGACTGACCAAATTAAAATGAAGCGATTTTCTCTGAAAGAACCATGTGGTAATCGTATGCTTCCATTCATTTCCTTTCTGTAATGATTCAATTGAAAGTCATGCTCTGATAGTGTCCATTTGTTTTTAGATGTTCAGCTATGATTTTTTTCCCTCAGAATCACTTGAAAACTAATGAAAGAAACTCTAAATATGATAGATTTGGGCCTATAAAATTACTAGCTCAGGATGCAGTGCACAGGATATTTCAATGCCTCAGAATTCATTTTTAGAGCTGACATCAGCATAAATTTTATACATATATATTGCCTATTATCATGGAGATGTTTGCTAGAGTTCTATAAACTAATTGTCTATGGGAATTTCTGAAAGCCCAAGTAATTCATTCATTCATTCTTTTATTCAACAAATATAGTTTGCTTGGCACTGCATCAGACACTTTGGAACAGGCAATGAATAAAACCAAAAATAGCAAAACATGTTCAAATATAACATTTTAAAATGTGCCAAAATAAGACATTTCTTATAGTTAAGATGGTAAATTTTATAATATGTGTATTTTATCACAATAAAATGAAAACTAAGAAAAACTCAAAAATAAATGAGTGAATAAGTAAATTTTGGCAATATTTTAAAAATAACAGAAGTTTTAACTTTTTTATATAAAATGAATAACTTACAATTTTAGTTAACATGTCTTTATATGAATAAGATTATTTTTGTTAATATAGCATTAACTGTATATTATACCAACACTGGAACCTAAAGTTTCCAAAGGGCATATCCAGGGCTGCATACAGTATCTGGGTCATTCCCATTATAGAAATGACTCCTGTTCAGTCTGAATCATTTATTCCACCACTGCATCAAAGCAGGCGGTCAGCCCTAAGCCAGCCAGGTCTGGGGCAGGCTAGTTAGGTTCTTACAGAGAAACTGCTTATTCAAAACATATGCAGCTCACAAGTCTAAGAAAAACAAGCAAATCTTAAGAAGTTTAGATTATACTTTCTCCGGCCCCAGATGTTTAAATAAGTATCTCTCATTCACTAAGGTTGTGAAATGTGTGATCAGAACAAAATAATCAAAAGGGAAACATTTCCTCTTCTGATTCTGATCCAACACAATAACAAGTTTCCTCTTGACACATTTTGAATGTTATATTAGTAATAATAAATGTAAATAGGAGACCTCCCATCTGACGAGTAATATTTATACCTTTTGCCTAAAAACATAGTGTCAAATTAATCATCTACTTTTTCTTGAAAAACATCGTAAGTTGAAAGACACAAACAGCAGAGAATATAAAGTTTCCACAGACTAAATAATATGGGGTGGGGGGAGCAAAAACACTTAACATGTTTAAAATTTCTCTAGGTATCGTACAACTATCTTTTTCTTCTCAAAATAAATATTTCAATTTAAAGTCTATATGTTTTCTTTATTCTATGCTCTATATGAGAATTTAAAGTGGGAACTTTTTTTCTATCTTTGGAAGAAAAATAAGCTCTTTTTACGAAAAGAAAAAAAAAAGACAAGTTATTTTGTCATTTGTTCGTTCCAGTAAATTATCAACGCATTGCTTAATAATCTCAGGTATGTGCTTCTTAATGACACAGGATGGTAATGCAGCATTACTACAGACTATGAACTAACTTGTTTCAGCTGTTCATTCAAATCCAGAGATGGGGCAGGGGAGGTGGGGGGAGAGGGAGAGCGAGAGCGAGCGAGTCAGCGAACGAGCGAGAGACAGAGAGAGAGAGAGAGAGAATGAGAGAGATTAATGTAGGCACACAGCATCTCACCTCCACAATTTCCGTGCTGGAGTATCTTGTCAGACTCTGCTCCACGGGGTGGATTACGGAGATCTGCACCAGTGTATTCAGTTTACGATCACGGACAGGAGCCACAAGATCCTTGCATGCTGACAACGGCAGAGGAGACAGAAAGAAAAGAAACTAACACCATATCTCAGGGAAAACTTCTGCGCCAGGCTGAAAGTAAACTTAGCTACAGCACTGAAGGAAATCTCCTGGGGCTCAGGCTGGTTTTTACAGAGGAAGTCCCTTGGAAGTACCTTACAGAAATAGGAAGTCACGTGCTGTGGAGCTGAATTGAGAGTTCATTTCCACTGACCACATTTGCAGTTCATGCAAGTCTTGATTGGTCTGAGATCCCAGCTCTAATGCGTGACTATGCACACATGGCTCAGAAACCTCAGTGACTTTAATTAGTCATTAAGCCCTGGGCTTTAACTCACACTCCTTGAGGATGTGAAAGTTGATTTGGGTCATATCTGGGAAACTTTGGTGTTCCTTATTGACATGGATTGGATTAGATCAAATGTTTGAATGCATACTTGGCCCTTACCTATGTATTCACTAGAACTGGCCTCCCACAGTAATACACACCAACAGAAAGAAAGAGAGCAGTTTCCCAACCACAACAGCACACAAGCAGGGGAAGAGGAAGCAGAGGAAGAATTTTTAAAGCCCTAGGTCTGGAATTCAAGCTAAGCCTGGAGGAGATGGGTTAATTCTTGCCCAGGGGCCACAAAAGTTAAGGACTTTCCCTTGAGACACCAGGCTCATATTACAGACCCTCACCACCATACCATATTTACTTGAATATTTTCTCCTCTCACATATCATTCCCCCAATTTGAGGAAGAAAAATCCAGAAAAATATTCCTTTTAAGCAAGCCTGAATCTACTTTCCTCTCTCTCCCCGCCACCCCCACCTCCCACCTTTGAAATAATAATTTTATTCCCCTCAGCTGAGTTTCTGAGATGTAAAGTGCCCTCACTAGAGGCGGTTCAAGTTAAATTCGGCTGGTGGCTTGCTGCAGGCTGGAGCTGTGGATGGGGCAAGTAGCCCCGGGTCCTTGATTTCATGGTGAGAGAATGCAGGGTTCTATACCATCCCTACCCCACTTCCCAGACCATAACAGGAAGGGAGAAAAAGATGAGGTATTTAAGGTATGTTGTGGTCAGAGCCTGCAAGGTCCTCACCATTGTTACAAAGGTAATGTGGCTTAAATCTGAAACTTGAAAGCAAAGGAAAGTATAGATGCAATTATCACCTTTCAGTTGCTTACAGATATCTCTTTTAGAAGTCCAAGGAGATACAAAAAGCAGGAACTTTGGAATGAAACAAGCCTGGTTTTAGTCCAGTTCAAATAGCTAGGCAACACTAGGAACATTATTGAACTGCTTAACTTCTTGCCAGACTTTGAGATCCTGCTGCTTCTGTATGGCATTTTGTCATTTTTTTTTTTCCTTATATAAACCACATGCCTCTAGTAACAGAAGAGAGCTTATGAAAGCATGTATGGAAAAAACATAATAGCTACGAAGTATTTAACCCTTCCTATTTTTGAGGCATTTTGCTAATTATCTCTGTATTCCTTAAAATGGTGCTTTGAATTATTTCAGTTTTACATAGAACTAGAACTGCAGGCTTGGAAACATGAAGCGCTCACATTTACACTACTGGAATTCTCTGGTAGCTCACATCCTACCCCACTGGCTTCATTTCTCTTCTTGGCATACTGACCTGCTCTCCTGCACAACAGTACCTCTCTTTAGAAGACCCACCGCCACACCACGATTCTTTATTACTCAACCCAAGAGACTTACAGTTTTAAAAAATACTGATGCCAGGTTTCAGTAATGTCAACATATCACCGGAAGGAAAGAAAAAGCTAGATTTAGATTTTCACTGTTCTTTGGTGGTTATTTTGATCATTTCCTTTACTTGCAATATGAATGTGTTTAATTTTATTGCTCATAAAATTAAACTGTTGGTTTTCTGCTCACAGTAAACAGCTCTTTTTCCGTTTCCTGATATTGACATATATCTGTCAGAATTGTAAAGTTGAGGCCACTGTGTTTCAACTACAGGCATCTTGCCCACTTTCTGCTTGTAGCCCCATCTTTTATCTTGTGAGCTCATGACACCTTTGCTCAAAATAAGTCACTTCTTTTCTGAGTTCTTATCAGACTTGATTGTGGGCTGTGGTTAGTTCCCAGAAATGAGCAGCTGTTCTCCATTTTATCAGAGACACTCTCACACTCATTCCCCATAAAAACAGAGAAAATTTCTATTACACTGAAATGTTCTGTCCAACCCAATTTGCACATCCCCAATACTGATAAAAATAATGACGATGCTCTGTATTTTATTATATTCCATATCTAAAAACAATAAGGTTACATCTTGTCAGGAAAACAATAATAGTTACATCTTGGGCTGCACTTTTTTCTTCCTACAGCTCAGGATTTACTGTTTCCTAAGTCTTATGCAGCATGATATCCTGGAGAGACCCTGAGATCAGGCAGAATTCCTAAGCTGTACTCCCAGATTTCCTGCTTTCTAGTTCTGTGGCACTGTTTAAGTCACAAACTCTGACACTCAATTGCCTCATCTACCTACCTACTTCTCAGGGTGGAAGTGAGGAAATCGGGCCTTTTTATAAACGGACTTTTCTATGCAAAAAAAGTTTACTAATATCATACTAATATATATTAATATCAACATTTACCACTATCTGATGTTTTATTATTGTGTAAAATTGTTTTTATTGACTCAGTCATACTCAACTTTTTAAAAGCTGTTAGCAGGTCCAATATTTCTCCATAAATACTAAATTAGTACGAGTCATTGCATTTCATAAGGTGAAACCTATTCACATCATAGATCTATACATACTGAATCAGTCCCACCAGACAGCTGATAAATTATGAGTGATTGGACTGTTTTGTGAAGATATTACTCACACGATCACTATAAAATCTAATCTGCATGAGAATTTTTTAGTAGCCAATAGAGAATCCTGAAAAATCTGTTTTCAGGGGAAAAAAAGAAAATAGTGGCTGGGTGAGGTGTATTATGCCTGGAATCCCAGCAATTTGAGAGGCCGAGGCCAGGATCACCTGACGTCAGGAGTTTGAGACCAGCCTGGCCAACATGGTGAAACCCCATGTCTGCTAAAAATACAAAAATTAGCTGGGTGTGGTGGCACATTCCTGTAGTCCCAGCTACTTGGGAGGCTGAGGCATGAGAATTGCTTGAACCCCAGGGGCGGAGGTTGTAGTGAGCTGAGGTCACACCACTGACCTCCAGCCTGGGTGACAGAATGAGACTCTGTCTCATAAATAAATAAATAAAAAGTTATATCTGTCTTCCAGTTATACTTACCACTACTCATTAACCAAATATAATTCTACTCTAGAAGTGGCCTGAATCTGTGGCCTTCCTCAGCTCAGAAAACTAAAAGAAAGCAATGCTTTGGGATTTTGCTTCTGTTTGGTTTTATTTAAGAATTCTACCCACTTCAATCTAATGGTCAGTAACAAACAAATGCTACTGCAATCATTCATTCATCAGTAGATTTTTACTTTTATTTCTGCCTTCCTAATGGCTTTGTTTAGTACTGAGTTGTTTGACAGTGTTCTTAGAACTCAGAAGAGTTTAAATATGCAGGAGGTTGATAGGTGGGGATTCTAGTGTGCTTGCATCCAGTGTATTTTTTACTGGAATGGGGGAAAAATAATAATACAGAAGGAATGCATTTTTAAAGTATAATTTGTGACTTGTCATCAGAAAAAAAATAAAGAGCAATAAGTGACTTTTTATTTCCTGATTAATTTTGCTATAGTAACTAGTAACATGGGGTTCACATTCTACTATGAGTGGCTGTGAGTGAGATGCCTACAGGCATCCCCAGCTCATATTTATACAGGAGCCAGGCAGTTTTCACTCTATGAGAAGAAAATCCTCAGTTGAAGCATAATGATAAAAATAAATGGAGGGGGCCACATTTGGTGACTCACACCTATAATCCCAGCACTTTGGGAGGCCAAGGTGGGCAGATCGCTTGAGGTCAGGAGTTCGAGACCAACCTGGCCAAAATGGCAAAACCCTGTCTCTACTAAAAATACACAAATTAGCTGGGCCTGGTGGTGGGCGCCTGTAATTCCAGCTACTTGGAGGGCTGAGGTGGGAGAATCGCTTGAACCCAGGAGGCGGAGGTTGCAGTGAGCTGAGATTACGTCATTGCGCTCTAGCCTGGGCGACAGAGCGAGACTCCTTCTCAAAAAATAATAAATAAATAAATAAAGAGACTTAATATCTCCGGTGAGTGAGACTCTCTCTCAAAAAATAATAAATAAATAAAGACTCAATATGTCCAGGGAGGGCTAGGCACTGAACAAACTGGAAAGCTTATGCTATGTCATAAGATGGAACCTCTATAGAAAGTCATTGCCTGAAAAAATGAAGGCCCTGTGTCCTTGATTTTAGGATTTCTCCAAAGCTTGAAATCCACAGTCACTGTGCAGGTGAACAATGGAACAGCCACACAAAATACATCTGGTTGCTAGATTTGGCCAGAAGTTTTTCTGAGGAATAGAAATTGCCAAATTCTGGTCTTGATGCTTACAGCTACTACTTAGCCTCTTAGGAAGAGGGCACAGATTATCTTCTGCTCCGGTAGTTCTCATTGGAGAGTCCAGAGGTAAAAGGCAGGGATCTTCAAGAGTTTTGTGAAATCAAAGATTCTGTCTACAACAAAATACTGCTTTATATAAAATACCAGTTTCTATTTCCTGTAGCCATCATTTCAAAATCAGGTAAAGGTTATTGAGTCTGTGATCCTTTCTATCATTCCAACCGATTTTGGCTGGAAGCCTAAAAATACCTCTTGACTCACATCAGAGAGCTCAGTCTCAGCAATAATCAATTTGAAGTAGAACACAACTGTTCATTCAGGTGCTTTTGAGTTCAGCAACACTGCTCGAATTCAAGTAGTTGTAAAGCATACATTAGACAATGGGGGTGTCAACAAGCAGGTGGGTGCCCCAGGCTTTCATGAGAGTGGTGGTGTGAACGACTGAGGCACTGTGAATTGGTGGTCAACAGAAGTGACCATCTCTTTCCCTCTAAGAAAACTGTCTTCTGTGAAGTGAGGTCTTTCTCTTGCCACACTCTTACTTCATCTCTCTTCTTGCCATTCATTGTTAATGGAATCTAACAAAATTTATCCTCTTTCTTCCAGATCAAAGCAGTGGCCACAGGTGGGTGGGAATCAGTGGGGGGGTATGACAAGAATTTCCACATCTCTACAATTCTGTACTCAAAATTAGCCAAAGGAAATTTAGACTTAGAGGAGAAACCACATACCATAGCGTATGCAGGAGAAAGAAATTTCTTTTAAACTTAAGATAAAACCTTATTTAAGAGAGCTATATATGACTTTGGATGAATTACTCAATCTCTTTGAATCTCTATTCTAGCATCTGTAAAACGGAAGTAAAAGAACACACTTCATAAACTTGCTATAAAGACAATAAAGTAATGTATACAGAATGCTAATATGAGTCCCTCTAAATTATTACTGACATTAATATAAATATACTGTGCATTAACACAAAAATAGATTTTATCTATCCTATATTTTTAAACTAATCATATGCTTAAGATATTCCAGATTGGTCCAAATTTTATATAAAGTTATTCCTTTTTCAGTAAAAGCATTTGTTAAATATATACCTGTGATTTTTTTCACCTTCTTGTTTTCAGATAGCTAAATATACATTTTTTAAAACTCTTTACTAGATCATGTGTTAATTGTGAAAATCAGAGACATCATTAATATGCTTCTTTCTGTGAAATCAGATGTGTACACCTGCACTTGTAATTTTCACCTCTAATGAGGCACTTCCAAATGAGAAACTAACAATGGAGAAAGCAAAGTTGACTTTCTGTCTCCCAGCATATGTGCTACATGTAAATGGTCAACTCCCCCTTTAAGCAGGGGTTTAACTAGGAGGTTAGTGCTCCATTACTCAGTGGATGATGGCCCACAGGGGAGCATTTGCTTAACTACTGAGATGTCCCAAAGGGTCAGGGAAAGACTTGCTTCTCTGCTCTGTACATTTCCTTTCAAAAAGGAAGACTGTGGATGCTAGTAAAGCTTCTTTTTCTTGCAATTAAAACTAAATGTTACAGCTAGAGCCCAATATAGTCTGATAGAAGCATACCTTCGAGTCTGATGAAAGCTTACCTCTTATACCCTCTACAGACACTGCATAAAGCAATGGGAGAGATAAATCCATGCCTGTTAAGAGCAAAAAGGGCCAGAGTACAGAGGACATTGGCATCCTCAAACAGAAAAGTGGCCTTAATACAAACAGGGGCCAGGCACAGTGGCTAATGCCTGTAATCCCAGCACTTTGGGAGGCCCAGGCAGGCGGATCACTTGAAGTCAGAAGTTTGAGACCAGCCTGGCAAACATGGCGTAAAACCATCTCTACAAAAAATATAAAAATTAGCTTGGCATGGTGATGCGCATTTGTAATCCCAGCTACTCGGGAGGCTGAGGCACGAGGATGACTTGAACCAGAGAGGCAGAGATTGCAGTGAGCTGAGATTGCACCACTGCCCTGTAGCCTGGGTGACAGAGTGAGACTCTGTCTCAAAAACAAAACAAAACAAAACAACCCAGAGCTTTAGGGAAATAACCATTTGGCTTCCTGCTTCCCTCAATAGCACCATTCTTAACTTACCATCATTTCCCTAAGGATGCACAAAAGACTTTTACAGCCTAGGGGGCAGTTTTGTATTCACTTCTCAAATTCTTAATGTTTGTTCAGGTTTCTCAAAACTGTCACATATATATCCTTCCTCTTTGTACTCCACAAAATTAAATTCCACTAATTAACCGATAAGCCAATTTAGGTTACGTTTCCAGTCCAATAAATTATTGGACTCCATTATATGGTTTCACAGTTACCATTCCATACCAGTGATTACATCTAGATTAAATCAGTTTACATCATACATTAAAAGATATATAGAGCACTTAAAAAGGCTAATAGCCCCTCTCTCTAATTGCTTTACTAGTATAATATGCTTTCCTATTTTTAATCTCCTTTGCTTTTTCTTGTTCTTTATTCTTTTCCCTCAAGAATTTTAAGACAGCAATTTTCTGAAGCGTAGGAGGTCAACCTCTCCAGTTCAGATCCCCTGAGTACATTCAGAAGAGGATGCTGCCTAGGCTCAGTGCACTACAATCCATGATAATTCAATCATATATAGTAAAATGGCAGAATGTACAGTGTTCCTGCCCAGACTAATATTCACACAATGAGAATTGCACAAGTAGTTGGAAATACTCTCCTCACTACTGACTATCTGTTTATGGTTATTTCTTAGAAGAATATGGTTCTATATCATGCTGAGTTGATTTATGGCCATTAATATATATCTTCCCAACTGTATTCTGTATTCTCTGTAAAATCTTTGAGTCTTTAATTCATTGAGAGTAGCTCTCATCTTGTCCTTCCTCTCATTTTAGCTTATTTTCAATTGGGCAAGCCTGTTTTTTATAATTTTCCTCATTTGACATTATTCCTTTTTGTTCTCTTCTCTGTTGTCTCATATTTCCTCTCCAACATATGTTTCTGTCATCACTCTGAAAGATGAGCTTATCAAAGTCACCACTCATATATTTTATAAGACTTGGGACTCTAGGAGTCAAGCACACACTGCTCTTAACAAACCACAGCTTCTCCCGTCACTTCACTGGTGGTGGTAAAGTCTTTATAGAAACAAAATAAAAATGTGTTATGTTCTCCTTAACTTTTGTGTGGGAGATTTTAATTAGCACACACTTCCTAAGGGACCAGCATCGCTGCCAACATAATAGATATTTGTTGGAAAAATAAGAACAAATGTATAAAAGTTGGCATTTTAAAAAATTAGAAAATGTGTGGGTTTTTTTAGTTTGTTTTCTTTTGTCTTTTAAGGCACTAGGTTCTAAAAATTAATGTCCCAAATTCAAAGTCAGGGTCTTTCTCTCCAAGAAAGACGATATCCATATAAGGGAAAACAACAGTATTCATGTTAGATTTCTAAAAGGTCAGCGGATAAAAGCAATTCAATGTTTTTGAATTGTTTTGAAAGAAAAGAAATCAACCTAAGGAATCAGCACATATATACACATAAACTAAATGAGTGAATAAACATACAGACAAATAAAGCCATTCTAAGGTAATAATCTCTTAGGCATATTGAAATAATGCTAGATAATAGTATTCCTACCTTGCAATCATAAAATGCTAATATTTTCCATATTTTAGGGTTATTATTAAAGATAATACATAAAACATGCAAACAAGGTGAAGAGTGGCAGGAAGCATAATTTGCTAAATGCTTAATATGTGCCAGGAAACATTGGCCTTAGCCTCTTTCCTTGTGTTAGCTCATGTATGGAACACCACGCCTTCTGCTGCCTTACAGTTCCATTAGTTCCATATTCAAATATTTAACTAACCAGCCAGTCAATATTTGTGGTTACACTGTCTGGCTCAAGGATAAATACTATCTTTATCAGCTTACTATTCAGTAATCTGAGTTAATTTGTTTTCAATAATGTCATTCTGCTTAGTCTGGTTGTCTGCATATTCAATGGTGATTTAGCTTTGCAACAAGAATTTTAAGACTATCAACACTCTGATGATAGAATCCAAATAAAACTTGAGGAAAAGATGAATCTAATACCATGGGGAGAAAACAGATGACAGAGTTATTGAGGAATATAGGTGATAATTTGCAAGAGGGAATTTAAGAGATTTTGTTGTAGAAATATTGCTTTAGAATTCTTGCCACATTGAGATTGGAGCACCAATGCTCCTAAATTTCTTTACAACTGATTCACTTGTAAATTAAACTGATTTCCTTGAAGTAAAATATTAGATTCAGACTGTTGAGAAATAAACCCTGAAATAAAATTTGTTATTTTTGTACTATCCTATAACAGAACAATATTAAAACATGTCACCATATTTTATGTGGGTCTGTGTGTGTGTTAAATAGAAATGTGCTGGCCTTTTAAAGAAAAAAAAAATGGCTGAGAAGATAAAATTCACTTCTCTAGCTGGGAGTATTATTGATACTAAAATAAACTTCACACCCAGTACCAATTCTCAATTTAAGTATCACTGAAGAATCAAGAGGGAAAGGAAAACAGCGCAACCTCTGCCTGGAACAATGGTGCTCACGGGAAATGCTCTTGGATTGTCTGTGCTGGGAGAAATGAAGATGCCAGTTGTACAGCAGACAGCTTATCTGCACATGAAAAGAACAAATTTGGTTCAAATCACTGTTGTCAGTACCAGAAGACTCCCATTCTCAAGCTTATGTCCTGTTCCTTTAGTTTCTCAGGTCAGTCCTCAGAAAATCCTATTTTGTTTTGCTTTCATGAATATTACCTAGGTGGCTGAGACTCCATCTTCAAGCAATTGAAATAAAAACAAATCTGTGCCCTCATCTTTTCTGGTTTTGATATCCCACACTTCGTGCCATAAATTCTAAGCTGGCCTAGCACCGCCTATCGTTGCATTCAGACTTGGCTCTTTTTGTTCATGCTCCAAATCCAAGTTCCACTTTGGAAACAACAAGTGTTTGCAGCTTTCTGCTGCTCTTTTCAGCGGGAACATATGTGCTGCTTAAGAAAGGATGAAAATGTTATTCCAAGAAGGAAAGCAGGTCCGCCTGAATACTAAAAGCAATATTGTGAGTCGGTTCATGGAAACCTGTAGTGTTAGGATTGGGCTGAAGAAGTAAGTGGAAAAAGAAATGCAAGGAACCACCTTAATTAAGCCTTTACCACCCCTTCTTCAGGGTCCGAGGTGGCAACATTTTTTTGAACATCTACCACTGATGTGGGAGCCATAGGATTTCTGTCCAGTACAAGCATATGGCCCATGAGTGGATTCAGCAGTGCACATAGGTTATTGGGGAGGGGCCGCTTCCCTGATCTACCTCTGAACCAAAAGATGAGGCCAACGTGGCTGCTGGAGAAAGGTTACAGAAAGGGTGGCAGGAAAGTCAGGGCTTCAGTTACCAAAGGTGGATGGCTAAGGGGAGTAGACTCAAGGTGGCTGGACTCCGAGTAAGTGCACAAAATGATGTCACGCAAGTATTTAGGAGTTTGAGGGAGAATAAAGAAAATAGGGACCTGGAATGTTGTCTTAAGGAGTTGAAAGTCTCCTGAGGTAATCTATTTGGGCAGGAGGTAGCAAGCAGACTGGAAGGCAGCTGTTCAATCCAGATGACTTCACATACAACACACTGACTCACGGTCTGGGTTTTACCAAATCCTGAGCATGCTTTCTCAAACCAAATTATTTCAAGAGAATTGCATTGTGCGGATGGCAGTTAAGGGCTTGAATTTTAGGAACTGGTGTCTAAATTAAGGTTAAAAATTATTTAAGTAATTTTTTTTTCCTGAAAATTTGTTTTGGGCTTAGTGGCTATGTGTCAAGCTAACCGTTTTTAGAAAACTGCTATTGCTCGAATGCTAAATATTTTACCAGTAGAAATAAATTATTAAATTGAAGACATATAAAAAGAGATTAGGAGGTAAGAGGAATAGGGAAGAATGAGAAAAATAGATGGTTCTAGGGGCATAATGAGCTTCTCATTTTATTATCTCCATCTAGATCATCCTTTGGGAAAGAACCAGTTTTGAAGCGCTTAAAGAAGATAACTCCAGTTTCGTTTCAGTCATCAATCATGTGTGATTTTGTGTAGGCAAAAGAAAATCTCAATATTCATTTGACTAACTAGGGCTTTGAGGGTGTCGATTCTTCTGTCATAAGATAGTTGACTCACAGGAAATAAAACAAGGTTCATACAGATAAGCTAAAGCTAGAAATGACTAGTGATCCAGGATATAAGAACTAAGAGAAGGAGGAGTCTATAAGTGAGAAAGCAAATCTGGGCTGGCTGGAAAGCAGAAGGTCTAATTATTTGGAGCAAAATCCACCAATTCAACAGTTTGTGAAAGCAACCTAGATCAGACAACTTCATGGGAAAGAGTGGTTCTAAGAGGATCAGTGTTTGAAGGGAAAAAGAGCATACTTCTCGGAATATTTGGGATCTCCAGGAAGAGCAGTTCAAACGAAAGCTCAGCAGAGTGGCTGCTAGCTCAAAGTAAAAGGCCTCAGAGCCCTAAGCATACAGGAAGTTTCAGAACAGAAGAGTAGTTTACACTACTCAAATTAATTAAAAAGAACCTCTTCCAGGATGCACCGTAGCCTAGGCAAGATGAGAATATGATGTACCTTCTCTGTAAGGTCTTCTTGGCAGTTCTTACTTGCTCTACGCTCCAAATTGCCAAAAATTGAGGGCCATAGATTCAGTCCTGACTGTGTGATTTGGGGTTGGTTATGGAGTCTTAAGTATCTTCATCTGGAAATGGGGATGATAATTATGTTTATTCTCACTTAGTGCTTGTGTGGATCTAATTAAATAAAATGTGTGAAAAAATGTATTAAATTCTTAACAATGTAGTAGTAATATACTTCTCAATTTCATCTATATTAGCTCAAACAACTTGCAAAATTGGAATTATTATCTGCAATTTACAGATAAGGAATCAGAGTTTCAGGGACAGAAAGGGATTAACCCGAGATAATAATTAGAATAATATCATTGGGGAATCACTTATACATCTAGCACTATTCTTAGCGCTTTAGGGATGCTGTCTGATTTAGTCTGCAAAACGACCCAGGAATGATGAACTTTTCAGGACTTTTGAGGCAGAGTCAGGATCCAAAGGCTCTCTGAGGCTGGCAGTCCAAATACCAGCCTGGCCCTGACTTCCCTCAGGGGCACATGTTGTAAGCTAAAATTTAAGCTCAAATCTCCTTCTGTCAGTCTATTTCTATTATTTCAGTTGTCTGTTCTTGTTGTTATTTGTATATGTCTGTTCTTAAGAACATTTCTGCAGGAAGACTGGTTGCTTCTCTGATGCTGTCATAACATAGGAATCTTCAGGTTACACTGCAAGAATTTTGGCTCCCCAATTCTACACAGGTATGCAGTCATCAGATACGCAGTCTAATTATAGATCTCAACTTGTTCACCTCAGCCTATAAGCTGATTCTTCTTGTCAATTTTCCCTAAAAGGACCCCAGGCCAAAAGACTCTATTTCTCTAAAATTTAATGTATTCATTTGAAAACAATGAAAATTTAAAAGTTAAATAACTATATTCATTGGAAATTTTAAAATGGATTACTTTTTACAAATAATTGTGTTGGCAGTAATTATTAAACATTTCAAGGGAACATATAAATATATTGATTTATTTTATGAATAAATGTGTGAGGATAAAGCAATGGAATTCATGCATATCAGCCCATAGATATTTATTGAATGTTCAAATGTGCCCAATATGATTCCAGGTAACAGTTTCACAGCACTGAACATGAAAACAAATTCCCTGTTTTATGGGACTTACAGTCTAGTATGACAAGAAATTTTTTTAAAAAACAATGAGAATTCTAAACAGTGTAATAAACTTGAGAGTGTTAGGGACTAGTGGATCAGGCAAATGTTCTCTGATGAGGTGGCATTTGAGCTGTGACCTAAAACATACCAAGGAACCAGCTGAGGGGGAACAATAAGTGCAAAGATCCAAACATCTGACCTATTTGAGAAACAGAAAGAAGCCCCATGGGTTGATGGAGAGTGAGCTAGAAAATTAACACAAGGTAAGGTGAGAATGGCCTGCTCCCTAAGACCCATTTTGATTTTATTCTAAGTAAAATTGAAGCCATTGGAAGATCTTAAGTAGGGGAGTAAAGAAGTTACGTTTATATTTTTAGAAGAATGGCTGTTCCATCAGGAAGAGACTGAGCAGGGATAAGAATAGAAACAGACTCACGAGGACTTGCCTGCTGGCCTGGGTGAGAGCTCACAATGGCTTGTAATCGAAGGACAGTGGTAGAGATGGAAAGAGGTGGTGAAATTCAGAATATATTTGCAACCTAGAACTTGCAGGACTTGATGATGGATTTAATGTGAGGTTATAGAAAAAGAAGAATCAAGAAGGCATTATGGTTTGGGGATTTGAGTAACTAAGTGGATGGTGGTGTGCTTTATGGAGATAGATATCATGGGGGAATTAAAAAAAAGTAGAGATTTAAAAACTCAGGTTTTAGCTATCTTAAAATTTTTAAAATACCTCCTAAACAAGCGAGTGGTGTTATCTGGTAGCCAGTTGAATGTGGGAGTAGAAAGCTCGGTGGAAAAGTGAGAGCAGGAGTTACAAATTTTGAAAACAAAGGCGTACAAATATTACCTAAAGCTGTGGACCTTGGAATTACTTAGAGGGAAAAGCAATTTGCATTGGGATAAAACTAACATTCTAAATTTGAACAAATTTTGACCTGGAATACCCACATGCTCATCCTGACTTCTGCCACCTTATCACTGTGGATAACAGCTGAGAATAATCTCTTTGTCACTGGTAGACGTGATGGAGGTGTAAGGGACAGAGAACTTAAGCTTTGGGCTTTTTTCTACCAGAAATGTCACTGCAGGCAAGTCACTTAACCACTCAAAGATTCAGTTTCTTCCACTACAAAATAGGAATAACATTGCCTTTGCCAACTACAAAAGCTCAAATAAGAAGCATTTTGGGAAAGACTGTTTTGTACAATAGAAATGTAAGAGAACTTATCTTTAATCTTGCATTGCACTCCATTAAGTCTCTTCATGTCCCCATGGCATGGTCCCCAAGTGACTTAGGATACATTTGGATGCCATCTGCTCAACAAAAAAACTGACTAACAAACTTCAACCATACAGACAGCAGCATCAGGCGACCTCTCTCTCTCCCAACCCTGGTGGCTTTTGATTTTACAGAAAGCAAAAGCATCTGATAAACAAAGCCCTGAGGTAGTCCTGATTCCTCAGTCACCCCTAAGTAGCAACAGATGCTGCATAGAGAGACCTGTTTCAGTGACCAATGCTCTCAGTAATTAGACAATGGAGGGAGAAAGTAATTAGGTAAACCACACAGAAATAGAAATAAACTGTATGGGATATGTTGGTCATGGATGAAAGACAAATTTAAAAAAAAGTATAAAGGAAACATTTAGGGAAAAATAACTAATAAATAATTTGCTCAATCCATGTTGAATAATCAATTTAAGCCTGTGAAGTTAAACCTGATTAAAGACATGCTGTAATTAAAAAGTTCCTACAATGTATTACTTAGAAATAAACATGACAAGAAGAATAGATCTATTTTATGTCAACACAGTTCAGTTAAATGATATAGTCCTGGCAGGAGAAGTGGGAGAGAAGTTTGAGGTCTTACATACTTCTCATTTATTAATTGATGTATCATATCTCATATCTGCAGGGTACACCAAACGAGAATTTAGACCAATGTCACTAAGAACAGGCTATAATCCAACTGCAGAACACGCTAAATCTTGGTCACCAGAAAACCACTACCCACCCGACAGATGTGTAAAGAAGCTCCAATTGGTTCGTTTTCTCTTCTTTCAATTAAATAACTGTATCAGAAGTACAAAAACCTCATATAGGCCTTAGATAACCTTTTATTGCTGTTCTCTTTCCCATTCCTGTGCTTTTAATCATAAACCACAAAGAACATGGTCTTTGGAATTAAAATCCAGATTGCTCTACATTCTAGACATATGCCTTCACACAAGTGAATGAACTTGTCTGTGAAACATAGGTAATGGGAAGCAACTGTGGAGTCTGTAATACGAACAAAGGAGAAAATATCAAAAGTGTTTAATGCCTTGTGCTTAGAAGGTGTTCAGCAAGTGATGGCAATTACTATGCACAAAAGGGCAGTGGCTAGACTCCCTGCTCAAGGAAGTTTGGAGTGTGATGAAGTGATTTATTCAAGGAAATATTAATCATATGTTAACCAACCACTTACACTAATTCATTTAATCATCACAAGAACTTTATAAGGTAAATAGTAATATCCTTCCCGTTTTCCAGATAGGAAATAGAGGTTCAGAAACATTAGGCAATTTTTCTAAGGCCTTATAGCTATAGAGTAGCAAAGACAGGATTCAAACACTAGCAAGTTGGCATCACACTCCTAGTTCTTAGTTGGAAGCTATACTGCCTCCCTACTTAGGCTCAGTTTCAGCCTGGAATGCAAATCCATTTCTATTTATTGTCTTTATTTTTGTTGTTGAGTTGTTGGTGAATGCTTGTTCTGAAAAATATCTCCTCGAAAGTACTGCTAGTTATCCGATGCTCTCAAAATTGACATAGCTCAAAGAAAGGCTCAATGGGAAAATTATTGCCTACATAAGTAGGCAATTAGAGGCACAGCCTGCCTAAAAAGTCCTCTCTGTCCAGCTCAGCATGGCCTGAGCCTCCTCTGAGTTTCATCTAGCACAGCCCCAGAGGCAGTAAGACTCAACACATCATGATACCTACATATAATTTGGTGGCAATAAAAATGTTTAAAGACTTGTGTTCATTTAGAATTTTAAAATGAGTCTCTGATATACATGCAACAATTATAGAATATTGCAAGAGAATTTCTAGAGCTTTAATCTATTTTAGAGTGGAATTATAAGCAATAAAGAGGGAAATGTAAATGAGCATTAAATGCATCACCTTGGAAAACGAGCTCTAGGATTTCATGTATTTTTTCTATTTCTTTTTTTCTGAATTATCTCTTGTGTTCCTCCTAAACCAACTGAAATCCTGCTCATTCTTTAAGACTTGGTCCAAATACCTCCTCCGTTGAGATCTGTTTTCGATGCCATTGTTATAACGAATTATACTTGCTCAGCACTTCTATAGTTCTTGGCTTATGCCTTTATTTTGCCCTTATCACAATCTGCCTGACATTATCAAAGTTGTTTATCCTCATCACCTCCTGAAAACTCCTAGGAAGTACGAATCAATGAGGAGGGGGATATTGACTGATGGTTAAAAGCAGGAGCCTCTGAATCAGACAAAACTCAGCTTAGATCCTGACCCCATCATTCAACTTCTGTAAGATCTTCGGAAAATAGACCTTTGAGAATCTAAGATTCTTCATCTGTCCAGTAACGACAATATGGGAGGAGATATTATGGTATGAACTCAGACTCCTGGGTTCAAAGCTTAGGCTCACCACTTTACCTGTTTATATTTAAGTTTTCTTACATAGAAATCAGGGTTGATAAGAGAGCAATTACTCATAATGAAATAAGAAGTAATTAATATATGTAAATTATTTAGAACAGCATATGGCAAACAAGTAAGCACTCAATAAATGTTAGTTACTTTTAATATTATTATCCTGTAGAATTGTGGTGAGAAATACATGACATGCTATTTGTAAAGTTAAGCCCATAATAGATGCTGAAAAAATGGTAATTGTTGCTGTGTCCTCCTAGGGCTCTGAACAATGACTTGTCATTAGAAGGCGCCCAGAAAATGGTAGTTCAGGGAAATGCAATGTTTTTGTTATACTACAAGAAGCAAGAAGGCCAGCTGTGGTGGTTCATGCCTGTGCTCCCAGAACTTTGGAAGGCTGAGGTGGTAGATTCACTGGAGCCCAGGAGTTCAAGACCAACCTGGGCAACATAGTGAGAACCCCCTCTCTACAAAAAATAAAAATAAAAAAACTAGCCAGGCATGATTATGAGCACCTGTGGTCCTAGCTACTCGGGAGGCTGCTGGCGGAAGGATTGTTTCAGCCCAGGAGTTGGAGGCTGCAGTGAGCTATGATTATGCCACTGTGTACTAGTCTGCGTGACAGGGTGAAACCCAGTCTAAAAACAAACAAACAAACATAAAACAAAAAAACAAAAAATCAAGAAAATAGATGGCAATCAACTTATGATGAGGCAACAAAATATAAAATAAGGCAAGCACAGGCCTTGTTTAATTCTTAGCAGTTGCTTCTCTTATCGCATCCCATGTGGTGAAGTAAGAGTTTTATCAATAGAATAAATGTGAAAATATACCTCTGTGCTTGGTATTCCCTTCAGCTAGCATACCATGTAGAAGGTAAAAATACTGAAGAAGATATACTAGAACCCTCCATTCTCCCACTGGAGTTTAAAAAAAGTCAGAGCCCTATAATCATTTATAGAACAGAGACCAGCAAGAGAGTAGGATTGTGAATATAGAAGATAATTCATAAGTTGGGCCTCCTATGATTTTTCCTTTTAGAAAAACATATAAAACAATGCCTGATTTATAGCAATTTATAAAGTATAAATGGACCTGACATGCAGGTTAATGAAGGCCCTTGCAATTTGTAAATGCTGTGTCTGTAAAGATATGAGACATTTTCTTGTCCAGATCGTCAGTGGGGCACATTTTTATACATTTTTAAACGGAGCACAGAAAACTGATCACATGATTTTATCTTTTTTTTCCCTAAATGGGCTATTAAAATACAGTACCTGCATATACAAAATCCAAAGTCAGTTCACATTATTTAATACATGACCTAACAGACAAAGTATTTAGAATCCGCCCTCTCCTGGACAAAGCCTTAACCACCAAAGGGGATAAGCACTCCTTATTTATAGCCACTATAATATTTGAATTAACCTACCTGAGGACTTCTTGTCATTGTACTGGGACATATTGTTGTGAAAAAACTGAATTTTAATCATTAAACTCTAGGATGGTACACATCATTTACCTGGTACAGATGTATACTGAATTGTATATCCACATGACACTTCTTTCAATCATCCACTTCCATAGAAAAAATAGACCTTCTACAAGTGGTGGCTTACAGAGTGAATATGAAGTTAATTTCCTATTAAAAAAACCTTTATGTATTTTTTATATATTAAAAAAATTTTAATATATACCACTCTTCCCAAAGGATCAGGATGTAGATGAATCAAGAATCTTATTTGAGGAGAATACTATTTTCATTTTCCTTCTAGAAATACAAGAATGGCGGACCTTTCTATATGTAGCTTGTATAATAAATAATTATTTATTGTGTGTCTTTTTTTTATGTTCTGAATTTGGAGCTTTCATCTTGTTCCAAACACCAACCATCTGCTCATACAGCTCTCCTACTCTAGAATGTAATTTCCCCTTTCCTCTAATTATTCTAATCCTGTTTCCTTTCTTCAAAAATTGGCCTTAGTCAGTCTTCCTTAGTTAGCCTCAGTGACTACTCTTTCTCATAAAATTTTTATGCAATCCCTAATGTTCTTAGGTACCCTAGGAAATAGTTTAGCTGTTAAATGATTTTTAATGATTTTAAGAGTAGTAGTTAAATTTCTCTAATTCTATTTAGAGTTAATTAAAGGCAAAAAGCAGAATTTTACTTCTTAAGATATGCCACTTTTCTTGCTCAGTGCATTCAGCTTATTTATTAAAAACAACAACACTTGATTATGAAATTTACATGTGTAGTTTGCAAAGACTTTACAAGATATAGAAGAGCATAACAAAGGAAATAAAAATTCTACCAACTGATGAGAACCATGATTGAAGATACACACACCTTCCAATCTTGTTCTCTTGCACACAGAGACACAGATAGTTAAATAAAGGCCATATTGTGCATATAGTTTGTTATCCTGCTTTTAAAACTTTCATATTCTTTTGTGTGATGAAATATCCTTCTGATAAATGATTTTTAATGACTGATTAATATCCTATCTTATGAACATATGTTTCACTTTAAAAATTAAACAATAACTTATGCTGATCAACTCTGAGTTGGGGATGAAATACAGTGGCCTTTACTTTCTTTCATCCCTCCTGAATTTGACATAGAAGAAAAGTCAGGGAATGAGATGGTGAAATAGAAAAAAAGAGGGTTAAATATGTCTAAAAATGTACGATGGATGGCTACATTCTAGATATAATTATGATGTGTTTCTACATTGCCTATTATTTATTTTTGTGATAATTTTTGCTATATTAATATAAAATTATAGCAGCTAATGTAGATTTACCCATTTTAGAGAAAACCTAGAAATAAAGGCTTTGTTAAATAATTTGAATCACAGGTTACTCCAATTTTATGTGCCAGTAAAACCTATGGTGAAGGAGTCAGCATATTTTATTATTTTTTTTATTTTTATTTTTTTGAGACAGAGTCTGGCTCTGTCGCCCAGGCTGGAGTGCAGTGGCCAGATCTCAGCTCACTGCAAGCTCCGCTCCCGGGTTTACGCCATTCTCCTGCCTCAGCCTCCCGAGTAGCTGGGACTACAGGTGCCCGCCACCTCGCCCGGCTAGTTTTTTGTATTTTTTAGTAGAGACAGGGTTTCACCAGGTTAGCCAGGATGGTCTCAATCTCCTGACCTCGTGATTCGCCCGTCTCGGCCTCCCAAAGCGCTGGGATTACAGGCTTAAGCCACCGCGCCCGGCCTGTCATCACATTTTAAATTTAAGAGAAAAAATTTTTCGAAGAAAATTATTCTACACATAATATATGGATTCTTAAAAGAAAACAGCTCCACAAAAGGCAAAAGATCTAACAATCTGTTGGCTTCAAATCCCATATCTCTCCATCCTTTACTCACTAGATGTTCAGCAGCATCCAATCACCAGGCCTGATCCCATTATTCAGATAGCTACAGCTTAGTTAAAGGTGAAAGTGAGGGGACAATGCAACAAGCATGAGAGTGAGATCTCACTGGCTCAGCATGTAGTCTATCCTGCAATGGTCCTACTATGATCTTGGGATTTCAGTAGTCCAGCAAATGGTCCTCCACTATCTTGCCATTCTCCCTGGTTTTTTGTTTGTTTGTTTGTTTTGTTTGTTTTTTACCTCAAAACCAGAACAACGTGTAACTTGGTTTCATTCCTGGCCAAATCACTAACCTAATTTACTACCCTTCGATCCCAATATTCCCATTATAAGAACCCTATTATGTGTTATTTAAATGTCTAGTATAGCTCGTCCCCTCCTACTTGGAAAGTCACCCAATTCTTAGGATCAATATGGACAATATCCAAATTAGTATCCATACCCTGCATAAGCACATAGACGTCTTCTTTGAATTCTATATCTAAAGTAGTCTCTCTTTCACCCAAGTCAAGTGCCTCTCCCCCGGATATGTTCTATCCAGTGGCCTATCTTTCTGTCTACATAGAACTTAACACTATCTGAAATGATTTTATATATAGGTTTTCAACGCCTCTCCTAATATAATTTAGATGAGCAAATGACCTGTGCTTATTAAGGCTTTCACTCTAGCTTTCAAGCCCCCATTCCTATCATAATCAACCCCAAAGCTTGTTGACATGTACAAAATGTATCTTTTATTGTATCCCGTATCTGGTCATTTGGCTTGCATTGAGTATTAGCCATCAAAGAATAAATTAATTTCAAGAACATTACTTCAGAGTGTCAAGGAAAGAACACATGGAACACATATGCAAACATATGCATGCCATTCTTTCCTATGTATTTAATAGGTATTAGTATCTATTGTTTTGGATTTATAGTATATATGATGTACGTATAAAATATGAAGACATTCTCATAAGCATTCTATTGACTCTAGACATAATAAGTGGAGGTGAATAATCAACAGGAGAAAAACCTTAAAGTAGTTCATAGAAGTGTATTTTATATACTTGTCAAGATCAGTCTTCTTTATACATTTTCCACAATTGTTTCCATAAAGAAATGTCCTTAGTTTTTAAGAAATGATCCCTCTTCTTAAATGCCAACTTTATTGAAATCAAAACAATTTCATTAAACCATAAACAAACTCAGTGTTCTCTTAGGTTTTTAACTATTTCTTTCTTTGTGAAACAACAACAACAACAAAAAGTCTTGATACACTCGAAGAAACAAAATATGAGAAAACAGAGTTGTAGTTGTAGGGGTGAATTATTTAATTTAAATGCAGTCAACCTTTAGAAATACATTTAACAATGGACAAGAGATACTCAGTTTTTCAGTACATGCTTATCTTGTGCTCAAGACGCTTTTAGCCAATTAGCTTGCTCAATTGACTAAGTACCTCCTACCTTACTTATTTGGATAAGTAAGGAACTTCAGCAGAGGAACTCAATAAGCAGAGGAACTTCAGCAAGATATAATTATTATATAGCAGCACACAAACAAAGCGGACATAAATCCTTGATGGAAAATAACTTATACAAAGCAAGATGGTATCTAACAAATTGGTCGGTGTGGCTGCTTTCCTAATTTAAAAAGCAAGGCCATTGAAATTCCTAAATAATTTGAATACTTTGGTTAAGAGTAGAGAATCAAATACCAAAGATTTCGTTAAAAAAATTAGATGAGGCCGGGCGCGGTGGCTCAAGTCTGTAATCCCAGCACTTTGGGGGGCCGAGGCAGGCGGATCACGAGGTCAGGAGATCCAGACCATCCTGGCTAACACGGTGAAACCCCGTCTCTACCAAAAAAATACAAAAAAACCCAGCCGGGCGAGGTGGCGGGCGCCTGTAGTCCCAGCTACTCTGGAGGCTGAGGAGGGAGAATGGCATAAACCCGAGAGGCGGAGCTTGCAGTGAGCTGAGATCCGGCCACTGCACTCCAGCCTGGGCGACAGAGCCAGACTCCGTCTCAAAAATAATAATAATAATAATAATTAGATGAAAAAGCCCTCTACCTTACTGAATTTCTTTTTCCTAGAATTTGTTCTTGTTTTACTTCTGATTAAATAAATATGCACCCCCTTAAACATGATACAAATATCTAAGAAGCTATTATTCTTTCATTAGTTGTTAGGAAATGAATAGAAGTGACTCATACAATAGGTGACATCGAAGGATTTGTGGGATTAAAAAATCTCAAAAAAAATGACAAAAATATACAGTAAAACATACAAGTGTTTATCTGTAATATCCTTGAGAGAGTAGTTTTTAAAAAGTCTTCAAGAAATGTGTAGTTGAAGATCTTAAGTGCTAAGGAACCTAACAGTTTGGGAACTGTGTCTTCTAGGATCAACAACACAGTTCCATGATGACTTGAAAAAACATTCATCAAGCATTTCTTGCCATTTGATAAGACAGAATTATTTGGTGTTGTTTCTTAGTATATTTTAAAAATAAATATAAAAAAAGGAAATTGAAGTTTTTTATACTGGAAGAACATTATTATGAATAAATTATTGCAGCTGCTAATCTGTTAATTCTGTGATTCAAAAACGGAAATACCAGTGATGATAGTGTTGTTACTGAAATTTACTTGGCTTTCTAAACAAACAGCATAGTTAGGTCTTCGAACAAGATAGATTCTCTTAATTGCACTAGAAGACAGGTATTTGGCTCAGGTATGCCATTTCTTGAAGGCTGGCCACCACATTTGCCTGACAATTGCCACCCTAATTGCTCTGCTTCTTCAGATTCCCTCTTTTTCCAGCAGGCAAACAACAAAGCTTTATTTGTGCTTGGAAATACATCAAACCACTCTAATGAAACTTCACTTTTCAGAAGTACTGTCAAAAATGTAAAAAGTGAGTTTCTTCTCTTAAAAATGAAAGATGGATAGATGTAAGCTCAAGTAGTAAGAGTGAAGAGTGCCTAGCCTTTCTTTTGCTCTTCAGCTCCATTTCCAAAAACATGTTCTTTTTATATCTGATACAATCTGAAAACTCTCTAGAGAAAGAGAGAGAGAAAAAAAGAATAGCTTCATTTTTGATACTATAAAATTTTCTTGAGTTTTTCACATTTCTGCCTGTTTCTCAATGCCTGGAAAAATTTAAGTCTTTAATATTTAATTTATAGCACATTTTTAGCTATATTTGTAACAAAGAATGTTCAAAAAATGAATTACATATCAACTATGGTCTCAGTAAGTTATATTTTAAAATAAAATATTTTAGCAAAAAATATAAATATAAAACATAATAAAAATGCATGTTCCTAAAATACTTAGAAATTCCAACCACTAAATACCAGTATAGAGTACGTATACTGGGTTTCAGTATTTCAATTTGCTCCCCAAACTTTAGAAAGTATATGTTAATATGTAAAAATGTTTATACTATAATACTATATGTGGTCTCTGTATATGAAATTGAATATGTGCATGTGTTAGTCTATAAAACTTAGTTTAAAATAAAATGTAAAAATACTACTGTCTTTCCAAAATAATTCAGAATCATGAAAGGAAAAAAAAAGACCAGTCTATATAGTTCATATGAACCACATTTTTACCTTAAGTACCTCTTTGTAGCTAATTTCCTAATGTTATTTTTGCAGTCACACTTAATTCAAATATAAAGTAGTTTCCACTCATTAGTTAAGTAGTGGACTGGTCTCAGAATGCACACTTTTAATTCATCCTTGGACAAAGTTACAAATTTTTACATGTGACAGATATTTAGAGTTGCTTAAACAAGTCAAAGCTTGATTGAAAGTTAAATTCTCACACGTCACTGGCATGTTCACAAAAATCAATATGGAAGAGTC
Source organism: Macaca thibetana thibetana (assembly GCF_024542745.1). NCBI lineage: Eukaryota > Metazoa > Chordata > Mammalia > Primates > Cercopithecidae > Macaca > Macaca thibetana. The sequence continues at coordinate 47,136,455 of NC_065582.1, read as the reverse complement.
AGGGAATGTTCTTGAATAAGACAGAAATGGGCAAGAATCCTGGAAATGCCATAAAGAACACAAAGACAAACTATAGGTGGCCAGTCTCCAGCCCAGGTATAGAAAATTAGACAAACAGAGTTGCAGGAATGTTGGTTAGCAACAAAGTGCAGTCACTATGTTAGAATGAGTGCTGGGCATGGAATGTGTGATCAGTAGATCTGGTTGAGAGGCAAAACTATCACCACTGAACCCTGTATCCTTGGGCAGCAAGTTAATTCCTATAAATTTGGAGAAAATAACACCTACCTTATAGAACAATTTTAAAAACAGAACAATGTTCATAAAAATTTGTAAAATATGTATTGATGTAAGCAATGTACCTATACTTTGCAAAATACTAAACAAATTCTTATATTTATTGATACAAATAAGATGGAATTTCTCACCAAGGATGAATTCCAACTGTGGTTCATTTGGAGTCTTCTGGATACCTATAAATAATAGATGCAAATTCAGCTTTAAAAAAAATCAAATTATCAAGAATATGTCAATATATATTACTATGCTTCATCGTGACCAGAATGAATAAATACAATATTTGGCAGAATGAATAAACTTGGTTTATCAGGCCTATAAATAATCAGTTCTCAGGGCAGGGCATAATATTTGTTGCAGAACTAGATGTGACTTAAGATTTGATTGGTCATTTTATCTCTATGGTTATAAAGAAACCAAGAAATGTTGTTTTTGTAAGCCATGGCAAACAGAAAACATATTTTACAACTGTGTTTCTTTTGGATGCAATGTAGACAGAAGTGGATCCTTCATAAAGAACCCCCTTACCAAAATACTCTCTTAAATGGATTTTTTCCAAGCCACTCTGACCTGCTGTAAATAGTAAATCAATAACAAAAAAGATATCTTCAGCTAGGTTATGATGGACATTATAGTGCTGGTTGTTCTACTAATTTAGTAATAGCTCAAACCAACATTTTATAAAATGTTTCCATTCTTTCGGTCAGCAATGTTTAAAAAATATAACAAGATGGCTAAATAATTTAGGATGAACTAGGAGGGAAAGTGAGTCTGGGGACAAAGGTATGGAAATGGAACCATCTAATGGCTAGAAGGTAGAGTGATCAGATTATGGGAAGTGATATGGGTAGATGCCTGAAGACCACACACAGTGTAGAAGCTTCCTAAACAAGAGTGGATGACTGATGTATGAATGGGATGCCATTTGTTACAACTCAAGGGTGGCCAAATAAGTAAAACTAACATGTATGGAAAAGTAAACTATTTGGCAATAAATGAAAGAATATTATACAAATCCTTTCCTTGCTTATTTTTGCTGGTGCATTCGTCAGATACTATTTAAATTTACTGGCATTTGGTCACTAATACATTTTAAGAATTACCCTTTTGTATAAAAATTAACTGCTTTTTATTCACAGTTATTTATTTATTTACTTATTTATTTTTGCACAGTAACTGTATATTTTTTTCTTCTGCTGACATTTAGCAATTGCTTTGGTTAACAATTTTTAGATTTTTCAAGAGAGGTTAAAGTGACAATCATTAGGTAGGCTTTTGTGAACTTGAAATGTCTGGGTTTTTTTAAAAGGTCATTAACAATTAACTCTGCTTTAAACATTGACAACCAAATTTCTCAAAAATGCCTCCAACCAACACAATTTTCTAAAGATTAGCTTTATAATGTAAATTAAAAGAGAAGGTTAGGCATATATTGGCCAGTGTTAAATAATTGGACTATAGGAATCTTCTGAAAAGAAAAGAAAAAGGCATAATTCATGCTGAACAATAAAAACCAAACCCTAGAATTTTAAATATAAAAGCAAACATACAATTCTTCCAATGATTTTAATTACTTGAGTAATAAAAAATGAATTTTAATGTTCACATGCAAACTTGACCAAATCTCCACTGGCTCTATATTTGTGGCTTAGTGCTCTTTGGTATGGCAGTGACAGTCTAAATTTCCAGTGTAACCATTTTTTTCTTAATGCTTTCAACTTAACTTCCTTTTGGGTTTAAAGAGAGAATTTCTACAGTATAAAAAATATTCCCATATAACATTATATAAATACCAATAGAAGTTATTATTAGAAAGTATTAGTGTCTAGAAGGTATACTTAAAAAGTATTAGGCTCTTAATATATATTCAAGAGCTTTGGTCTTGTTACTTGATATTTAACCATTTCATGGATCATCATCTATCTTACCCAAGATAAAAGATGAGAGGCATATCATACACTCACACCACCAAGGTAAACAGTGCAAAGGAAAAAATATTTAGGTAATTTCATGCCATTTGTTAGAACCGAAGTTCCTATGAATCTATGAATACATATATATACGTGTATGTTTCGTCAACCCAATTTGCATCTTTAGATGCAAAAACAGGGAGGGATACACACATACTTACTTGTGAACTGACAGTCCCCGGGATCACTGGCCTGGGCTGCAGGAAGAAAGTGCTGCCCTTCTTCTGATGCCCCTTCCTCTTTAATTTCCATGATCAACCTTCACAGTTTTAAAATTTTCCAAATGTTCTTGTCCAAATGTCACTTCCAGTGATTTCTGGTTTAATGTAGATGTATCTTCACACTAAAGATCTGATATCCCACTCTGAAATTCTGTACCTAGGAAACATCAAAAGTTAAAATTTCAGTCATATTGGAGTTCAGTACAAAGCTAAAAATTAAAGGTAGGTAGAGACTGCAACTACATTCAAATAAACTTTCTTCCTGCCTACTCCACTCATACTTTCAGGACCATTCCACACAATTAATGCATCATAAAGTCTAGGTTTAATAGGTATTCTCAAGGCAATTATTACATAGTCATATGAAAGATTTCTAAAACATGACAGGTATATTATTTCTCTTCTAGTTCATTCTGAAAGATAGCAGATAGCTGTAGAGGCTGCTAAATTAGTATAAAACCTAATTTAGCAGCAAGAGCATGTAGCATCTTGTCAAGACATTACCATGTTTTGGCAAGGTGAATATTACTATCGTTCTTTCCATTAGAATTGCCCTTTATGCTCATCTCTCCATCCACCCTTGTTAGGACATTATTACTGACCACATAAAAAATAATTTGGCATCACATTCTTCTTCCAAGATGAGCCAATAGGTTGTACAGGAGAGTTTCCAACCTCATTACTATCCATGGAGTCTTTTGCTGCTCTGCTTGATAAAGGTGTAATTGTTTAATGATCATGGTATATGCTGAAAAGAATGAATCATCCTTCTAAAAAGCTAAAGCTCAAGGGGAAATGAAAGCAATGGAAAAATTGATGAAAATTAGCATGAGGAAAGAAAGACTCTCCAAGAATTTAATACTCTGTCATAGAGACAGCCTCAAATACTTACAAATTCATTTTGATATTTAGCATGATATATATGACCAAGAATAAATTTTTTACAAAATCAATGTTGTTTTAAATCAAGTTACCAGCTGAATTAAAATGTTTAAAACTATTTAAATATCTGTCCAATGCCATGTAATGAGGTAGCAGTAGTCAAGTTTGGTTTGGAATATTAATAAGGTCTCAAACTTCACAAAGCCACAGCCTCACTCTTTGTGGTTCTTGGTAAAGTGGTTTCATTTATAATTCAGCTGTAGTTTGAAAAAATCTGGCAGAAATTAAATTCAAAAAGTTTCTTGAATTTTTACAAAATAGTAGAATAAAATTATGGGTAAATACATATTGGCTTCTAAGGATGCAATCAAGAATATTTCTGGGGATAGAAGGCTATTGCACCATCAATTAGACCAAATCCATCAATTTAAAAATTATGTTTTGAATTAATAATAAAGCTTGAACAACGATCATGCTTCCTAATTTTTTTTTACCATTAAATTTAGAAGTCTTTTCTGATAAGAACACACACACACTTCATGGCACCACGTTCTTCCAAAGACCTGTGACAAATGCTAACAGTGAGATAATATCTGTAGCAGACTGCAAGGCATGTGTGACTTGGACGTGAGGACTACATAATTTGTTAACTTCACTATATTTCTTGACCAAAGACTCAATCCACAATCCTGATCAGTCATCTTCAAATGCGAAAAGGAGGCAGTATGATGAATCCTAGCAAAATAACACCTCAGCACACTATAGGTGAATAATTAATGAAATAAATGTCTAACTCTGTGTATTGGTATATGTGTACTTGTATAATTTGAGGATGGTAGGAAAAGACTGATGTAAGATGTCTACAAAGGCTCATTAATGTGGTCCAATTTTAAGCATACTACCCATGCAAAACTAATTCGCTAAGTGAAAATAAATTCAATTTTAGAGAGAATGAAGTTAAATACACAAAACAAGAATTATGAGATAACCTCTTGATATTCGTTTATTTTCACTGACAACAAACTTAAGATTTGGTACTTGTTATCCAAGCACACACTTCAGAAGAAATTAGTCACAAAGCTCATGAAAGTAACTGCATTTTTAGCTGTTAAATAGAGCATTTACCTATGGTTATAACATACAACAGTTTATTTTCTGTGCCTACTTGTAAAATTTTTTCCACAATAATAGATTGTGGTTGTTGTATACCACAAGCATGTTTAAAAGAGATAGCTTTTAAGCATAGTTCTACTCAGGCCAGTTCTCACATCTTTTATCTTACTCAGAAGAGGTACAAGCTGAATGGTCATCGTACTCATAAAATACTCTTGGTTCTCTCACCCTCCCCCAGGGACAAAAGATGATTGGTAGTTATAGTTCAGTTATGTTTAATTGAACAATATTTCTTACTGACCACTACAATAACAGATATTTGTTAATATTTTGTACACCTCACAGTATAAATGGCAATCTGACAGACACACAAAATCATGTAAGAAGGTTATTATTAAGTAGGAAGACAAAACTAACAACACACATTGAAAAATTGGAGACATTACATAATGAGGGGGCAAATGTGATGCGCTCAACATTAGTACAGTTCTGTTCCCTCACTAGTGACAGGTAAATCAAGTAGCATCTTCGTATCAAGATAGTGTTCTGGTGGCAAATTGCAGGTACAGGAGATTGGTGTTAAGGAGAATGCCCTTAGTTGTTATGGTTCCCTTTTAATAGCATAATTCAGGGACAGTGTTGTATACCAGAGTTCTCATCAAATTTGAGATTTTTAAAAAATGGAAATAGAGATTAAAAGAAATAAGAAAGATAAAGGGATTAAAATAAAAATTACAGAAGATGAAAGGAGCAATAAGAGGTGTCAGATTTCTTAGTGATTACATGTAAAAAGTTGTAATGAGGGCAATCACTTTGCAAATATTAAATAATGCAACTTATTTACCTCACAGTCATCTACAGAGACCAAGACATGTTATTTTTTAGTCCAGTATAGAAAATGGCAAAACAAGTTGTGCTAACAAGGTGTGCTAAACCCTCTACCTTTCCTTTAGTGAACTACAGAGATGTACCTGAATGGTCAAATTCCAAAATTTTTACATAATGAGCTGAAGACACTCTTGAAATCCATGAAGTTGGAATCAGAGGTAGACAAAGACAGGTAAGGGAGACCAAGTCAGGGTTCAGGGAGTGGTGCTCCTCTCTAGGACTTTAAATCCCAGAAGGGAGGAGAACTTACTGGTGGATGGCAAGTGGATGTCCTGTCTCCATTGCAAATATAGGAGGAACCATCTTTCAGGTTGTTCCTGTGGAAACATTGAACTTTCTACTGGGAGTGGAAGAGAGCCCAAAAAGCAGATGGGCAGAGGGACACGGCCTCAGTTTAAACCCAGCGTTTCCCTCTGCTCCTCTCACTCGTGGATGAACCTGAGAAAAAACTACTGGCTCTCAACGTGTGGATAAAAAGGAACCTAGCACATGTTTCTTATAAAAGGGATATGGTGACCCTGCAGCAGAGGTTATAGTGTTGGCTTTCTAGGCCAAGAAGCGGATAGAGGATATGGCCAAAACTCAGTAGGTTTTCTCTGCCATCTAGAGACAAGATGAGGCCCAGTTAATCAGAAAGCATGAGAGAGGACAATCCATGTAGCAAGGGTATCCAATATTTTGGCTTTGATGGGCCACATTGGAAGAAAAAGAATTGTCTTAGACCACACATAAAATGGACTACCAGACAGCTGATAAACTAGGGGAAAAAAACACCAAAAAAAACTCATAATGTTTTAAGAAAGTTTACAAATTTGTGTTGGGCCACATTCAAAGCAATCCTGGGGCCGTAGGTTGGACAAGCTTAGGCTACAGGTTACTCCAGCCAGATGGGGGAGCAGTGACTGGGCCAGGATTGCTGTGTCTCAATGGAGGATAGCAAGTATCCACCCAGTAACAGCATGAGTCCAACGAGTTCCATTTGTCCCCTGCCACATGGTCATGTGAGACCCTTTTTCTCACACGAGTGACACTATCTTAGAAAAAGAAGCAGGGAAAAGGGGAGTTAGCATAAAGATACTAAACACAAGTGTTTTCAATAGTAGTGAATAGAAAGTTAAAAACTTTTATTCATTTACTTTTGTTTCGTTTTGTTTTGTGCTCTCATTTAGTGAGTGCTTATTATGACCAAAATATGAAGAAAAAAAAGTCCTTTCAATAAGAATGAAACTTGCCATTCCCACCACAAATTTATTTTTTTCCTAGTTAAAATCACTTTTAATGAAATGTTTAAAAAATCCCTACATAGTTCTCCCTTTAAGATAAAAAAAAAGTACAGGAATTTATTGGGGGGCACGGGAGGGGGGGCCAAGATGGCCAACTAGAAGTAGTGGTGATCAGAGGCTTTCATCTAAAAGAAGCAAAAGAGCATACAAATCCTGCACCAGCCACCAAAGTATCCAGTTCTGTCATCGGGACTGATAGGCGGCTGGCATGACCCAGAGAGAAAAAGGAAGAGCAGTGTGGTGTGGCTGCCTACCTGAGAGCCACACAGGGCAGGGGAGCCCCCACACCCAGACAAGGGAGGCAGGAAGTAAGTGTGCTACCCAGCCTGGGGAACCTTGATTTTTCCAAGGAACTGTGCAACCCATAGATCGGGAAGATCCCACTCATGAACCCATGCCACCAGGGCCTAGGGTCCCAACCACAGAGCCACGCAGATTCTCAACAGCCACTTGACTGGAATCTGCTTAAGTCTGCCAAGTTTGTGGGGGGAGGGGCGGCATCACCACTGCTGCTGTTGCTTGCTGTCTAAGCCTTATGAGTTCCTTGGGGGAGGGGCAGCAGCCAACATTGCAGCTGCTAGCTACCTAACACACTAAGCTCCCTCTGGGGAAGGGCGGCAGCCATCACTAAAGCTCCAGGCCACACTTTTCCGTTGCTGAAGCCAGGGAGGCTGGATGACTGGGTCCCAAGAGGTATTCCCCACAGCCCAGCCACCAGCTATGGCAGACTACAGCCAGACTGCCTCTTTAAGCCAGACACTGACCCATCCCTCCTCACTGGGCGAGGCCTCCCTACACTCCAGCCAGGGGCTCAGGGACAGAACTCTGATCTCCCTGAGCCTGAGCCCCTAGAGAAAGGGGTGGCCATAGTCTCTGTGAACCAGCAGACTTAGTCTTTCCTTCCGCTAGCTCTGAGGAATCCAGGCAGCCCAGAAGAGCAGGTTTCCCTCCAGTGCAGCACATCCCCTCCACCACAGGACAGCGAAAGTGCTTTGTCAAATGGGTCCTGCTTCCCATGCCACCCAACTGGGTGAGACCCCCACAGGGGTCATCAGACATCCTATATGGGAGCATTCCTACTGGCATCAGATCAGTGCCTCTTGAGGTCAGAGATCCCAGAGGAAGGAGCAGGTACCCATCTTTTCTGTTCTCCAGCCTCCTTGAGTGACATCTCCAGGTGCAGGAGCAAACCAGATGAATAGGGCCTGAAGTGAACCTCCAGCAAACCACAGCAGCCCTACAGAAGAGGGAGCTGATTGGTGAAAAACAAACAAAGCAACAACAGCAGCATCAACAAAAATGTCCCCACCAAAACCTCATCCAAGGGTCAGCAGCCTCAAAGATTGAAACTAGACAAACTCATGAAGATGAGAAAGAATCAATTAAAAAAAAAAAAAAAGATGAAAACCCCAAAGGTCAGAGTGCCTCTTCTCCTCCAAATGATAACAACACATCTCCAACAAGGGCACAGAACTGCATGGAGGATGAGATGGATAAATTGACAGAAGTAGGCGTCAGAAGGTGAGTAACAACAAATTTCACTGAGGTAAAGGAGAATGTTCTCCAAAGACAAAGAAGCTAAGAACCATGATAGAATGTTCACAGGAGCTGCGAACTAGAATAAACAGTTTAGAGAGGAACATAAATGACCTGATGGAGCTGAAAAACACAGCACAAGAACTTTGTGAAGTATACACAAGTATCAATAGCCAAATAAATCAAGCAGAATAATTTCAGAGATTGAAGACTATCTTGGTGAAATAAGACAGGCAGACAAGACTAGAGAAAAAAACAATGAAAAGGAACCAACACAACCTTCGAGAAATATGGAATAAAATTTTCAAGAAATATGAGACTATGTAAAAAGACTGAACCTACAACTGATTAGAGTACTTGAAAGAGGGAGAATGGAACCAAGCTGGAAAACACACTTCAGGATATTATCCAGAAGAACTTCCCCAACCTAGCAAGACAGGCCAACATTCAAATTTAAGAAATACAAAGAAACCTACTAAGATACTCCATTAGAAGATCATCCCCAAGATACATAATCACCAGATTCTCCAAGGTCGAAATGAAGGAAAAATTATTAAGGGCAGCCAGAAAGAAAGGGCAGGTCACCTACAAAAGGAAGCCCACCAGACTAACAGCGGACCACTCAGAAGAAACCCTACAAGCCAGAAGAGACTGGGGGCCAATATTCAACATTCTTAAAGAATTTTCAACCCAGAATTTCATATTCTAATTTCATATTCATGTGGCTTATGAAGCCAAACTAAGCTTTGTAAGCAAAGGACAAATAAAATCCTTTTCAGACAAGCAAATGATGAGGGAATTTGTCATTACCATGACCGCCTTACAAGAGCTCCTGAAGGAAGCACTAAATATTGGAAGGAAAAACCAGTACCAGCCACTGCAACAACATACCAAAATATAAAGACCAATGACACTATGAAGAAATTACATCAACTAGTGTGGAAAATAACCAGCCAGTTTCATAATGACAGGATCAGATTTATACATAACAACATCCACCTTAAATGTAAATAGGCTAAATGTCCTTATTAAAAGACACAGACTGGCAAATTGGATAAAAGGTCAAGACCCATTGGTGTGCTGTATTCAGGAGACCCATCTCATGTTCAAAGACACACTTAGGCTCAAAATAAAGGGATAGAGGAAAATTTACCAAGAAAATGGAAAGTGGAAAAAAGCAGGAGTTGCAATCCTAGTCTCTGACAAAACAGACTTCAAACCGCCACAGATCAAAAAAGACAAAGAAGGGCATTACATAATAATAATTCATTCAACAAGAAGATCAATTTAACAAGAAGAGCTAACTATCCTAAATATATATGCACCCAATACAGGAGGACCCAGATTCATAAAACAAGTTCTTAGAGAGTTACAAAGAGACTTATGCTCCCACACAATAATAGTGGAAGACTTTAACACGCCACTGTCAATATTAGACAGATCAGTAAGACAGAAAATTAACAAGGATATTTAGGACTTTAACTCAGCTCTGGATCAAGTGGACCTAAGTTACTCTCCATCCCAAAATAACAGAATATACATTCTTCTTACTGCTACATGGCACTTACTGTAAAATCGATCACATAATTGGAAGTAAAACACTCCTCAGCAAATGCAAAAGAACTGAAATCATAACAGTCTCTCAGATCACAGTGCAATCAAATTGGAACTCAAAATTAAGAAACTCACTAAAAACCACAAACTACGTGGAAATTGAATAAAATTGAACAACCTGCTCCTTAATGACTCCTGGGTAAATAATCAAATTAAGGCAGAAATCAAGAAGTTCTTTGAAACAAATGAGAACAAAGAGACAATGTACCAGAATCTCTGGGATGCAGCTAAAGCAGTGTTAATAAGGAAATTTATAGCACCAAATGCCCACATCAGAAAGCTAGAAAGATCTCAAATCACCACCCTAACATCACAAAAAAGAAATAGAAAAGCAAGAACAAACAAATCTAAAAACTAGCAGAAGATAAGAAATAACTAAGATCAGAGAAGAACTGAAGGAAAAAGAAACATGAAAAACCCTTCAAAAAATCAATGAATCCAGGAGCTGTGTTTTTGAAAAAAAAAATCAATAAAATAGATAGACAGCTAGCTAGACAAATAGAGAAGAAACAAATAGACACAGTAAAAAAAATGATAAAGGGGATATCACCATTGATCCCACAGAAATACAAACTACCATCAGAGAATACTATAAACACCTCTACCAGATAAACTAGAAAATCTGGAAGAAATGGATAAATTTCTGGACACATACACCCTCCTAAGACTAAACTAGGAAGAAGTCGAATCCCTAAATAGACCAATAACAAGTTCTGAAATTGAGGCAGTAATAAATAGCCTAGTAACCAAAACAAACCCAGGATCAGGCGGATTCACAGCTGAATTCTACCAGAGATACAAAGAGGAGCTGGTACCATTCCTTCTGAAGCTATTTTAAACAATTGAAAAAAGAAGGATCTCTTCAAGGAGAACTATAAACCGCTGCTCAAGGAAATACAAGCGAACACAAACAAATGGAAAAAGTTCCATGCTCATGGCTAGGAAGAATCAATATTGTGAAAATGGCCATACTGCACAAAGTAATTTTTAGATTCAATTCTATTCCCATCAAACTACCACGGACACTCTTCACAGAATTAGAAAAAAAAAAAAAAACTACTTAAAATTCATATGGAACCAAAAGAGCCTGTGTAACAAATATAATCCTAAGCAAAAGAACATAGTTGGAGGCATCACGCTACCTGATTTCAAACTATAGTACAAGGCTATAGTAACAAAAACAGCACGGTACTGGTATCAAAACCGACGTATAGACCAATGGAATAGGATAGAGACCTCAGAAATAAGACCACACATCTACAAACAACTAATCTTTGACGACCCTGACAAAAACAAGAAATGGGGAAAAGATTCCCTATTTAATAAATGGTGCTGGAAAAACTGGCTAGCCATATGCAGAAAACTGAAACTGGACCCCTTCTTTACACCTTATATAAAAGTTAACTCAAGATGGTTTAAAGGGTTAAATGTAAAACCCAAAACCATAAGAGCCCTAGAAGGAAACCTAGGAAATACCATTCAGGACATAGGCATGGGCAAAGATTTTATGATGAAATTGCCAAAACAACTGCAACAAAAGCTAAAATTGACAAATAAAATCTAATTAAACTAAAGAGCTTCTGCACAGCAAAACAACAACAACAGCAAAAAACTATCATCAGAGAGAATAGGCAACCTACAGAATGGGAGGAAATGTTTGTAATCTACCCATCTGACAAAGGCCTAATTTTCAGAATTTACAAGGAACTTAAACAAATTTACAAGAAATAAACAACCCCATCAAGACATTAAATGCCTTATACATGTAAAGATGTTTGGTAGCCTAAACAATTATTTATAAATTTCCTGTGAATAAATCACAGACATAAAATCTATAGATGAGCTAAACCTTTAGGGAATGCACACTTTGGGGCCATGGGGTGCACCACTCACATGTCCCATCAAGAGACCTGCTGTGAGAAATATGTGTGGCTGAGTCTTGAGCCTCCATGTCTGCAGAGTACTCCAAGGTCCTCAGGGAGGCTATGTGCTTCCTAGATTGTTCCCAGTGCCTACCCATGGCAGAAGTATTATAGTCAGGCCATTTCTGCCTGATGCAGGATTTTGCTAACAAGCAATCTTTGCTCTGGGGCTCCCCATCAGCTTGGCCAAGATTTCTTAAAGCTGTACTATAGTCTGAGGTTCTTCCTGTGTAATTCCCCTCCTTCCCTCTCTGTGCAGAAGTGTCATACAGGTGTATTACAGTCTGAAGATTCTCCTTCCCTGCTCTCTCACCTTTATCCTTCTCAAGTGTCTTCCCAATAAATCTTTTGCACTTCTCATTTCATCTTGGCATCTGTTTCTAGAAGACCCAAACTGACACAAACACTTAGTAAACGCTACTATGGGAATACGTTCCCTCTTTCATGGCTTCTTTCACATTTTATTAATTTATGTATCTATCTATATGTGTGATGTGTGTGCGTTTATTTGGGCTGATTCTTGACAGAACAGAAATTCTCAGACATGAACAAAATAATGCACAAACGCAAGAGTTTAACCAATTTTTCCTCCTATGAAGCAGCATACAAATAAGAAACTCTCTTGTTGGTATTCTCTACTGGCTACTAGCCAAGATTTAAAACTCTCTCTGAGTCAATTATGGAGTTGAGTTGATGACAACCTCTGATATCAAATATACAGAAGAAATGGGTCACATTACACCCAATGGCTTTCTACATCCCATTCTATCATCCTCAAATGCATCCCTAATTGACATACCTTCAAATTCTATGGGCCAGGTTTAAGTGCCACCTCATCCATGATGACTTCTCTTTCTTCAGCTGAAAGCAATATCATGCTCTCCTAAGTTCCCCTAATAACTTATCTTACATAATTTATTACTGCTTATTTTCTACTTTTTATATATATATATATATAATATACATTTTTTCCTCTGCATTTTTATAAAATAACTGTCAGAATGTAAATTTGTTTTTCTTTATTTCCCCATAGCAACAATATTGATTCCAATAAACACTAGATAAATCTATTCATCCATTTATTGTATAAACAAACATTTATTAAGAAGTCACCATGTGCAAGGCACTGAATATACAGAAATAAATAGCTTAGGATTGGTCTTTAAAAGAATTCAGTCTTAGTGGGAGGAAATCAAGTGAATAGTTACAATGGAATGTGATAACTGCCATGAAAGGGATATTATCAGAGTATAGGGCAGAAGGAAAGAGCACCAAATAAGGGCTCAAATAAATCAAAGATGACTGCATGGAAGAGGCTCCAGGAAATGAACTAGGCAAAGTTGAGAGTACTGGCAATTCCAGGCCAATGAAGCAGCAGGAATGAAAGATGTGGGAAAATAAGAATATGACAAGTCAGAGAACTGCAAATAGTTCAGTTTGGCTAAATACAAGATGTTGGTTTTGCTAATATCTTTTATCCTGTCAATGAAATTTTTTCATATGAAATATAATGGCTTATATGTAAAACAGATAAAAGCAGAGCTGCTCTGCTTGGGGTGGGTTGGGAAATACAAGTCCTATTAACCCCTGACTGTTATTCACTCCTTGCCCTCACTTTTTCTCTCACGGAGCTTTATAAATACCTTCTTAGAACTCAACTTGAAAACTTTGAGTACCCTTCTTTTTAAAATAAATACATTTTATTGTGTATATTTAAGATATGCACATAACGTTATAAGATACACATATATGACAAAATAGTTACTTTGGTGTAACAAGTTAACATATTCATCATCTTATACAGTTACCTATTTTGGCCCCTATGGCAAGAGCAGCTATAATCTATTCATTTAGCAAAAACACTGAATAAAATACTATTATTAACTACAGTCCTCATATTGTCCATTAGATTTGTGTGTGTATGGTGGTGGTTATTCCTTATATGAAATGAGAATTGCTTCCGGAGAAAAACTAGCAAGATAAGCAGAGATCAGAGAAAAAGCTTGAAGGCCAGACTAGAGAGAATAAGCTTAATTATGAGAGCAGAAAGAAGCCACATTAGATAAACTTAAGCAAGAGAGTGACATGATCATACATGAATTTTAGAAAGCCCACTAGAGTGTCAAAGTAAAGACTGTACTGAAAGGTAGTAGCTTGATAAGAAAATCAACCTATTCAGAGGTTATTTTAATGTTCAAGGAAAATAAAATAATAATGAGTGTTAAGCCAAGATAGAAGTAAATGATTAGAGAACAGAATCTAGATTCTAAGTTATTAAATAGAATTACCTGATGTTGGTGATAGAATTAGATGTGATATCAGAGTTGAATTCATGCAAAAGAGAAAGATCATGCTACCTAGTAAATTACATACCACTAACCTATCAGGAGAGAATAAAATAAAAGGAATTTTAGTCAAGGATAATTAATTTAGTTTTACTCATGTTGTTTCTGAGGTGCCTTAAAATAGAAACACACATAGGTCTAAATTTTCTGGAGAAATATTAAGGCTAGAGAAGTATCTTTGGTGAAGTGTATTTGGCTAATGGTTAAAACCAAAGAATTCATGAAGTCACCGAAGAAAATGCATATAGTGAGAAGAAGAGAGGGCTGAGAAATCAACCTTAAGGTGCAAAAATAATTTAAGGGGACGAGAAAAGAATTTGGTGGGAAAAGGCATGGTCAGTGACGGGAGGAGCGGCAGGCAGGAACAACAGAGGGAACAGTGTTATCACTCCACTTAGCTGATATTTCTCAAGCAGATAAGGCCACTGAGTTAAGATATAACTTTTTTTTTCTTAATAATTGGGACACGTGAGCACATTTAAATGCTGAAGTAACATGGCCAGAAAAGAGAGAGAGAGAAAAAAAAATAATTGAACATTAAGGAGATACAAGCAAGGCAATATCCAGTTGGTACAATCCACTATAATTAAAGAAAGGAAGGTGAGTAGCAAATGAAGCATCATCTGAAATTGATGATGCTCTTACCAATGGCTTCATTTTTTTTTTCTTAAATAAAAAAGAATATTTATGAACTCAATGTAGGAAAAGATTTTTCAACCCAACTTCAAAAGCATAGACCATAAAGAAAAACATGGGCTGGGCACTGTGGCTCACACCTGTATTCACAGCACTTTGGGAGGCTGAGGTTGGTGGATCATGAGGTCAGGAGTTCAAGACCAGCCTGGCCAACATGGTGAAAAGCTGTCTCTACTAAAAAATACAAAAATTAGCTGGCCATGATGGCATGCACCTATAATCCTAGCTATATGGGTGGCTGAGGCAGGAGAATTGCTTGAACCCAGGAGGCGGTGAGCCAAGATTGTGCCACTGCACTCCAGCCTGGGCAACAGAGCAAGACTCCATCTCAAAAAAAAAAAAAAAAAAAAAAAAGATGAATAAGTCTGACTACTTTAAAACTAAAATGTTCTGTGGGCAAAAGATACCATAAAAAGTGAGAAAACAAACCACAGACTAGGAAAATGTGTTTGTAACATAGAAGGTTCCGGTTTCCATTTAGGATGTACAAAGATATAAAGAATGACTCCAACCCTAACTTCAAGAAAAACTTAAATGATGCACAAAATCATAAGTTTTCCTTAACTAGTAAAACAGATGAGGTCTCAGGGCAACCAACTAGTTGGATATCTAAGGAAATTTACATGTCTCCGTGGAGCAGAGCATGGTAGGAAGAGATGTCAGGCCTTAAATTAGTGTGTTCTCACACTGCTAATAAAGACATACCTGAGACTGGGTAATTTATATAGAAAAGAGGTTTAATGGACTCACAGTTCCACATGGCTGGAGAGGCTTCACACAATCATGATAGAAGGCAAAGGAGAAACAAAGGCACATCTTACATGGCAGCAGGCAAGAGAGAGCTTGTGCAGGGGAACTCCCATTTATAAAACCAACAGATCTCATGAGACTTATTCACTACCATGAGAACAGTATGGGGGAAACTGATCCCATGATTCAATTATCTCCACCTGGCTCTGCCCTTGACACATGGGGATCATTACAATTCAAGGTAAGATTTGGGTGGGGACACAACCAAACCACATCAGACCTCAAAAAAGCTGGTAATAAGAATTCAGTCAAAATACATAATGTCATCTGTGGGCTAGCATGAGAATATAACACTCCTGAGAATCTTTACTCAAGAGTATTCTGCACTAAAAGGTCTTCTTTATGGACCTCACCCAAATGCTCATGAAAATGACTGGAAGCAGAGTAGGTGCCTGGAGAAAGTGTCCCTTTGAGGTACATGCCTGCTGAAGGGCAGCAGCAGTCATTGCAAGAAATGTACAAAGACCCACTTGGATCCTCTTTCCTACAGAACAAAAATGGCAGACCCTGTTGACCGTAGGTGAAGACTCATTGAAATTAGCAAGGGAGGAACAGTAAATCTTCCTGGGATGAGACCATTAGAGATCCCCTGATCCTTTATTACTATAGAGTGACCGGATCACTGAGAAAGTCCCACCCCAAGACCCAAGAACATAGGGCTTGTCTACAACCAAGCATGAAAGATGAGGACAGAGAATGCCTCTGCCCCCACCACCAGGAAACAAGTGACAGAAGGCTACCTCCCACCAGAGGGGGCATGCGAGCACAAATAATGAACCTCTCTTAGGTAGAAACTTCCAAGAAAGCTTAAAGTAGAGAGTGGAGAGTGGAGAGCAGTCTCCAGCCATCCAAACTGCACTCTAGGCACAATTTAATATTAAAGTAGAATAAAGAGAGGAGGAAGAAGAGAATAAGATAAAGGAGAGGGAGAAAGAAGAGGAAGAAAAGGAAAAGTGGGGTAGAAGAGGAGAAGGATGAAAAAGTGTCAAAAACAAAAGCAAAAAATAATATGTACATATATACCAAGAGACCCAGACTCAGATATTACCCAGGTATTAGAACCAACAGAAAGGGAATATGCTAAAAACTCTAATGGAAAAAGTGGACAAGTTGCATGACCAGATAGGGAATTTTAGCAGAGATAGAAGCTATAAGAAAGAACAAAACCAAAATGCTAGAAATGTAAATAAAATATAATAACAGAGATAAAGAATGCCTTTGACAGGCTCACCAGTAGGTTTGACACAGGCAAGAAAATAATCAGTGAACTTGAAGGTAGGCTAATAGAAATTATCCAGACTTATACATACATTTGAGTTCCTTGTAGATTCTTGATATTAGACCTTTGTCAAATGGATAGATTGCAAAAATTTTCTCATTCTGTAGGTTGCCAACAAACAACCCCATCAAAAAGTGTGGGCATAGGATATGAACAGACACTTCTCAAAAGAAGACATTTATGTGGCCAACAAACATATGAAAAAAAACCTTATCATCACTGGTCATTAGAGAAATTCAAATCAAAACAACAATGAGATACCATTTCACACCAGTTAGAATGTTGATCATTAAAAAGTCAGGAAACAACAGATGCTGGAGAGGATGAGGAAAAATAGGAACACTTATACCATTAGTGGGAGTGTAAATTAGTTTGACCATTGTGGAAGACAGTGTGGTGATTCCTCAAGGATCTAGAACCAGAAATACCATTTGACCCAACAATCCCATTACTGGGTATATACCCAAAGGATTATAAATTATTCTATTGCAAAGACACATGCACATGTATGTTTACTGCAGTACTATTCACAATAGCAAAGACTTGGATCCAACCCAAATGTCCATCAATGATAGACTGGATAAAGAAAATGTGGCACATATACACCATGGAACACTATGCAGCCACAAAAAGGAATGAGTTTATGTCCTTTGCAGGAATATGGATGAAGTTGGAAACCATCATTCTCAGCAAACACACACAGTAACAAAAAACCAAATATCATATGTTCTTGTTCATAAGTGGGAGTTGAACAATGAGAACACATGGACACAGGGAGTGGAACATCACACATCAGGGCCTGTCAGGGGGCGGAGGGCAAGGGGAGGGAGAACATTAGGCAAATACCTAATGCATGCGAGGCTTAACACCTGGATGATGGGTTGATGGGTGTAGCAAACCACCATGGCACATGTACACTTATGTAACAAACCTGCACATTCTGCACATGTATCCCAGAACTTAAATTATAATTAAAAAAAAAGAAAAAAAAAAGATATTATCCAGACTTAAACACAAAGAGTGAAAAAGCACGATAAGCAAAAAAGCATAAAAGAGTATCCACAGTAGACTGTGGCAATTCAAGCAGTCTAGTACATATGTTATTTGAATCTTAGAAGAAAAAATAGAAAAGAGTAATTATTTGAACAGATAATGACTGTGAATTTGCCAAAAATACTGAAAAATATCAAATACAAGAACAAAACATCAAGATCCAAGAAACGTATAAAACATCAACAGAGCAAACATGCACACACAAACACATACACACCCCCCAATAATCAAGCATACCGAAACCCCCAAACCAAAACACTCCCACAAACATTATATTCCAACTACTGCAATTCAAAGATAAAATCAGGTGTGGCTTCAAAGCCAAAATGATGGTTAGATGTAAAGTGGAATTTTAGTTGAGAAACTTTTGAAGGCAGCTAGAGCAAACAAGCAAATTACATATAAAGTAACAAGGTAAGAAATACAGTGGAATTTTTATTAAAAACTATTTCAAAAGTTAATGAATTAACATCTTTAATGTTCTCAAAGACAACATGTCAACTCAGAATTCTATACAAAGTAAAAATAATTTTTAAAATTAAGGAAAAATGAAAGCTTTTATCCAGATAAACAAAACTGACAAATTCATTATCAGCTGACCTGCACTGCAAGAAACGTTAAGATGGCTTTTCATGATATAACATAGAGAGTATAACAACGGAGAGATGCTTGAATCTGTAAAGTAAATGAGCAGTATCATAAGTAATATAAAGGAAAGTAAATGTCAATTTCATCTTTTCTTGCTTTTAGCGATTACTAAAGACAATTGTCTGAGGCAGAGGTTGGCAGATGTTTTCTGTTAGGGACCACAGCGTAAATATTTTGGATTTTGTGGGCCATGTAGCCTCTGTCACAACTGTTCAATTATGCTATTATAGTGTGAAAGCAATAATTGATAATATATAAATAAATAGACATAATTGTGTTACAATAAACTTTATTTCCAAAAGTAATGGGTATTCTGGATTTGGCCTACAGGCCAGAGTTTTCCAACCATTTGTCTAGTGCAAAAATAGTAGCAGAGCATTATGTGATTATAGTACATATAAAAGGATGATATGAAACATCAATAGCAAAAATGATGAAAGGAAGAAATTGAAAGTATAGAGTATAGTTCTTATACTAAAAGTATAGTATACAATTATACAACTAAAATATTTGAAGGTAGACTGTGATTAATTAAACTGTATATGGTAATCCCTATAGTAACCACTAATAATTTCTTCAAACAAGTATACCTGATAAATAAATAGCAGACATGAAACAGTAACAAAAAAAATATGCACCTCATCTAAAAGCAGGGGGAAAGAATAACAGATGCAATAAATAGAAAGTAACTATCAAAATGATTTTTAATCCAACCATATCAATAATTATATTTAATGCAAACAGCTTCCCCCAAGACACATATAACACACACACACACATACACACGCACACACACACACACACACACCAATTAAAAGATAGAGATTGCCAGCTTGGATAAGAAAAGCAAAGCTGACTATGCATTTAAAATATGTGTCATATTGGCTAGGTGCGGTGGCTCATGCCTGTAATCTCAGCACTTTGGGAGGCCAAGGTGGGAGGATCACGAGGTCAGGAGATCGAGACCATCCTGGCTAACACAGTGAAACCCCGTCTCTACTAAAAAAATACAAAAAATTAGCCGGGCATGGTGGCGGTCGCCTGTATTCCCAGTTACTCGGGAGGCTGAGGCAGGAGAATGGCATGAACCTGAGAGGCGGAGCTTGCAGTGAGCTGAGATCCGGCCACTGCACTCCAGCCTGGGTGACAGAGTGAGACTTCGTCTCAAAAAAATAAAAAGTGTTATATTTAAATATAATTACATAGACAGGTTAGAAACAAAGAGATAGAACAATATATATGAGGCAAATGCTAGTCATAAGAAAATTGGTGTGGCTACATCAATGTCCAACAAAATAGATTTCACATTAAGGAATACTAACATGCACATTATATAATTATAAAATGGTTAATTCATCAAGAAGACATAATGATCTTAAATGTGAATGTACCTAAAAATTTGAAAATAGACAAAGCAAAAACTGACAGAAGTGAAATAGACAAATTCACAATACCTGAGGACAAAAGCATTCCTCTAATTGTCAGAGTAAACAGAAAATCAGTGAGGATATAAAATACTTAGACAACACTACCAACAACTTGACCTAATTGACACTTATAAAATGCTTTGCCTAACAATAGAATACATATTTTTTCAAAGTGCTTATGGAATATTCACTAAGATAGCTTCTATCCTGACTCATAAAAGAAACCTTAACAAATTTAAAATAAATGAAATCATAACAAGTGCATTTTCTGACCACAAGAAGATTCAGCTAGAAATTACTAACAATTTCAAAATATTTGAAAATTAAACAATATATTTTCAAGTAATTGATAAAGCAAAAAGTCACAAAAAACATTCGCATTTACTTGTATCAAAATAAAATCACTATACTACATATCAAAATATGATTGGAGGAAAATTTGTTGTATTAAATGTTTATGTCAGAAAACAAGGTCTCAAATCAATGATCTTTTACTTCATAACTACAAAAAATGCAAACTAACTCTAAAATAAGCAGGATAAAGAAAATAATCTGTGTCATAAACATAGCTGATGAAGATTTAGTTTCCAGAATATATTAATCATGTGAGCAAATCAATAAAAAAGTAAAAACAATAGGAAAAAGCTATCAAAATATATAAACATGTAATTCAAATATATTAAACATAAATTACCCAGAAACATATTAAATGATTATCAACTTCACTAGTATCAGGGAAATGTAAACTAAAACCAAATTATATATAAAATATAACCATCAATAAGTAAATATTTTAGTTTCAAAACCTCAAACATTGATGAAGATTTAGAGTAATATAAACTTTTATAAACTGCAGGTACTCCAACCACAATGAAAAATAATTTGGTGATATCCAGTAAAGTTAAAAAGTAATTTTACTTCTAAGCATATAATGTAGATAAACTCTTACAAATGCATATCAAAAGATAATTAGGAGAATGTTTATAGCAAATCAAGTTCTAATAAAATATTGAAAACAAGCTAATTGTCCATCAACAAGAAGGTAGATAATATATTGTGATTTATTCATTCTTTAGAGTAGAGAAAATGAGGAGCTCTTCATTTTATGAAGCAACATAGATAAACTTCAGAAAGTACTGAGAAAAGAGAAGTAGTGAGTGGCAGGAAGGCAGACAGAGAGAGAGAGAGGGTGGTACTTCAGACATTGTTAAACCCTGTAAAATAATACTCTTTGGTTCTACAGCTTGGTGCAAAAGTAATTGATATTTCTGCCACTAAAAATCATATATTGCACCAACCTAATATATTGCTTAAGAGTACATACACAAGAGATACATTACAAAGAAATTAAGGAAGTGCATGATTAACGTGATCAGGGAGGGGAACAAGTATTCTTCAACTGTATCAGGAAAGTTGTATTTCTTAAAATGGGTAATAGAAAAAATATTTTTCTTTATATCTGTTATGTTTTAAATACTCATTATGAATTGAACTAAAAAGAGGCAGAGTCATGTGTTGAGAAGAAATTCTGAAGCAGTACGGTACAAGCTTTGAGAAGAAAAGCAGAGTTTTGAGCTGGTTTCCATGAGCACTGGGTGAGGAAACAAGCAAGCTATGGATCTGGCGGGGCTTGGAGACCACAGATTTGTGGGGGCCTCAGTCTGACTAGCTGAGAGGCTTTCTCCAGCAGTGCTCAGCAGCCTGGAGAAGAATGACAGTATAGTGGCCATAGTGTTGGGATTTTGCCTGCTAGTGCAGTGAGAAAAAAGTGAAGCACAGAATGTAGTATTCACAATGTGACCAAGGCTGGATTTGGAAGCCATTAAAAAAGAAAGATGTAATATATTTAATATATTGGGAGATGAGAGAAGTGTTCAGGTCTAAGTGATGAGAAGTGAGAAGTTCAGGGTACAGGCACAGAGTAAATAAGTGGCTGAAATGGAGTGGTGGTGTTAGCCTCTAGGGCCAGCAAGAAGAAACTATGCATCAAGGGTGTTAGATGAATAACTTGCATGAAAACTGAAATCACCCTGAAGGATCACAGTCAGGGCCTGAGGACTAGAGAAAGACTGTGTGCCTAGTAGAAAAGTCTGGAGGACCAGGAGTTTGAACAATAAGCATAATAAATAGGAGTGAAGATATATATAGCCAGGCATCTGAAATTGTAAATGAGATTATTACAACTTAAAGGGCATCTTGTGGCACTAGGAAAATGGTAACCCTGCCTCTGGGCTCTCTGATGCGTGGCCTGCCTACATGAGGGGAGGCAGCAAGGAAGCAGTCCTTATGAGAATAAAGCCAGGTTTCTATTAAGACAAAGAAACAAAGAAAACATTCCTCAAAGAAGTGGAAGGTGAAAGAGACTGTTTTTCATAGAAACAGAAGACTCCATGAACATTATTTTATATTTTAAAAGTGAGATGATCGGGAGAAGACAGTCATGGCCAACTAAGTCCGTAGCAAAAGAGGATAATACAATAGGGAAAGATAAATGAGAGAAAGTGCCTGGGTGTAGGTGGTGTCTCAGGATGACAGGAATGTGAGGCATCACATGATTAGCTATATTCTTGGATGCTGAATGGACCTCTGGTTAAATAGGTTTCATGGCCTGTGATGGCTGATGTCCAGGCAGGGAGTGATGGATGCTTGATGATGCTACACACCTATGGCTCTTGTTTTGGTTTCCAAACAGCACTTAGATATAAACTGCTGAATCAATTATTTCCCATCCATCTCCAAAAAAAAAAAAAAAAAAAAAAAAAGCACTGAGCAAGTCTCAGTTATGCTGATGACATAGCCTTTCAATAGTGAAGCATTAAACTTGTTCACATTACAACAATGTCGCAACATTTCTGAAGCCAGGAATTCATTCTAGTAATCTAGATATATTTCACAATGTCAAATCGCTTAAAAACCGTCTGCACACCTGCTGGAATTTGCAAGATAGAGTGTGAATGGACAGGATCACACCTAGAAAGTCTGGTTAAGTAAGGATCAGCCAAATGCTAAATAATGTCAAGAAAAGGTAAAAGCAGAAATACAATCCAGATGGGGATTTGCCTGTCTTTTCTGTTCTTTTCCTCTCGTTGGGAACAAGGAAAACTACTTTCACGGCTACCATCGTTGTAGGACAACTATATTCAGAATTTTGCAACCAGGCCCCTGTGCCCAGTAACAGGAATATATCCTGATTTAACATCATCCAAAAATAACATAATACACAAATACATAAATACATAAAGTTTCAGGAGAAAGTTCTCTTTGTGGAAAATTGCATAAATTGGCAAATTCTGTATTTTACCTGATAAAATAATCAAGCATGTATTTAAAGGTTAAAGGCATGCCTGGCTTCTCACGGAGACCCCTGACCAGGCAGCAGATAACTCCCGTCAGGGCAATGGATGTGCATGCATGGATGGGGAAATGTTTCTGCCCAGGAAAGCCAATTGCATCAGGAGACAATTGAATTCTCCAGGATGTCAGTACGGTTTTGCTAGCAATATTAAATTCAGTGAGGACCTGCTTTGTCACAATAAGAATAAAGATGAGAGTTGTCAAGGTTCCAGTATGATAAAATATCCTGAAGGCAACCAGTCCAGCTGCAGACTAGCATTGCAACTAGTTAATGATGTTCTCCTCTTTACCACGAGGAAGCAGCACTGACATTAAACAGACAGAGAAGACCCATGGATCTAGCAAGACCAAACAGTAATAGTCTGTAAGGGTACTGACACTTAAAATATGGTCCCTGGACAAGCAGCATCTGTATTACACAGAAGCTTACTAGAAATGCAGAACCTTGAGCCATACTCTAGACTTACCACATCAGAATGTACATTTTAGGCCAGGTTCAGTGGCTCACGCCTGTAATCCCAGCACTTTGGGAGGTCGAGGCAGGTGGATCATGAGGTCAAGAGATTGAGACCATCCTGGCCAACATGGTGAAACCCCGTTTCTATTAAAAATACAAAAATTAGCTGGGTGTGGTGGCACGTGACTGTAATCCCAGTTACTCAGGAGGCTGAAGCAGGAGAATCACTTGAACCCGGGAAGCGGGTTGCAGTGAGGCGAGATTGTGCCACTGCACTCCATACTGGCAATAGAGCAAGACTCTGTCTCAAAAAAAAAAGGAAGTACATTTTGGCAAAGGTGATTCTTATGCACACTTAAGCTTGACAAGCACCACATTAAGGCATAGAAGACCACTCAGATTCTAGGCTCATAAATCAAAAGGGATGAATAGGGAATTCTGCCAGATAAAAAGTCAATGTGGGCTACAGACCCATGTTTACTTAACCAGACTTAACCAGACTTTCTAGACTGTTGCCTGGAGCTGTCCTGGATTCTAGCCTGGGCTTCAGTCTCTCCAGCAATTGGTTCATGTCGTACCATCAGTACTTCCAGGCTGCTCAGGGTCTCATAATCTTAGTTCTCTCTTCCTGGTGCTGGACACTCACCTTCCCTCTCATTCCCTATAAGAAATTGACCTCTTTGTGATGGACTCTTACCATAGAGCAGCCCTGACCCAGCCTAGATTCTGTCCCCAGCTCTCACTCCCTTTCATCTTTGCTCTCCCCAGCCTCAGCTCTGCTGCCCAACTCCTGGCACCCCACTCAGCCCCTGGCAAGGACAGACCAAAGTACCTCTGGGACTAAACAGAGCCACTTCATGGTATGCCAAACTTAGGAATGTGTTGGAGGGTGGCAAGGACAGTTAGAGCACAGCTCACAATAATAACTAGTGTCTTAATGTCATCAAAGCGAGATCATCTAGAATTTAACAATTCACTAAAAGCAATGTGGGTTTTAGGACACACTGCAGTTCAAACTAGTGTGACATATAGAAGAATGCAGAGGGAGAGAGAGACCAGAGATAGAATAAATTCTATAAAATACCATTGACTAGAACATCACACTTCCCTTTCTTCCTTGGAAATACCGAATCAGGAGAGGTGCTACTAATATCCATCCATAATCTCCACAGAGTTCTATTTTTACTGCTGTTTTTGAAATTCATTTTAGTCAACAGTAGCCACGATTGTCTGAGGATGTTTATATGCCATGCTCTATGCTATCATTCTATATGCATTACATTAATCTTCATAACAAATTTATCATGTAACCAGCTTTCCAGATACAAAACTAAAGATTAAAAAGTAATTTCTTCCAGGATCCACTTACTAATTGGAGAAACATAGATGTGAACTGGAGTCTCCAGTACTAGAGCCCTTTCTCCTTTTCACACACAAAATTTTTCAAACTTCTATTATTTCTTGAGAAAGAAATTAGGGCAGAGGGATAGAAACAAAGAAGGAAGGACTAGAAGACATTTATCTTATATGTGCTGTTTTTAATTACATTTTTCTTAATTCTTAAAAATAACTCCCCCCCAAAAAAAGTATAACCTATCAATATAGCATTTAATATCCAAGTACTACAACCTATAGATAGAAAAGTGAAAATCAAAACACAACAGGCATATTTATGATCTTATTTATAGTATCCTGTGTGTTTGTGACATACTCATCTCTGGTTCTTTTACTGGTTCTTGATGCAAATATACTTTCTGTGGATAAGCAAGAATAAAAAAACTCAAGAATAAAGATTCAAAATCATTGGTGTTTGAACATAGTTTCCTTTTTTGTTGCTGTTTTTTATTTTTTGTTTTTTGTTTTTTTTGAGATGGAGTCTCACTCTGTTGCCCAGGCTGGAGTGCAGTGGCACGATCCTGGCTCACTGCAATCTCTACCTCCTGGATTCAAGTGATTCTCCTGCTTCAGCCTCCTGAGTAGCTGGGATTACAGGCACACACCACCATGCCTAGTTAATTTTTGTATTTTTGGTAGAGACGGGGTTTCAACATGTTGGCCAGACTGGTCTCAAACTCCTGACTTCAAGTGATCCGCCTGCCTCAACCTCCCAAAGTGCTAAGGTTGCAGGCGTGAGCCACCGCACCTGGCCTGAAAATAGTTTCTAATGATTGGATACATCCAGTTATCCAGACCCAACATTCTGATTACTTAACAAAGAGATAATAGTTTCTTTTATTGCTCCTTTAAATTATAGGATGGCCTTTTGGAGATCACAATCCCAGTCAAGAAACGATTCCAAATCACAATGAGTAATCCATGATCACTGGAACTAGCAAAATAGTGACAGTTAAAAGGACAGCACACAAAGCAGCAAGGCAGAGACCTCAGCTGAACAAACAGAAGCACTGTGCTTTTGATTCATTGTAAAGCAGAGATCAGTTCTGTTATTCACTCATTTCAAATTAGGATAAGAGTAATGTATATGAAGTAAAGGGGGGTGCTCTATCTCTGTGACAAGGCACCCTTTTTTATTATACTTTTAAGTTCTAGGGTACATGAGCACAACGTGCAGGTTTCATACATAGGTATACATGTGCCATGTTGGTTTGCTGCACCCATCAACTCATCATTTACATTAGGAATTTCTCCTAATGCTATCCCTCCCCCAACCCCCCATCTGCCGACAGGCCCTGTGTGTGATGTTCCCCACCCTGTGTCCAAGTGATTTCATTGTTCAGTTCCCACCTATGAGTGAGAACATGCAGTGTTTGATTTTCTGTCCTTGTGATAATTTGCTCAGAATGATGGTTTCCAGCTTCATCCATGTCCCTGCAAAGTACATGAGCTCATTGATGAGGCACCCTTAATTGTGACAACTCAAATAGTATCAGATCTGAATCAGAATTTGAATAGTTTCCAACAATGACCCGATGTCCTGAAGGGGAACACATGGACCCACTTTGGGAATGCAGTGAGTCAGCCATCTGACTCGTTAGATTTTGTTCTGTGTCATTCAGCAAAAGGGAAAGCATCCTGAAGAATTACAAAGTGAAGACAGAAACACCTGCTTGATGGAATCTCCATCTGCTCTTTGAAAGGGCTTGGCTAAATCTTTAAAACACGGGGGTAAAATGTTTTAAGAGAACGTAGAATTGAAGAGGTATTAAGAAACTGGTAGTCATCTCATGTTAAGTGATGGGAACACCAAGGCTCAGAGACAAATCTGAAGAGTTTTTCACGTATCCAGCTGACTAGTGGCCACATGAGGATTAAAGAGGCCTTTTGTTTTGATGTGAGCTTTTTACTCTGCTCTTCAGTGTGTGACACACTTGGTTGCTTCTCACATGTCATCAAAAGGATAGAAACTTTCACTGGATGTTCTAGAAAAGACTGAAACTTCATGGAAACTTTTTCTTCTATAAATACTTCACTCGACACATTGGACTTTGCCTGCTTAACAAAATCTTGTGAAACCTTGAACCCCAAATACTTGAAAAGATAAAATTGCTATCACACAGCAAAGGTTTTTTTGTTTGTTTGTTTGTTTTTTAAAGAACACGAGAGTTATATAACAGTTTGCTGGATGGATAAGGACTTTTCAGTGCCTTTCTCTGACATCTTCTGGAAATCTAAGTAAAGGAAAAGAATATATTGTCCACACTTAAGGTGACAGGACTTTTTCTGATACTTTTCTTCAAACAAACTGAAAATTCCAAATACAGTGACTTCTAGCTTCCTATCTCAGGAAGCAGAAATACATAAAGCAAATTATAATTTGACTGGAGATCCTTTTTTCGCATGCACCAAAGTAGAGGAATCTAAAGAAGTGTGGCCTCAGCACTGTCAGATGTTTCAAAATCCTTATGCACACAGCCACACATGTACCCAAGATTAGTTAAATACAAGTGCTAAAGCAAGACTTATGCACACAGCCACACATGTACCCAAGATTAGTTAAATAGATGTGCTAAAGCAAAACTAAAACTGAAGCTTCGATTGTATCCTCAGGACATTTTTAATGCAGACATCATCACACATTATTAATTCCAAGGGCTGACTGAATTCCTTATGATGACACATTTCAGGTTCAAATTAGTATTGACTAAATTATCTATAGTTTCTGATGATGGATTACTCATTTTATTTTGAAATTTAACATTTCAAAGTAAGACAGATAATGAATTCAATTAAAATTTTATCTTCTGCTTTTTATGATGGCAGGCAAGAATAAATATATATATGTGATTATTATAATTTCACTTTAGCTCTCCAGAGAAGTTCATTGAATGCCTGAGGTTATCTGCAAAGAATATAATATGACATAACTAAGTTTTCTCTTTCCCTATTGCCTACTGCATACACATAATGCATCTTAATTCTTTGTACCACAAGCAGTTTCCTTACTCTCCAATATGTACACAATCACGCAGTCTACCTTAAAATATTTATTCAATAATACTGCTCTACAGTGAGAATAAGAGAAAAAATGAAAAATAAAAATTTAACTGCTAAACTCGAACTGGGTGGAATATCTACAAGAAGAAATAGTGCAAACAATGAAGTTCCAGGCCATTGTTCCACCTGCAAATTCATTCAGCATTTCTCTGAGCAACTCATGGGACTAGAGGAAATCATGGACTGATTTAACAAATGCCCTGTGAAACATGGGTTAATCCTCTGTGATGAACTGAGGTATATGAAGGCTTGCCACTGAGTTAGTAGAAGGATATGAGCTCAAATTTTATGTAAAAGTATGATATGATTTATGTCACTGAAAACTGAAAAAAAAAAAAAAACATGTGTAGACGTTCCTTCTTCCTTCTCCATCTTCTTAATCTCAAGTAAAAGATCACCAGCTTTTAGGACTGTTTTGACCCTACATGTCAGAAGGGAGGAAATATCATGATTAATTCATGTCATATGAATTTATTGAGCACCTACTATATAGAGTTTATTGTTGTAAATAGAAATGTTTCATTCACATTCTGCCCTTGCCAGAGTACTGGCTTTCAATTTGTAATTAGCATAACCAACATAAAACTCATTTCTGCACACCTCCCATGCACCCTCCTAACCCCTGAACATTTTTACCACTTAAAACCCACTCCTTCTTTCCCCGTTCATGAACTACTCTGATAATTTCTTGACAAGCTTTTATTCCCTTCTCTAGGCAAGTTAATATGTTTGTTTTTGAATGACTGTTTTCTATTGCTTTGGTGTCTTTCCTGTATTCATTAACACTGTGTTAGTCTGCAGTGCTCATCTGGATCCCTGTCATGTCACATGGCGTTTATCATTATAGTAATTCAAAATGAGAGAGGTACAGCAAAGTGGTTGGGACCAATTATGGATCCAAACTGCCTAGGCCTTTTCATTTACTCTGGGACCTTGGGCAATTTACTTAGCCATACTGTCCCTTAGTCCCCTTACAATAAATTGGGAAAAATGGTAATATCTATTTTGGAGAGAATTCATACATGCAAAGTTGTTAATTGTTTTATTTCTAGCCAAGATGCATCAGGGCAGCTAAAAGCTATACCTCACACTGATTAAGAGTAAATACACTAAACAAGCTACCTAAAGACTCTAAAAAAATAAGTTAAACAGGAAAATTGTTGAAAGGAGTTAAAATTTGGAGAAGTTAACCTTAATACAGTGAATTTTTCATTTTCCTTCTTTGTTTTCTCATAGTTTTGATCAAAGAACAGTCCCCATTCTTTGACATGAACCACAAAATAATAAGAAATTGAAATCATATAAAGTTTTAAAACCACAATGGTATTTAACTAGAATTCAATAACAAAATATACCTGGAAAATACAAACATTTGGGAACTGGGAAACACACTCATATATCAGATTGTTGGATGCAGCTAACATGGTGCTCATAGAAAAATATAGAGTGCTTACATTAGAAAAGAAGTTTCAAATAAATGAGCTAAGCTTTGAAAATTCAAAATAGAGAAAATCTATGAAATCAACAATTAATTGTTTGAAAAGGTTAATTGATAAACCTCTACCTGGAATGACAAAGAAAGCAGAAAATATATAAATTACCAGTATTGGGAATGGAAGAGAGGATATCGATGTTGCATGAAGTCAGGGACCCCGAATGGAGGGACCAGCTGAAGCCATGGCAGAAGAACATAAATTGTGAAGATTTCATGGACATGTATTAGTTCCCCAAATTAATACTTTTACAATGTCTTCTGCCTGTCTTTACTGCAATCTCTGAACATAAATTATGAAGATTTCATGGACACTTATCACTTCCCCAATCAATACTCTTGTGATTTCCTATGCCTGCCTTTACTTTAATCTCTTAATCCCAACATCTTCATAAACTGAGGATGAATGTCGCCTCAGGACCCTGTGATGATTGCATTAACTGCACAAATTGTTTGTAGAACATGTGTACTTGAACAATATGAAATCTGGGCACCTTAAGAACAGGATAATGGCAATTTTCAGGGAACAAGAGAGATAACCTTAAAGTCTGGCTGCCTGTGGGCTGGGCAAGACAGAGCCATATTTCTCTTATTACTGAAAACGGGTAAGAGAAGTATTGCTGAATTCTTTCCCCAGTAAGGAATTTTAATAATTAACAGCCCTGGGAAAATAATGCATTCTCAGAGGAGGCCTCTGAAATGGCAGCTCTGGGGGTGTCTGCCTTATGCAGATGTAGATAGGGATGAAACATGCCCTAATCTCCTGCAGTGCCCCCAGGCTTGCTAAGATTAGGAAATTCCAGTCTGGCAAATTCTAGTCAGACTGGTTCTCTGCTCTTGAACCTTGTTTATCAATGACAATGCGTGCACAGCTGGACAGGGAACTTCATTAGTGATTCTAATTTCTCCCTGACCTTGTGATCTCACCCTGACCTCCTGCCTTGTGATCTGTTATTGCCCTTAAAGCATGTGATCTCTGTGACCCACACCCTATTCATATACTCTCTCCCCTTTTGAAAATCACTAATAAAAACTTGCTGGTTTTACAGCTCAGGGGGCATCATGGAACCTGCCGACATGTGATGTCTCCCCTGGACACCCAGCTTTAAAATTTCTCTCTTTTGTACTCTTTTCCTTTATTTCTCAGACCAGCCGACACTTAGGGAAAATAGAAAAGGACCCACATTGACTATCGGGGGTAGGTTCCCCCAATAATCATATAGACCATAAACGTTAATATGATAAGGAGATATTCTGATATTATGAAGGTAAACAAAAAAAACAGATAAAATTGACCAATTAATTAAATGACACAACCAAATTTCACTCAAGAAGAAATAGGTAACCTGAATAATTCTATGCCTTTCATAGAAATTGAATTTGTAGTTAAAAGCTACCAAGAAAACTGACAGGCCAGATCCTTAATCAGATAATGGGCATTGTGAATGATAAAATCCTTAATTATTTGCCCATCAAAATGAGAATAAGACAAGGATGTTCACTTTAATCTCTCCTGTGTACATCGGTGGTATGATGCCTATGCAATAAGGGTAACAAAAGAACAAAATAAAAGACATACAGATTGAAAAGCAAAAAAATAAAGCCATCACTGTTTGCAGACAACATAACTGTTTACATAGAAATTCCAAAATTTTCTAGAAAAAAAAGTTAGAAATAAGTGAGTTTATTATATACTATTTTAATTTTCAATTATACCAAAATAAAAGTAGGAGGGGGAGAATGAAGTACTTATATATCCTGCAAATGTTGATGAATGTTGAAAACATTATACTATGTGAAAGAACCATATACTGTATAATTCTATTCATGTAAAATGTTCAGAGGAGACAAATCTATAGAGACAAAAGGTAGATTAGTGGTTACTAGAGCTGGGGAAGTTGGAGCAAAATTGAGGTGATGGCTTTAGGGGCATAAGGTTTCTTTCTGAAAAAATAAAAATGTTCCAATATTGATTGTAGTGATGGTTTCACATACAATTCTGTGAATATACAGTTTAAACAATTTTTGTATTTAAAATTTTTATGGGTACATTGTAGGTATAAATGTTTGTGAGGTATCAAAACCTCATTATTTCATGATGTGAAATAATCACATCATGGTGAATGTGACATCCATCCCCTCAATCAATTATCCTTTGTGTTACAAATAATTCAATTACACTATTTTAGTTATTTTAATATATACAGTTAAGTTATTCTTAACCATAGTCACTCTATTATGCTATCAAATAGTAGGTCTTATTCATTCTTTCATAACATATATTTGTCTTTCTGAGGTTGCCTGATTTCACTTAACATAATTATCTCCAGTTCTATCCATGTTGTTGCGAATGAGTGGATCTCATTCTTTTTTTATGGCTGAAGAGTATTCCATTGTGTATATGTACCACATTTTCTTTATCCATGCATCTGTTTATGGACACTTAGGATGCTTCCAACTATTGTAAACAGTGCTACAACAAACATGGGAATGCAGATATCTCTTCTATATACTGTTTTTCTTTCTTGTGGGTATATACCCAGCAGTGAGATTGCTGGATCATATGGTAGCTATATATTTAGTCTCTTGAGGAAACAGGGAAACATCAAACTGTTTTTCATAGTGATTGTACTAGCTTACATTTCCTCCAGCAGTGTATGAGGGTTCCCTTTCTCCCCATTCTGGCCAGCATTCGTTATTTCCTGTCTTTTGGATAAAAAGCATTTTAACTGCGGTGAAATGATATATCATTGCAGTTTTGGTTTGCATTTCTCTTAGGATAAGTGATGTTGAGCACCTTTTCATATACTTGTTTGCTATTTGTGTGTCTTCTTTTGAGAAATGTCTATTCAAATATTTAGCCCATTTTTGATAGGATTATTAGATTTTTTTCTGTAGAGTTGTTTCAGATCCTTATGTATTCTGATTATTAACCCCTTGTCTGATAGGCAGTATGCAAATATTTTCTCCCATTCTGTGAATTGTCTCTTCATATTGTAGACTGTTTCCATTGCTGCACAGAAGCTTTTTAATTTGATGTGATCCCATTTGTCCATTTTTGCTTTGGTTGTCTATGCTTGTGGAGTACTGCTCAAGAAATATTGCCCAGACCAATGTCCTGGAGAGTCCCAATGTTTTCTTATAGTAGTTTCATAGTTTGAGGTCTTAGATGTAAATCTTTAATTCATTTTTATTTGTATATGGTGACAGATAGGTATCTAGCTCCATTCTTCTGCTTATGAATATACAGTTTTTCCAGCCTCATTTATTGAAAATACTGTCTTTTTCACAGTGTACGTTCTTGACACGTTTGTCAAAACTGAGTTCACTGTAGGTGTGTGGCTTTGTTCTTGGGCTCTCTATTCTGTTTCATTGGTCTACATGTCTGTTTTTATGCCAGTACCATGCTGTTTTTTACTATAGCCTTTATATTACTATAGCTGTTATATTACTACAGCCTTGTAATATAACTTGAAGTCAGGTAATGTGATTCCTCCAGTTTTGCTCTTTATGTTCTTCATATAGAATATAAAATATAAAGAACATAAAATGTCATTCAGTTTTGTTATTTATATAGAATCTGTGCGCTATAATCTATAAATATTGATGAGAGAAATAAATAAGATCTATTTAAATAGATAGACTGTGCTCATGGATTAGAAGACGCATTATTGGTAAAAGGTCAGTTTTGCCCAAACTGATCTATAGATGATTGAATATAAATAAATCAAAATCCAAGCAAGAATATTAGCAGATATCAAGAAAAAGCTAATTCTAAACTATATATGGAAAGGCAAACAATGAATAGCAAAGTTTTGAGAAAGCAGAACAAAATCAGAGAACTCAAGCTACTTAATTTAAAAAATAACAAGACCTTGGAAGGAGAATAGTTACAGAAAAATAAGACAGAGACAATACGTGCTTACATAATCAATTATTTTTTTGCAGATTCAAAGGCAATTCAATGGATAGAAAAAATAATTATTTCAATAAATAGTGTAACAATTGAATGCCTATGTGCAAAGAAACAAAAAAGAACACATTTCAGACCTTATACAATTAACTCACTATTAATAATCTGATTACAAAACCTAAAACTATAAAGCTTATACAGAAAAATATAGGAGAAAATCCTATAGACCTTGGTGAAGATTTGTTAATATAACAGAAAACATAATACAATCCATAAAAGAAAATCATTTGTAAAGTTGACTTTATTGAAGTTAAAAACTTCCACTCTGTGAAATACACTGTTGAGAAAATGAAAAGACAAGCTACACATTGGAAAACATATCTGCAAAACTCATATGCGATCAGGAATTTCAATATGGAATATTTAATGACCTTTTAGAACTCTATAAGGAACAAAAATATTCACTAAAAACAATGGACAAATAATTTAAATAGACATTACACCAAATAAAACATATAAGATATACTAATGGTAAATAAGCACATGGAAAAAATGTTGTGTCATTAGTCATTAAGAATATATAAATTAAAATCACAGAGAACTATCACTAGATACATATTAGAATAACTATAAATCATTCTAGAAGACTGACAATACCAATCTCTGTTAAGGGTGTTGACCAACTAGATCTCTCATACACTGCAAGTGGGAACACAAAATTGTATAGTTACTTTGGGAAAATACCTGGTAGCTCTTTTTTAGTTTTAGTTTCTGTTTATTAAAGACAGTGTTTCACTATGTTAACCAGGCTGGTCTCAAACTTCTAAGCTCAAGCAATCCTCCCACCTTGGCCTCCAAAAGTGCTGGGATTCCGGGCGTGAGCTACCATACTTGCCCCAGTCTGGTAGTTTCTTATAAAATTAAATACACACCTACAACATGACTCAGCAATCTAACTTCTAGGTGTCTAGTCAAGAGAAATGAAATCTTTGATTACTCAAAAACCTGGATGCAGATGCTTTTAGTGGTTTTTAAGAAGCAACTAAAAATCCAAAACAATCCCAAAGATCTTCAAATAGTAAAAGGACAATTACACAGTAATAAACCTGTAAAATAAAATAAAAAGGAATAAAGAGACAAATGGATGAATGTCAAGCACAATATGGTAAGTAAAAAGTGGCCAGCTCAAAAGGCTGTGTAACGTATAATTCTATTTTAATGGCATAAATACAAAAGACAGAATTAAAGGTATAGAAAAAGTCCAGTAAGTAAGCAAAAGAATTTGACCATAAATGAACAGGAAGAGGGAAGTTTTGTGGGATAATATTAAGTGTTCTGTGCCTTGACTGTGGTGGTGAGTGCATAAATGTGTGCACTTGTCAAAACTCAAAGAACTGTATGCCAAAGGTGAAAATTTTACTGTATGTAAATTTTTAAACAGTCAATAAAAATAAAAAGTATTTTAGAAGGGGTCATTAAATATTATGGTATTATTTATTTTACTTATATTTATTATTAATATGGCCAGGAGAGTGGGAAATGGCCTAAGAGAGGAACAATTTGAAACCTTTGATAATAACAAATGTGAAATCAATGAAAAGATTTGCAGGAATAAAAAAAGTAGCAAATAGAAATCCTTTTGACAAGGCAGTAAGAAGGATAAAACTGGGACAGAAATATTCACTCATCTATAAAGGAGCCAACAGTTGTCACAATTTAATTGATATGCTTCAATTTGATCTGAATACACATCAATAAAAAAGAGGCTCCCTTGGGTTTGGTGTGGCTGATAGAAAAATGGTAGAACAGGCTTCTGTGGAGGAGCAGTTCTCAGCGTCATGTGTATATCCAAGTCATAAATCAGGGAGAAATACTCAAAATAAGTTTAGTCCACAAGGAAATTGATGCAGGCAGGTGTCCTGGGAATTAAGACACCTAGCTCACCGTGCTGCAGAGCCTGGCTCCTGACTTTGAGGAAAACAGTAACAAAAATTAAGGACTCATTCAAAAAGCCAACCTGACTCAGACAACTGATATGGCTGCAGCCTGGTGATCATGGCATAATTCATCCCACCAGTAACCTAGAAAGCAGTGTGGAAGGAAGCTGCAAGCTTTGCCAGTGGGACACTCCCTTGGTGTTTTTCTTTTTGTTTGTTTGTTAGTAAAGGTTGAGGGTAGAGTAGAGGATAGAAGGAAAGAGGCATTAACATATTATGTGGCTTGACTTCCACTGGCTGTATTTCAGGCTCAGTTTTCACAGATACGGATCAAAGGACAGTGCCTGAAAACAAACAAATAAAAACAAAACAAAGGTGATAAGATCATTATCTCAGGAAATACCTAGGACAGTTTCATGGAGACAATTATTTTTATAAGAATTTAATAAATTTTTGCATCAAAAACATGAAGGTCGATAAAAGGAAGGAAGAGGAGGAAGAATGAAATGAAGAAGGAAGGAGGAAGAATGGGAAAGAAAAACAGGGAAGAAAATATTGACAATGGAAGATATTAAAAAACGTGAGTAAAGACAAAAATGTAGTAATGTGGAATATACACAAATAATAGCAAACTGGCCAATCTGATGGTAGCAGTACATGCAGAAGCAGCACATTTTCAGATGGGTGATTATTCAGTCTGACTAGAATCTCTACTATCAATGAATGAAAAAAGTCACAGATAAGTGTAGTTTCTCTTACTCTAGATGTTAGATACGAGGTTTGTAAACCAGAGAATAGGACAATTTGGGCTGTTTGCACCCTAGCACTGTTAGTTCATAGCTTCACTCAATCAACCAAATATTAATTGAGCATCTATCAAGCTTAGCAGCATGCAAAGTGTTGTAATTCAGAAATTATATGTTACTATGCCTCTAACTGGAGTTTAAATCTGGATAGCAGAATCTAGAACATCTGCAAGAAAAAATAGTTTTAATAAAAGGATAAATGAATGTGCCTTTAAGTCTTTGCCTCCAGTGTACAGAATCAATAAGCACTTTCTCAATGTTTTGTATTTGCAATATTGTCTTAGATATATGTTCTTAAAGTTAGCCTCCTTGCTTTTTAAGCTTCCTTCCCTTCCTTTCTAGAACTTACTATATCTAGATACGCTACTATATACCAGTCAATGTGTCAGTTAAGAGAGCAACAAGACAGAAACAATGTTGAAAAACAGAATTTGCAAATCCCATTTTAGAGAAGAGCTAACTGAGATTAAGAATAGTTACAAAATTTGTTCAGGGTCACACTAGAAACAAGTAAAGCAGCTGGGATTTAACCCAGGCTTCAAAATTCACAACCATTGCTTTTATCCTGAGAAAAATACAATCTCCAAAAACTATAATTTACAGATTACAAGACTCCTCATTTGGTTTGGAAAATTCCTCCTGAAAAAGGAAACAGTAAAGTTCAGTTTGGTGTCAAAAACATGCTCCCCAGAGGCCAACTAATTTTCAGATGGGTGATTATTCAATCCGGCGGGAATATGATGTTTTTCTTCCTACATTTATGCTTCAATGTTGGTCTATTTTCTTTCTTTTCTTTTTTTAAGAATCCATTTTCAATTAAGATTTCTAATTAGATTCCATGTTTGAGACACATCTCTAGTAGAAAGCAAATGGCAAGAGTAGTAATTAAAAAGCAGCTGTCTCTTGTCTTTCTGGAACGAAACAAGCCATTTTGTCTGTAAGTTATGAAATCCTAGGAAATTCTGTGATGTTTGTCTCAGTTTTTAATAACAGTCAACTTAATTGGAAGATGCTGAATTGGTCTAAAAAAGTCGATGCCCTTTCTAACACATATGCTGAAAATTTCTCTGCTAGAATAAGCATAAATCCACTCTGGGTTTTTCAGACTTTTAGTGCTGCAAAGACAAAATTTCCACATTTTATATAAAATCAAATCATTGGCCCAGCATGATAGCTAACACTTCTAATCCCAGCACTTTGGCAGGCCAAGATGGGCTGATCATTTGAGCTCAGGGGTTCACGACAAGAATGGAAACATGCCAAAACCCCATCTCTACAAAAAAATTAGACGGCATGGTGGTGCATGCCTGTAGTCCCAGCTACTGAGAGAAGCTGAGGTGGGAAGATCAGCTGATCCTGGGAGGTGAAAGCTGCAGTGACCCATGACTGCGCCACTGCAATCCAGCCTGAGTGACAACAGTGAGACCCTGAGTGACAGAGTGAGATTCATGGAACATAGCTATTTCTTAAAGATCAAATCATTCTTTAAAGTACTAAAGTAGGCATTACCCCAAGTCATTTGCCTTACTTTAGGACTTTTTCAGAAGCCTGCATTATAAAACTTTATAAATCAAAGAGAATAAGCATTTTCGAAGGAAAGAAATATGATTCAGATTAACTGAGATGCAAACAGTTATTTGTGTAGCTTTTCTCTGTTTGGTTTAAGAGAACCAATATTACTAATGCTAATGTTGAAAATTATTTAGGAAGCTTTTACTCCAGTTGTTCTTGATACCTGAGGCTATATTTTCACATGTAAAGTATAATCAGGATTTGAGGCAATTAACCATATAATTAAGGTCAAGAAAAATCTTCAGCTGGAAAAAAAATAAACCAATAAAGCACACAGATTTTTTCTGGCTTGCATTATCTAGATTCTAGAAAATTATCTAACACAGTTTAATGCACATAGCCATAAAATAGGTCAAGTTCCCTAAAAGCAGGCCAATCTCAGGTACAAAAGAAATCTCTTAAAATGCATATTCCCAAGAGGTAAACTTTTGAAAGATTTCCCAATATAATCCTGGAAATGACTTCAGGAAATAATAAGTTAAATAATAGTACAAACACACACACACACACACACACACACACGTCGGGGTAAGGTGAGGTCAGGTGACAGACTCGAAAGCATCTATATACAGGGAACCAGGAGAGAAAACCAAATGACATCACACAGAAATGCAAGCAGAGCAAGTCCAAAGGCATCTTACGATGGATATTAAGGACCTATGGGGCTGGGCTTTTCATCTTATTTTCAGCCCAGCTTCATTTATATCTGTCTTCCCTTCTGTGACTTTACTGTAGCCACACTATTCTTCTTTTAATTATTTTCTTTCTTTTTTTCTTCATTTATTTTCTTTATTCCATGCTGTTCCATCTACCTGGGACTCTTTATTCTCATACTTTAGGTCTCAGTTTAAATGTCATCTTCCAGAGAAATAGCCTCTGTCTACCCAATCCACAGTAAATTCTTTACTTGTCTCCCAATATTTTATCCCATAGAATTCTGTTATTTTACATCATAGCACTTACCACCGCTTTTACTTATATATTGATATCTCCTGAGGGCCGGGCGTGGTGGCTCACGCCTGTAATCCCAGCACTTTGGGAGGCCTAGGCGGGCGGATCACAAGGTCAGGAGATCGAGACCATCCTGGCTAACACGGTGAAACCCCCTCTCTACTAAAAATACAAAAAATTAGCCGGGCTTGGTGGCGGGCGCCTGTAGTCCCAGCTACTCGGGAGGCTGAGGCAGGAGAATGGTGTGAACCCGGGAGGCGGAGCTTGCAGTGAGCCAAGATTGCGCCACTGCACTCCAGCCTGGGCAAGAGTGAGACTCTGTCTCAGAAAAAAAAAAAAAAAAAAAAAAAAAAGATATCTCCTGAATCTCCTCTACTGGAATGTAAGTACTGCCTGATTTGTCCAATTCTAGAAAATCGCCTTACAGATGAGTGTTTCCCAAATAACAAAACCTTAGTGCATATGCATTGATTTGATAAGTAATAACATTATTTTTTAAAATTTCTTCACATTTCTGCCTACGGTAGGCCTGGCCTAACTAAAACTCTCAAAATTAGTTTAATGTATTTATAGAAATTAATTTATCTATAAAATTATGGCCACTCATCTATAACATGCAGTCACACATATGCTAAAATACTTAACTGGCATTATTGTAAAACATTTGGTTAATAAGTTTGAATTGATCATCAGTTGAAATGAATATAATGTGTTAATGTTATATGTTAAGAATGACTCTTGTACCTGATTTATGGTGTTTCCCTTGACAGAATTTCTCTTCGATTATTGTTTTGCTGGTTTCAAGGCTCTGCAAAAAACAAAAGGACAAAAAAGTCAGGATTGAGTGTTTACTGGAAATCTTCTTACTAAAGCACCCATAGGTAAAGTGTTTAATATATATGCTTATAGTACCCATCATTTAAACTTGGGGAGTTATCATCATCACAAGATTCATGGAACATAGCTATTTCTTATTTCTATCCCAAATTAGTCAGCTTTATTCAGCTCGTAGAGCTCCTCTAGAATAAATTATAGCTGATCCTTGTTTGCTGCTTAAGTGTGCCAAGTACTATCCTATGCCAGGCACTATTTTAAGTTACATGGATTAACTCATTTATTCCTCATAACTACTCAGCAAGAAAGGGTTAACTCAGCAGGCCTGAGTTATTCAAACTCTGCCCATCACAAAGAAAGGTGAATCTTCAGGTCTGGCCTTCAGTTAGCTTCTGGGAGATAACCTCTGAACTCCTGGAAGAGTCTACCTGGTAAGAGTGTTTTGTATGCATGAGGCCTTACGCTATGCTGTTCCAGTTGGACCAGATAAATTTATTCTAAAATGTGATTTA
This sequence comes from Macaca thibetana thibetana, assembly GCF_024542745.1. Classification (NCBI taxonomy): domain Eukaryota; kingdom Metazoa; phylum Chordata; class Mammalia; order Primates; family Cercopithecidae; genus Macaca; species Macaca thibetana. The sequence goes on along the minus strand of NC_065582.1, from coordinate 47,096,188 downwards.
TGATGAACATTTATTTTTGCTTGTGGGAAGGGGGTCTGGTGTCTGAATCATCCAATGCTGCATGCTTATGTGAGTGATATCTAATACAACTCTAGAAACCAAAGCTTAACTGAGCTTCTCTGGTTTACCACACTTCATGGGTTACATATCATTTTGCTGGCAGCTTTAATCACATCTCCATGTGACTCCACTGGGAGAGGATACCTGGGAGTTTGTTCCCGGACTTTGCATCATGAACCTTTTCTCTTTGCTGTTCTTAATTTGTATACTTTCACTATAAGAAAGCATGACTATGATTATACAGCTTTTCTCTATCTTAGATGATACAGTTTGGCTGTGTCCCCATCCAAATCTCATCATGAATTGTAGTTCCCATAATCTCCACATGTTGTGGGAGGGACCTGGTGGGAGGTAATTGAATCATGGGGGTGGTTACCCAGTGCTGCTGTTCTCCTGATAGTGAGTTCTCACAAGATCTTATGGTTTTATAAGGGGATTTTCCCCCTTTTGCTCTGCACTTCTACTTGCTGCCACCATGTGAAGGACGTGTTTGCTTCTCCTTCCATCATAATTGTAAGTTTCCTGAGGCCTCCCCAGCCCTGTAGAACTGTGACTCAATTAAACTTCTTTCCTTTATAAATTACCCAGTCTCAGGTATATCTTTATTAGCAGCATGATAACAGACTGATACATTAGTAAATCATCAAGCCTAAAGGTAGTCTTGAGGACCCCCAATACAAGCACCCTATGAGGGAGGTACCATTATTATTACATAGAGAGAATTTGGCAAAGACAGGTGAAGTAATTCAGTCAGAGTCCCACAGGCAAAGGGTAGTATTTGAATTTCAAACCACTGACCTCCCAAAGTGCACTTTGAGAGGCCGAGATGGGCGGATCACGAGGTCAGGAGATCAAGACCATCCTGGCTAACCCAGTGAAACCCCGTCTCTACTAAAAAATACAAGAAACTAGCCGGGTGAGGTGGCAGGCGCCTGTAGTCCCAGCTACACGGGAGGCTGAAGCAGGAGAATCCCGTAAACCCGGGAGGCGGAGGTTGCAGTGAGCTGAGATCCGGCCACTGCACTCCACCCTGGGTGACAGAGCGAGACTTCGTCTCAAAAAAAAAAAAAAAAAAAAAAGACCACTGATCTAGTTCCAGAGTTTGGGCATTTTACCACTATATATCATGCTATAAATAAATAAATTTACTATTATATCTAATTCAATAAGTGTATTAAAAAAGTTACCTGGTTCTTTTTCTATTTTATTATCAGGAACAGTTTTCAAATTGTAAATTTACTATCATTTGCCAAGATTTCATACTATTTGGTCAAAAGATGTAGTTACTCATTGGATTAATGTTGTTGTTTCACCATTGTACATTATTTGAAAGAAACTTTCCCCTAGTAATGTCAATAATGCAGATGAGATACACAATTTTCTCATTCACATTATTATATATCTCTCATCATTCTGTATTGTTTTCAATATAAGAAGGTGAAACTACAAAGAATAAGCTTTAAATTATACCAGGCCTCCTTTAATTTGGGGAAAACAAAATATTCCAATTTTTCTTAAGTTTTCTCATTTTTTGAGCCTGGTAGACCCAGAGTTGCTTTTAAGATAAGTGTTAAGAAAAAAAACATGTTTCATAATAAGAGAAATCATGAAACTGATCACTTAGTTGCAACTAAAGAAAATACAAACCATCTATTACTAAACTCAAAACAGAAAATAATATAGAAAAGTCACATGTTTGCTATATCAAACTTCCATCAGGTAGACTTTACAAGACACTTTGGTCAAAGTTTTGTGGTCCTTAAGTGTCTGAGATAGGAGTTTTATTTTAACACTTGAACAACATCATAATTTATCTTTTATCTTTTTCAAACCCACCCAAAGCTAAGCATTGTGCTCTGTTGTATAGAGTAGATGGCAGTGTCCTGTCCTTATTAATAGAACAGACTGCACATCTCTTCTGGATGTTTTAGCTGACATCACTTCTGCAAAGGTGATGAGTTTAACTTGCAAATAAAATAAGAACACACAGAGGCCAACATAGTCTCATATAGTCCATAGTGTCCAAATAAGCCCTTGAATAATTTTTTTAAATACCAGTAATGCATACAGAAGAAGGGTAACACTTTATATAGCAACGAATAAATACATCAAATACAAACTGGATAGCTGTGCAAGTCCAAAGGACAAAAGTTTATGATGCAGAAAGGTCAACTGTCTTACGTGAGTCTGAGTCTTTCAGACTTTTTTTTGTTCCCATTATGGAGTCATTCATTACTTGTCAGCTCCCATCATGTAGCAAGAACCAATATTTACTAAAACCCACTGAAGTGTGTAGTCACCTTAAATACACATCCCACAGAGTTAATGCAAATAAGGCCTTATTTAACATTTATCATTATCTTCATGATAAATGACCAAATAGGATATTTTCTTTAATTAGGACATAAAAGTTTTCTTTCAGTAGAAAATTCAAACTTCTATCTTAAACAACTTCTGGGTGTTAAACTGAATTGAACATTATTGTTTAGAATTAAAATGCAGAATATTGAAAAAAATTGAGGTGGCCTCCTATTGTGCTTCCACCTTATTCTATATAGGCTAGTGCCTTCTTTGGTCCCTGTATCCATTCTTTTTGTGGCCCTTGATATGGGGTTTGGATGTTTGTAGATTCCAAATCTCAGGCTGAAATGTGATTCCCAACATTGGAGGTGAGGCCTAGTGGAAGGTGACTGGATCCTGGGGGAGGATCCCTCATGAATGGCTTAGCAACATCCCCTTGGTGATAAGTGAGTTCTCGCTCCAGGTTCACGTGATACTTGGTTGTTTAAACGAGTGTGACACCTCCCCACCTTGCTCCCTCTCTCACCATCTACGTGCCTGCTTCTCCTTTGCCTTCCACCATAATTGGAAGCTTTCTGAGGCCTCACGAGAAGCAAATCCTGTCACCACACTTCCTATGGAATCTACAGAACTGTGAATCAAATCTCTTTCATTTACAAATTACCTAGCCTCAGATATTCCTTTATGGCAATGCAAAAGCAAACTAAGACAGAAAATTGGTACTGAGGAATGGGCTGTTGCTATAAAGGTTCCAGAAACTATGGAAGCAGCTTTGGAAGTGGATAATGGGCAGAGGCTGAAAGAGTTTGGAAGGCTCACAAGAAGCAGGAAGATGAGGAAAAACTTGGAACTTCTTAGAGACTGGTTAAATGGTTGTGATGAAAATGCTGACAGAGATACAGACATTGATGTCCAGGCTAAAGAGATCTCAGGTGAAAATGGGAAACTTATTGGGAACCAGAATAAAGGTCACCCTTCTTATTCCCTAACAAAGAACTTGACTGCATTCTGTCCAAGCCCTAGGAATCTGTGGAAATTTGAATTTAAGACCGATGACTTAGGGTATCTGGCAGAAGAAATTTCTAGGCAGCAAAGCATTCAATATGTGATCTGGCTGTTTCTAACAACCTAAATGAGATACAAGGGCAAATAAATGACTTAAAATTAGAATTTACAATTAAAAGGGAAGCAGTAAAAGTAAAGTAAAAGTTTGAAAAATTTGCAGCCTGGCCATGTGGCAGAGAAAAAGCATTTTCGGAAAAGGAATTCAAGCAAGCTGCAGAGCAACTACTTGCTAGAGAGACTGGCATGACTAAAAGGGAGCCAAGTGCAAATACCTAACACAATGGAAAAAAGGTCTCAAAGGCATTTTACGAGTCTTCAAGGAAGCCCCTGCCATCATAGTCCCAGAGGCCTAGGAGGAAAGAATAGTTTCCCGGGCCAGGTTCAGGGCCCCATTGCCCTGATCAGCCTTGGGATACTGCTTCCCACATCCTGGCCACTCCATCTCTAACCTTGACTCAGTGGGGTTTAGGTACAGGTATAGCTCAGGCTGCCACTTTGAAGAGCACAAGCTGTTATACACCTTGGTTGCTTCTACATGGTGTTAAGCCTGCAGGTGCACAGAATACAAGAGTGAAAGAGGCTTGGCCACTCCCACCTAGATTTTAGAGGATGTGTAGGAAAGCTTGGTTGCCCAAGTAGAAGTCTATCACCAGTGCAGAGCCCCAACAGAAAAACTCTACTAGGGGAATGCTGAGGGGAAATGTGGGATTGGAGACCCACAAAAAGTCTGCACCAGTGCACTGCCTAGTAGAGCTGTGGTAAAGCGGTCACTGAACTCCAGACCTGAGAAGGGTAGAGCCACCAGTAGATTGCAGCTTCAGCATGGAAAAGCTGCAGGCACTCAACTCTAGCCTAGGAGAGCAGCCATGTGGACCCACAGAAGCCACAAGGGCAGAGCTTCCTAAGGCCATGAGAGCCCAGCCCTCACACCAAGATGTGGGACATGAGGTCAAAGGAGATTGTTTTGAAGCTTTAAGATTTAATGACAGCCCTGCTGGGTTTCTGACTTGTGTGGGGCCTATTTCCCCCCTTTTTGGCCAATTTTCTCCCCTTTTGGAATGAGAGTGTTTACCCAGTGCTTGTACCACCATTGTATCTTGAGAGTCAATAACTAGTTTTTTGTTTGTTTATCTCACAGGCTCATAGATGGAAGGAACTAATTTCCAGATGAGACTTTAGACTTGAGACTTTTGAGTTAATGTTTGCATGAGTTAAGACTTTGGGGGCCTATTGGAAAGGCATGATTGGTATTTTGAAATATGAGAAAGACATGAGATTTGGGAGTCCAGGGGCAAAATGATGTGGTTTGGATGTTTGTCCCCTTAAAATCTCATGTTGAAATGTGATTCTCATTGTTGAAGGTGGGCCTGGTCAGAGGTGACTGGATCATGGAAGAGGATCGCTCATGAATGGCTTAGCACCACTCTCTTGGTGATTAGTGAGTTCTCGCTCTAACTTCATGCAATATCTGGTTATTCAAAAGAATTTGGTACCTCCCCTCCCTCTCTTGCTCCCTCTCTCACCATGTGATGTGCCTGCTCCTCCTTTGCCTTCCACCACGAGTGGAAGTTTTTTGAGACCTCATCAGGAACAGATTTCTAGTAACTATGCCTCCTGGAAAGCCTGAAAAACCATGGAACAATTAAACCTCCCCCTTTTTTTTTGAGATGGAGTCTCCCTCTGTCGCCCAGGCTGGAGTGCAGTGGCGCGATCTCCGCTCACTGCAAGCTCCGCCTCCCGGGTTCATGCCATTCTCCTGCCTCAGCCTCCCAAGTAGCTGGGACTACAGGCGCCCGCCACCACGCCCGGCTAATTATTTGTATTTTTAGTAGAGACAGGGTTTCACCATATTAGCCAGGATAGTCTCAATCTCCTGACCTCGTGATCCACCCACCTTGTCCTCCCAAAGTGCTGGGATTACAGGCGTGGGACACCGCGCCCGGCCTTAAACCTCTTTTTCTTATAAATTACCCAGCTCCAAGTGTTTCTTTACCATGATGCAAAAGCAAATTAACACAGCCCTAGATGAGATTTTCATAACATCCTTTTGTTTTTTTTTTCCCTACTCCAGGATCCTGGTGTGATGGGGATATAGCTAAAGTCAGAGATGACTATTTGTCTTTTCCATCTTACTCCATGGAAGAAAACTGGGCCTCGTGCTGACCCCCAATAGCCTGAATAACTCCAGGTTAAGGGCCCACATCAGTGAGAGGTTTTGGGGATATTATAGCAAAGGCAGAAGCTGAGTGAGACAGAATTTAGAAGAGATCAAGGAGAGACCATGCCATGTAAGTCAGCAAATTCTGCAATATGGCTGCTATGATTTGGATGTTAGTTTCTCCAAACCTCATGTTGAAATTAGATCCCAAATGATGGAGATGAGGTCTAATGGGAGATGCCTTAGTCATGGGGGTGGATCCCTCATGAATAGATTAATGCCACTTTCTGCAGGGAGTGAGTCCTCACTTTATTTGTTTCCACAAGAGCTGATTCTTAAAAAGAACCTAGAACCTCCCCTCTTGCTCTCTCTTGCCTCCTCTCTTACCATGTGATCTCCGCACACACTGGCTCCCCTTCCCCTTCCACCATGAATATAAATAGCCTGAAGCCTTCATCAGATGCAGGTTTTCGTTCACCTGCAGAACCATAAGCCAAATAAACCTCTTTTCTTTATCAATAATCCAGCCTCAGGTATTCGTTTATAGCAATATAAATGAACCAAGACAACGGGTTTTCATGGGTTCTGAGAACCCATACACTTGTTCCATAATAGGTCCAGCATTGAAATATTTGCCTTAGAAATTATTCAAATATAGTTACTAGAATCTAGAGTAAACTACTTTTAAGATAAATGTTAAAATTAAATCTAATTTCCCGAAGGTTTTAAAAATCTTATAGTTGTTGCTCAATTTCCATCCCTAACTGTAAAGTCAAAGTAGGATTAAGCTGACAATGGCATTCTCAACATAGCCTTCAGGTCAACAGAAAAATTAAAAAATATATATATATATATATTAGAGCTAATAAAATAACTCAAAATTCAAGGATGCAAGGTAAATTTGCAGCAATAGCTTTTCTATATAATAGCAAAAAATAGAAAATAAAATTTCCAAATGAATGCAGCTCCCAATAGCAGCAATAATAATCCAAATTACTATAGCAGCAACAACAAAATCAATAAAGAAATTATGAATAACTCTGTAAGGAAAACTATAAGAAGCTATAAAGAGAAGTAAAGAACTGTAACACATATGTAAGTAGGAAATTATTTACAGTATAAATATCAATTCCTTCCAAATTAATTTGTATTTTTAGTATAATTCCAATGAAAATTCTAATGAAAGTAATTTTAGAAGCTCTTAAAATTTTCCAATGCTTATTTGAAGAAAGTATTCTAGATCATAAAGAATATTCTGAATATGAATATTAATAAAATGTTTTGTCTAATGATAAAATATGTTTTGTGACATAACATGTAACACAGTGAAGAAATGGCTGAGAAAGTTATGTACAGATTAGAGGGAAAATATGGGTATCCCAGAAACATTCAATTTTATGTATTCGTTCATTCAATAAATATATAATGCCTGTCATATGCCAAGCACTGTGCTAATTATTAAAGGGACAATACAATTCCTTCAGATGTTTGGTGGGGAAAAATTAACAATTATTTTTATTACAATTGAAATTGATATAAATGGGCATAGGACTTCAAAGTTGCATATTATACATACTAAACCCAGTGTATAATAAAGTGAGCATCACAAATTAATAAAAAAGAAATGAATTATTTAATGATTGTTGAGACAGTTGCCTTTTTTTTGGAATAAAATCAATTATGTCCCAGTAGACAGGGATATAAATTCCAGATGTATTATGGAAGTAAATACAAAATTAAAAAATAAAGAAAAATGGAATTGATTATTTTTACACCTTTTGGAGGGGTCAACTCTACTTCTGAATCTTATAAGTGCTAGAAGAAATTATAAAGAAAATGCCTGTAAGATTGGGCTATGCAAAAAACTTTCCTAGTTAAATAGGAACAGACATAAAATTATTTGCAACAAAAGCAATATACTAAAATCTATTTTGTACAAATACTAAATATCAAGTGAGAAATATTTAAAAGATGCTTCACAGTGAAGGAACAATTCATGAATAAACATGAAAATGTTCAACTTCATTAATACTCAAGGAAATAACCATTATAAATAATGATCAACAATATTTCATCTAACAAATTGGCAAAGAAGAAAAAGTTCGTACTTGATGCTATTTTGAGATTGCTTTGAATGCTACTTTCCTACATTCCCAGAGTGTTTTCTAAGAACTCTAAAAGTGTTCCTACCCTGTCCCAGAAAATCTAGGAAGCATTCTCACCATATGTGGTTAGCACAAGATGCTCATTTCAGACACATCCTATTTTAATACCCACTATACAATAATGCTGTTTAGGCAAATGACTGTCAAATATTTATCATGACATTACAGGTACCACAGGAAACATGTGGGAGGCATGCAATAAATATGTTGAATGTTGAATAAATTAATGAGCTTGTTTCTTCATCATTAAATAAAAGTGTGACATTGGCTTTTCAAAAAATATGTTTTCATATTCTTTGATTGAGTAATTCTAATTTTGGGTTTCCATTCTAGAGAAATAATCCTAAATATAGAAAAAAGTTATATACATAAATTACCACAATATGACTAAAGTAGGAAAGAAATAGAAACATCCTAAATATTCAACAACAGAGAAATCTTTGAATAAATTGCATTAACTAATTTGATGGAATACTAGGTCACTATTAAAAAGATGTTAATGAAGAGTTTAAAATGGCTTATACCAAAATGTTAAATGTAAAAAGCTGTATTAAAAGTTGTATATCTCATTTATGACTATGGGTTGTGTAGCACGTAAAACTCCACGTAAAATTCCATCTTACTATTCTTTAACTTTATTTCCATGAAGAAATTACCTAACTTAAGTCTGCTTTTTTCATCTATAAAATGGGAAAATAATAATACTGGCTATCACCAAATGCTGTCATTTTTAATTAATGATCAAAATAGATAATTCAAACAATGTTAGCTATACCTATCACACAGTAAGTATTCATGTTTCTACAGCTATAGCTTTTTATTTTTTAAGTATTAAATGAAAACAAAACCTAGCATACCAGAAAGTCTAAATGCTAATACGTCAATGTGTTGGCAGCAGTTATTTTTGTGTGGTGGATTTGGCTATCCAAAACATTTGGAACATCTCTCCTACGTCAAGGAAACATCCCACCTTACAAGTTCACACATCACCAAGACGGATGCTAGAAATCCACTTCTTAGTCTTCCTTACACATAGAGAACAAATATATGGCCTAGGCTTTTCTGATACCATTGTCCAAGACTTCAGCTCAAAAAAAGAATCCATCTAGCAACGCATTCTGAGAGATGACACCTTTGCCAGCTCTCAAGACAGTGGGGGCAGAGGTTCTGCCCTGAGGCCCAGCATCAGCAGTATGGGCAGAGATACCTGTGCTAGCAGCAGTCACAGTGAGATTTCTTTGGAGCAGTGCTCATGTGTATTTGGCTGGGGTTGGAGCTCCTGAGCACCCGCCCTCCAAGCCTGAGCCTCTGTTCTTTAGGATTTTAATGGATCCTAGGCACTCTTGCCTTCACCAGCCCCTTCCTCCATAGTATACACAAACACGCACATGTATATGTTATATAATAATAGTTTATGACTGTATTGGTATAAAGATATATTAATATCATGTAATAAAAATTTTTCAACCTACACATTATTTTCTTTTTCAGATTTTCAAAGCATTGTGGGCCTTAGCAGTATGCCTATTGGGTAAGTTCACCCTGCTTAATGTTTTCAAAGGAATTCCTTTTCCCTTTAAACTAGCTAGAGTATATTTTCTGCAACTAAGGAACCTGACTGTACAGGTGGCAAAACTACAGTGAAATTTTCACTTTGTTGAACATTTCTAGGAATTCTTAAATTCTTTGGAAAAGTATGTCTTACTTAGTAAAGAGAAAATAACACATTTATGAAGAAAAAAAGAAAATCTAAACAATTAATTTATCTTCAGTAGCTTATAGCATCAAATGAAAAAAATATGCATATCTCAGAATCTTAAGCTACAAAAGTACTGTAAAGATCGTTGTAGGAAAAAAAAAGTCATTGTGTCCAATTATCCATCTGCCATTTCAATTACCTTTACCCCATACCCTGACCAAGTTGTCATTGTCAGTAATACTCAGCCCAGTAAGTACTATCTCTGGAAGAAAATCAAACATTCTGTCTCTTGATTATATGACTGTTAAAAGTTCCTCTTTAATACTGAAAAAGAAAATATATTTCTGAAATATTTTTCCCCAAATGTATCTCCAATATCTGAATATTCTTTATGTTCCCACTTTAGATCCCCAATACCAGTGCCTCAGAATTATTACATAGCTCCCTAACTCAAAAGACTCTTATATCTACAGCACAAACTTTTTCCTTTGATTCTGTATCAATCTATGATTACGGAGGCCACCCACTGCTCCAAGGCAGAGATGTGAATTACTGAATCAGAGGCACTATATCTCTTCAGATCATTATTTCTTTGACTCCCATCAGAAGAATACAAACTTGCATGAGGCCATAGTTTAAAAGGAAATATGGAATCCAATACAAAAGCAGACATTCGTATTTTGAAAAGAAAAACTTTTCTACTTCATGAATTTTTCTTGAAGTAGCTACCCAAAACAAAATAGTAAAAACTACACAAAACTAGAACTCTGGCAATACCAATTTTCAGTCTTGGTACTGCTCCTAAATCCTATTACCTATAAAATCACGGTCTCTCAGATAAATTAATGAAGACATTTTAGACTCTCAACATTTGATGACTTGACTTTTAATAAAGATTAGACCCCTTAGGTCATTAGCTACATGACTAAGGAAAATTAATAAAACTTATCAGTGTCATGTAGTTGATATTTCCTTTTTGGGGGAAAAACCAAAATGGCAGACTAGAAGCAGCTCACGTGTGCTGCTTCTAGAGGAAACAAAAGGGCTAGTGAACATTGACCCTACAGGCTGATCATCTGAGCAACCACATCAGAATCCATCAAGGCAGCAGAGGAACACAGAGAGCAGAAAGGAGCAAAGCTGGACACCAGCCTGTCTGGGCTTAACGCAGAGCCAGGAGAACCTCTCCAAAATGGAAAAGGATAAGTAAGACCCCTCTTTGGGATACACACTATCTACAGGGACAAATGCAAGACAGGGAATGAGAGCATCCCTTTGGCCCACTCCACGACCCCCCACCATGCTTCTCTACTGAGGCAGATGTTTTGTGGGGGCAATTCTCTACAAGGGTAACTCTAAAAGACCTTGGCCTCAGAGCAGACCATCACCAGCACAATAGCCCCAACAGAGGTTGCAGCCGTGGTGCCTGAGAGCAGTAAGATTGCTCCACCCAGCTCACCGGACAAGGTTCCGTGTTAGGTTCTAGCCCAGTGGTCCCACTACTGCTTTAACTTGGCTGGCAGCCACCATCTCCTGTTGTCCTTGGAAGTACCCAGACAGCAGGGCTGGTGACCCCATGACCCCCACAGATAGCCAGATGGGAAACACCTGCTAGAACTTCTAGTCCAGCAGACTCATTTCCCTGTGAACTCAGCTGGAAACTGCAGCTTCCTGTTATCCCGGGAAGCACCCAGATGACAAGACAGGTGACCTCACCCACCCTTGTCACGGATAGCCAGATGGACAATGCTTGCTAGTTTCTGGCCTAGTGGTCCCACTTCTGTGTGTACTCAGCCTTAAGGCATAGCCTCCTGTTGTCCCAGGAAACATCCGGGCTGCAAGGCAGGAGACCCCACCCAGCCTCACCACTAGCAGCCGGGAGGGCAACACTTGCTAGAGCTTCTGGTCCAGTGGTTCCACCTCTGTCTGAACTGTCAGTAGACACAGCCTCCTGTTGTCCTGGGAAACATCTGGGTAGCTGGGCAGGTGACCCTGTCCATTCTCACTATGGGTATCCAGGCTAGCCATACCTGCCAGAGCTTCCAGTCCAATGATCCCTCTTCTGTCTGAACTCAGCCAGTGAGTGCAGCCTCCTGTTGTCCCAGGAGACATTCAGACAGCAGGGTAAGTGATCCTGCCCTTGCCTCCAACTGCTGTTAGCTAGGCTGGCAATGCCTGTTAGAGCTTCCAGCTCAGTGATCCTTCTGCTGTCTGAGCTCGGAAGGCAGGCACAGCCTTCTGTTGTCCTGAGAAAACCCTGTAGAGTAGGGTAGGTGACCACAGGTGGGTAACCACAGGGTGAGTGACCCCACCCACTCCCACTGCTAGTATCCAGGCAGGCAACACCAACTAGAGCTTTTAGCCTATCAGTCCCACTTCTGTGTGAACCTAGCTGGAGGGCACAACCTCTTGTCCAGGAAAACACCTGGACAGTAGGGCAGACTACTCCACTGACTCCCGCTGCTGGTAGCCAAGCAGGCAACGCCTGCTAGAGCTTCCAGCCCAGCAATCCCACTTCTTTGTGAATTCAACCAGAAAGAACAGCCTCCTGTTGTCTGGAGAAACATCCAGATGGCTGGATAAGTGATTCCACCTACCCCTCTCTCTCTTAGCTAGGCAAGCTACACCTGCTAGAGCTTCTGGCCCAGCGGTTCTACTTTTGCCTAAATTTGTCAAAGACCACAGCCTCCTATTGCCCCAGAAACCACCTGGATGTAGAAACTACCTGGATGGTAGGGCGAGAAACTCCACCCACACCCACCTCTCATAGCCAGATAGACCACACCTGCTAGAGCTTCTAGACCAGCAGTTTTGCTTCTGTTTGCACTCTGTGGACAGGTGCAACCTTGTGATCTCCCAGGAAGCACAACAACAGCAGATTAGAACTGACCCAGAAAAGATATGGCCTGTCTGCCAACTGTGGCCCCTGCCTGAGAGAGCCCCATGGATCAGAACACTTAACAAAAGAAATTTGGGCATAGAGACAGTAACTGGAGGGGACACCTCCAAGACCCAGGAGTAGAATAGAATCAAAACTAGTCGACTGAACCCATCTTATACCACAAGCAAATTTGCAAGGGCATCAGAGAAGATAAAAGCAAATAAACAAGAAACCCAAAAAACAAAACAAGAAACAAAACAAAACAAAACATCTAAAGGACAGCAACTGCAAGGACTGAAGGAATATCAGCTCACAAACATGAGAAAAGAACAGTGCAAAACTCTAGCAACTCAAAAGGCCAGAGTGTCCTTCTTACCTCTAAACAACCACACTACTTGCCCAGAAATGGTTCTTACCTGGGCTGAAATGGCTGAAATGTCAGAAATAGAGCTCAGAACACGGATTGGAATGAAGATTATCGACATTCAAAAGAAAGATGAAACCCAATTCAATGAATCTAAGAAATATAATAAAATGATACAGAAACTAGAAGACAAAATGACCATTTTAAGAAAGAACCAAACTGAGCTGATAGAAGTGAAAAATTGACTTCAACAATTTTATAGTACAATTGCAAGTACTAACAGCAGAATCAACCAAGAGGAGGAAAGAATTTCAGAGCTCAAAGACTGTTTCTCTGAAATAACTCAGACAAAAAACAAACAAAACTAATAGAGAAGAATGAACAAAACCTCTGAGAAACATGAAATTATGTAAAGAGATCATATCTGTGACTCATTGGCATCACTGAAAGAGAGAGGCACAAAATAAGCAACTTACAAAACATTTGAGGATATCATTCACAAAATTTCCTCAACCTCATTAGAGAGGCAAACATTTAAATTCAGGAAATGTAGAAAATCCCTGTGAAATACTATACCAGAAGACCATCCTCAAGACATAATTATCAGATTCTTCAATGTTGAAATGAAAGGAAAAATATTGAAGGCAGTTAGAGAGAAGGGACAGGTCACCTACAAAGAGAACTCCATTAGGATAACCGCAGACCTTTCAGCTGAAACCTACAAGCCAGAACAGACTGGAGGCCAATAGTCAGTATTAATGAAGAAATTCCAACCAATAATTTCATATGTAGCCAAACTAAGCTTCACAAGCAAAGAAGAAATAAGATACTTTTCAGAAAAGTATATGCTAAGAGAATTTATTACCACTGGACCTGCCTTATAAGAGGTTCTTAAGAGAGTGCTAAATCTTGAAAGGAAAGACTGTTACCAGCCACCACAAAAACACACTTAAGTACATAAACCATTGACACTATAAAGGAACCACACAATCAAGTCTGCATGATAACCAGCTAACAATACAATGACAGGATCAAACCTTAAATGTAAATGGACTTAATGTCCCAATAAAAGCACAGAGCAGCAAGTTGGATACAAAAGCAAGACCCAACTGTGCTGTCTACAAGAGACCCATCTCACATGCAGTGACACCTATAAGCTCAAAGAAAAGGGATGGAGAAATATCTACCAAACAAACAGAAAAAAGTAGGTGTCGCTATTCTAATTTCAGGTAAACCAGACGTTAACAGTGATCAAAAATGACAAATAAGGGCATTACAAAATGGTAAAGGGTCAAATTCAATAAAAAGATCTAACTGTCCTATGTATACACTCTTAATGCAGGAGCACCCAGATTCACAAAGCAAGTTCTTAGATACATAAGAAAAGTCTTAGATAACCACACAATAATAGTGAAAGACTCCAAAACCCCACTGACAGACAGTATTAGAGTGATTATCAAGGCAGGAAAGTAACAACGATATTCAACACCTGAACTTGACATTTGACCAAATGTCATCTATAATATCATCTATAACACTGTCCATCCCAAAACATTCTTCTCATTGGAACATGGCACATACTCTAAAATCAACCACACAATTGGTGATAAACCAATACTCAGCAAATTCAAAAACAGTGAAATCATACCAAACACACTCTTGTACCACTGCACAATAAAAATAGAAAACAATATTAAGAGAATTGCTCAAAACCATACAGTTACATGGAAATTAAACAACATGCTCCTAAATGACCTTTTGGTAACCAATAAAATGAGCACAGAAATCAATAAATTCTTTGAAACTAATAAGAATAAAAGTTCAACCTATCAGAATCTCTGGGACACAGCTAAAGCAGTGTTAAGAGGGAATTGGATAGGGCTAAATGCCCACATCAAAAAGTTAGATTTCAAATTAAAAACTAACATCAAACCTAGAGGAACTAGAGAAATAAAAGCAAACTAACCCCAACACTAGCAAAAGAGAAGAAATAAGCAAAATTAGGGCTGATCTGAAGGAAATTGAGATTCAAAAAAAAATCAACAAATCCAGAAGTTGTTTTTTGAAAAATAAGAATAAAAGAACACTTACTACACTAATAAAGAAAAAAAAGAGAGAGAGAATATCCAAATAAAAACAATAAGAAACAACAAAGGAGAAATTACCACTTGACCTCACAGAAATACAAAAAACTCTCAGAGAATACTATGAAAAACTCTCTACACCCAAACTTAAAAACCTGGAAGAAATTGCTAAATTCCTGAAAACATACAACTTCCAAGATTAAACCAGGAAGAAACTGAATCTCTGAATAGACCAATAACGAGTTCTGAAATTGCATCAGTAATACAAATCCTACTAAACATAAAAAGCCCAGGACCAGAGGGATTCACAGGCAAATTCTATCAGATATATAAAGAAGAGATGATACCATTTGTACTGAAACTATTCCAAAAAATTAAAGAGAAGGGACCCTTCCCTAAGTCGTTCTTTGAGACCAGTATTATTCTGATATCAAGACCTGGCAGAATCACAACAGAAAAAAGAAAACTTCAGGCCAATATCCTTGATGAAGATAGATGCAAAAATATTTTACAAAATACTAGAAATTGAATCCAGCAGCACATCAAAAAGCCAATCTACCATGATCAAGTAGGCTTTATCCCTGGGATGCAAGGTTGGTTTAACAAATAGAAATCATTAAATTTGATTCATCACACAAACAGAACTGAAAACCACATGATTATCTCAGATGCAGAAAATGCTTTCAATAAAATTCAGCATCCATTTACATTAATAACTCTCAACAAACTAGACATTGAAGGAATATACCTAAAAATAATAAAATAATACCTAAAAATAACAAAAGTCATTTACGACAAACTCACGGCCAACATCATATTGAACGGGCAAAAGGAGAATTCCCCCTGAGAACTGGAACAAGAAAGGTCCCCACTCTCATCACTCATTCAACATAATATGGGAAGTTCTAGCCAGAGCAATAAGTAAGAAAAAGAAATAAAAGGCATCCAAATAGGAAGAGAGGAAGTCAAACTAGCTGTTTGCAGGCTTTGTGATTCTATGCCGAAAACCTTCAGTCTCTGCCCAAAAGCTCTGAGATCTGATGGACAAACTTAGCCACATTTTAGAATACAAAATCAATGCACAAAAGTCAGTAGCATTGGCCAGGTGCAGTGGGTGCCTATAATCCCAGCACACTGGGAGAACTAGGTGGGCAGATTGCTTGAGCTCATGAGTTCAAGACCAACCTTGGTGACATGGCAAAACCCCATCGCTACTAAAAATACAAATATTAGCCAGGTGTGGTGGTGTACACCTGTAGTCTCAGCTACTCAGGAGGCTGAGATGGGGGGATCACTTGAGCAGAAAGTTGGAGGTTGCAGTGAGCTGAGATAGCACCACTGTACTCCAGCTTGGGCAATAAAGCCAGATGCTGTCTCAAAAAAAAGTTACTTAAAAAATCATTAGACTTTCTATATATTAATAATGTTCAAGCTGAGAGGCAAATCAAGAATGTAATCCCATTTACCACAGCCTGAAAAATAAAATAAAATAAAATATAGTAATACATCTAACCAAAAAGGTGAAAGATCTCTACAAAGAGAATTAGAAAACACTATTCAAAAACGTCAGAGATAACACAAACAAGTGGAAAAACATTCCATGTTTATGGATTAGAAGAATCAATATTGTTAAAATGGCCATACTTCTCAAAGCAATTTAACAATTCAAAGCTATCCCTGTCAAACTACCAATGACATTCTTTATAGAATTACAAAAAAACTATTTTAAAATTCATATTGAACCAAGAAAGAGCTTGAATAACCACGGCAATTCTAAGCAATAAGAATAAAATAAGAGGCATCACCTTACCAAACTTCAAACTATATTGCAAGGATACAGTAACCAAAATAGCTTGGTATTAGTACAGAAACAGTTACATAGATCAAAGGAAAAGAACATAGAGTCCAGAAATAAACCCATACACCTACAACCATCTGATCTTTGACAACATCTACAAAAACAAGCCATGGGGAAAAGACTCCCTATTCAATAAATGGTGCTGAGATAACTGGGTAGCCATATGCAGAAGATTGAAGTTGGATCTCTTCCTTGCACCACATGCAAAAATCAGTTCAAGATGGATTAAAGACTTAAATGTAAAACCTGAAACTACAAAAACCCTGGAGGATAACCGGCAAGGTTTTCATGATGCAGACAATACAACCAATTGCAACAAAAACAAAAATTGACAAACGAGACCTAATTAAACCAAAGAGCTTCTGCACAGAAAAGAAACTATCAACAGAGTAAACAGACAACCTAAAGAAGGGAAGAAAATATTTGGAAACTATATATCTGACAAAGGTCTAATATTCAACATCTATAAGGAACCTAAACACATTTACAAGCTAGAAACAAATAAACTCACAAAAAAGTGGGCAAAGAATACAGACAGACACTTTTCAAAAGAAGTCACACATGTGGCCAACAAACATATGAAAAAAATGCTCCACATCATTAATTGTTAGAGAAATGCAAATCAAAACCACAATGAGACACCATCTAACATCAGGCAGAATTGCTATTATCAAAAAGTCAAAAAATAACATGCTGGTGAATTAGCAGAGAAAAGACAACACTTACACACTACTGATGGGATTGTAAATTAGTTCAACCATTGTGGAAAGTAGTGTGATGATTTCTCAAAGATCTTGAAACAGAAGTAACAATTGACCCAGCAGTCCCATTATTTTGTTTATACCCAAATAAATATAAATTATTCTACCATAAACACACATACACATGAATGTTCATTGGAGCACTATTCACAATAGCAAAGTCATGGAATCAACCTAAATCCTCATCAACAGTAGACTGGATAAAGAAAATATGGTACATATATACCATAGGATACTATGCAGCTATAAAAAAGAAGGAGATCATGTCCTAAGCAGCAAATGAATGGAGCTGGAAGTCATAATCCTAAGGGAACTAATGCAGGAACAGAAAACCAAATACCACATATTCTCACTTTTAAGTGGAAGCTAAACATGGAGTACACGTGGACACAAAGAAGGGAACAATAGATACTGGGGCCTATTTGAGAATGGAGGGTAGGAGGAGGGAGAGGATTGATAAACTACCGGTCAGGTACTATGCTTATTACCTGGTTGATGATATAATCTGTATACCAAAACCCTCTGGAATGTAATTCATCTATATAATACTGCACATGTACCCCTGAACCTAAAATAAAAATTAAGAAAGAATATTTCCTTCTTAACTAATGTACAGAGAAAGTATTAATCGCAGTTGAAATCAAGATAGACTATCATTAGTTATCCTTCTGATTGCCACTCCAGATAGTCATTTTTTTTTCTGCTTTTGGAAAGCAACAGATCTACATGTGCCAAATACAGAAAGATTGCAAAGACATAAATGACTGCAAAACCTATATTTATACTAATTGGAAATCCTTTCTCCTAATTGAGTTGTTCAACTTATTTTTAGTTTGTATATGTTACAGTAAATTCTAGTTTTAGTCAAGCTAACCACAAAATCTCAGTCACTTAGGTTTATGTTATTAATTCATGGATCCAATTTTTGCCTGACAGAGGCAGGAGGGTGGGGAATATCCTTTCTGCCTTATGAAGTTTTTCAGAATCCCAGCCTGAGAGAGACGCCACCACACTGCAGACAGGTCACTGAGTCACACTCAATATGGACATCCAGCAAGAGACTAGGAATGAGGGAAAATGAGTACTTTACAGGCCATGTCTGTAAGTGTCTCATTACTCAACTGGGTACAAGACGGTCTGAGAAGTCAATTATACAACTTGGAAAAAAACAAGGATTTCTGCTGGCCATCTGGCCATCTCCATCATAGTCCATTACAGTTAAATGTTTTATTAGGCTCAATGAGTCCAAGGCAGGTAGCATGCATTTGTCCATACAAATTCTAGATATCTAAAAAAATGAAGTGGGTAAAGTGAATGAGTTGATGATAAATAAGGTCTTTGGTAAAACTTGCATCTAAAATAGCTGAAGACAAGAGGATAATCAGAAGAGTGTGGTGATTATAAGCAGCAGGCACTTCAGGGAGACTAGACAATAGGGATCCAAGAGGAAGGTAGTTGTGGATGAAAAGTAGCAGAAATATCTTTGGTACAAAAGTCATATAGAAAAGGGAATGTCTAAGGGTGTTATTTTTATAGTCACATAATAAAAGGTGAAAATGCTCATCAGAAATTCATTCAGGACATTTTAAAATCTGCCCCTTTCCAACCCTTACTATTACTCTACATGGATTTTGTCTTGTTTTGTGGCATCTTTGGATTTCCTTTGTCTGGAGACACCTTTCAACAGGTTACCACCTGCTGGAACTTTACCGACCCAACAAAGGCTCCTTACATATGATAGGAAGAATGTTCTCCTTCTTTGGAATTCTGATATGTTTTATGATATGATGAATTCTTATATGGTTATTTGTATATTGTTATACAAGTCTATTTTTTTTTTTTAGAGACAGGATTGTGCTCTATTGCCCAGGCTGCAGTGCAGTGGTACAATCATAGCTCACTGCATCCTCAAACTCCTGGGCTGAAGTGAACCTCCAGCCTCAGCCTTGTGTGTAGCTAAGACTACAGGCTTATGCATCATGTCCAGCTGAAATCTACTTTCTTTGACTCCTCACATTATCATATATTCTCATATATGTTAAGAGATAAAAATATGTATTGAGTGAAAGACTGAAAAAGTAAAACAGACTTATATGTTCAAGTAATGGTTTCTAAACTTTTTTTATACTAGAATTACTTGGGGACTATAGATCCTCAGTCAGTATAATTGGGAGTATGCTGCATTTCTGAAAAAGCTCCCAGATAATTTGATTTCATGATTTCATGAGCTTTGGGAAAACAAAGTGACTAATCCTGATGTATCTGAGCTAAAACTGTTAAATTACATTTCAGACAAAACTACGAGGTCAGTGGTTTTAATTACTCAAACATAAACTGATAGGCATATGATTTAGCAATGGAATGTTTAGGTAGGATTGAGATCTATTTCTTAGAATAAGTAGTGAAAACTTCTCAAGAAGAGAGCATGTATTCCATTTTGTGCGGTCTAGTACATAGGAAGTGGTAAAAGATATGACTGTGGGTGAGCCACAAAGTAATAATCATCACAATAACATTACCTTTAGTGTTCTCATGAGAGTGAGGAAACAAAAGAAATAGTTAAATATTAGAAAAGAAGACATATGGCAGCAATATGTGGGCATTAGTTGAGAATTATTTTAAATTAAAATTTAAAAAGTCAATAGCTTACAAGAATGTGATCATTTACAAAATCCCTTATTATAAGCCCAGGAAAAATACACTTTGAGGATCAAAACTATAAGCACAGCTAATAAAGGGGAGCCCAGATATCACAGTCAGGAAAAAGGTAGTTTTTTGTTTGTTTAAAGTGCAACTAGCTTCATCAACTTTGGGATAATAGAGCTTTGAAATTTTGCTCTTTCATGTAGCTTCGTGCACAAACAATAAATACTACAATCAAATGTCCTAAATAGTCGCCTCCTAAAAAATCATCTTCCCAATCACAGAAAGTCAGACAGAGTAATGATAACAGAGAAGCCCTCAAAATAGCCTGCAGATCAAGTATTATCTAAAAACAATGTTTTTCCCAAAAACGACTTGTAAGATTACCTTTCAAGGAATGTCAATGCAAATAAAAACACACGTGTTTCCAAAATACCAAAGGAAAAAAGCCAGCTAGAGACTCATGATAATGACTGGTCAAAGACACCACTTGGGGGTTAGGATCTTAAAAAACATAAAGACCAAAACTGACTGGCTGCCTTTTTAAAAGGAAGGATTTTGGCGGGCACGGTGGCTCACGCCTGTAACCCCAGAACTTTGGGAGGCTGAGGTGGGCGGATCACGAGGTCAGGAGTTCAAGACCAGCCTCCAACATGGTGAAACCCTGTCTCTACTAAAAATACAAAAGTTAGCCGGGCGTGGTGGCACACGCCTGTAATCCCAGCTACTCAGGAGAGTGAGGCAGGTGAATAGCTTGAACCCAGGAGGCAGAGGTTGCAGTCAGCCGAGATTGTACCACAGCACTCCAGCCTGGGCGACAGAGTGATATTTTGTCTCAAAAAAAAAAAAAAAAAAAAAGAAGGATTTTAGGGGACTAGGGGATACCATAAATTGTCCCCTACCATCATAGGTTAGCAGTACAGAATAAAATAATTACACAAAAATCTAACCATAGAAGTTAGTTTTTCTTCAGAATTTATTATATTCAGGTTGTATGCCTAACACTCTTTCATTATCATCGTTACTTTAGTTATTTCCCCATTAGAAAGGTTGGCTGAGGCCCAAAACATTAAGTCCAAAAGAAGACGATCAAGAGATGAGAACAGGCCAGAATGATTTCTCCTCAGGGAGATTGACCTGGGAAGCTATTGAGATGCTGTATGTGTGCTCTTACAAATCTATAATGTGAGCAACAGGAAAGCTATGCCTTGAAAATCCAGATGGCTCTAGAAAGAGATTTTAGAATCTGGGCTTATGTTTGAGGAGTAAAGGCACAAATAATGGTGTCAAAACCTCAGAATGTTATTGGGTTAGTTTCAAGGCTCCATAATTGTAGATAGGAAGGCTGGGATTGCAGTTCCTAAAGCAGTGCTGTGTTTCAGGCCATGAGATTCAGCCCATGAGAGCCACATCTCTTCCAAATCTGCACCGCTGCCTGCAAGGGACATATTCAAGACATTATTAGAATTAAGACTCCAGAAAAGGAAGCATTTATGAAAGGACATACTGAAGGAAATCCAAGGAGGATGTTGACAAAGACAACCTAGGCCTAGATTAGATGTTGTTCTAATGAAAATAATACTTCCGAGATAATGTTCTCAATTCGGGAGGTAAAGATAAATATAATTTGTATAAATTGTATAAATGTCAGATGCTTTTGAAATGGGTGAATTTTATGTCTATCACTACAGGGATCCCGCTAATAAAATATTCAGAAGAATATGCTGGAAAAACAGTTTATTGGGCCAAAATTTTTTAAAAAGGTACTCAGATGCAGCAAATGCTACCTGTGCTACATGAAGTAGAGAAAAAAAGGAGCCAATTTAAGAAGTAGATTATTGCCTGGTGCAGTGGCTCAAGCCTGTAATCCCAGCACTTTGGGAGGCTGAGGCAGGCAGATCACAAGGTCAGGAGATCAAGACCATTCTGGCCATCATAGTGAAACCCCGCCTCTACTAAAAATACAAACATTAGCTGGGTGTGGTGGCACACACCTGTAGTCCCAGCTACTTGGGAGGTTAAGGCAGGAGAATCACTTGAACCCTGGAGGCGGAGGTTGCAGTGAACCAAGATCATACCACTGCACTCCAGCCTGGCAAAAGAGTGAAAAAAAAAAAAAGTAGATTAAACTGTTTAATCCTCTTCTGAGCCTACCACCAATGAGTGAGAGAACAGTGGGGGAATGAACACTAGAAGCTGATCTTTCTCCTTTAGATAAAACATGAGGTAGAAGAAAATCTTTCCAGTACCCCTAAAGAGGCAACATTTATTTAAGGCCTGAAAAGGGTAAAAAAGGAAAACAGAAAAAAATCACCAGGTAGAACACAGGGTCCTAACTACACAATTACAAACCCCTACAACCACTAAAACCATCTAATGCTATCCATGCTTCTGAGTGGAATACCTCTAATGAGATTTCACAGAGTGAGAAATTGAAGGAAGGAACATTTAGAAGTTTATTTAATTATTTATTTTAGCTTTGTCTTTGAATATAATTTCTCCTTTGTTAGAGATTTTATAATAATTTTATAAATTATTATTATTATTATTTTTTTTTTTTTTGAGACGGAGTCTCGCTCTGTCGCCCAGGCTGGAGTGCAGTGGCCAGATCTCAGCTCACTGCAAGCTCCGCCTCCCGGGTTCCCGCCATTCTCCTGCCTCAGCCTCCCGAGTAGCTGGGACCACAGGCGCCGCCACCTCGCCCGGCTAATTTTTTGTGTTTTTAGTAGAGACGGGGTTTCGCCGTGTTAGCCAGGATGGTCTCGATCTCCTGACCTAGTGATCCGCCCGTCTCGGCCTCCCAAAGTGCTGGGATTACAGGCTTGAGCCACCGCGCCCGGCCTAAATTATTAATTGAATTTTTATTATCGAAGCATATTTGTTATGTGTTATAGTTGTATTAACTCTCTTGAAACGTATTGGTATGTGGCTAGGTATAATTTGGGATAAAAAATAAAGTAAATGGGCTTTGGCATAAGGTACAGCAAGGCCCTGGAGCTCACTTTTTCAGTGCCCTCTAGAGTAGTGCTAGCCAATAGATGGTTCTGTGATAGTGCAAATATGTTCTAATCTTTTCCGTTCTCGTATTAACCAGCTATTGAGAATTGGCTATTTCGCACTGAAATGTACCCAGTGTTAATAAGGAACTGGACTTCTATGTAATTTGAGTTTACATAGCCATAAGTGGCTGGTGGCTAATTTATTGGACAATGTAGCCATAGAATTAAAAGCCAAACTCCCTACCAGATACACAAAGGAGTAGTGCTATTCTCAACTTCATGAATAGAGAGCAGGACTTCCTGGGAACCAACAGTCTCTTTCCCATAAGGGCCACATTTAATACTGGTGAGCCACAGGGTTTGACTGTTATGTCTAAATGCATGAAGGAAAGAAAGAGAACATGGTTGGGGGTGGGGGTCTTCCATTCTTTAGGAATTTTATTGCTAATAGAACTCCACTAGAGAGTTTGCCCTTTTCTTCCTTCCTTATTCATTTGGGCTTCTCTGTTTTACTCTCAAGAAACTACCTTCTTTTATTGCTTCCTATATATGGTAAGCCCATGACAGTGAACTCTGCTCCACACAGGAAGCCTGTCTGTCTGGTTAGATAAGTTAAATATTAGAAAGCATCAAGTATATCATATTATCCAATTAAGCTTTTATCCTTAATAAAGCTGTTATGCAGAACTTCATTTACCTGATTCCCATGCCTACTAATCGGTTGCTTCCAAAACATGAAGGGAAAATGAAAACAAAATGTATTTATCACCATCCCTCCTTAGAACTTCAACACTAAAGAGTTCTGCTTATTTAATAACCTCAAAGTAAAAGAATTTGTATTTGTGGTGGACTCACTTTTCTCTAAGAGACACTGATTAGTACTTTGAAGCATATAATACAAGTTCTGTATGTTTCAGTTTCTATTATGGCAGTCATAAACCAGAGGAGTAAGTCATATGCCAATGCTTTGTGCTGAGATTAAAGCCTTTCCTGACCTTTTTGACTTGGTCTAATTCTCCATTATTTGCTTCCACGGCATCTAGTACTTCCTTCTTTGTGGTATAGCATATATTTATTTGTGTGATTCATTAATGAAGAGTTTACAATTCCCATTGGATTGTAAATTCTATAAGGAGAAGAGATCATGTGCATTTTAAAATAATTTTATTTCCCAAGTTTGAAATAATGACTGGCATATATAAGATTATATATAAATACAGCATGCAGTATTTCATTTAATGACAGAAAAATTGTCTTTAGCATGGACAAAGATTATAATACAAAGTTAGTTTCTGGCTTCTTCTTTACGCATAGTCCCCCCAAATTAAGGAGTCTGCAAAAGAATGATTTGGAAGTGTGTAATTGTCCCCAGTGATATAAAAATAAAAATGCCCATGATAATAGGAACCAATAATAATGACTGGAGTCAGGCTATGCTTTTTTTTTTTTTTTTTTTTTTTTTTTGCATTCAATAGGTCAATGCCAAGGGTCTCACAACAGCATTAGATATTCAAAGCACACAATCATGGTGCTAACATCACAGCAGCAGCCTCTGTTTGTTGAGTGTAATTCTGTTCAGACATCGTGCTGAACATTCTCGAAAAAGTAATAGTGGCAACCAGTTTATTTAGCTACGATCTTTACCACTTTGCCATGATAGCTCCCCCGAACTCTCTGTGAGTGGATATTACTAATAGACTAAAGGGGCAGTAATATCTGATATTCGGTTTCAGCTTTTCATTTTTGCATCACAGTTTCTCTAGGTCTTAGTCAATTTTGTAAACTTGAAATTGTGTGCTTTACGGATGCACGTAGAGCCTGTGTACATATTTTAGATCAAGCTGGGAGGCAGGGAGCTAAGACAGGATGAAAGAAATGCTATGATTAGAGGAAGCTGGGAAGATGCCTTGCCTGAAGTGATGAGCAGCGACCAGAATAGATTTATTGAATTCAAAAATACTTACTGGAGATTATCAGAAATTCTTACAAAGGGACCTGAATTTCTTGCTATTGTATTGAGTGAGTACTGAAAGTTATTGTTATTTGGATATTATGATACTGGAAAGAAAATATATCCATAGAATCCAGGGCTCTGAATTAATTAGAAAGAGGTGAATGGAATCTGGGATGCTTAGATGGCTGTATGGGTCTTGGTAGATGTTGGTAATAGAGATGTTGATAAGGACTAGAGGCTGTTATGCATCATGAAAGGATTAATGCAAAAATATCAAAAAACTTTTTCTGTCCTAGGATATCATGTACACTTCTTACCACTATAACTTAAGAAGCATATTTACAATTAAAGAAGATGCAGGAAAGAACACCTAAAACAGGCGAATGAAGTGTGAGAGCTATCATTTGCAGCCAGGTTAAAATGGTATAACTTTGCTAACTTGGAAGCAAAAGCTGTAGAAGAGCAACAATATAAAAATGAACAACTTGAAAAGCAAGGTAACTTACTGATTAATACAGATTTGCTCAACAAATCTCAAAGTATCAGGGCAAAGGAATATGCTTTGAAAAAATAAAATTATTATTATTTTTTAACACCAATTAAGAATATTCTGGAAATATACATGCATATAAAAATGTGTGAAATTTATGAAAAATTAAGTCATACACAGTTATTAAAGGAAAGCTTGTATATAGCCTATCTTTAGGGTTGAAAGCCACAACCTCCAGTAACCATCCTGTAAGTCTTCCATTGGCAATCAAACACCAGAATTAGAAAGGCCTTGATAGATCATCAATTTATCAAAATATTCCAAAATATTTTTAAAAAGCAATTTAAACAATAGCTAATATGTAATTTTCTGAAACAGAACAATTTTACTTATTTATTTTTTACTTTTAAGTACATGGGTACATGTACAGGATGTGCATGTTTGTTACACAGGTAAACATGTGTCATGGGAGTTTGTTGTACAGATTATTTTATCACCCAGGTATTAAGCCTAGTATCCATTAGTTATTTTTCCTGAATCTCTCCCTCCTCCCACTCTCCACCCTTCAATAGGTCCCAGTGTGTGTTATTCCCCTCTATGTGTCCATGTTTTCTCATCATTTATTAAGGAAATCCTCCGAAAAGGGTCTCTTTGTTTAGATGTTATAAAAACAATTGCAAGTAGGGGTCCTGTATTTCGTTTTTTACTAATAATGCTCTATATTTTTAAAATACCTGTATAAGCAAAAGGAAACTGAAGTTTTCAGAATTTTAATTTGTTCTTGGCTGCGCAAAAGCAGAAATATTTGACCACTTATCAGAGAATCCCTGTTCTGCATGGGATTTTAGGAGATTCGTTTGCTTCTGTCTAGGGAATAGAAGTAGCCTACAGAGAAAGCATGCACCAATAAATTTTTTAACCTGATATTAAGGGAGATACAAAGTTGCTTTGATAGAGGAGACTTTGATCTTAGGCCAGAAAGCTGAGAGAAGAGAACAAAGCAATCAGAATCCAGCATAGTCTCAATCTTCATTTAAACTTTTTAAGGAATAACACTTTGGAGTGAAAATGTTCTCATAAAAAAGACAAACCAACCAACCTTAACTATTTAGCTTTTAGGCTAATAGTCTTTATCTCTGAGCCACAAAAAGCAATAAATAATGATACTCATTCTACAAGGGCTCTGTTTTCTAAGATCTGAATTTATATCAGCATTACATAGATCAATACTCTTTTGTCAGCTAAGAAGGAAAATAATTCATTTTTCATAATGTAGTTTTGATAGTTCAGAGACTCCATCTACTTTGATCTTCAGGACAAAACTAGTATGAGTAAGGGCAAATATCATGATTTCTACTTTATGGAAGTAAAAGTTTAATCTCTAAGAGCTAGGAAATACATAAACAGCTCCGTTTTGTAAAACCCATTGCACAAACTGGTTTAATTAAAGGCTCAGGTTAAAAATTGGGAACTGAACAAATGTGATTCTAAGCTATGCTCTTAATCCACCATTTAAAAAATTTCTTGTCCAAGGTAACATGCATCTACTACTAGAACTGGTAATTACACTCATAAACTAGTGTTCTCATTATACAAATTGCCTCCCACATATACCCATTATTAAATAGCACTATGAATAAGGCTACAATTGGCTAGATAGTCACCAAATCCTTTCCCCTTTGCTCCTTTTCACACACATAAACAACGTTTCCCAGCCTTCTGTGCAATTAGGTGACTGAGATCTGGCTGACAGAGTGCAGGTAGGTGTTACATATATTTAGTCCAGGTCTGGCCTACAAAACCCCTCTATACTATCCTCCATGTTTTCCTTCCCTCTCCATTAGCGGAAGGAGGAAGACACCAAGAAGTGCTAAATCAAAAGAGGAAAGGATCCTAGATCCCTGCATGACCCATATAGAAAGCCCTCTAGCTACCAGCAATAGCCAGATTGGAATTTATACGAAAAGACATAAACATATTCCAATAAACTACCAAGATTTAGGAATTTCCAAAATGGTGCGCCGTTTTCTACTCCCACTAGCAAAGTATAAGAATTCCATTTGTTCCACATTCTCATCAACATTTAGACTTCTTAATATTAGATATTCCATCCATATGTAGTTGTAATTGTGGCTTTAATTTGCTTTTTCTTGTGACTTTTAGTGTTAAGCATTTTCATTATGCTTACTATCCATTTGTTACATCTTTATTTGAGAACTATCTATTCCATTTTTTTTTCAAATTTTAACTAGGAAGTTTATTTTCTATTATTGTGTGATAGTAATTATTATATTCTGGATACAATCTTTTGTCAAATATATATTTTTGTCAGAAATATTTTCTCCTACTCTGTGACTTGCCATTTCATTTTCTTAATGGTATCTTTCAAAAATCAGAAGTTTTACATGTATAGAAACTCTAATTCATCAGTGTTTCACTTATGGTTTGTGCTTTTAAAGTCATATGTTAGAAACTATTTGCTGTGCAGCATTATAAAAATAGCCTATTTTTTTTAAAGTTCTATATTTTATCTCTTGCCATTTTGAATATAGTTTGTCTACTGAGAATAAAAGCTGGTGTTCATTTTGCTGCATAGGTTTATCCAGTTGTTCCAAAAATACTTATTGCAAAGAATTTCCTCAGTAAAAGGCTTGATGCCTACACTAAAAATCAACTGACCACTATATACAGGTCTCTTTTGGACACTGTATTTTGAACCACTGACCGATTTGTCTATACTTATGTGGTATGGTTTGGTTCTGTGTCCCCTCCCAAATCTCATCTTGTAGCTCCCATAATTCCCACGTGTTTTGGGAGGGACCCGGTGAAAGATGATTGAATCATGGGGGGTGCGTCTTTCCTGGGATACTCTCATGATAGTGAATACATCTCATGAGATCTGATGGTTTTAAAAATGGGAGTTTCTCTACACAAGCTCTCTCTTTGCCTGCTGCCATTCAGGCAGCAAGGATGTGACTTGCTCCTCCTTGCTTTCTGCCATGATTGTGAGGCCTTCCCAGCCATATGGAGCTGTAAGTCCAATAAACCTCTTCCTTTTGTAAATTGCCCAGTCTTGGGTATGTCTTTAACAGCAGCGTAAAAATGGACTAATACATTATGTCACTACCACAATGTCTGGATTACAAAAGCAATATAGTAAAATTTGAAAGTAGAGAATATAAATTCCCTAACTTAGTTCTTCTTCAAAATGTTTGTCTATTCTTGGTCCTGTGGATGTCTATATTAATTTAGTATTAGCTTGTCAACTTCTACCCTAGCTCCCCAAAATCTGCCAGTATTTTGATTGAAATTGCACTAAATTTATATATCCATTTTTGGAGAATAAAATTGAGTTTTTTAATCCATGGATTAAACATGAAATAAAAATCTTATTTTAAATTCTCTAAGCAACATTTTACAGTTTTCACTGTAAAAATCTTGCACATGTTTATTAAATTTCCCAGAGTATTTTATGTTTGGGGGATTTTATTATAAACAATTAATCTAAAATTTATTTTCAGGTTGTTTCTGCATGAATACAGAAATACCTTTGAATAAAATTGGCCTTGCATCCTATGTTCTTTCTATATGCACATACTACTTTTAGTTGCTTTTTTGATTTGTCAAGATTTTCTGCAAACACATATCTTCTGTGAACAAAGTTTTACTTATTCCTTTTGAATTGTGATGCCTTTTACTTCTTTTTCTCATTTTTTTGCATTGATTAGGATTTCAATGCAATGTTGAATAGAAAGCAGGCACAACCTGTTTCTGATCTTAGCTAGAAAGTATTCAAAATTTCACCATTAAAAATGTTTGCTGTAGACTTTTTATATAATAGATGTGCACATGAGATTAAATTCTTTTCATTCCTAGACTTCTGAGAGCTTTTATTATGAATGAGTGTTGAATTTTTCAAGCGCTTTTTCTACCTCCATTGAGGTGATCATATAACTTCCTCCTTTCTTCTGCTAATGTTATACAATACCTGATTAATTTTTAAATGTTGAACCAATCTTGAATTCCTGGGAAAAACTCCAAATGCTCATAATATAGTATCCTCTTTATATATAATTAAATTGATTTCCAATATTTTGTTAAGAGCTTTTTATCTCTTTTGATGAGAGATAATGGAATGTACTTTCTTCAAATATCTTTGATTACAGAATCATAATGTCTCTGTAAAATCCAGTGTGTAGTGCTCATTCCTTTTACACTTTATGAAAGTTTATATAAGATTGTAATTTTTATCTTCCTTAAATGTTTCATATAATTTACAAGTGAAGCCCTGTTGACCTGGAGTTTTCTCTATGAGAATGTTTTGAATTTCAAATGTAATTTGTTTACCAGTTACAGGACTGCTCATATATTTTGTTATTTTCTTATGTCAATTTTGGTGAGTTGTGATTTTTTAAGAGAATTCTTCATTTCATCTAAAATTATAGAATTTATTGGCCTAAAGTTGGTCATTGTTCATAGTACTCCCTATATTCCTCTTAATATCTTTAGCATATTTGTCTTCTCTGTCAAATGCAATATTGGTAATATGTACTTTTCTTTCTTAATCCCTCTTGCTGAGGTGCATCGTTTTGATCGATCTTTTGAGAAAAACAACTTCTAGTCTTTTAATTTTTTTCACTTTTTCTATTTGATTACAGTGTTTATTATTTTTTCCTTCAGCTTACTTTGGTTTTAATTTACTCTCCCTTTTCGAGCCTTTTAATGTGAAAACTTCGTTAACTAATATCAAGTATGCTGTCTTTTCTATTTTAAGCATTTTAAAATGTTCATTTGTTCCCAAACACTTTTCTACTTTCTCCCCACAAATTTTAATATCTATGTTTTAAATTTTGTTTAGATTAAAGCATTTTCTAATTTTCTCTGGGATTTCTTCGACCCACAGATTATTTAGTCATGTACTACTTAATTTCCAAATATTTGGTAATTTTTCAGATGTATATTTTAATTTTTCCTAGTTTAAATCTACTGTACAGTAGCTAGAGAAAACTGCTCTGCAAAATGTCTATCTTTTGAACCTTCTTTTATGGCCCAGCATGTGGTCTCTTTTGGTGAGTGCTCTATATATACCTGAGAAAAATGTGTGTTCTGGAGATGTTGGGAATAGTATTCTACATATGTAAACTAGATCAATTTGATAGATGGTGTTTTTTGTTTGTTTGTTTTTGTTTTTCTGAGATGGAGTGTCACTCTGTCATCCAGGCTGGAGTCCAGTGGCACAATCTCGGCTCACTGCAGTCTCTGCCTCCAGGGTTTAAGAAATTTCGTGCCTCAGCCTCCCAAGTAGCTGGAATTACAGATATGTGCCACCATGCTCTGATAATTTTTTGTATTTTTAGTGGAGACGAGGTTTCACCCTGTTGGACAGGCTGGTCTCAAACTCCTGATCTCAAGTGATCCGCCTGCCTCAGCCTCCCGAAGGGCTGAGATTACAGGTGTGAGCCACCACGACTGGTGTAGATGGTGTTTAGGCTTTTTTGTCTAGTGATCCTACCAATTGCTGAGAGGGAATGTTAAAAATACTATGATTGGGCATTTGTGCATTCTTTCTTTGGTTGTGCCAATTTTTAAGCTCTGTTATTAGAGTACATTCAAATGTAGAATAGTTATGACATCTGATATATTGACCTTTTTATCTCCTTTTCAAGTAATAATCCTTATCTCAAAGTTCACTTTGTCTGATAGTAAAATAGCTAAATCAACTTTCTAATGATTATGTTTGCATGTTACATACTTTCCCATCATTTTAATTCAATGTGCATCGATCTCTTTGTACTACAGACAGCATATTTTTGGGGGAAGGAGGGCCTTGGTTTTTTGGTTTTATTATAATTCTTTCCTTTTTTTTTTTTTTTGTTCAGACAGGGTCTTACTCTGCTACTCAGGCTGGCGTGCAGGAGCGCAAACAGCAAACATGGCTCACTGCAGTCTCAACCTCCTAGGCTCAACTGATCCTCCCACCTCAGCCTCCTGAGTAGCTTGGACCATTGGACCATTGGACCACAAATGTGTGTCACTACACTAAGCTAATTATATATATATATATATTTGTAGAGATAGGGTCTTGATGTGTTGCCTGGGCTGGTCTGGTCTTGAACTCCTGGTCTCAAGTGATCCTCCCACACTGGCCTCCCAATGTGCTGGGATTACAGGCCTGAACCACCTGTATGCCTGGTCTTTTGTATTTATTTTCTTTATTCTTTTTAACTGACACATAAAAATTATATATATTTATGGTGTAAAATATGATGTTTTGATATATGTATACATTGTGCAATAGCTAAATCAAGCTAATTAACCTATCCATTACCTCATAATTATTATTTTTTGTGGTGAAAACATTTATAATTTGTTCTTTTAGCAATTTTCAAGAATACGATATATTGTTATTAACTATAGTCACAATATTATACAATACACCCCTTGAATTTATTCCTGCTGTCTAAATGAAATTTTGTATCCTTGGATCAACATTTCCACAATTCCTCTATTCCAGCCTACCACCCAAACCCCTGGTGACCATCATTCTACTCTCTGTTTTTATGAGTTTATAACTGTTTTAGATTTCACATATAAAAGAGATCATGCAATATTTGTCTTTCTGTGCCTGACTTATTTCACTTAGCATATTATCCTCCAGCTTCATCCATGCTATTGTAAATGACAGGATTTCCTACTTTTTAAGGCTGAATAGTATAATACTTCATTGTGTATATATACATTTATTTACCATTCATTCATTGATGATCACTTAGGTTGCTTTCATATCTTCACTATTGTGAATAATACTGCAATGAACATGGCAGTGCAAATATCTCTTCAACATACTCATTTCAAACACTGTAGATATATACTCAGAAGTGGAATTGCTGGATCATAAGGTAGTTCTATTTTTAATTTTTGCAGGGCCCCCACACTGTTCTCTACAATGGCTATGTTATAAAAATTTACATTGCCATCAACACTGCACAAGGCAGAAGAATAA
Organism: Macaca thibetana thibetana; assembly: GCF_024542745.1. Taxonomy (NCBI): domain Eukaryota; kingdom Metazoa; phylum Chordata; class Mammalia; order Primates; family Cercopithecidae; genus Macaca; species Macaca thibetana. Next base: position 47,063,703 of record NC_065582.1, on the reverse strand, counting down.
AATTGTACCTTTATCTCATCCTTTATACAAAAATCAACTCAAAATGGATTAAAACCTTAAATATAAGATCTGAAACTATAAAACTACTAGAAGAAAACATTGGGAAAAAGCTTATTGATATTAATCCGGAAAAAAATTTTTATATGTGAGTCCAAAACACAGGTAACTAAAGCCTAATTAGAAAATAGGCCACAGCACTTTATAAGGCCAAGGCAGGTGGATCATCTGAGGTCAGGAATTCAAGATCAGTCTGACCAACATGGTGAAATTCCATCTCTATTAAAAAGACGAAAAAAATTAGCCAGGCATGGTGGTGCACACTGGCAATTTCAGCTACTTGGGAGCCTCAGACAGGAGATTTGCTTGAACTCGGGAGGCGGAGGTTGCAGTGAGCCAACATCGCGCCATTGCACTCCAGCCCAGGTGACAGAGTGAGACTTCATCTCAAAAAAAAAAAAAAAAAAAAAAAAAGGCCAAGATCATGAATATATATTTTTCAAAAGAAGACATACAAATGAACAACAGGTATATGAAAAAAGTGCTCAGTATCACTAGTTGCTAGGGAAATGCAAATTAAAACCACAGTAAGATATCACTTCACATTAGGATGGCTATGGCCAAAAAGGCAAGAGGTAACAAGTATTGGAGGATAGACCAGCATATATTCTATTTCTTCTGTTGCTTTTAAATTATTTTTATACCTTTTTATACAATTCAAAAAATAGTAACTTGACATGGTTTGGCTGTGTCCCCACCCAAATCTCATCTTGAATTGTAGTTCCCATAATCCTCACGTGTCTTAGGAGGGACCGGGTGGGAGGTAACTGAATCATGGGGGCAGTTAATCCCATATTGTTCTTGTAATAGTGAATGAGTTCTCATGACATCTGATGGTTTTATAAGGGGCTTTTCACCCTTTGCTTGGCACTTCTCCTTGCTGCCGCCATGAGTGGAAGGATGTGTTTGCTTCCACTTCTGCCATGATTGTAAGTTTCCTGAGGCCTCCCCAGCCATGTTGAATTATGAGTCAACTAAACCTCTTTCCTCTATAAACTACCCAGTCTTGGGTATGTCTTTATAAGCAGTGTGAGATTGGTACCACAGAGAGAAAGGCACTGCTCTAAAGATATTCAAAAGTGTGGAAGCGACTTTGGAACTGGGTAACAGGCAGAGGTTGAAACCTTTTGCAGGGCTCAGAAGAAGATAGAAAAATGTGGGAAAGTTTGGAACCTCCTAGAGACTTGGAGGGCTCAAAAGACAGGAAGACGTGAGAAAATTTGGAACTCCCTAGAGACTTGTTGAATGGCTTTAACCAAAATGCTAATAGTGATATGGACAAAGCAGTTCAGGCTGAAGTGGTCTCAGATGGAGAGGAGGAACTTGTTGGGAACTGGAGTAAAGGTCACTCTTGCTATGCAAAGAGACTGGTGGCATTTTGCCCCTGCCCTAGAGATCTGTGGAACTTTGAGCTTAAGAGAGATAATTTAGGGTATCTATGGAAGAAATTTCTAAGAGGCAAAGCATAGAAGAGAGAGAAGAGCATAAAAGTTTGGAGAATTTGCAGCCTCAGGATGCAATAGAAAAGAAAACCACATTTTGTGGGGAGAAATCCAAGCTTGCTGCAGAAATTTTCATAAGTAATGAGAAGTCAAACGTTAATCACCAAGACAATGGGGGAAAATGTCTCAACGGCATGTCAGAGACCTTCACAGCAGCCTGTCCCATCACAGGCCTGGAGGCCTAGGAGGGAAAAATGGTTTCATGGGCTAGTCCCAGGGCACCCCTGCTCTGTTCAGCCTTGGGACATGGTGCCTTGTATCCCAGCTGCTTCAGCTCCAGCTGTGGCTAAAATATGCCAACATACAGCTCAGGGAATTGCTTCAGAGGATGCAAGCCCAAAGCCTTAGTGGCTTACATGTGGTGTTGCACCTATGGGTGCACAGAGGTCAAGAATTGAGATTTTGGAACCTCTACCTAGATTTCAGAGGATGTATGGAAATGCCTGAATGTCCAGGCAGAAGTCTGCTGCAGGCATGGAACCCTAATGGAGAACCTCTGCTAGGGCATGGAGAACCCCGGTGGAAGGGACATGTGGGGTTGGAGCCCACATATACAGTCCCCACTAGAACACTGCTTGGTGGAGCTGTGAGAAAAGGGCCATTATCCTCCAGACCCCAGAATGGTAGATCCATTGACACCCTGCACTATGCACCTAGAAAAGCCACAGATACTCAATACCAGCCTGTGAAAGCAGCCAGTAGGGCAGCTGTACCTACAGGGGTGGAGCTGCCCAAGGCTGTGGGAGCCCATCTCTTGCATCAGTGTGACCTGGATGTGAGACAGAATCAAAGGAGATCATTTTGGAACTTTAAGGTTTAATGATTGCCCTACTGGATTTTGGACTTGCATGAAGCCTGCAGCCTCTTTGTTTTAGCCAATTTCTCCCCTTTGGAAGGGCTGTATTTACTCAATGCCTGTAACCACTGTATGTAGAAAGTAACGAACTTGCTTTTGATTTTACAGGCTCATAGGTGGAAGGGACTTACTTTGTCTCAGATGAGACTTAGAACTTGGACCTTTGGGTTAATGCTTGAATGAGCTAAGACTTTGGGGGACTGTCGGTAAGGCATGCTTATGTTTTGAAATGTGAGAAAATGAGATTTGGGAGGGACCAGGGGGTGGAATGATATGCTTTGACTGTGTTCCCACCCAAATCTTATCCTGAATTGTAGTTCCCATAATCCCCATGTGTCATGGGAGGGAACTGGTGAGAGATAATTGAATCATGGGGGTGGTTACTTCCATGCTTTTATTGGGACAGTGAGTTCTCACAAGGTCTGATGGTTTTATATGGAGCTTTTCCCCCTTTGCTCAGAACTTCTTCTTACTACTTCCATGTGAAGAAGGGCATGTTTGCTTCTCCTTCCACCATGATTGTAAGTTTCCTGAGGCCTCCCCAGCCATGCTGAACTGTGAGTCAATTAAACTTCTTTCATTTATAAATTACCCAGTCTCAGGTATCTCTATTAGTAGCATGAGAACAGACTAATACATGACTCTGAAGATTGCAATTTGCACCCTTAACTTAGAATTGTCTACTTCTAATTGTTATTAATGTGCTATTCTTGCCATATGTTATAAACATTATAGATAATATTATTTTTATTCTAAACAGTTTTCAGTTGAAAAATAATAAAACCATAAAATACAGGCTTTTAAAAATTTACCAAGAGAGAGTTATCATTTCTTGTGTTCTTCATTCTTTCCCATCAATACAACTATTATTGTCTTCAGCTAACAGAACCTACTTTAGCATTCCTTGTGTGCAATTCTGCAAAGAATTCCCTCAAATTGGAAAATGTTTCTATTTTACTCTCAGTTTTGTTGCATACATTCATTAAATATAGAACTCTGATTGATAGCTTTTGTTTTCTTTTCAAAACTTTAAAGATATGGTTTTATTGTTTACTGGCTGTTATTATCTTTGGACAATAATTGTCCTCTAGGTAATGTGCATTTTTTTCCCTGGCTGCTCTCAATATTTTTTCTTCATCTTTTAAAAATTTTACTTAGTTCCACATAAATCTCATGCTATCTTTCCATAGGATACCTCAGTCCGAAATTCAATCTTTGTTCTATCTCCTCAATTAGATCTCCACTCTCTGTTTAATATCTCTTCTTTTGCTCCAAGTCAGAGAACTTAAAACCACGTGAGATAAGCCTCCTTTTTCCCCATTTAACAGCATAAATTTGTGCAATGTCTGTTGCCCAGCAACTGTAGGTAGTCACTATATTCTGTCCAGTTTTGTAGTTTTGTACAGTGAAACGATAGGTTGGAAAGCAGTTATTTTTTCAAGGATTGAAGAAATCTTCTACAGGCATCTCAATGACTAATATTCTACGAAGTTCCAATGTAGTACTTTCACTAAACTTTTTTGTATTAATTAACATATATGTTAGTTAGCGTCTTTATCTATTATATGTGAAACTATGAAATTAATTCTTAAAAACTTCAGTACTTTTTCCTTGGGATTGATTCCCAGAAAAATTAATAAATACGACATATTTCTGATTCTTGAAAATACCCAAAAAACTACTCTCCTGAAATCTAATCGGTTTTGAGAAAAAAGAATTCTCTCTATATATACACATATAAAGCGCACACACAAATGCACACACATACATGCACACATACACACATATATATCTTTAGATAAATATATATCCAAACTATTTCCACAACAGTTCTATCAATGTTATGGTAAACATTATGACAATGTGTTAATCACATAAATAGTCAAATAATGAGTTGATAAATGGCAATATATGTGTGTGTGTGTGTGTGTGTATTCTTCTGGGTTCTCTGTCCTCTGGTAGCCACCTTCTGCCTGTGGTTACTTTGGATTGGTATCCTCCAGCTGACCCCCAAATCCTTAAGCACCCTTAGGAAAAAGGTGCCAGCCCTCTGCATTGTCATTTCACCATTACCGATTTTACCACCAGAATTTTCAGACTTTAATCATGACAAAGGTGAGAAAAATTTTACTATGACTTTCAGAGGCTTTCGTTTTAGCACTTTAGTTTCATTCAAAACCTCAGAATGTACTGAATTATAAACCAGCTGTGTGTTCAATGATTTTGTTACTTCTGTATTGAGTGGGCACCAAAACGTTGCTGATCTCTTTCTCCCAGGAGTGATGCTTTGCTTAGGTGAGTATGTAATCCTCATGCTTCAGCCCATATACGGAAATGCCCCAGGGAAACAAACAGCTGCTGATCCTCAGCAACTTCTGAAATGTTTTCACCTGTCTGAACCTTTAGTGCATCTAGTACTACTTGATTCCTCAGTTTTCTGTTATCTTTAACAATATGATTTTTGTAATTTATTCAGCTTTTGTAGTTTAATCAGCAGTTTTATTGGCCTCACATTACTCGCTACAGTCTACTTTGAAGCAGTTTAGTTTTGCCTGTTTTTAATTTTCTTTAAGTAGAATTACAAAGTATGTATTGTTTTCTTTCTGGTTAATTTTGCTTCATATTGTTCTTTATATATACATACATCTATTTTTTGCATGTTCATACTAATTACTGAATTAGTCCATTGTATGATTACACAAACATTTATTTATGTATTCTACTGTTAGTGTTTGAGAAATTTTCACATTTTGGCTATAATGAATAGTGCTGCTTTGACTATTCTCATAAATGTATTTCATGAATATGTAAACACATGTTTGTTAAATGTATATAGTAGTAAAATTTCTGGATTATGGGGGCACGCACATATATTTATCTTTAGTAGCTACTGTCAAAAAAGATTCCAAAATGGTAGTTTCCATTTACATTTCTACCATTAGCATATGAGACTTTCCATTTATATGTATTTAATTGGCTGTATTTTCTCTCAGGCCTCTTTCCATTTCTTTATGAGAGTATTGTTTCCTATTGTTTTAGATAAATCATTTATGTAATAAAGGTATTAATTCTGCCATACGTGCAGCAAATGTATTCCTATATATTTGGTTCTTTGTGTTTTAACTCCAGCTATAGGAAACACAATGTGGAATGACTTTGGATTACTCATACTTTCAATTATTCACGTCTCTGCTTCAGTTCATTAGAGTAACTAATTGTCTTCACTTCATCACAACAGTGAATGCTTTATCAAAAGCTATATTTTAAGACTGGGATTTATAAAGCAATTCAGGACTAATGTAGATTAACTCACACTCTTTGAGGAGATAGAATTATAAACTGGCAAATAGCTAAAAAAAGGGGGGAAGAAAAAAAGGATATCTGTATAAATGCTGTTTCAAGCTATATAATCAGAGTAGGATGAATCTATCATTAACAGGATGATGAGGCTTTTGTTTGTTTTAGGGGATTGGTTAGAGTTGTGTTTTTCTGCATCACATGCTCTCATAAAAAGCCACATCTGAATGTTTGCAGCCACCTTGTTTCTCTAGCATGCCCACATAAAACAGGCCTATTTACCTGATACTTTATTAGCCACGTCATATCCCATTACTCTAGTTGTGACTAACGTGAGGTGAGAAATGATGCTGAGCCCCTCTCTCCTAGCCTCACAAAAACTGTTAGCACAACAAAGCCAAGCCAACCAGCAATGCAACATGATAAATGATAGTTATCTTGACATTCATTAAAACCAATTTTTAGTCTAATATGTTCCCATAACCAAATAATTTTCCCAAAAAAGTATAATACAGAATCAAAGCTACATCTGTTAATAATGAACACCTCAAATTTACACAAAAGCAATTAGCATCTCCAATACTTCCAAGTAGGTCCATAAATCCACAAGATGTTTCATGGTGATTAATCTTTTCCTCACCTAAAATTTACTTTAAGCAAATGCTTTATCGGCGAAACACCGGATAAAAGCATCAAAGTTATAAATAATTAAATCAATAAACAGCATTACACTTAAACACAAGGAAAACTATGTCTAAATTATTGGTTTGATTTTAATCTGACTTTTTCAAAATTATCCTGAAACAATAATATTTCCCAGTAGTAGTCCTAATTTTCTCCTACAAGTATACTGTCACTAGCTTCAGTCATTGCATAGAAAGCCTGTAGCATACTTGGCATACTGCCACCTGCAAAATGCCATGGCTTGGCTTAACCTCCATTAATGAGTCCACCCTCTACACATCTGAAACAAGTAGAAAACATGAAAACAATCATTTCAAAAAAAGCTGAAGTAGATGACTACCTGGAATTGTGCGGTCTGTGCCTCATTTGGCTCAGAAAATGAGAAAGGTATTGGCCATAAAATGAGAAAGGTATTTGCAAATGAAAAGAAAAAACTGTAGTCAAAGCACATGTTATGCATATATAATTTAGTTATTTTTATGAGCCTCTAAAGGAACTTGAAATTATAGCACAACCACCTTATTTCTATTTTGCAATATATTTTGTTTGTTTGTGGCTGTGTGTGTATATACATATATATACTTTTTTCGGGAGAGTTCATCAGGGGAATAAGTCGGTGTCAAAAATGAGAACCCAAGCAACACAGGATCACAACTCAGATCTACCAACCCCTACCCATAATTCCTCTAATGGATAAAAGTCATTTACCACAAAGCACTGTGATGGAAATAAACTGAGATAATTAGAGTTACCTTAAAGGTTGAAGAAGACTGTGATTTTGTGAGACAGTCAACTGTCATTATAAAGAATCTGGCTAATAAAAACTATTATTTAAAAAGGAGTTAATTTAGGCCAGGTGTGTTGGCTCACACCTGTAATCCCAGCATTTTGGGAGACAGAAGTGGGAGGATTGCTGGAGTCCAGGAGCTCGAGACCAGTCTAAACAACATGGCAAAACCCCATCTCTACAAAACACACAAAAATATTTGCTGGGTGTGGTGATGCCTGTCTGTGGTAGCACCTACTTGAGAGGTTGAGATTGGAAGACTGCTTGAGTCCAGGATGGGGAGGTTGCAGTGAGCTGAGATTGCACCACTGCTCCAACCTGGGTGATAGAGGGAGACCCTGTCTCAAAAGAAAAAATAAATAAATAAAATGTGTCTTATACGGGAAATTAAAAAATAATTAATTGACTAAAAAATTAAAAAGGAATTAATTTGAAATACTATGATTTAGCTTAGAAGATACTCTTTACAATGTATTCTTTGAATACTGGAGGATACAATTTTGAGTTAGTATTGTCAAATATAGATGCAATCTGTGTGACTCTGTAAATATTTACTTTCAGAGTTAAACAGTGGAATGCGATTTTCCACAATGTAGAAAGCATTCTGAAAAGTTATTTGGAAAGACTTCTCCCTGTAGCGACTGGTTGTCAGGACCTTTGTAGTTGGGTAAAGCAGAAAATGCTCCTTCATTCCTGTGATCTGCCAAGATAAAGAAAAAATACTCCATAAAAACATTTATTCTATCTAGGGAGCTGAAACTGAGTATTAATGCCACTGGGGAACTGCTCTTGTTGTTCACTTGACTTATCAAGAAGCAAATAATCCAGCACTCAGAGAAAAAAAAGATGTAATTAAGGCCTCAACCATGCAAAATAATAATAACTAAATATCTGTAAACAAGGAGTTATTGTTAGCATATCCCATTTGATTACAAGCGATTTTAACAAGAAACTCACAAAGGCACAAAATAATTCAAAACACAATTTAGAATAGGTTAAAATTGTGTTTATCTAAATGTATATACAAACTATAGTATGCCTTATTGGACAGACTCATTGAGGCGATTAAGATTTTATTGTGTTACTCAAGTTATAAGATAATTTTGCTTTTTCTTGTGATTATATTTACAAACTATTTTTTTTGTCTAAGACACACTGAACAGAAATAAGAATTGCTTTTATCAAGAAACTGAATATGTGACTGTTGAGACATAACATGAAACCAGAGTAGTCCTGAAGATGTCATTCATCAATCCACAGGAGTCATAATTGTTGAAAGATACCAATTACCAATTCAACAATCCTCCAAGTATCCTTCCCTTTAACCAGCAGAAAAGATCAGACCTCCCAGACTGTTAAGAAATTATTTAAAACCTGTTACATCTACAAAGAGTGATCTATAAACTCCTTACCTTTACTTCTTTGTTCGTAACCCACTCTTGCAATCTGACTAAAACCCTATCACTGTCATTCCATAATACAACCATCACTGAAAACACTAATGAGAGCCTGAGGCCAAATCCCCTGCCTGGTCCCAGCCTTTGAAACGTAAGAGAAATACAGAGGATTCTAAAAATATACGAAAATAAATCCAGGAGCTCCCTTTACCTCCACAACAAGCTCTAAACATTTGGCCAATTCTGAGTCAAACTAATGGCTAGGACTATCACAAGCTAGGGAGGCTAATCAGCTTTTCTCTCTAGAGGGAAGAGCTTGATAAAATTCTGAGCTTCACTTAAGCCCAATAAACTGCTTTTGAGGATAAACTTGGCACTTAAAACCTATATATTCCTGAGAAGGCTGACTGCTGGGTCTCCTGAACATCTGTCAGATAGAGTAGCTCCATCAGCTGGGTGAGACTCCTTGCCCCTAAGTCCAAGACATTACAAGATACTTGAAAAACTGAGAGGCTTTATCAGGAGCAATAGTAATTGTAGATTCTAGCCTGTAAATTCTTCCTCTACTCCTCTGAGATGTAAGTCTCTCTTAGCTTCTTGCCAGTTTTATAACTCAGGAATGCCTTTCTCGAGAACCTGGGAGCCATCCCTTCGAAATGTAAACATCAGGAAAAGTAGTGTGTTCTTTATAAAAGCTGAATAACATTCCATTGCATGTATATACAACATTTTCTTTATCGTTTCACCCATGGAGGACGTTTAGGTTGTTTCCACATCTTGGCTATTGTGAGTAATGCTGCAATGAACATGAGACTGCTAATATCTCTTCAAGATCATTAGGAAAGAAGGAAATTCTGTCATATGCAACAACATAGATGGATCTTGAGGACATTTTAGTAACTTAGATAAGCCAGGCACAGAAGGACAAATACTGCATGATTCCACCTATATGATCTACTCAAAGTAGACAAACTCATAGAAGTAGAACGTAGAATGGTAGTTGCCTGGGGCTAGAGTAAGAAAGAGATAGGGAGTTGTTCAATAAATACAAAATTTCAGTTAAACAAGATAATAAAGTTCTAGAGATCTGCCATACAACATTCTGCTAATGGTTAACAATACTGTATTGTAAAATTAAAAATTTATTAAAAGGTTAGATCTCATGTTATACATGTTTACCACGATAAAAAATAGTAACAGTAAAAAGACAGTGCTCTAATCTCCAAGTCTCTGTAGAAGGGTACGTGCCTAACTTCCATAAGCGTCAATTAGTAAACACAGATTACCTAATCACGTTTACCAACATCTACTAATGTTCACTAAGTCATCAGGTGATTGACAGTTGTTGGCTCCTATATAATAGGCCTATAAACATAGAAACCAGTGCCTTTGACCCTTTGTGGAATATCCTAATAACAAGAACTGAGCCAACAAAGAAAACTCACAACTCATTTTAACTGATTAGCAGCCAGAGGTAACAAGAAAATTAAAAAGAGCAATCTGCCCAGAGAGGTAGTATTTCTGGAAAAGACAAATGGAAATTGGAATAAAATCCCCCTTGATTTCCAAACGAAAGACTTTATTAAATGAAGTGAAGAAGTGAATTATCACTGCCAGAAACAAAAACAGTTTCTTAGAAGACCAAAATCAAGAGTTATAAAATCCAGAACAAAAAGTAATTGAGATGAAAACATGAGGGAAAAAAATAAAATATTTGGAAAATAAATACAATGGATCCAATATCCAAATAAGAGGAATTTTAAAAAGAGAAAAAAATAACTAATGAAGGCAAAGTGACAATTAAATAATAGAAGAGAATTTTCCTGAGGTGAAGAAAAAATCTAAATAAACAATTGAAGTGGTTCCGTAAGTTCCAGACTTCACTGATAAAAAACATATATATTCCTAGGCCTGTGCAATTAAAATTCCAGAAGTTGGAAAACAAAGAAAATGCTGTATGAGCTTAAAAACACAAAGAAAAAGTTACCTAAGAAAAAAGAATACCGGACCATGAAATGGAGCAGGAATCCCTTTAAGAAGCCTTTGTGTCCCCCACCAAGTCCCCCTCCACCTCCACCCACGAGCATGGAAGTCAAGGAAAATCTCTACTTCCTTCAAGGGAAGTTCCAGACACCTAGCTGGCTGTGAGAAGTAAGTAAGTGATTTGATAAGCAAGAAGGTAAAATAACAGTTTAAAACAGTAGCCAAAGACATCAGATTTGTCAGATGTTTGCTTCCTTATAAAAACTAAAGACAACATCTTAATATATGTCCCTGAGCTGTTTTTCAGAAACTCAAGACCCACACTAAATGGATCCTCTGGTGCCTAAACCTCAGATAAGGGGAAACTGAGGATTGAACTCTGACCACTGTTTCTTGTTCTAAACTTCTTTCTGAGGCGCCTGGAGGAGGTCACACCCGGGACCCAGAGCTAACGTTCTTTTCTGCTGAACCCAAAATTTTAAACAACATTTCTCTTCCTTAGCCTTGAAAGCCAGAAAATCATTGAATCTACTTATGAATTGCAATCTCCTGCTTCAAGATGTCCCACCATTTTGGGCCAAAACCAAGGTGTAAACTCCATGTATTATTGATTTATAATTTTGTCTGTAACTTCTGTTTTCCTGAATTTACCTCTGCCTTTATTTATTTATTTATTTATTTATTTATTTATTTATTTATCTATTGAGATAGAGTTTTGCTCTTGTCACCCAGGCTGGAGTGCAATGGCGTAATTCCGGCTCACTGCAACCTCCATCTCCTGAGTTCAAGAGATTCTCCCGTCTCAACCTCCCAAGTAGCTGGGATTACAGGTGGGCACCCAGCTAATTTTTGTATTTTTAGTAGAGATGGGGTTTCACCATATTGGCCAGGCTGTTCTCAAACTCCTGACCTCAGGTGATCCACCTGCCTCGGTCTCTCAAAGCGTTGGGATTAAAGGTATGAGCCCATGACTGGCTATCCATGCCTTTAAAAACCCTTACTTTCAAGCCATCAAGAGGGTCAGAACTTAAGCGTTAGTTCTCCAATTCTCCTTGCTCCATGCCCTGCAAATAAACACCTTCCTTTCTCCTACTGCAAAACTCAGCATGGATATCTGACTTTACTCTGCCGGGCAAGTGGATCCCTAGTTTTGTTCAATAAGAACTGAGATTTGTCATATGAAGACTTGGAAGCTATAAGACATTGGAATACAATTTATAGTAAATTGAAAGACAAGCCTGGCAACAGTAGAATGGTTTTACCAGCCAAGATATCCATTACCCATTAGAGTGAAATAACAATATTTATGTACATGCGATAATATATAGAGGGTCACTGTACTGTGTATAAAGAAAATACTTGTAAAAATACTCTAACCAAACAACCAAATGAGAAATCTCAAAATGAGGGAAGATGAATCAACCAAATTCTTGTGAGTGGGCTGAAATAGTTGGGTCAAATGTACCAGATCATGAATGCTGAGACAGTAAAAAGTAAGAGTTAATGAAAGAGTACAGTAGTGCAGTTTGAAGCAAGATAAATATTATTTAAAAAGACTTTTTTTCTTTAGCAATAATAAACTTTACAATGAGAAAAATATAATAATTATAGTACTTATAAACATTACAAAATACTGAGAAATTAATAAAAATGGCATGAGACATATGCTATATGGAACAAAAGCATATAATTTTATTGTAAGTTATTAAACAATATCTAAACCAAATAGGAAGGTCTTTAGTGGGGAACATATAGTATGAAAATAATATCTTTTTCCTAAATTAGCACATATATCTAATGGAATTCCAATTAGAGTCCCAACAGGACTTAAAGCAGATTGGAATAATATAATCTGGGATTTACAAGAAGAATAGGTGCCTAATCACAGCCAATAAAATCATGTAATAAATGACCAGTAAGGAGGTAATTAAAACTTATAATAAAGCCACTGTATTATTACTAAATCAATATGTGCTCGTATAGAAATAAACCGATCAATGGAATGAGAAAATACCTAGAAATAGATCTTGCTATATAAGATCAGTAGAGAAAGAACAGATTATCAAATAAATATGCTGGCACAACTAGGTATCTAAAAATTATTTATTCCCATCCTTTACCATACACAAAAAAACAAATTCCATATTCATTATAAACAAAATAAAAACATTAGGAGACAGTATCTGTGATAAACAGAAAGGAAAATCTAGACAACATTGGAATCCCATAACTTATGTATCTATTTGATTACATGCTACTTTCTGAGGCAAACAAGCCAATAGACATATGATAGATTTACTTTCTGAGGCAAACAATAGACAAATGATAGATTTAGAAAAATACATTTGCCAAGCAAATGGTAGACCAAGGGTTAATTATCCACAATATGCAAAATAGTATTAAAATTAATAAGAAGTTGACTCAATAGAAATAGAGGCAAAGGACCTTGAAAGAACAGTTCACAGAGGAAAAAAAAAGATGCTTAAATTTACCAAGAGGGAAATTCAAATAAAAACAGTGAAATACACTTTAAACCTATCAGACTTCTAAAAATTAAAAACGTTCTAACACCAAATAATGGCAGGTATGCAGCAAAAAAGAAACTCTAATACATTTCCAGGAGTGTGAAGTGTGAAGATGACTTGTTTTTTGGAAAGTCGTCTAGTAACATCTGTTAGAATTATAAATACATATACTTATCTATATGCCCCATAGAATAAAAGTCCTAGTGCATTAATAGTTATGTAGGAGAAGATTATTGTTCTTCTGTTCATTTTGACCAAAAATAAACACAAAGACAAAACGTTGTTAAGCAAATGCTCATATATAGAAGAACGGCTGAAAGAAAGATAATATGCCACACAACAGGAGATTATTCAGCCATTAAAGAGAATGAGTGAGAGCTTTACCAGTTGATCTAGAAGTATTTCATACTATATTGTTGAATCCAAAAAGAAAGATACCAAAAAATGTGTAAAATATCACCTATATGTGCAATGTAAATGATTACAAAACACATAAACATATTTATATTATTAATAGTATATGAAATGAAGAGAAACATGGAAGAATAAACATTAGGACAACACAAGCAAGTATTATCTTTCTTGCGTGATGTGATGTGGTTGGTATGGAGATTTGTGTTGAAGATGGAGGACAGGGAGAAATCAGGCAAAAAAGAAATAGGAAAAAGACTGTATTAAAAAATTGATACTCAGAAGTCTGAGGTGGGAGTTTTATTTGAGACCAGCCTGGACAACATAGTGAGACCCAATGTCTACAAATATATATATATTTTTAAATTAGCTGGGTATAATGGTATGCCTGTAGTCCCAGCTACTCAGGGCGCTGAGGCAAGAGGATCCCTTGAGCCCAGGAATTCGATGTGGCAGTGAGCCATGATTGTGTCACTGAACTCCAGCCTGGGTGACAGAGTGAGACTCTATTTTTAAAAAAGGAAGAAAGAAAACTGTGCAAATATGCAAAATTACATATGTGAATATAATTTTTATCATTAAAAATGGTGATGACTGTTGTTTTGGAAGCTTTTTCCTCAGTGACCAGGAAAATTTCGCTGGCTATGTTTAGGAGATAAAAGAAAGGGAGAGGGCCCATGGGCTTTGGTGCTGGATAGCTGGAGTTCAGATCCCAGCCCTGTCACCAACTGGCGGTAAGACTCCCAATGCATTTTTCACTTTTTCAAGCTCAAAATGTCCTCATTCATGAAGTAAGGTTGTGAAAGCAAAATGCAACAATGTAATTAAACTGTTTAGCACACTGCCTGCTGCATAGTAAGAGCTCAATAAATAATTTATTAATACTATCATTCTTATTGTAGTTGTTGCAAATTGGCCAGATTTGGGTCCTGGTTAGAGGAGATGGAAAGGTGGAGAGCAAGATGATTTTGAGGTTCAGGTGTAAGTGATTGGAAACCATGCTACTATGTTTAAATCATCCTTCTTAGGTTTTGTTTCAGTATCCAAGAAAGTTAAAATCCTTAGCATGGCATTCAAGATCTTCAAAATCTGTCTTTCATCTAATTTCAACAATTCTCCTATAGCCAGATATTGTATTTATTTTCCAAATAATTCCTGCAATACCTACTCAAAGAGTTGCTATTAGTGAAGAGGTTGAGACATTTCTTTTTTTCACCCACTACCAGCCAGGGTCTGTGTTAGGTGCATTAACACTAAAATGTATGTTCTATTTCCCCATTTTGAAGACAAATAAATTAAAATTATCATAGTTTAATGAGTGTCGAAGTTTGTTTGAATTTTAGGTATGGCTAGCTCCAAACCTTAGACTTTTTCTAATAAAGCTGGCTGCCATCAATGTATACGAGTGTCCTACAAACAATAAATATTCTACAAATTTAAATATAGCAGGATATTTAATAGGAAATTTCCATTGCCATAAGAGTCTTGGCAGAGGTCCTAAAATTGAGGACAGCTTTGATAAATGTTCATGCATTCTATAGAGAGGTGCCAGGCACTCCTACCCAGACCTGCTGAGATAAATCTAAACATGTCCTTGCCTCCTTTCTTCCTCACCTATCACCAGCTATATAATGAATATAAAGTTGATTAGGTAATGGAGTTTTCTAGAAAATGTATTAGCCTAGAAGAAAGAAGGACTGGGCTTTTCACCTCCTCACTTTCACACAATACTCGAGAAGCAGCCTGTTATAGAAAAACCAAGCAACTGATAATCTGAAGCACATGGCACCATGCTGGCTTACAAGAGCACCAGACAGGGAGACATTGTCTCATTACTTCTGTTTCCTAGTTCCATCCTAGAGTATGAGGGAAAAGGAACACAAGAGCAAAGTGGAGGAAGATTGAAAAAAGACAAGGCCCCTCCTTTCCTACTGTGGGTCTGGGGAATTCCTGTGTCAGAAATAAGTTAGAAAGATGGGGAGATGCCTTAAATGGGATTAGAGGTGAAAGTTATGATATATGATTATATTATACTTTCAATATTTGAAAATGACAGTCCTAATATTCAATGGCTGCTCTATTATTATTTCTGGAAAAGCTCTGTGATCTTTCAGAGATACTCTCCAGGGGCAGAGAAGGGAGATCCAACAAAGCCTGTTGGAGGACAGTGATGGGAGAAAGGATGAGCCTATTTCATAATTATCCCTTATCATCTGCTGTGGCTGACATTGTTCACATACATTGCTCTCTTTTGAAATTCTTCCCAGCATTCTAGTCTTACCTTCCATGATCCTGCTTCCATAATGTCTTTGATAATGTCTCCAGATGAATTCGTATTTCATTCTGTGCTCCCACAGCCCTTAAAGCCCATTGATCATACAGTATTATAGCCACGATAGTCAGACTCCTCTGAAACAGTGAGATCCTTCAGGATGGGCATGGTGTCTTATTTGTGTTTCATTTCCAGAGTTAGCACGGTATTTTGCTCAAGCTAAATACTCAATACTAGCTCATTAAATTGCCATGGAATAGATCGATTGTTGAAATCAGTCAGATACTCCAGAACTTTGTTGTATCTGCTGTGCCCTAGTGTCTCTGGTGGATAAATCCAGAAAACATCTCCTGGGCAGAGGACTGCTATTTCTGCTTTCTTGTGATTTAACAGGTAAGCGGCAAGATAACTCTGATATAGATAAATATTCAGGAAATTTGAGACCTAGTTATCATCTGTGCATGAAGCAAACAACTAGATAACGTTCCTACTATGTGTCAGGCCTTGGGAATGAAAGATAAAAAAGACACAGCATCTACCCTACTCCTTTAAGCAATCTGCAATTGTTTAAAATGAAACTCAGTTTGGGAAATGCATGATCATCTTTGGCTGAGAGTATCAGCAGCTTGATCTCGGAGTTGGCAGAACTCTGGATGTGAGTTGCTGGCTCTACAAGATAAAGATACAGAAACTGAGGTAGGAATAGTCTGAGGGCAATAAAGCAGGCCTTGGCTTCAACACCAGACCCCTCCATAGACTTTCTTTGCTGAGAGTACGTGATGATTCCGTAAGTCCCAACCTAACTACTGACTTAATGACATATCCAGATTCATTCTAATTATGTAAGTATCATCATAACCCAAAATGGCCTTAACATTCCCTTCAGCTAGACTAAACTTCAGACAGGTTTTTGCCGATTATAGTCCCCAACTTCCCTTTTCTTAAAGCATTACAACCTTAGAAAACTTAAGGTTGTAAATTCTTTTGCTACCACTTTGAGATAAAGATCTTCTTTCAGTCTCTTGCCAGTTTTATAACCAAGGAATGTCCTTCTCAAGGATCTAGGGGCCATCTTTTTGGCATGGAAGCATCAAGAAACGAGGGTAGGAGCCTAACTTCCATGAGCTCCAATTAGTAATAAACACAGATGGCCTAACCACATTGACCAACCTTGCCCCTACAATCCTCTAGCACACTTCCGCTAATTAGTCGAGTGTTTAAAAACTCTTCTGCCTCTTGTTTCAGCAGAGTTGTATTTAATCACTCTCCCCATCTCCCCTATTGCAATAGTCTTTTTTTTTTTTTGAAGAAGTCTTGCTCTGTCACCAAGGCTGAAGTGTTGTGGCGCAATCGGCTCCCTGCAACCTCTGCCTCCCAGATTCAAGTGATTCTCCTGCCTCAGCCTCCTGAGGTAGCTGGGACTACAGGTGCGTGCTACCATGCCTGGCTAATTTTTGTATTTTTTAGTACAGATGGGGTTTCACCATGTTGGCCAGGCTGGTCTCAAACCCCTGACCTTGAGTGATCTGCCTCCCTTGGCCTCCCAAAGTGCTGGATTTACAGGCATGAGCCACCACACCTGGCTTGCAATAGTCTTGTAAAAAGTTTTTGCTGCCTGTTTAACTCACCCAGTGCAATTTTCTTTGACAACATTTTATAGTGTTTCAACCACGGCACAGTGGTGTGATAGTTGTGATTAGGCAAAATTATCCAATAGCCTTTCTTGATAATATAAACCAGTGGTTCTCACCCAAGGCCAATTTTGCCCCTTACAGGACATCTGGCAAACTCTGAAGACATTCTTGGTTTTCCCAAGGAAAGAAGGAAGTTTGGCATCTAGTGGGTAAAGGCTAGAGATGCTGTTAAACATTTTTAAATGCACAGGGCAGCCCCTTACTACAAAGAAAAATTTAGTCCAAATGTTAAAGCCATGGTTGGGAAACTCAGCTATAAATAATTAGACTCCTAAGAGCACTCTTCCTAGGCTTCATCCTCGTCAAGGAAATGAGGTTGTGCCAAAAAGCCCACACCAAAATACAGTTCCCAAAACACAACAATAGCCAGCAACTGATAAATAACTTTTGAAGAGAATACCATTGAGAAACATGAGCAGAACCAATACAATTTACAGAGTATCGAATAATGTCAACACCAAACAAGTCCATATCTTCCATGATTCAGAACGTGTTCCACTTGCTGACCGTGTGCAGGTTCTATCACTTCCTGACTGTGGCAACATGGTTTATTTTTAATTTTTATTTTTTAAATTTAAGTTCTGGGATAAATGTGCCAAACGTGCAGTTTTGTTACATAGGTATACACGTGCTATGGTGTGTTGCTGCACCCATCAACCTGTCATCTACATAGGTATTTCTCCTAATGCTATCCCTCCCCTTGGCCCCCACCACCCTGACAGGCCCCGGTGTGTGATATTCCCCTTCCTGTGTCCATGTGTTCTCATTGTTCGACTCCCACCTGTGAGTGAGAACATGTGGTGTTTGGTTTTCTGTTCCTGTGTTAGTTTGCTGAGAATGAGGGTTTCCACCTTCATCCATGTCCCTGCAAAGGACATGAACTCACCCCTTTTTATGGGTGTGTAGTATTCCATGGTGTATATGTGCCACAGTTTGGGAAAACTGGCTAGCCATATGCAGAAAACTGAAACTGAGCTCCTTCCTTACACCTTATAAAAAATTAACTCAAGATGGATTAAAGACTTAAATGTAAGACCTAAAACCATGGACCAGTTATGTAACTCCCAGGCTCAGTTTTCTCATGGGTATAAAGGAGGAATCATGGCTCCTGTCTCTTAGCATGTTTGTAAAGATTCAATAACATGATGCTTGCTCACTGCTTAACCCAGTATCTGACTTACAGTAAGCACTCAATATATGATAATACAAAGCAACATTAAGAGGAGAAAATAGGAAATCTAAGAATTTACTGCTTAATAAATAATGAGGAAATAAATGGTATCTAATTAAGTCTAGGCCTATCATTTAATATTTTGAGAGCAAACTAACTCTTCCAACACCATTATTTTTATGATAATTTAAGATCCAGATAATCCAGTTTGTGGGCTTGCTGAGTCACTTTGGATTCATAATCAACATGAAGGTATTTCCTAGTAAGAATCTCATTAGATGTTAGTTCGTCTATATAGAATAATTAACTGCCACTTTGCCATTATGTGCTTTAGAGGTTCATATCAGCTCATTTATTTACACAATAATAACTGATTAATCCAACATAGAATGCCACTAGCTATCATATATCACTGACAAAGGAATAGCTCTTCAGTTAGCTCATACTCTCCTTAGAGGAATTACTAAATTTGCAGATGCTCTTTCAGTAGCTGGCAAGAAAACTTTAGCAAGTTACCTGATTTTATTTTCATTTACTAAAGAAGCAGTTATTATAGCAATAATAAAGAACAAACATAAATTTAATTCACTTGTGGTACATTGATCTCATTTTATTTGGCAAATACACAATAAAAGAATTAAACGCCTCTTTTGCACATAGCTTGAAAACCCGTATCAGGATAAGCTAGCTCAAAATATTTGTAGGTAGGTCAGTTGCAAATTAATTTGGTTTACTATGTAATACAGAGTTCTAGTGCATTGCCATCAACTACATATTGAGAAATAGACCTTATATACCATGCCTTATGTTTCCATTTGTCCCACATTTAGAGCTTCTATTACTTGTACTTGTCTTACTCCTTATTTTCAGTGTGTTCAAGATTACCTGAGTTTCCTCAAGAACTAGAGTTGAAACTTTAAAATGCATTAGTATATGAGAAGTAAAATTATGAAATCCCATTAGTTTTCACTCAATAATTAATTTTAAAACAATAGGCAAAGAATGTTTTTAAATCATCAAACTAAAATAAACCTAAAGATCAAATACAATGGATTTCCTACTTCCAAATTTTCTAAACTGATTGTTTCTTCAGATAGACTTGTCAGTTCCAAATTGAATGTGACTTAAGTTTCTGAAATCCTGGGAAATGAAGGATATTTCACCTCACTTTTTATTCCTCTATAAAGCAGAGTTGTATTAAAATTTTCAACTTTCTTTTTCTCTTTATGAGCTCCACAGGGTACATTTTGGTTTGTTCAATATACTATTCCTATTTTAACTTTCTCATACATTCATTTTTTTCAATTTTATTCTAAAATTTCAAGTCAAAGAATAAAATCTCTAAAGCATTGTCCTCCCTAATGTACTTTTGAAAGGAGGACATTAGGTGTAACTTCAGTGAGGTACAGATCAGGACATAATGCTAAGAAGAACTTAAAAAAAATTATAAAGAGCAGCATAGCTACAGAATTACCCTTTACAATAATCCTAATGGGAAGTCAAATAATCTGCTTGTCATTATATCTAAAAGAGAAATTTGTTATCATCTAGAAATCCTCTGTAGACATTGTTTGGAAGGACACTTCCTGTAAATCAGAACCCATTACAGTTCGTGAGCTAACAAAAGTCGGTATTTTTTTTGGAAAAAAATACTATAGTGTAAGTAGATAGTGTGTTAAGAGTTTAAATCAGTGGTTTTTACCTTTGGTTGGGCATTAAAATCACCTATGGTGCTTTGAAACACTCCAATCCCCAGACTGCCCCCCAGATCAATTTAATCAGAATACTTAGGCTGGGACTCAGGCATTAGTATTGTTTATTGCTCTCCCAGGTGATTCCAATATGCAACCAATTTTGAGAACCAATGCTTTAAAAAATCAAAGGCTTCATAACAATTACCACTATAGGATAGAATTAAAAGAATATTTGAAAATATTTTCATAATTGATGGCTAGAATAAAACAATTACCTCTATACCCTTAAAATAACATTTAAGATGAGCTTTAAAGTTACTTCTAAAATTGATTTTTAAATTTTTGAACTTTTCTTACAATACTCCAGCAAAACTTTGAGATTTATTTGATACATTTATATATATAACTTGGGGCAATTTGATCTGCCATAGCCATTTATAAGACACTAAAATATGAAGGTAAACTTTGCTAACCCAATTCAACTGACTCTAGGTAAAACAGAAGAAATCAGTCATTGCTGAATCTTAGTTCCTCAAAAGCAACCTAGTAGTATAAAATTTGGTATAAGAATATCGTAATACAGCAGGAAAATAACTTTTGGCTTCATATCTTGAAATAGAATCCCATGACCAGTTTATTACTCATTAAAAAATAGCTAAGCACATTTTAGGTACACAGCACCATGCTAGACCCTGAGGATACAGTTTTAACTGAAAAATTCACAGTTCCTACCCTCATCAACTTACAATCCAGCTCGCTGATTTTGTAAGTCAGGTCAAAGATTATGATCCCATCTATACATTCACTATAAACCCGACATTACTAAAACATTAGTAATACATCAAGTTCCAAGTTAATCACCATTTGTCCAAATAATATAACATTTTCAGATTGTGTTGGCTGATTTTTCTATACCTTTTTCTATATCCCATCTTCTAAAAGACCAAGAAAAGACTAATAATGTAAACATTACTACTTGAGCTTGGGCAAGTTTATGAGAAAAAAAAATGTAGCAGATGATTGTTACATCCCCACCTCCCCATAATTTTCTGTTCCTTTCTTTGCTGTCTTTTACTATGTCTTACTTTAGTCATCATCATCATCATCATCATCATCATCATCATCATACCATTATTGTAACTGTCACAACTACCTAGGCAGAGTCTCTAATATGCAACTCAAAAAGGTATCCGAAAGCAAAAACTACAGCATTGGAAAATTGTTGATCTATTTCAAACATTTTTTTAGTTCCTGATTATTTTACATTTTCCTTGTAAAAGTAATTTGTGCTTATTAGACTGTAGTAAAAGCACAAGAGAAAATTACCCAAAACCCACCACCACAGCAACCATATCTTTTGATATTACTCTAAGTTTTTCTCTATCTAACATGTACACAAAATCATGCTGAATTTAACATTTGACATATAGCTTTTTAATTTTTTGACATCATATACTAAGAATTTTACAATATCATTAAGAACTCTTCATAAACTTCATTTAAAATGGTATGTGGCTGAAATTCATAATATGATGGGGCACTTCAAGAAATTTAGAATCTTAATTGAATGGGCAAATATGTATGCACTGCTTTCTATGTACTGGGCACTATTCTAGATTCTGCAGACACTGAAAGAAACAAAGACAAGTGTCTTAGCCCATTCACGCTGCTTTACCAGAATACCGTCAACTGGGTGGCTTAGAAAAAACAAATTTATTTCTCATAGTTCTGGGGGTGTTAGGGGGAAAGCTGGGAAGTGCATAATCAAATTGCCAGGACATTTGATGTCTGGTGAGGGCTTGTTTCCCCATTTATAGATGGGAAAACTGTGGCTGTGTCCTCACATGGTAGGAGGGGCAAGGCCGCTCTCTGGGGTCTCTCTCTCTTTTTTTTTTTTGAGACGAACTCTCCCTCTTGGCTGGAGTGCGATGGTGTGATCTCGGTTCACTGCAACCTCCATCTCCTGGGTTCAAGCGATTCTTCTGCCTCAGCCTCCTGAGTAGCTGGGATTATAGGCACCTGCCACCATTCCTGGCTAATTTTTGTATTTTTGGTAGCGACAGGGTTTCACCATGTTGGCCAGGCTAGTCGAGACCTCCTGACCTCAGGTGATCCACTTGCCTCAGCCTCCCAAGTGCTGGGATTACAGGTGTGAGCCACTGTGCCCTGCCTGGGGGGTCTCTTTTATAAAAGGGCACTAATCCCATCCAGGAGGGCTTTGCAAAACTTCATGATCAAACCACCTTCCAAAGGCCCCCAACGCCTAATACCATCACATTGGGAATAAGAATTTAAACATATAAATTCTAGGGGAGCACAAGCACTTAGGTCACAGCAACAAGATGCCTGCTTTGTGGATTTTATATTCTATTTTGTAGAAACAGACAATTTAAAAAAATCAACCAGGTAATTTCAGATAGTGATTCCTGTTTTGGACAAAGAAAAATAGTCATGAGATTCCAACATCTTGAGAGGGGCTGGCTAGAGAGCAGAAAGGGGGAAGTGCTTGTGAAATGTCGATCTACAAGTAGGCAATGTTTGATATGAGAATGGAGTAGTAAATAGAAATCAGCCATATGAAACTCTCAAGCATATGCAAATGTGGGAAAAGTGGAATAATGCTACCTTCCTGAAAATTCCTAATTGCCTGGAACAGACATCTTTATGAAGGTACAGGAAAATAATAAGCAAACCTTCAAATGCCTCTTCCTCATCAGCCCTCATGTGGTCTTCCTCAAGGTCCATCTCGATTTTAATTTATTCTTTCTTTGAAAGTCACTTATAAGCCAACGCCTTTATTACATCATTCACCAATCACAATGAGAACTGCTATGACCAAATTCCTCCCTAAACTTCTAACCAAAGGTGTAGAAACATAATCTGAATAAAATCTGTGTTGTCTTTTGTTTTCTGCCATAAATTTTGACTATAAATTTACTATGATCCTTGACATTTCAAATTTATATTGCCGTTATTATTTTTTGAGATAATTTGCAGAGCTGAAGTTTGTCAAGTTTGTATAATGCATTTAGTGCTGTAGTTAAGAGCATGGGCTATGAATGGATGCCAATGGTAAGATATTACTGAAGCTACTTAGGTCAGCTTCAATTTTCTTATCACAATAATAATATTATTAGTTTTATAAAAGATGATATAGAGAACTCAGCTTAGAGCCTGACATAAAACAAGCTTCCAATAAATAGTGAGAGAAAGAGAAACAGTATACATTGCCACCGCCACTCCCTCCACACACCCCGATTTCATTTTTGTTTTTTGTTTTTTGTTTTTTTTTTTTTTTTGAGACAAAGTCTCACTCTGTCACCCAGGCTGGAGTGCAGTGGCACGATCTCGGCTCACCTCAACCTTTGCCTCCCAGGTTCAAGTGATTCTCCTGCCTCAGCCTCCTGAGTAGCTGGGACTACAGGCACTTGCCACCATGCCCGGCTAATTTTTGTATTTTTAGTAGAGACAGGATTTCACCACATTGGCCAGGCTGGTCTTAAACTCCTGACCTCAGGAAATCTGCACAGCTCAGCCTGCCAAAGTGCTGGGATTACAGGCGTGAGCCACCGTGCCCGGCCTTGAGATTGTTTTAAATATTGTATGTATATAAAGATCTTAGTAGCAGCAAAAACAAGGTTTAATTTAGTTATGCCAAATTACTTTTTGAATGGTCTCCTGAAACTCTTGCCTGGAAGACTGTGCGTGGTCATCTAAGAAGGGCTATTCATAAACTTTCACTCAGATGAATTGTTTAACATGGGATGTGGGGAGCCTGAGCTCCTGAAACCCACTAACTCTTGGTCACAGACTTCTCCTCAAGTTTCCAATGCAATCATGGTGGATCATGAAAACAAAATGCTGACCATCTTATTTAAATTCTCTCTGATGTTTTCTTCTGTTCTTAAAGCCCTCATTAAGTGACTTTTTTTTCACACTAACACAAATTTTTCAGAGAAGACTGTCTTGAAGTCCAGAACTCTGCACTTGAAATAGGACTCGAAAAGACAATGGAGTTGCTGAGTCCTGCACCCAAGGATGTAAGGGAATTCAGAGACTCAAAATGTAGCCTTCACACTGTTCTCCTCAGCAACCCAGCCCCCTTCCATTGGAGTTACCTCAGAGCAGCGGGAAAGAGGGCTCAACAGGTGGGCTTGAGCCAGAAGACTCCTTTCATATAATTCGTATGCATAAGGATATGATGTTCAAAGCGTTCCATGGGTAAAACCAAAGTCTGAAAACCACGGAGCCAGTAATGTGAATGCAGGCCCTCTAAACTATAGTGTGATTTTCTCATGCTAGTTTTTAATATTATTATGGATGTTTGTTCTTGAAAAACCTTAAATGCTTGTTTTATTGGAAATTGCTTAATTAGACAATCAATCTCACAAAAAGGCATTGTTCTAATTCAAAGATTCATTTTTGTTTTTTTCTATCATTTTGTGCAATAAACAGTTTTAAAATGCTGTTCCTGAAGGGATTCACTTAGTGGAGAAAGCAGGAGCAGTTGACTAAACTTTTCCATCCAAAATTTAATTCACAGAGAGTCAACCCAGTCAGTCAACTTTTCCAGAAAAGAAATTCACCAGATTTCTTAGTTGTCATGAAGATATTCAGGGGGAGGTTTTCAAAAAAAGAGGATCTCTTCTTTTGCTGAAAGTGAGGATTCTGAGGATCTCAATTCTATTACTGCAACCTGGATATTTAATCCCAGGATATAGCCCAATACCAAAGGAATACTGAAATATAGTCACTAAGAACAGAAATCCAACTTAATTCAATATATGGGATTTAATAATAATAGTAAAGAGGTATAACGCTTACTATGGGCCAGGCATTAGTTCAAGTGTTTACACACACACGTTCATTTATTCATTACCCCAACCCTGTCAGCTTAGCCCCATAATCATCTTCTTTCACAGTTGTGGGACAGAGAGAGTAAGTCACCTACCCAAAGTCAATGTTGGAGCTAGAATTCAAACCCAGACAATCCAGCTCCAGAGATCACCACACAATGTTCAGTTTCAGTGAAATAAAGCAAACAAAGGCATTTAGATATCAATCCTGCCAATTTTAAATATGCTTTTGTGCTCAGTATCTTCCTTTTGTCCCTTTGGATCCACACACTGCTCTGTGCCCCGGAGCCTGTGTGGACAGAATCAATTAAGAGGTGAAGGGACAGTGAGGTCAGCGTATTCATTTTTCTGTTTTCTTTCCCAGTCAGGTTACTACTGGCTGGCTGCATCCCTCTGTTGAAAGCTACAGCTCCTGTCAAATGACACAGTCCACCCAGAGATAGCAACAGCTCTCTACTGTTACACTCACTGAGGCATTGCACCATGTCTATTATTTTCCCTAAACTCGAACCACATTTTGTAAATACTTCTTTTATTAAACTTTTCTCAACTCACCATTCCAAGAATCTGAGCGGAGCATTAATTTCTTGATCTAGTTTGCATATGACTAGACAAAAAAAAAAATGCAGCACAACCTTCACCATTCCCACCTTCCACCCTCTGCATACCAGGCCCAGGAAATAAATTCTACAACAGTCAAAAAGGAGCTCCTTGCTCCCACAACAAGTCTGTGTGAAAATTATTCTTCAATTTTTTTTTTTAATTTTACAGGAATTGAGGTTTACAAGTAGAACAGTATTTTTATTCTAATAATAGTCATTGGGTCTATTAAAGCACCATTAGTGTCAAACAGCAGGGCAGTAACAGAGTTATTCATGTTGGGTGTTGGTCTCTTTGAGTTGAATGGCCATGCTGAAGCCTTGGTTCAGGTGTTGTAAATCAGACAGCCTAATTAAATACAAAAATATCTAATGTTACACAGCTGACAATACTAGACAGTTGGCTTCCTGGAACTGGGTGTAAAATACATCCAGGAAATGTAATCCCATGGTGCAAAGAGATACCAGGTGCATCCTTGTACTCCCTTCAGTCAAATTAGCCATTCATCAGAAACAGTGCATCTTATGAATATGTCTTAGCCTTAAACAAAGAAAGTGAGCTTCTAAACTGACCTTAACATCTCCTCTTCAAAACACCTTAAGTTGCTCTTGCCATTTACTTTAGCAGCCCAACAAGTGATGAGAATGGAGTCTACTTCTATCAAAAGAGATGTAAGAACAATACCCTGAGCCACAATTTTTAAAAAACATGGCCACCAATACTTCCCTCTCCCCTAATATACCTTAATAGTGCTAACAACTCTTCACACCTCCACTTCTGGTTTCTATATTGAAAGTACAGATTCATAGCTACAATTCAGCAGGCCTGGTATTGATGGATGTATTTCCTTTTACCACATCTTGATATTTATAGTGAAATGTATGTAGAGGTAAATTACTCACTGTCTTTACTAACAAATCTTATTGTTTCATTATCACAGTGTGTCACAAAGTTCTTAAAACATAGGCACATATACCATGTACCAGTGGAATAGATACAATAAGTTGACATCTTCCTGAATTACAATTTCATAGAGCAATGACTGGAGATGTATCCGTAATATATTGATCTATTTCAGCAATTAGCATTTAAATAATTTCTTGGGGGCACTCCTGGGCTGGTAGGAAGCAATGACCAAAGATTAAAAGTCAGCAACCCTAAATATCATTCCTCTAATTATAACTCTGGTGCCATCTTGATGTGTGACACCAGAGTTTTCCCGGTATAAAATGACAATTCTATCCACATAACCTGATTGACAGTTATTGGCATGAACAAGTGATTTATAAGCACAAACAGTAACATAAAAAAGCATGTGATACTTCACCTAGCAGAAATCAGTCAGAAATTATTTTTAGTGATTGATATTTTCATTATCCTGAATTATAATTAAGATACAGCAGTTCTTTAAAATTATATACATGCTATGTCTTTCCCTCCCCACCAGTGGTAGCCAATCACTAAGGTGACTTCCTCTAATGATTGTCACCTTCTGTTATACACACACTCACATAATTCTCCCCTACATGGATCAGAGCTAACCTGCATGTCCAATACGATATGCAGAAATGACCATGTATGACTTCCAAGGTTAGTTTATAAAAGTCATCGTTGCTTCTACCTTACTCTCTCATATCATTCACTCTAGGAGAGCCCGTTGCAATGTAAAAAAGACACTCAAGTAGCTCAGTGGAACGGCCCACGTGATGAGAAACTGAGAGTCAGCACCAACTGCCCATCACATAATTAAGCAAGGTTGGTAGCAGACCTTCTTGCTCCAGTCAAGCCTTCAGATGACTGGAACCCCAGCTGACATCTCCACTGTAACCCTATGAGAGCTGCCAAGCTAGAATCACTCAGCCAAGCCACTGCTGAATTCTGGATCCACAGAGTCTGTGTGAGATAATAAATGTTCATTGTTATAAGCTACAAAGTTTTGAGGCCACTTGGTACAAAGCAATAAATAATTAAGATATTCTTCATTCTAATTTTTCACTCTATACAAGGTTTATGTTGTATGTGTATATATCCTTTCTGCCACCCCCTAACATACACACTACCATCTTGCAAGCAAGTCCTCCATATAGGAGCACAGGAAAATATCTAGAAGCAATAGGTGGGTGTGGACACTTTGATAATCACACACTTTTAAGGAATTAAAACTCTAAGGTATTTGTGTCCATAGCTACACCTGCATACATAATGAGGCCCATCTGTAAAATTTTCTCATACAAGAAATTATTCACAAAATTAAATATCACATGTTTAATCTTCATTAACGTACATATACTAATTAATTTGTAGGACAATAGATCATTCCATTTTCTTACAGTAGCATAAGCAGACTACTGCTGATATAATTTTATTACCCAGGTGGTTATAAGCATTGAGTTAATGTCTTGTCATTGACTTCTGTTAACTGGCAGAATTGAGTTGTTTCATACTATTTCAGCTAGTAGTGAGACAAATGAGTTACACAGTTAAGAGGGACATCTGCCTGAAATACTGCTAAGCTGTAGCAGGACATTTTAAAGCAAATATGAATTTCTTCAGCAGCAGAAAATTTTTATACAATTATTAACTGTAACTTTACTATGAGTCATGATCACATTATGTAAAAAATGCTAAAGTACTAACATTACCAGAAGCACTCAAAGCAGTTAATCTATTATTAGTTCCATCTTCCCTTTGTCTTACATAAAAAATAATTTATCATTAACGTTTCAGATCAATGTTAAAATATGATAAAATTTGAGAAGATAAACATTTACTGTTTGTATCCCTATATTTCCAAGACTAAAATGACAAAGCAGATGAAAGATCACATCTTTGAAAACTTTTAGATACCTGAATAATCTCTACAATAAAACTGATTAAAAACTGTTGTCAGTATTAGTTTCCAATACAATAATGGTTTGAAAACACAGATTATTTTATGAGTATTGATCTAAATTTCTTCTGTGAAAATCTGGGTTCTAAATTAACCTAAACAATATTAAAGGTATTCAAGTATATTACAATAAGATTTTAACTCTATACAAATTATATTTCTGCAAAGCACAGATGTATTCTTTTGTATATGCCCATGAAACAGCTTTTACAGTGGCATGAATTATAGCAAAATAAAATTTTAAAAAATGAGATTTAAATGTTTTAACCTTCAACAAATAGCAGCATAATTTTACCAAATACAAAATGGTCAAAAAGGTAATCATTAGGAAATGAGAATCAAACTGCTCTTCTGAAACATTAAGATGGACAAGGGTTAACCATTCATCATAGGTACTAGATCTTTACACATAACTTTAAAATTTTCATATTTTCATTTAATACCCATATTAATCATTTATAAATTATTGAAGGAGTAGGAATGAGAGGTATTTGCTTCTGACATTAACTTGGCTAAGGGAGCCTTATGTGTGTTGGCAATACATAAGAAATAAAATGTCAAGTCAATAAATTTTTGCTTAGTCAGTTCTATTTATTTATTATTGTATTAAAATTGTACCCTTGCTAACCAACGAATTTAAAATGTGTATTCAAAAATATTTAAATGAATCAATTATTTAAATAAAATGGTAAATTGGACTTACACTTAATATAGTTTTAAAAGAGCTGAGTTATTTTACTCTGAGAAATTCTTGATGATATAATTGAGATATCTGATGCACTGAATTTTATTTGCTACCCATATATTATTAAAGTATAATTTCTCCCCAGATTATTTAAAATATTTGTTGAAATAAACGAATGAATAAATGAAGGACAGATGTCTACAGAAACAGGTCTGGCAAAGTTTTGGCATAAATATATTCCATTTGTTTGAAAATAAATACCATTGACCTTATGATCTTTGTGTTGCTCAGATTTGCTTTTTAGTGCCATAGAAAACTGTGTGCAAGGGCATTTTTTTACTCCTTCTCTTCCTTGGCCCCAAACCTACATTAAGTATGATGACCTACACAATAATTTTTCCAAAATATCAAACAAACCCATCAAAGTATTATTTTTATATCCATTATATGCCTATCTAAAAGGAATAAGACTTCAGTCTTGGTATCAAAGAGATGAAAAATATAATCAGGAAAATTAAGTTAAATTACATGAAACAATTAGGGAAAATTAAGTGCTGTGATGTATAACAGCATTTCCCAAAATATCCATGAGTTGTTAATAGATGTTTCATTAAGACAAAAATAAAAGGCTTCCATGGTAAAATAAGTTTGGGAAATATTTCATAGCACATTATCCTCTTGGCAATTCATATTTCCATTAGCATATTAATGATGGAAAAGTTTTGCAGCAAAGAAAATTCTTGTATTTTAACCGAGAATACCCAAAATGTATTTGAATCCATGAAAAACCTTTGTTAAATTTTCTATTTTTTAGCCATAAAATATTTCAAACATTCTGAAAAGTGAAGAGAAATAACTAAAACAAGTACTGGCCACATTAATGAAACAGGCATTAGCACTTTGCCATATTTGGTTCAGATTTTCAAAGTTACCTAACAGTGAAACATCACTTATACAATTAAGGCCACCCTGACGCCTTTTGTTTCCTTCTTCCGTCTTCAGAGATTACCAGTATTCTGAAATTGGTATGTATTCTTCTTGTCCATGATTTTATACTTTGGATACATATATTTGTAACTACAAATAATACATAAAATTTCTGTGTGTTTTAAACTTAAAAAATATCATTTTGTACACATTTTGAGTTACTAATCTTACTAGTCTTATTCAATATTACATTCATGTGGTATATCTATGATAATGCATATAGAGTTAGTTCATCTGCTTTAACTGAAAAATTGTATTTGTATAAATAGAGTCCACAAAATACGAGTTAATTTGTTTGGTATTGAGAATTTAGAAACACAGAGTGGTGAATTAACTAAAACATTCTTCATCATAATATCTATATCACAACAGTGGATTAGAATCCTGGCCTGCCACTTGACTGGCTATGTGCTTTGGGCAAGTTATTTCTCCTCTGCTGGACTCAATATGCACATATATAAAACAATGACAATATTGCCAAACATTTATTGGTTTATGATTTATCTTTGATTTTATTTACCATTTCTTTTGTTGTATTTTTATAGGTTTTTATGTTTATCAAGTTTTAAAGTTTGTATTTCAGTATCTCATGTTTTCTTCTAAATTTTTCAGTTTTATTTTCCAAATTGAGGATTTTATTCCATCTGCTATTGTGTCATGTAGACATTTACTTGTCCCAGAAATATTTCTTTCCTTCTTCTTTTTTTTTCCCCCCAGACATGAGATTTTACTGTGTTGCCCAGACTGGAGTGAAGTGATTATTCACAGGCATGATCACAGAGAACTGCAGCCTTGGATTGGCCTCAAGACATCCTCATGCATCAACCTCCTGGTAGCTGGGACTACAGGCAATCAACACCACTCTTGGCCTTTCCAATGATATTTCTTGGTTAATCTATCCCTTTGGTACTGAGTTTCAATGCTACCTCATCATATACCAAGTCTGTGTAATAAAGGGCATATCATTAGTAGATGAGAGAAGGGAGAGAGTTTACTATATCACCTGCTTAATCATACAAGGACTGTCTGAAAGAAGTGGCCTTAGATGGCATCTGAATATAAGCTGAACACAATAAGAAAATGGGTTTTCATGTCAGACTGACCTTCATTTATATCCTTTCTATAATACCCATTACAAGTGAATTAACCTTACTACAAATGAATTTCTTTACCCATAAATGAAGCTAATACAACTTATCTAATAGTATTATTTAACAAGCTACTATATTTTAAAGTGGTTACCATAGTATCTTGCACATAAAGGGTGTTCAAAATAGTAGTATTGAAGTCATTTGATTTCTTGTTGCTAGTAGCAGTCATGTCTGATTAGTAGCTGTGAGTTTGTAAAGAAAAAATAAAGCAAATATAAAAGGAATTCCTAGGAAATAAAAGGTAAACTGGGGCATTGCTTGACTAGAAAGATGAAAATTAGAGTTGATTCCAAGCTGTGATGTGGAGGACAAGATATAACAAAAATTGAAGGTAGTGGTTTAGGACAGAGGTTCTCAAAGTTGTTCCAGCATGAACAGCAACAACAATTACTGAAAATTTATTACAAACGCAAATTCAGGACCCTAGACCTACCAAATCAGAAACTCTGACTCTGACATGTGGACCAACAATTCATGTTTTAACTAGTCCCCAGATAATTCGAATGCATGCTCAGGTTTGAGAACATGATGGAGCATGTTTGGAGTATGATGAGGGGGAGGTGATGCTGAGACACAAGGTGAACATGATATAAGAGGAATATCAGAACTGAAGATGTACACTTGTCATGCAAAGGGCTGAAATTCTTCTTGTCTGATGCCTTTACTTGCT
The DNA here is from genome assembly GCF_024542745.1 of Macaca thibetana thibetana. Classification (NCBI taxonomy): domain Eukaryota; kingdom Metazoa; phylum Chordata; class Mammalia; order Primates; family Cercopithecidae; genus Macaca; species Macaca thibetana. The sequence goes on along the minus strand of NC_065582.1, from coordinate 47,031,534 downwards.
TTCGGTTATAGGTTTTATTTTGCTGAAAAGCTTCCCAATCTCAGAATAATTTCTAAGCTCTCAAATTCTCCTTGCAATCCACATACCCGGCAAAGCAATGCCAGGTTTGTAACCCTTAATCAGTCTCCACTCTTCCCACAATGTCCCTCCTGCATTGCTCTCCTCCCGCTTTCAGCTTGAAGTCTCTGCAGGGAAGACAATTTGTCTGGCACAATTTCATGTAACATTAAATACCGTGTACATTTACAGTGCTTTATCAATATTAAATGAGAGTAGTAATAGCCTAGAACCCAGACTTTAACCCAGTAGGAATCCCTGGCCATTAAAAATAAAACAGTTATCAATATGTGTGTACCTAGTGACTTCCCTTTCTGGCACCAGAAAGACAGCAGTCTGCAAAGAACATGCTGTATCTATACTATTTAAAAGCCCTTTTATCTTAAAAACAAATTTCATCTTGTATCCAATAGGTGTAAAAGTGCACAAAGAGTAGAGCAGTAGCCAGGCACAGAAAATACTTGCTGGAGTCACCCTGTTGTGCTATCTATTTTCAGATTTCTCCATAGTATTTCTTTAGTTGTATTGATTCTGTGGTGAAAGTAGAGATGTGGAAATGAGAGCTCTCCCTTCAATAACCTGTCAGAGACCTGACCAGTGAGTTAATTTTGGCCATAATGCATCAATTCCAACTGTAAAGGATCAGTTGAGCCATGGCTACAGGATCAATTGTATAGACTTCAGAGATAAGTTAATCGACCATGGCATGCTCTAGAGCAGGATGCACACAGAGATATTACCTGGATTTTAAACTAGTGTGAACTTCTTTGCAACATCTGCAAATCCATGTTTAATAAAACAAAATCAATCTTCAGAGGTTTGAAACATGTCACTCCTACTATTTATAAATATGAGATAATCTTTAGTGTTTCTCATATACTTTTCCTTTTGCTTTATACTTTGTATTTCATGCATGCATACATGAAACAAAATCTATAAAATATATAAGATACCATGTTAAAAGGAGGCCAATAAAACATATTTTAAAATTCTTAATTTACGTAACATGTTTAACAATATAGACAAAATTAATCTCCAATGAAAAAGCTTTAAAATTTCAAATATTTTAGACAGTTAGATAATGCTGTGTTTGTGATGTGAAATTATGATTCTTCACAATAAAGTCAATTTATTTGTATTATTTAATTCATCTACAACCACAGCTAGAAGTTTTGAAGCAAGTTCTAAGGTTGAAACTGCCCATTAATTTTGTAATAGAAAATTTAAAATATGCCCCAGATGAAATTCAATTGCATGAAAGAAAACACACAAAACAGCTAGCAATGATTTTTATCTTGGAGAAAAGATAATACATAATCTTTTCATTTAAACATAGTTATTTTCTAAATTCCCTGTCATAAGTAATATTATTAATGATATCAATATTAATAAAATATAAATAAAATATGTATTTGTAAGTATATTTAAATCATATTCAAATTCATACCAGAACCACCTTTTTATAGAATTTATACAAAATAAAAATCAAACACGTATACATACACACACACATAGATGCATATACCAAAAACATATTTACAATATATTTCTTGATAGTTAATAAGCAGAAAGCATTAGCAGCAAGTAACGGTGAGAGTCAAAACTGTTCTTTGGTATGTTTGATCTTGGACTAGTAGACAGTGAACACTGAGGTGAAGCAACATTTCAACAGTCATGAATTGATAAGCAAAGTCAATTATGTGTATTATAGAGATAATTTCAAAATGTTATAAAATCCAGTTTTCTGTTTTAAAATGATGAGAATTGAGCATTAATTACCTTTCCCTAGGGTAATTTTACTATGTTGTAACATACAGACTAGGGATAGGAAATTAACAATTCATCTGGTGTAATAATTGAGATAATCTAGATTAGCAGTTCTGAAAGTGTAATACATTGATATGGGTCCTAGAATTTTTTTCAGGAGGTCTCTGAAGTCAAGGCAATTTTTACTACATTGTCTGTTTTTTTCATTATTTGTCTTAAAATTTTTTCTTTTCCTTTTTTTTTAACTGTGTTAACGTGTTCTTTTTCACTTTGTTGATATGTATTTGCACTGGTGGTACAAATACAATGGTGGGTAAAATTGCCTTAGAATAAATCAAAGCAATAGAACCAAGATGTACTAGTAGACCTTGTACTATCATGCACTAAAATGCTAGCTTCACTTGAGACTATCTTTGATGAAACAATAAAATTATTACTTTTATTGTCTTGGCCCTTAAACATGCATTTTACTATTTTATATGACAAGAGTTAAAAGCATGTATAAAGTATATAAAATACTTCTATTACATGGTGAAGTAGAGAACTGTATTAGTTATCTATTGCTGTGTAACAAATTACCCCAAAATACAGCAGCCTAAAACAACATACATTTATATCTCAGTTTCTGTGAATCAGGAATTCATACACTTCTTATCTGGCTCAAGTGCTTACAAGGCTGCAATCAAGGTGTTAATTGGGGCGAGAGTCATCTTAAGGCCTAAATAGGGAGGAACACACTTCCAATCTACTCATGTAGCTGCTGTAGGATTCAGTTCCTTTTTAGGTCTGAATCCTAAAAAGTTCCTTGCTGGCTATTGACTGGAGACCATTCTCCATTCCTTGCAAATTGCCCTCTATCCAGGCAAAAATGAGGAAGAGCTAAAGGGAGAAGTCCAGCAGGACAGAAATCACAGTCGTTTAAAATCTAATCATAGAAGTGACACCTTCTTACTTTTGTCATATTCTATTTGTTAGCAGCAAGTCACTAGACCCAGGCCATACTGAAGGAGAGGAAATTACACAAGATCATGAGCCAGGATCAGTGAGATCAAGTCAGAAGACGCCTCCCACAATAGTCGTCTCTAAGCAAAGCATGTGTGTGACTGTGTTGCAAGCTGAACTAGATGCTCTTCTTATTTAAACCTGTTTTTACCTGAAAACATAATTAACAGACAAGCTATAGTTATTCAGGCTTGGGTATTTGCAGATATTTGCAGAATTGAGTATTTTCTCAAAACGAAAAAAGTGAGTTTTGTCACTGCAAGGAAAATAATGGACTGTGTCTGTTGCCAATTACAGAATTTGAATATTTGAATGAATATTAGAATTTTGGAAAACCTATATCTGGCAACAGTGTCTAAACAATTTTTCAAAAGAAAAATTTTTTCTAAGGAAATTGATAGCAATATTAAAGAATGTGGGTTTTTGATGTGGCAAAATGATACATACTGGCATTTCTCCTGTCCGTGAAACTCAGTGAGCCAATATTTTAAAAATGACCAATGGATGCTTTTACGGAATCATGCGTGTGTCCATTTAAAGTGCAAGACCAATGGATCTGATGTAACAATATGAAAAGTTGTTGATATGGTTTCAAATTCTACGTTGCTATTAACCTTTGGGAAACTATCACTTACAGAGTTCTTGTGTACTATCAAAGGATAATATCCATGATTATCAGAAAAGGACATTCAAATACTTCTTTATTTTCAACTATATGAAGCTAGATCTTTTGCTTATACTTTAACCACAACAAATTGCAACTGTTTGAATGTAGCAGAAGCAGATAAGATAATTCAGGTTTCTTCTATTAAGTCAAAGACACTTAGGGGCATGTATCTAATCATGATTCTTCTCATGAAGAATGCTTTTAAAAATATAGCTATTTTCATAAAAATATATCTTATGTGAACTTAAAATGGATTTATTATTATTATTATTATTATTTTTTTTTTTTTTTTTTTTTTTTTTTTTTTTTTTTGAGACGGAGTCTCGCTCTGCCGCCCAGGCTGGAGTGCAGTGGCCGGATCTCAGCTCACTGCTAGCTCCGCCTCCCAGGTTTACGCCATTCTCCTGCCTCAGCCTCCCGAGTAGCTGGGACTACAGGCGCCCGCCACCTCGCCCGGCTAGTTTTTTGTATTTTTTAGTAGAGACGGGGTTTCACCGTGTTAGCCAGGATGGTCTCGATCTCCTGACCTCGTGATCCGCCCGTCTCGGCCTCCCAAAGTGCTGGGATTACAGGCTTGAGCCACCGCGCCCGGCCGGATTTATTATTTTTAAATAAATTACTTTAAAATGTCTATTTTAATTCCTGGCATGATAAATATTGATGAATAGGATATCCATAAACAAAAGCTTTTTGGGGGTCTTCAATAAATATTAACAGTGTAAAAATGGGGTCCTTAGACAAAAATATTTGAGAACTACTGGTTTACATTTTGATTTTTTTGACCAAATAACCCTAGAATCTTAGCAGCTTGAGCAAATAGATTTACTTCTGATTCACATTTCATATTCACTGGTAATGGGTGAGGGAATGTTTGTTCAGGAAGCCAGAATTATGGAGACTAGATCTTACCAAAGTTCTGCACACACACAGACACACACACACACACACACACACACAGAGAGAGAGAGAGAGAGAGAGAAACAGAGGTATGCTAAAATTTGCAAAGGTTATAAAGCTATATCTAGAAGTTACATATGCTACTTCCATCATTGGTCATACTCCTGTGAAAGCTGCATAGGAACATGCAGGGGGCAGGAACATGCAATAAAGGAAAAACGTACATGTTTAGTGAATAGTACTACTAACTACCACATATGTCAACTCCAATGGATAGATGGCTGAAGCACTGAGTTGAAAAGTATTCCAAAGTCCGAAAGTACATTACTTTTTGTTGCTACTGAAGCATGTTGTCAGAAATGTCCTGTCTGTAAAAAACCCAAATGTTTGATCTTATAATTCTGAAAGGTGAAATATCCTAAAATCAGGGTATCAGCATGGTTTTATTCCTTCTTCAGGCCCTAGGGGAGAATCAATTCTCTGTTTTTCCCAGCTTCTGGAAAACATCAATTCTTGTAACATTCCTTCTTTAAACCAACATTAATTGAGCATCTGTGAGGTATGATACATTATTCTACCCACTGTGGATACTGAGCTGAATGAAAAGTTGAAGTCCCAATTGACAGAGAGCTTATATTTCAGTGGAAGGAGAAATGGAATAAATGAGTAAACAAACATACATGTATATATTAGGAGAGTGACATACACACACACACACACACACATACACACATATGAGGAAGAAAATTAAGGCAGAAAAAGGTAATTGAGAACGATATGATGGCTGCTCTTTTAGACAGGGTGGTCACCATAGGTCTCTCTGATCAGACTATGATTGAGTAGATGCCTGAATAAAGAATAAAGTGAAGGAACAAATTAAAATATCTGGAGGAAGTACATTCAGGCATTGAAAACAGCAACTGAAGAGGCCTTAATGTGGGAGAATGTTTGAAATGTCTGAGAGAGCAAGGAGGCCAGTGTAGGCTAGAGAGCAGGGGAGGAGAGGAGGAGGAGATTAGGTTAGAGATTGAGCTATCAGGATGACAATAAGGACATGGCCTTTACTCTGAGATGGGCAGCCACAAGATCATTAACCAAAAGAAGTGTTATGTTATAGGTTATATGTTTAAAGGTTACTGACTACTGTGGGAAGAATATAACCTTGGGGGGTAGGGTAGAAGCCAGAAGAGTAGTTTGGAGGTAACTGTAATAACAAAGGAAGGAACAGATGTTGGTTTGGACTAGAGCTTTAAAGTAGAGGTGGGGAGAATTGTCTAGATTCTGGATACAGTTTGAAAATAAAGTCAATAGAAATACTAATAGATTAATGTGGGTGTGAAAGTCACCACCAATAGTTATGACTTAAAAGGGGTCACTCTTAACAGGAAGAGAAGAAGAGATGATTTAAAAAAAAAAAAAAAGGAAGAAAGAAAGGAAAGAAGGGAGGGGAGACAGGAGGGGAAGTCTCTGCTTAGCTTTTCAGTTGAAATATGTTTGTACCAGAATGAACAGGTGTAACTGGAAAATTAATTCTGTGATTTAGGGAAGTGTTGGATGTCAGTCAGTAGAATGATGAATCGTATGTAATCAAAACATGCTTATCTAGCATCAAAAACTTGAAATGGTGTTGGGGAAAAGCTGCCACATGTAGTTGCCTGTGGACATTTGTTTCGTCTATGAGAAGTAATTTCTCTTTTATGAGTCTACGTTGATGATGTAGCTTTTGACATTATTACAACATGATTTATTATATAATCCATACTTGAGTAAAATGACGGTTATTCTCTGAATGGAATAAAATTTCTTTTGAGTAGATGTTTTTTAAAACAAGCCTGCGTGAAGGTCATATTTGCTGTCAATTCCACAGTCTCAGACTAAGGGGAAAGACCCTACCAAATGTAGTAAGATACAAGTCAGTGGTAGACCATTTCTCAACAAAGGAGCCAGAATTTGTTAGTGACATTTACAAAGGCCAGTTCTTAGTTGCTTCTCAAAATACTAATTTTAAAGTATTGACTAAGCTGAATATAACTGATAAATATAAACATTATTGATTCACTTTTTAATATCCAATTTCACCATGTTAATTTTATTTTCTAATTATTATTAAGACATATTGATTTGTTCTGTTCTTTGCCATCACCATCCTGGTTCTTATAATCATCTGTAGCCCAGGCTGCTGCAATATTTTTCAAACTGATTTCTGCATTCACTCTTATCTACTCTGCTTTTTCTCAACAGAGCAGTAGGAAGGATCCTTTTAGAAATGCAAATCAGGTAATATTTCCCTCAGCTTAAACGCTTTCAAAGGATTCCAGTTGTTCTTAGGATAATGAAAAACCACTTGAGGGCCTGCATATGCCTGCAGTTGGCCTCTCCATCCGCTTCAGCAGCAGCACCCCCTGCTCTCATTACTCTTCACTGTGGCCTTTCCAGGAATAGCCCTGCTCCCTCCCAGTCAAAGATCTTTGCAGGGGCTGTTTCCCTGCCACCACACCTTTTACTCTCATCCCCTCATCTTTATCCTTCAAGTCTCTGGCCATTCTGCTTTACTTTTTCAGGGAACATTTTCCTAACCTCCATCCAAGGAGGTGAAATCTTTCTGTTACATGCTCTAATGAACCCTGGCATCCCTTGTTGATAACACTCACCAAGATAGCAACTTTCAACCAATCTGTGTGATTATTTGAGTAATGGCTCTCTCCCTCACTACTGGCCTTCAAGCTTCAATAGAGAAGGAACCACAATGGCCTGCCAGAGTAAGATAGGACCTCAGTAACTACTTGATGAATAACAAATGTATATGTAAATTATTCAAAAACAGAATAAGAAAAACATATATCGAAAGAAGAATGAGTGTAAAAATGGAATATGTCAAAATACTTAAAGTAAAAAATATGCTCAACATGTAGATATTTAAATTATAAACTATAATTATGAAATGGATACTTGTAAAAAGAAGGGCTGGGTAAATTCAGATTTTTAAAATCTTATTCAAAGTACATCTATCTGCTCACCTACTGCCTTGTGGACTTTTAGAAAACCTTATAATTTTGTTTTGCTTTATGTTAGCAACTGTAAATCACAATGCCAAGTATTAGAGTTTTTAAACATTAATGCTGAGAGAGATTCAAATGCCACTAATTAATGCATTAAAAAGCAAATGAAAGGCATGTTAAAAATACGGTCTCAGTTAAAATAAGTGAATCAGGAAAACATCCCAGTACTATAGTGCCCAAAATTATAGGTCTGAAACATGATTATTGCATTCATTTTATCTTTGGAGGTCAAAGTTCAAAATATACTACAAATATATCATCAGTCTCACAATGTGAAAGAGCTCAATCTCAGTTGCATGCATTATACAAAAGACAAATGTTTCCAACGCTCTGTAGCAATCGCAAAAGCTCTACTTAAAAGACAGTCTACTCTGACATCAGTGTGAGGAAAAAAAGATACTTCCCCTTAGGAAGATTGTATGGTGAGTCTTCATCTGATCTTTGCTTGGTATAAAGATTCAACTCAATAAGCTCTCAACAATTTCTTTTGATTTTTAAGAAAGAGGAATTACTGTTGCCCTGGATTCTAAAATGTATAAAAATCTTTATTTTAAAAAACAAAAAACCAAGAATAATGTTGAGCTTTATAGTACAGGATGACTCAACAACACCCCAAGAACATAGTAGGAATTGCTGTTGACATTTTTAAGGGGTAAATCTATTCTCAACTATTCATCGTAATTACTGTTATCACACTTTATAAAAGATTAGACTAAAAACAGTTCGAGTTTCAGGAACAAAGTTAGTGAATCAGGGCAAAAACATAATAAAAATGTTACCTTGACTGCATTAGCAAAAAGCTTAAACAAATAAAGAAACATGTTTGTAAGAATATGACCCACTTTGAAAAGTTGTGAAGGCAATTCATGAACACCCAAATCCAAATTCCCACATCTGTGTCTTTGAATATATAGTTAGGACAACTAATGTGGTAGTCATCAGTGCAAGTTCTGAGAACATGGTGGGACTGCATTTATTAGGATGGCATGGTCATAAACTTGCTTTGGCCAATGAAATGTTAGTAGAATTTACTGGTGTCATTTTTAGATAGAAGCTTTAACAGCCAGTGGACAATTTGCCAAGTTCCGTTCTCATTGCCACTGCACTGGCATTGCTGCAGATGGCAGAAACTCATTGATCCCGGGTATCTAATTTTAGAGACATGGATCAAAGCCCCAGTCAACACATTGTGGATATGTATCTTGATTGAGAATTAATGCCTTTAGTGTTTTATGCCCTTTAAAGTTGAAGGGGTTCATTTCTCTAGCATAACCTAGCCCATTCTGAATATATATATATATATACACACACACACACACACACACACACACACACATACACACACACACACACATGCAACCTCAAGTCATGAAAAACAATTGCAATTGCTGTACTATGGTGGTGTTATGGTTTAGATGATGGTGACACCTTCAAAATTTATGTTGAAACTTAATCCTCAGTGCAACAGTATTAACAGTATTAAGAGATGTGGCCTTTGGGATGTGACTACGTCATGAGGGCACTACCCTTGTGAATGAGATTAGCACCCTTATCAAAGGGCTCAAGGTTGGAAGGAGCATTTTCTTACCTTTCCACCTTCTGCCATGTAAGGACACAGCAACAAGGGCCATCTTGGAGGCAGAGAGCCTGATTACTTGATCTTGAACTTCCCAATATTCAGAACCATGAGAAATAAATTTCTGTTCTTTCTAAATTACCCGGTCTGTGGTATTCTCTTACAGCAGCATAAATGGACTAAGACAAATGCCTATGTATTTATAAGTATAATTACTTATGGTATGAATATGATATATTATTTAATAAATTATATAATTATAATAAATATTTAAATAAATAGAATAAAAGAGACTAATAATACAAAGATTGGAGAGTGTCATCAGATTTCAATTCATTAGAATTCCTTTTTCCACTCTGTACCCAATATTCTTTAATTTCCTTTAACTTTTTTTTTTTTTGACCTAAGAAGAAAATCTGCATGTATTTCTATAATTATCTAAGAGTAAGTAGAACATTTGTTGTACCCTTTTTTACAGGTATAGCACAATTTACTTATTACTGAAAATAATACAATTTGTTATTAAAATATGTTCCCTGGGGAAGTAAGAGTTTATTCTACAGCATGTTCTAGTCTCATGCTTATATTAACGATATCTGAAATAACATCAATTATCATACATTATCAAAAGGAAGTACACATTATCTTGAGGGACTGTATAAATGACTATATTTATGTATAATTTGTTCAGCAATGCCAAACATTAGGCACTTCATGAGTCAGTTGATGATTCAACAAAAGTCCCTGAGCATCTAGAAACACATCTTTTGTCTGATGTTGTCCCTTGAGTTAAGTAACAACTCAGAGACAGAAAAGCTGAGAGTTTAGTTTATCCTCCTACACAGAACTGGGTACATCTGTTTTTCTTGCTTCCAGATAAATGTCAACAATTTTTATGTCCTTTTCACAAAAACAAAATTCCAAGCAGAGATTTAATACTTCCTGTACTTTGGGCAATTCACGACCTATTTCTGTGCCCATGGCAGATCTTTAGACTTTCCTTGGGAGGATCTGCACATAAGCAAGAGCTAACTCTATGGCAGTATAACAAAAGTGAGCAGTTTGCTCGGCCACAGTTGCTATTCCTGATTTATCAAAAATAAATGCAAGAAAACTAATTGAGCTATAGCAAATCTCTCATCTGTAATAAAGGGCTTATAATATCCCTTACTTCAAGGGATTGTGAGGATAAGATGTTCTAATCCACACAAACTGTTTGGTGCATGGTAGGGGCTCAATACATTATAATTATTGTTATGATAATGACTATTTGAATCAATTACTAATATGTGTGTGGATATTTCCTAAATTCAACCATCATTCTCTTTTTATCACTCCATACTCTTTTCCATAGAAATCTCATCCAATCTTCAGTCTTCAGTTATCAACTCTAAAATAAGATTCCCAAATTTACATATGTACTTCTAATTTCCAGGCTGATATCTTCAGTTCTCTCTAGAACATTTCCAACTGGATGTCCCATCGTTTTCTCAGACTCCTTATGCCTACATCACGCATTATATATGCAGCCCAGTACTGGCCTTAGACTTAGGTGAGGAGGGCCTTTGCATTAGGGACCTATTTACAGGGTTCTGTTCTATCCTTAATTCGAATGCATTTCTCCCCACAGAGCAAGACTCTGCAGGACCAAGAGGTCTCGTCACTATATAATTATAGCACAATTGTCTAATTTTTAGGGGGTAAGTAAGATTGTTGATAGATTAATAGCGTAGAAATAAATTTCCCAATTATCTGTATAAGAATTAAAATTAACATTCAACCCTTGGTTCATGAAATCTAACAAAGTCTTATATTTAATATTTCTATAAACAATGCTGACTGATTTGCTTAATCTCTCTTTTCTCTGTGTGCGTTGATAATTAGCTGCTCTCCATCTCTCCATTCTCTGCTTCAGAAAGCTTTTCTGATTTTAACTTCTAAAAATTGAAACTGAAACATTTCTAAGCAGGGAAAAGATAAATGACCATTAATTCAGCTGATAATTAACCACCTGAAAATCAACAAAAGGCTATATCATCATCATTTTCTGTCTTTCTACAATTTAGGATTTTATTTCCCACTAAGTAGCAAAATTGTTATTTTCTCAAAGAAAAAGAAGTGGCAGCTGCACGTAGAGTGGTGTGCCCTGGCATTTTTAGAGCTGAAGTTGTCCCTTCCTGCACTTCACCAAACAGTTCCTATCAGAACTTAAGGAATCTAGGCAATGACACTAAAGATGGGAAAGGGCCATCTCAGCACCCAGAAGGCTTGAAACTTCCCTGGTAGCCTGCCCCTTTGATTATCAATGAACTTGACTCTGAATGGGCAGAATCACCAGGGGAATGATCAGGACAACAGTTCTTTTTTTTCTTTTTCGAGATGGAGTCTCACTCTGTTGCCAGGCTGGAGTGCAGTGGCGTGATCTTGGCTTGGCTCACTGCAACCTCCACCTCCTGGGTTCAAGCGATTCTCCTGCCTCAGCCTCCCAAGTAGCCGGGGCTACAGGCACGTGCTAGCATGACCAGCTAAGTTTTGTATTTTTAGTAGAGACGGGGTTTCACCATGTTGACCAGGATGGTCTTGATTTCTTGACCTTGTGATCCACCCTCCTCAGCCTCCCAAAGTGCTGGGATTACAGGCATGAGCCATCGCCCCCGGCCAGGACAACTGTTCTTAACAGGACAGTAAGTGTGATTCATAGGTAGCAAGGGAAAACTTGGGTGATATATATTCAAACTGAAAGCTGCAGAGTCCTAAGTGGCCAGTAGATATAGGCTTCTAGAGATGGTACTGGGAGTGGGAGAAGTAGGACCTGGGTAGAACGTGAGAGTGGATGGACAGGGCTCTTAAAGGGAGATCAAAGTATATACCTTAGATGGAGGCTGAATGCCTGTGTCTAAGATGTTGCTAAAAGGAACAAAACAGAAGAAAAACCAGTTCTCAGAGACCAGAGATTTTACAGATAGCAGATATATATATATCTTATATATTGCAATATAATATATAGAGCAATTATATATAATTGCAATATACAATTGTAATAATATATAATACAATAATATATATTGTTGCAGTTATATATTATTGCAATAATATTTATATTGCATATATATACACATATATAATATGGAGAGACAGAGAGATACACATACACATACGTACACAAACACATAAAGTGAGTCCTCACAACACACACACAATCACATACACACACACACGTAAAGTAAGTCCTCACGTAAAGTTGTTGACAGGTTATAGGTTCTTAGAAGTTGCAACTTCAAGCAAAATGATGGACAACAGGTCCTTGAATAATGCTTTTTTCAGCCTCATTTCATTTTAATGGTGAGAGATAAAAAATTGGTTTCATTAAACACTTTGTTTATATATGTGTGTGTGAGTATGTATGTGTGTATGAGTGTGTCTGTGTGTGTGTGTGAGACTGCATTTATGGAGTGGGAAAATATAAAAAGCATCTTACCACAGGAACCCCAGAAATATTTAATAATTATTGCAAAATTTACTTTGAATTTTTCAAATCTGGGTTTCAAAGAGGAAGCAATGGAAAACCGAAGTAAGCTAGAGTAAGCAATGGAAAACTGAAGTAAGCTAGAGTTCAGGATGTAAAAACTTTTGTTTCAAGAATATCATTTCTAATACTTTAACTTTAAAAAGTGTTTGATAACTTTTATACCTTAAAAAATAACAAAAACAAAACCCTTACCTAGATGTGAGGATTTCGGAAAACAATCATGCTCATTATGCATGACCTTTATAGAACAGGCACTAAATAGCACAGCTTGGTTTTGATTGCTAATTACCCACCTAAATCCTCATGTAAGTGGTTTCCCATACTCCTTCTTTGTAAGTATTATTTTTAAACACAGAACATATTCAATACTGATTGCTAAACTGGTTAAATCCACATGACAAGAAGGGTAGCCAACAATCTGGAGTGTGGCAAAAGTGGTAAGACATTGCCGATAATTTCTTGCAAATTCTGTGACAGGGCAGGAGTGTATCAGAATAATGTTGATATTGTAACTATGATATAGTAAATTCATCAGAATTATATGCATGTGAGTATATATACATACTAAAACACAGATGTAGTAATGGGAATTCAAACAACCATGAAACTTTATACTTCAACCATAATATTTTAAGCAAACTCACATTTATGCTAAATGCCAATAACACTAGATTTTATATTCTTTGTGATATCATAAAAGGATACCTTCATTGTCTATGCCAGTTGAAGAAAATATAACCCATGCTAAATATTACCTTAAAGAAATTTGAAGTGTTCTCTTCTGAACACTGAGAAGTACAGAAATTGCACCTTGGTGAACAAACCACTTTGAAATTCTATTTTGAATATAAGTAGTGGGTATTTACATGTTCATATTGCAGGCATGGATGTGAAGGTTAAGGAAAGTAAAAATATTTTTCCCAAAATTGTTTTAACAAAACACGTATCCTATTGAAATAAGACTTCCTTCGACTTATAATTATGAACCATGCATGTAGTAAAAAAAAGAGAGAATCTGTTTAAAAAAAAAAAAAAGGAGAGATAAAATTAGTGACAATGCTGAGGCTGGATATTTTATCAACTATACCTCAAAAAAGCTAAAAGTAAACCTCATATATTTGTACAAGACAACTAAAAAAATTGTTTAAACTTGATCCTGGCCCTTTCAGGCCTCTTTTTGTGATTATATACTCTTTTTGTGATTATATATGATTACAAAATTGTTATTATGTGTGTATATATATATAAACAATTTAGGATTTTATTTCCCTCTAAGTAGCATTTTTTTTCTTTGAGAAAATAAAAAATATATATATACTGCCAGATATCTAAGTGTCTGGGAAAATCAAAAACAGTCAGATGGCATTTATTTTGCATATCAACATGACAATATAACAACAAAAATGTTCCCTAGTGAAGCAGAATATGCTTCAAGGTATATTTGACTGAGGAATTTTGCTAGGAAGAACTATTCATCATTAAGGATTTATCTGTGTTTAGTCAACTAACCCATCAATGAGGTTAATTCTAATAGCTCATCAATTCCATGGAAGTCACATTACTTGAGCTCAATTGCATTGACTTATTGAACTGACCACATGGTTCAATCTAAATATTTGATTAGTGGTTTTAACAAAGAACACAATTTAAGGTGTCATTCCCTTTGCAGCTCCCTTCCCTTTGCCTTAGTTTATTATTTCTCACACTGAATCTTGCTGTTGTGAGAACAAAACCTGCACCAATGCTCAAAGTTTCCTCTGTCGTTCTCCAAGGAAGCCTGCGAAAAACTGTTGAGTAGGACATTGGTTAAACCAAATAAACATCATTTGCCAGCTCTGATGTTATATATCTTGTTGTTTTGAATCTGTTCTATATTTTGTTATTTTGTTTAATATATTATTCAATTAAAGTGTTCCTTGGAACAAACAGGAACTGACAGCAAGAGATGGGCTATGTAATTATGATAAAATGAATTAGTGTACTGTAGACGACTTTCACAAGTACTATCAATATGTAGGGGAAAAAATTACTAAGTTTTTAGTGAAATGAACAATATCAGGAAAAAACTGAATATGAAAATAAAATGTTCATGCTAGTTACTGGAAACACGTATCTTTTTCATCATTTCAAGTTCCTCTTTTTCTGTCCTTTTTAACTCCAAATCACTTTTTTAGGGAGAAATACTTTTTTACACAGTTCCTCTGTTAAATTACTAGACAAGTTTCAGTTATTATTTTAATACAAGTGGAATGAAATAAAAAGAACTCCAAAACCATTTTATCATTTGAAGATCAGAAAAAACACTACCTTATCATATCACCCTGAATGTCGCAGACAGAGATTAAAGTGGAGACCTTGAATAATAAAATCCAGACCAAAAAGGAAAATTTCCTTTCATTTACTGAGGCCAAACTATTTAATCTCCAAACAGTATGGTCACATTGGTGTGAAAAGGAGGACTTTTTCTTTCACCCACCCAGGCTCAATGAAACCCTCCTGGGTAAGCTTCCTAGGGTGAGACTGAAAATGGTAACTCTCAGGAGCTATCGCATCTGAAGATTCTGTGTGTGAAGATGCAGAACCTGAGTTAAAATATCCCGCAATCCTGCTTCTAGTTTTTATATCTTCCACACTAGAGCTTACCCTCATTTTTCTGTTTTCTCCAACTATTCTAGAGTGTAAGAGTAACTTGAATAGAAATACTCATCTGCCATCCAAATGAAGTCCTGAGGCAGTCTGTGTGTCTACAGGAGGTTTTACTTTATACTAAAAGTAACTAATATGGATTGAACATCTTTATTATGCTACAAATATTCTAGGAACGGTGCTTAGTGCTTTAAATACATCATTTTATTTTCTGCACTGTAAGGTGTGTGTGTGTGTGTGTGAGAGAGAGAGAGAGAGAGAGAGAGAGAGAAGGCATTTCTACATGCACTCACACATAAACATATACACACTTTACAGAAGAAAACATTGGGGTTAAATAGCTATACAAAGATCAATCACACCAATAATAGTTATAGATTGAAAACCAGACATTCTGGCCACAAACAAATATATTTTTATTATGCTTTTTTCACTTCTTGCATATATTTAAAGTAAGAAAGATGATTTACCACTATGTTAGACAGCAAGACATGGTAGTCACATTGTTTGGGATGCTACCAGTCCACATCCTACGGAACTATTAGTAGAGACTTCCTAAAGACAGCATCCCTTCAAGACAAAAGCTGATTTGATTTTGTCATAACCAATATCAATAACTAATATTATCATAAATAGATGACATTTAAAGAGAATTGAAGTCTTAAATAGTTTGAATTAACTAGCTCATGTAATCCTCAAAAAAGTATAAACAGTAATTAGGTGCCACAATTATTACTCTTTTATGAATAAAGAAACTGAGGTGTAGAGAAATCTTCACACAGCTGTAAGTCAGATTTAAATCCAGGCAATTGGCAATAAGTAGAAAATTAACATATTTCCAGAGGAAGATGTTAGGTACTAGCAAATGTCTACAAGAGTTCTGGTTGGCTACTACTCTTCACTAAATCCCTTTGTACACTGCAGCCCAGAAAAGACAGGGGTCAGGATAGCAGGTTGGCCCCAAGGCACAAACCCCTAGGGATTAAAAGAATCTGTTCAATTCAAGGCCAAAAGACTAGGCACTTTTTTTCTTTAAAAATTTGTGCTGCTTATCAATTTATTGCTTCACGACTCCAAATCTACCCTTCAATGCTTGCTTTGCAGAAATGAAGCTGAGCTCTTGAAATATATTTTTCTTCTTTGCCAGTGAGTAAGATGCTCAGCTTTGTTGGGAGAGAGCCCTGAAGACTTTTTCTTCTTGGTTCCTGTGCGCTTGCTCAGCTCCTGCAGCGTGAATGCTGACTTCTTACACACTCAGCTCCTATATCATGCTTGGCTTCCCCAGCACCCAGCTCCTGGAGCACATATAGTGTTCTCAGCTCCAGCTTCTTTCTGCAGTGCATGTGGCTTCCCCAGTGCCCAGCTCCTGCATTACTGGCTGCTTCTCCAGGGACCAGCTTGCGAAGATCATGATGGCCACCACTGCCCACCACCCACTAGCTTCTCCTGGCAAAACTCTCAAGAGATTTTGTAGAAGAGTGCCTCTGGGGATACCGCTTCCCTGTGAACAGTTTCCCTAAGAACCCTAGAGGGTGGATTTCCTGCAAGTTCCAGAGTGCATATTTCCTGCAAGTTCTGCCTGCATGGCACCATGGTAACTTCTCTGTCATCCCATGACCATGGCTCTCCCTCTCCAACAAGTTCTGGATCTCAGGCCTGGAGGAGGGAGAGATGAAACCCTTTGGATGCTCTATCTCCTTACGTCTACTATTGGATAATAGTGGTTGCTACTTATATATATTATTCTTATATTTCTTAGATTCCTTTTTATTTGTTAATCTGATCCCCTTTTGTAGATATAATTCTTGTATTAGACTTTCTTTGTTCAAATTAATGTATGGTTTCTATGTTCTGATTAGAAACTCATTGATACAATAATCAAAAACATTCTTCCCCATTATAGGAAAATAAGGTATTCTTTGTCAGAAAGTGAATAAATAATCTCATTATATAAAAACTGTTCGAGAAAAACTAGCAAATTTTCTGTGTCTGATATAACATTTAAATTTCTGCTAATCTTTAAATAATCTTTCTTGCTTTTATTTAATTAATACACATGAAGCAATTGCTTAGGATAGTATCTGAAACGTATTCCAAGATTATGGAGTTTAATATTAAAAAATAAAATATGAAGTAGTTTTTCCTTCTTGGACTGCAAATTAATCTTGATGTCCAGAGCCATAGCTCTTTGATACTTGTTTCTTTTTAATAACCAATTTCATATGAAGCTCATTTCCTTCTCACATTAGAAACACTATAAAGCAATAAAGCCATTTTGTCAAATCAATAACTAGATTGTCATCTTCTAATACTCATAACTCAGTAAGATTAAATAAGATGCTGCATATACCAATGACAATTCACTGAAAGAAACTGCCTTTTTTTATAGTGGCAACACTGTAAATCGTCTGTGTTCAAAATCAACATCAATCGGTTTGATCATGTAATGGAAAAAAGGTAGATGTTCAGAGAAAGGAAAAAAATGTATATGTATGCTTAAAGTGGTATCTTTCTCATTATTATTAGTGAAAACACCGTCTGGAAATATCATACTTGCAGGTTCTAAAATTACATTAACAGAAATTGGAACCTATTTCTCAAAGTATTGATGTATGTGCACAATTTAGAATGCATCTTGTTTACACATACAAATTAAAGCACAATATTCTTACATTTAAATGTATTAATCCCAAGAGAAATCATTGCATTACTGTGGTTCACATTTTCAGTCTATTTTAATCACTAAATAAATGCTGTTTCCAATTAAGTTTAGTGATGTGTTTGTTCTAACTGAGGTTTAACTGCCCTGTTACCATTCTACTTCTTAGCTAACTGCACATTTGGTAAATATGAGTGCTTCTGTTTCCAAGTAAATGAATTTTATGCAAATGCATTTCCACTGTCACAGGATTAATTCCCCTTTAGCATAATAATCTATTATATTTGTGGATGATAGGCAGAAAATGAAATGAAATTTTTCTTTCTGATGGAGCTAAATCCATTAGTGAAACTTCAAACTGTTTAGCTAAAAGGTCATTTTACTTCATTGTAATAGAAGTGGTTTTTTCTTAATCTTAAAATTCAATTGTAGAGTCAGCATTAAAAAAAATCCTTCTAATGATGTTCAGTAATGTTTGCTCTTCTTCATTGCACAGCATTTTTCCTTTTTAAATCTTAACTATTACCCAAAGTTTGAATTCCATAAGACTTTTTGTGGCCCTAGTAATTTTTAACCTGGAATCTCAACAGAGTATATATTGTATATAGTTAGTGAAACATTTCTGACATATTTTAAAACTGTATTTAAAAGTCTTAGCTGTTCCTTATAAATACATTTTACATCTGATTTTAAATTAAGATGTCAAAATACTAATGAAAACAGATATCAAAGTAAGTGCAGGAATGTCCATCCAGAAGTAAGTCTCAGAACAAGATCCCAAAAGCCTGCTGCTTGGCTGATATAGCCTTCATCCTACATGTAGGTTTAAAAGGAGAGAAGAAGTGGATTTTTATGGAGAGGAATGTGTGTAGAAGTTTTCTTTGGAGAATGCTGTGCTACATAACTAAAACCTAGTTAGAGACTCTTTCTGGGGCCTACTCACGAAGTATAATGTACAAATACTGCATGGGGTGTGTGTGTGTGTGTGTGTGTGTGTGAGAGAGAGAGAGAGAGAGAGAGAGAGAGTTCTAGGCTTAATACCTAGGTGATAAAATAATCTATTCAACAAACACCCATGACACAAGTTTACCTGTGTAACAAACCTGAGCTTGTACTGCTGAACTAAAAATAAAAGTTAAAAAAGTATAAACAAGATCTCATAGTGGACTGAGATCTGACTTCTTCCTGTAAAGTCTACAGAATGAGAGATGCTATGACCAAGAAGCAGAATAACCAGAAGCATTACTATTGCGATAGAATCAATCTGGTTCCCAAAGTACATTGGAATAAATGCATGAGTGTTTGATTGTGGATCAGATGTGGAAACCCATGAGAGAAAGCTGGTCTAGAGGTGCTTCTTCTCAGTGGAAAAACACAGAAAAGAGCATGGAAATAGACCATGCTGAAGGGTCTACAGCCAGCTGAGCTGGTTGCTGCAGCTGGAGGATGCAGTGCATTTCCCAAGTTATGGGGTTGCCATCACACGAGACCTTGCAAAGAACCATCAGAAGTATACATGAGAGAAAAAATATTTTTAAAATATTTGCTAGAACAGAAAGAATAAAGCAGATTATGATGTTACACTCAAGAAAGAACAACCTTCATGCTTTATATTCCTTCCTACCATCTCATTGTGACTCTGGAGGGTTGGAAGCAACAAGTCCAGAGAGGGAGGGAGAGGCCCATGTGAGACAGCGCAGGCTGACCATACTTGATTCCCCATAGACAGGTGGCCGATTGAGACTGCCCCAGCCAGAGGAGGAGACTAAATGAAGATTGAGTGTTGACTAATAAATTGGACTAGACAACCTATTTTCTGAATTGTGACTGTATTTTGTATAGAAAGTGACCTTAGAACATCCTATTACCCAAGAGTAATAAACCTGTTGAAGTTTTCATCCAGTAATGGATAAAGAACTTCTCTTACTAAAATATATTTTATATAGACACTGGGAAACAAAACCATGTAAATTTTATAGTTACATTCTAAGAGTTGTACATGTTCAGTTACTTACGTTGTTTATACAAATCTATATTTTAAATTGGAGGGACGCTATATATGTGTATAAGAAAAAAACAGAAATAATTGTTTTATTTAAATGTATCTGTGTTAATGTTCCAAGAGTAATGGCTATACAGTATTATAATAAAATATATCAAGGAAAATGGCACTTATATAAGTTCAAGACACAATGAGGCAAAGATTTAATGTAGTTAATGTACAGCAGTTTCAAACTTAATGATAATAATATTTAACAAGTGCTATGCATTTATTTTGTGCCAAACACTGACTACTGTGAGTACTTTATAGTGAGAATTTTCATAATGCTGTCATTAACCCTATGAGGTAGGTAATGCTATCATCCCCATTGTACAGAGAAGGTAACTATAACACAGAAAAGATAACTGAGTGACTCACTGAAGGTCACTGAGCTAGTACTATGTGACAGATAGATTCAGAGATGAAACTCAACCAATATCTATGATAACCAATGAGAAAATGAGGTTAAGTCCATCATAGAGTTCTTTTATTTATTTTTACCTAAAAGGCAAGTTCATATGCCAACAATTATTTATCCATCCTCTAGTTCTCAGAAAGCCTCCTTTATATGTAATTATGTTCAATTTTCACATACTATTTTATCTTGCCTGTGCAAAGAACAAGATATATTAGATTTAATACAGATATATATATATAATGGTCTGTTGTTCAAATAATTGAGGATGCAAATTTCAGAAAAACATGACTGAGACATTCATCTTTCAAGAATCAGTTTCTCTTTAATATTTTTTTAACTTTTATTTTTAGTTCAGCAGTACAAGCTCAGGTTTGTTACACAGGTAAACTTGTGTCATGGGTGTTTGTTGAATAGATTATTTTATCACCTAGGTATTAAGCCTAGAACTGATGAGTGATTTTTCCTGATCCCCTTCCTCCTCCCACTCTCCAACCTTTGAAAGACCTCAATGTGTGTGTTGTTCCTATGTGTCCATGTGTTCTCATCATTTAGTTCCCACTTATAAATGAGAACATGTAGTATTTGTTTTTCTGTTCCGGTGGAAGTTTGCTAAGGATAATGGCCCCCCACTCTATCTATCTCCCTGCAAAGGACATGATCTCATTTGTTTTTTTATGGCTGCATAGTATTCTATTGTGTATATGTACCATATTTACTTTATCCAGTCTATCATTGATGGGCATTTATGATTATTTCATGTCTTTGCTATTGTGAATAGTGCACAATGAACACAGCATGTATGTGCCTTATCTAGAAATTGTATATTTGATAGAGTAAGATAGCACTAAGGAAGATCTTTCAACCACAGTATATGTCCAAAATTGAGAAATCTGGAGCCTTAGATAGTATCATGAAGAACAGATGTCAGAATCCCAGGTTCTTTGTCTTGATATGCCACTAATAAGTTAGGAGAATTATGATTACATGTCAACATGGAGATATCCTAAGAGTCAAGCTGGATAGTGAAAGTGTCAGTGCTTAAATGTTGTTTAGTAATATCGTTATTTTGAAATATGGGAATACTAAAGCAATATTTCAAAGTAGAGTCTTCATATTGTCTGTTAATTTAAAAAAGTCCCACCATTCAACATTAATGCAACTTGGATAAAATACATCTTTGAGTACATAGAAGAAGTGGTTGAGAGGGATGCTGAATTCCTAATACAACCAATTTCCCATTTATAAATGTAAAACATGCTTGTTGAGTTATATTAAGAAATTACAGATAAAGAATATATAAAGTATCTATAATTTTACCATCCAGATGTAAGCAATATTTTATGCTCTTTTTCAAAATTATGATCGTAATACAAATTATTTTATCTAGATTATTTCAGTTAACTTAATATTTTGACCATTTGTTTCATTCAAGATTCTTTGAAATCATACTTTTGATTCTCTGCATATTTCCTACTGTATAGCAATATATATGTTCTTTATTCCCCTCTTCCTGATCCCAGTGCTTTTTTTTTTTTTTTTACTTTCCCATGGCAATGAGGATGACAAATAAGCTTGCAAAAAGCTAGACAATTACATCCTGCAAATTCATACAGCATACCCCTAAATTAGTGTTTTGTGTGCAAGTAGTATTTATGGAGTCTGAGGTCTCTAAGAATACTACTGAGATTTTTTTTAAGAATTAAACATCCTGACAAAATACAGCATGCCCTAACCCTCTCACCAAGCTCTGGGGATCTCACAGATTTAATGAAGGATGCTTCAGCTTCTGACCCCTCAAGTCTTGAAAGATTGCCTGAGCAATAGCTGGACATAAATACTTATGAGTGGCTCCAAAACCCTGCACTAATTTTCTGCAAACCAATTAGCAAAATTTGGCAAGAGAAAAGTGTCCTTCACCTTCTGGATCACTAGCAAATCAGAGAGTAAAAGAGCCAAATGGGCCATGGGAGGTCACAGAGTTTATGCCCCATTTTATGTCTCAGGAAATCTGAAAACCATGAAGGTTAAGTGACTTGGCTGAAGCGACAGTGTGTTGAATGAGGCTCAAACACTGGCCAGTAGAAAAATACTGCTTTTACATTTCCTGAAAGGAAAATGTCATCTCTAATAATTTACATTGAAAAAATGACTCCTCACTTTTTATTGTATCCTGTTTTCTTATCTGTGGAAAACAAATTTAGGGACCAGTTTAGAACCTCATGTATCATACCTTTGTCTCTTCTTAAGACTAAAATATTATGGGAATTCATAAGCAATCAATGGTCCTGGAATATTCAGGCAAAAACAATGCAACTTTATGAATTTCTTGCCACCATGTTTTATTTGAGAGCTTGAACTCTTAAAGATTGAGAGAAAAGCTAAAACATTTTTCTTCAAGACAGCTACAAGCTAAGGCTTGTTATTAATAGAGGTCATACTTGAGGCGGGAAAATAGGCTGTGACTCTGGCCAATGTTAAGCTTGGAGAGAAGCCCAAATGAACAGCTTTGAAAGTAGACAATCTCTCAAACTTCTGTACAATAGAGGCAGACATCTCTTTGGAAGGCTTAAATGGTGGAAGAACCAAGTTGCCAAGTACTAGTCATGACACAGCAATGTTTCCAGCATGACAGAAAGTTGAGAGAGTCACAGACTCGATGGCTAATGTGTAGAAATTGCAAGTAGTGACCTGAGTGTTTTAAGCCCTTCTGTTAGTAATGGAACAACAGTCAAAGTATTTCAAAGAATATAAACATCCAAACAGAGAGACAAGAAAGGTCATCAAAGGAAAACTCTACTTTCTGAAATACAAATGAAAAGATTAATATATAATTCCTAGAAGAGTCTAACTAATTCAAGTGCTCTTGTCTTACAGAGGGAAGAAATATGACATGAAGTTAACATATTAAAACTTAATTTCCCCCATAACAACTCATCTAAATTGTTTAATTTGGAACTTTTTTGTGGTATTGGTAAACACCTCAGTATGAAACAGTAATTTTGCTCAATTGTTTTGTAGATACAATAGAGCTTCATTCTACAGAATCCTTGAAATGTGAGTCATTCAAGATGACATGCCTTCAGAATAACAGAGGGGTTACCTATTTAAGTACCAAATATAGTGCATACAGATGTGTCTGTGTGTGTGTATATACATACATACATATATATATACACATATATATATTCATTTAATGTTTTGACAGAAAATCACTCTAAAATGTATTACATTTTATAAGGCTTCCTTAAAAGCACATTAAACATAATGCAGTTTTCTTTGATGGCCCAAAGTCATCATTGTGAATATTAATTATTATACTGTGCTATATTAAAATGATGTCTGTGAGGCCCTCAAAAATGGGTACTCTCTATTGCCTCTAGAATTATACAATGTCAGAATGAAATTGGACTTGAGAGCTTGTCCAGCCTTCTCAATTACAGATGAGGACACTAATGTCAAGAGAAGAGTGATGGAATTTAATTAAGTGGACACAACAGTGATCTACCCCAGGTCTCCCAACTTCTTATCCAAAGTCCTTTCACTTAACCCGCACTGCACAGCATCATCACCTATGCTTTCATTTCTTCTGCTGCTGCCTTTTGTAGTTTTTTTCTCTTCTCCCTGGTTAGGGTCTATGTTCACCCCCATCACTGTTGTTGATAAAATCTCATCCTTCCATACTGTGCACTGTAATGATAAGTGGGGCAGTTCTGGAATGTGGGAGAAGCACGGGAGCCCATGACCATCAGAGGGTAACAACTGGATGTCAGTTTCTGGAGCATGTGCAGAGAAGATTTAGGAGAGTGATCTAACCTGGCTCCCTAGTCAGGGAGTCTAACCAAATGCTGGAGTTGAAGGTACAAAGCCAAAGTGAGGGGTGGGTGCAGAAACCAAAACACCAGGCATGAGCTGCTGGAAGGAGCAAGGCGTGGGAAGTGATCTGGGTGAATTCCAATGACTAAGATGTCTTTGCCTTCTCTAGGGTGACCGTATATTGAAAAAAAGCACAATGAAAGGGACAGAGACTGTGTGCTTTTTATATGGCCCCTCAACTATCCTACTTTAATTCTGGCTTAGAAAAGAACTCATTCCTTGGATGGTTAAACAGGGGTGTCATGGAGATCTGGTAAGTAACCTGATGGGCTTACATTCAGGTAATAGACATGGGTTATCAGGCAGGGGCCTATGGCAGTTCAGAAATCTTATTTGCTTACTTCCTGGTAAATATCTCTTCCTGGCCTTATTCCATAGCTCTCTGAGGTTTCAGAACAATTAAAATCCAGGTAGGTGAGATGTTACCTTATGTTTTGGTTTCCATGTCAATAAATAGATAAGGCAATAGCCCAGTGTATTAGGAGGAGGGGAAAATGGCATTTTAAAAGCCAGGTGCATTTGAGCCTATTCTAGCAGGTTGGTGAATTTTCACTTCCAGGAACAACTGTCCTTTTGTTTAAAATGATGACTGAGGCTCCCGGGGATAAATGGCCTGTCTAGGGTGCCACAACAACAAGGCTAATACCTCTGATTAAAACAGTCAAGTATTAGAGCCTAGTGCTCCAAGTGGTGGTCATAGGTCAGGTGATTATCATCTCAGGGTGGAAAATGCTCACTACGTGGTGGGCACAGGAGACTCGATTGTGCTTTCTTCCTCATTCTTTCCTGTAGTGCCAGAAGGAGGCTTTGCTCTGCTGCATAGTCTGGAAGACAAATTGATATTCTCCATAGGAACAGACAGGATGATTCATGCTGGGTGGTACATAATTAAGGTCTGTGAACTCAAAATGAGCAAACCAGGATGTTAGTAATCTTGGTAGAGAAGTGGCTCAAGAGGGCAGGCATACCTTATTCTTTATTTTAATCTCTTTGAGGTAGGAGAGTTCAACTTCTCTGAGATAAGGGAACTTATCCAGAATAGAAATTCTTTTCAAGTGTTTTCTCTCCTATCTCTTGATCTCTCACTTTCGTCATTATATAACTTTACTGCCAAGAAGCTAGATTTTTCTCTCATCCCTTGCACCTTTGAAGCGTTCATTCAATTCAAACAATTACTGAGGCCCTGCAAAGTACTAGAGGACCAAGTACTTCAAAGTCACATATTAAAACATGGTTCTTACTTTCACAAAAGCCCAGTCTAGTTAGGGAGATAGATATGCAAATAAATTACCTGGGTAATTATCTGGCTGTGTCGCTATGGGTAAAACTTAAATTCCATAATTCCAGTCTCCTCAAGTATAAAATGACAAAAATAATACTTACCTTGCTAATGGTGGTGTGAGTATGAAAGAGTTAAAGTACATAAATCATAAGTAGTTTGCTTGGCACATATGAAATAACTTAATACAAAATAGGAGGTAATAACACAAACTAGTAAATGTTCTAACCAAGGAATTGTAAAGAGTCATGGAAACAAAGGAAAGAGGAGGCGACTCTGCCCAGAAGAAGCGACCATTTGTTGTTTTATGAAGTGGCCATTTGTTGTTTTATGACTGCCCAGCAAGCACACATTCTTCCTCTGGCAACAGCATCCAATTACCTTGGACGAGGCCCTTGTCCCCATACTCAACCCATGTGTTTCTGAGGGAGTCGACTCCTTTTTTGGTTACATGGCGTGGCAAGTAGCCTTTTCAAAGCTTCAGCAGAGTCTGGGTTTACAAAGGAAGCCTAAATACTAAATTAAAGTGAACTAAAAGATGGAAAGAACTCATGGGACCATTTTCCTTTTGTGATTTTCTTTTTGGGACTGCACAGAAATAAAAGGGAGGAGAGAGGGAGGGTAAAGAGACAAGACAGGAACCCAGGTCCCAAGGTGTAAAAATGTCCAAAAGCACATTTTAAAATAATGATTGTCTAAATGTTTTACTTTTAAATTGTTTGCATTTCAGTGATGTAAATCCCTTCCATCTCCTCAAACCTATTATAATTTGTGATATACACAAAGGTCTCGTGTGAGTGTTTCTGTTTATTCGTTTTTCTGGAAAGTGAGAGAAGTTTGAGCTCTGTATCTGTGTTATCATGCAGTAGAACTGTAGCAGGATGCTAGACAGGCAAACTGATTCATAAACTAAACCAACTCAGTGGAAGCAGAAGCTCAGAGTGACATATGGCCAAGAGAATGTCAATTACATATAGGAAACTTTAAAAAATTGGATGGCAAGAAGGCATAAGACTTCCCTAGGGTATAGAATAGTAATTTGAGCCAATTTTATCTATTTTTGAGGTTAGAAATACTCTAGCTGACACTAGGGCTATATTTTAGGTCCTGTTGTGGTTCATTTGAACTCTGATGCAATAGACAGTTGCACCTTGTTTAAATCGCTCCTCTAGTTCTGAACCAGAGGCATATAAATGTCAAGTGGCAGGGGACCTATTTCAGAGAAGTAGCAATTGACTCAGCATCAACCAGAGTCCTGGGATTTCTACCACAAAGTCACAGGAAAGCTGTGGAAAGTACTCTGTAATCACTCTTACAGAATTTGAGTAAGGAGGCTCTTTGAAATTGAATGCTTGTGGCAAAAAACCAAGTGTAAGAAATGCTAAACGAACTCTCAAAAGCAATGCTTTTTAAATTTTGATGTGTGTGTGAATCAACTAGAATTCTTGCTAAAGGGCAGATTCTGATTAGCAAGTCTGGGTAGAACCTGAGATTCTGCATTTCTAACTGGCTTCCCAATGATGCTGAGGCTGCTCATCCAGGATCCTCACAATATTGAACCTTGAAGTTTATTAAGTAAACTAACCTAATTACATACAGAATTCCTTAAAACTTGAAGTCTAAAAAAAAAAAAAGAAGTCACTTACTGTGACCGTGCACTGCCTAGCTGAGTACAGGCTTCGAGAAATGAATTCCTACACCACATTGGTGATTAGGTAGGTTTTTTAATTTTTTGTAGGTGTCACATATCACCAAAACCTAGGAATATTCTTGGAAAGTGCAATACCAAGGATGAGAGAGAATTTGGAGAAGGAGGCAACATTGACTTTCTGAGAATAGAAAGAATAAAATTAACAGTTGCTATCATTTAATATTTACCATCTGTCAGACACTGCTGTAAGTATTTTATTACATTATGTCTTAATATTACAGCAACTCTACAGGTAGGAATAATTGTCATCCCAATTTTAGAGATGAGAAAACTAAGACTCAGAGAGGGCAAATTACTTGCCCAAAGTTGCACAGCTTTGGACAGACAATTGAACACAGGTAGTCCTGCTCTACAATCCAGTCATAATCACTATGCTCTCTATATCTCCTACCTTCATTGCATTACCAAAATAGCTCTCGTTTTGGAGATCAATAAATTTCCATTATGCAAGATACAATAGACATTTTCGGTCCTCTAAGCAATACGGTAGTCTGAAGACCTCTCCTTCCTTCTCTAAGTATTACCCTATTATCTTCCCTTGGTGTTTAAGGCTTGGATTTTTCTGGTTTCTGTTCTATTTGTCTAAAACTCCTCTCAGCTTTCTTTTTAGTACCAAATTCCCTTAGTTGGCCCTCAATGTCCAGATTTCTCAGAGCTGAGTCAGAAGCTCTCTTGTTGTCTCACCCTGTAGTTTCTTCCAATAAACAATATTAACCACTACTTTCATTAACACCTCTACACAGAAGACTCCACATTCCCACTCTCTTTTGAAACCTAGATTTATATATACAACTTGTTATCTCTATTTGTATGTCTGAAAAGTTACGTCAAGTGCAATAAATCTAAAACTAAGTTCAAGATGCCGCCTCCATCTTCACCTTCCACAAAGTAACCTGTAGAAAAGATTGCTTTCTATGCCCTTTCATATCCCCTTGGCTTTAATAGACCTGTCTTGGGGTCTGTTTCTGGAAACGACCATGTCAAGACACACTTTCCCCTTGATTTTCTTACGTGTTCATTTCTCAATGAATGGCTGCACCATCAGTCTTATTCCACTAGCTAAAAAGCCAGGTGGGCCGGGTACGGTGGCTCATGTCTGTAATCCCAGCATTTTGGGAGGCCGAGGTGGGCAGATCACAAGGTCAGGAGATTGAGACCAGCCTGGCCAACATGGTGAAACCCCGTCTCTACTAAAAATACAAAACCTAGCTGGGCATGGTGGCAGTCACCTCTAATCCCAGCTACTCGGGAGGGTGAGGCAGAAGAATCATTTGAATCCTGAAGGCTGAGGTTGCAGTGAGCTGAGACTGTTCACTTCACTCCAGCCTGGGCAACAAGAGTGAAACTCCATTTCAACAAAAAGGAAAAAGAAAAAAGCCAGAGTCATCCACTTTCTTCCATTCCGGATCCACCATCACCCAGAATGACAAATGTTTTCTATGAAAGAGCTTCAAATTGTCCACGTTTCCATCTCCTCCACCAACTCCATAGTCCATTACTATTATTTTCTCACTTGCCATAGTAAAAAAAAAAAAGAAAAGAAAGAAAGAAATTCCTCTAACTGGTCTCCCATGCCTACTCTTGATCTCCTTAAATTAGTAGGAATATAAAGCAACTCTGCTCATGTCATACCCTTCAAATGCCCCCCATTTAAACCTTTTAGTGGATTTCAGGATAATGAAAGGCAAGCTTAACTACTGGACATGGTACTGTGAGATTTGTTTTCGCTTCCCTTTCTGGCTTCACCTTACATCAAACTACCCCTCACACCCTGGGCTCTACCCACTCTGAACCTTAAACTAGTGTCTTTGTGTCATCAACTTCACTAATGAATTTTAGTAAGGTGTGAAAACAATTTAGTTTGTCAAAGTCAGAGTTTCATTTTAATGTAATGGGAGAAAAAGAGTGTTATTTGTTAGAACTTTTCTTTCAATATTTTCCACAAATGTTTGTATACTGCATTCATGATGAACAACATATTTGTAATCAAAGACAACATCCAAAAAGAGTTTGAAAAATGATGCATTCAACATACCATGTTTTTACCACCAATGAGCTTCAGCGGATGCTATTCCCTCTGTGGGAAAGCTATGCCCCAAACTGTTTGTCTACAAATTCCTATATACTCTCTTAACATCAACTACATCCATGCTGGGGTCCTAAGGGCCTGGGGGATGGCAGGCGATCAGGACTTAAAAGACTGGCACCCAGGAAGCACCACATGTAGCTGAGGAGAACCCAACACATCCAACTGGAGAATGTTAAAAGTAAAAGCCATGAAGAATCCAAATATCAGCCTGCAGGATGGCTATGAAACATAGCAACCCAAAAGAGATGGGTTATGAGACAGAGTGGGAAATAGAACCTGCAGATGAGCTTCAAGCCATCAGAGTGTAGCCACTGGGACTTCTACAGGTCACTCAGGCACACTGTGAAGGGCAAATTGTAGACTGAAAAAGCTTTGGCAAAGATACCATATTTAGAAAGCTAGTTCAGCAGCCCTGGTGAGAGGTGTAAGCATTTTTATTTGTAAGGAGAGCAGCTACAGCATTGGAGAAAAGAGGTAAATGTGAAAGATGTTAAGAAGGGAGAATCTATAAGATTTGGCTACAATGCAGTCTATCTCATGTATTTGCGTATTTGTTAGACACTGAATAGTTGTAAATGGCTATTTTACAGTTGATTTATACAGACTCTAGAGCTAACTTTCATAGGGTGAGAACCTTGAAGCTGCTTTAAAAAAATTTAAAAAGCATTTCTATGTTTCTGTCTACTAGCAGAAAGAGAGAGAGAGAGAGAGAGAGTGTGTGTATGTGTGTACATAGATAGATAGATACATATCTTTTCAGCAAGCGAGGAGAGTTCTTAGCTGTGGGTAACTTATGAGGATACAGAGGCAAGATTGTAAAGATGGGATAAATTTCAACTCTTTAATTGATAGGAACTGAGGCTCAGAACTTCACTGTGTTACAAACTAAGAGCCAAAGCTGCGATCAGAACCCAGATCTTTAGTTAGGTAGAAGAAAGTTCTGTCCTATCTTCTGTGGTTGGTCAAAGGTGTGGCTTCTGAGCATGAGTCACATGAGTCTCTTCTTTTTATACTAGCAAGACCAAGAAACTTCTTTGGTCCGAGTACGCTGTGTTCCCACTGTCACCAACTGTGTGGGAACAACACCACATCACTCCTTGGAAACGACGGTAAGTCATTACTGGGTCCGTGACTCCAGACAGGAGTTCTAATTATATGTAAGTGAAGAAAAACTGTTATTTTTAAAATGAGGACATGGATTAGAATTATGGCAATTTAAATAGAAGAAAAGGAAGTTTGAGGAAAGAGAAAGACATTTTAATACTTGGGTAGATTTGGGAATAAAGGAGAAAGACACATCAAGAAAGAATGTGAGGCTTGGAGGCTGGTATGAAAGTGGGTACCAATGACCGAAATGGGGTCCCCTGGGAAGGAGAGGCAGCTCAGGTCAGAGAGAAAAAGACCATAAGTCCAGTCTGGGATGTTAACCTTGAGAAGAGGGGGAGGTATGCATGTGATGATTTCCTGCTGATGTGTTATTTAGGAAAAACAAATGTTTTATATCACCTAAGACAGTTTTATTTCCAATTTGAGTCAGAAAGACAAGGTTAGCAGTTGCAGTAGGAGGGATAGGGGCCTGAAAGCAGCATGCAAATTGCAGGGGAAAGTATCTATTGCAGTTTTTTATCATCTAAGCCGATACCTAGGAAACTTCGCTATCTCCTCACATATGCAGGCAGGAGAATAGAAGACAGGGGGCTGGAAGAGGCTTTATCTTCTCTTTATTAGATATATCAAAATCAATACAGCACAAAGCTGCTCCTCAAAACTGCCCTGTCATGACCACTGGAGGCCTAGTAGCCAACCTCCAATATTCTATCCCTAGCCAACTTTTCACACAGCTGCACCTAAGAGATGCTTTCAAATAGGCTGCCTGGAGAGGGTTGCTGGTGCAGGTGTGAGCATCTTTCTAAGCACTCACAACTGCTGACAATGCTGGAGAAGGAAGGCCGGCAGTTCTCCAGGGTAGGGCAGCTGACGGGAAATTTGGGGCAAGAGTTGTAGAGAGGAGAACATAAAGAATGGATAAAAGTTGAACTAAATTTAGGCTCAGATGTTAAGAGCAACATGAATAAGAGGAGAACAAGAAGAGTATGTAAAAGCTCCTTTAGTTCCCAGAAAAGAAACCTCTGTGAAAGTCAGACTCACTGTAAAGAATTACTTCAAAGACCTGGAGAGACACACAGACCTTGAAGTTCACCTAGTCTACCAGCCCCCACCTCCCACTCACACACAGACACAGAGCCTCCACGAAGAAGAAACTGAGGCCAGAGAGGCCACCTGCCCAGC
Source organism: Macaca thibetana thibetana (assembly GCF_024542745.1). Taxonomy (NCBI): domain Eukaryota; kingdom Metazoa; phylum Chordata; class Mammalia; order Primates; family Cercopithecidae; genus Macaca; species Macaca thibetana. The sequence goes on along the minus strand of NC_065582.1, from coordinate 46,999,975 downwards.
TGGCTGTTCATGGGCAGGAGTTAGTGGCAGAATCTGGGAATACACTCAGGACTGCAGACACATGCTCCCGATGTCCAGGCATAGTTCCACACTACAGTGCAAAACTTGTTTAAGATACAGCCTTGGTAAACATTAACTCCAACATGTCGGAAGTTGTTATAGATACCTAACAAATAGAAAAAATACTAGAGGTAACAATAAGGAATACGAGTGATGAAATATAAGATGCAACTAAAATAATTTATATTCCATATAAAAAGGAATTGGGCCCCCTAAAAGAGGTCTATCAGAAAGGGTAGGATTCCCCACTATAATGATCTCTAATATCTGTTCTTACAGAGTTTCTAGTTCCATCTATGTGCTCATTCACCTATTACCCCTTCTAGGTTCTGGTCCTGCCCTGAGGGCCATAAGGCTGCCACAAAACAAACTGTTCAATGACAAAGTCAACTCTGTTTCTAACTCTATTTTGACCTCACTTTCTAGTTCTATATCTAAGGCTCTACTTCCTTTGCAGCTCTTGACCTGCATCTCTGGTACCAACCATGGTAATCCTATTTGTCCATTTTCATCCTAAGACACGGGTCCCACTCTTCATTCTAAATTCTGAACTGTACCTATCATCTCAAACTTCTGGAAGAGCCCACAGGTTCTAACCATGGTATCATTCCTCTGTCCAAGCTCTTTTCAAAACCCTGACCCCCCGATCTTGAGCTCAGTCTGCGTACTCAGGTCACTTGTCCATGTTGTCTGTAATGGCTTGACAGATATCCAGTCTTACCTTGCTCTGTTCTCTGGATTCATAGCACTTATTTGTCCTGCACCTAATTCCTTACATCCTCATTGACTTCCAAATTTAATCATCCTGCCTGCCCCAAATAAGACTTTGCCAATTTGGTTTTGGCAGCAAAAAGAAGGAAAAAAGAAAGACAAAAAACAAAAGTTAGGGAGGAAATAGATCTTCTTTTAGAAAAAGTTATTACTAATATGTATAAATATAGATCCAAAAATGAAGAAATTCTATAATCCATAGGTATTATTCAGGCTATGGTGTGCCATTGTTAACAAATTCATCTGGAAATCTCAGTGGGTTAACACAAGATACATTTATTTCTCCTTCTTGTTATAATTCAGTGGGTGTTGTGGGGGTGGGGAAAAATCTACTATGTGTAGGAACTGGAGGCCTGGGTTAAAGGAAGCCTCGATTTTTTGAAGCTTCATCAGGAGTATGTGTCCTTCATCAGCTGTCAGGTGAAGACTGAACAATTACATGGGGTTTTTACTGCCTCAGCCTGGAACTGACATATATCCCCTTCTGTCTCAGTTTATTAACTAGAAGTAAACACAGAGTCCCACCCATCTGTAGAACGCTGAGAAACCCAACTTCTCCATGCAGCCGAAAGTGGAGAACTGTAGGTCAGGAATGCTAATAATGTCTGGTGCACAATGATTTCAGTCGACACAACTCTGGAATTTTTGCAACTGTGTCAGTTAAAGGATTAATGCAGTCTCAGTTGTTACAGTGCTTCTCCTTTTTAGTTGGTAGTAAACAAAGTGATTTGCAGTAAATGTGATAAAAAGGAATGAATATGGACTAATAAGGTCATAAAATGGTAGTGCATACATCAGAAGCTGAGAGAACCTAAGATATCAGAGAGTGGTGGTGCTGTTGCAAGTTTTTTTCACTGTTCTGCTTTTGTTTCTTTTATCTTTGTGGCTTGAGAATTATTTAAATTTAATTCTTAATGTGTACCTTGTTTTAATGAATCAAGATTCATTAAAAAATGAAACTTGAGATTCATTTGAGATTCACTCGAAATTCATTTAAAAACTGAGAGGCAAAATGGGGCAATTACCTCTCATTTTTACATGTAATAGCATATAACACTCAAAAGCATAAAATAGCAAGGATGTCTTGCTATTTTTATTATTTAAACATGACAGCAGGCTTGCAAACAGCAAATTGTATGCATAAGTTTTTATCAATATTATGATTTAATTCTAGAGTGTCGCCCACACTTCTACACATCTTTATCTTGTAATCATAGCCCTTTAAACATAAACCTATGATAACCATATATATATTATTTATGTCACTAGTTTAACTAGACATGTCATTAAAGTACTTTAAACTCTCAATGTATAAATTGAACATTCTGCCAAGAGTATACTAAAAATAAGAAGAGCAAGCCATTGAATTTCCCTTTATTCTTGCTTGATCTTCTTTCTATTATCATATGTTGAAAAAAAAATCTCAGTTATTTATTTACATTTCACTCATGAACATAGTTTTTATACAATTTAAAAATCTACAACAAGAATAGAGCTAATGCCATTCTGTCCATCTCGCTTGCCTAGAGGCATCTAGGTGGTATATGAGGACTGGTATCTCTAAAAGCCTCATTACATCTCAGGACATCACATCAGATAAGCAGCAGGAAATAAACACAAACAAATAGCTCCTCTCCAATTTCACAGAAGGGGGTTTATCAAGACATGTTTTCTCTATTGAGATTGCTACGGAAGTGAAGTGCTATAGTAAGATCTAATCCTCAATGCTAACAGCCTGTGCTTTCCTTCCCTGCCTCAGCCATGTGCCTCTCCTAAGCATGCTGAGTAGGAAAAGGGTCAGCCTAGACACTGCATGGGCACAAGACAATCAGCTCATCTGTGGAATTTAAGATACTTCTTAATTCTAAAAGCTCACAAATACTACTACTATTGTATTAGTCAGGGTTCTCTAGAGGGATAGGATAGATGTACATATGAAGGGGAGTTTATTATGAGAATTGACTCACACGATCACAAGGTGAAGTTCCACAATAGGCTGTCTGCAAGCTGAGGAGCAAGGAAGCCAGCTCAACTTCCCAAACCTGTGAGGCCAACAGTGCAGCCTTCAACATGTGGCCAAAGGCCCAAGAGGCCCTGGTAAACCACAGGTGTAAGTCCAAGAGTCCAAAAGCTGAAAAACATGGAGTCTGATGTTCGAGGGCAGGAAACATCCAGCACAGGAGAAAGATGAAGTTCAGAAGACTCAGCAAGTCCACTCCTTCCAACACCTTCTGCCTGCTTTATCCTAGCTGTGCTGCCAGCTGATTAGATGGTGCCCACCCAGACTGAAGGTGGGTCTGCCTCTCCCACTGCACCGACTCAAATGTATCTCCTTTGGCAACACTCCCACAGACACACCCAGGAACAGTACTTTGCATCCTTCAATGCAGTCAAGTTGACACTCAATATTTACCATCACAACTACCAATTTTTAAAAAACCTGTCTCACATAGATTGATAAAATCTCGACTGTCATTTTGGTGAAAACTAAAGTGACCTTTTTATTATCATTTGTTTTTTCCACAGGGAATTACTGCCAAATCCATATTATGAATTCCCCAAAAAAGTATTTAATAAGACAGCACTTAAATGTAACAGAAAATATATTTAGAGCTAAACTCACTAATAGTATAATTTACACTTCTGTAAAAGATCATAATTTAATTTTTTAATTCAATGTGGTAGAAAACCAAATTAATAATTACAAAATTCTCTACTCACTGATTTTTCTGGATGTAGTCTCTGTTATGGAAGAAAAAAATATAATACTGTTTTAAAAGAGACTTGAGATTTAAAAAAATGCTTTTGAGGAAGAAACTAATTCACAAAATTATTTCACTTGTCTAGATACCCATTTTATAAATGGAAACATTAAAGCAGAAAGGTTATATTGTTAAAGTTTCTTTGTTTTTTTGTTTGTTTTTTGAGACGGAGTCTCGCTCTTTGCCCAGGTTGGAGTATAGTGGCGCGATCTCGGCTCACTGCAACCTCTGCCTCCCGGGTTCAAGCGATTCTTCTGCCTCAGCCTCTGGAGTAGCTGGGACTACAGGTGTGGGCCACCACACCTGGTTAATGTTTTTGTATTTTTAGTAGAGATGGGGTTTCACCATATTGGTCAGGCTGGTCTCAAACTCCTGAACTCATGATCCACCTGCCTCAGCCTCCCAAAGTGCTGGGATTACAGGCGTGAACCACCGTGTCTGGCCGACTTGTTAAAGTTTCTAAAGTTGATTTGTGAATGGAGCAAGAAATTAGAATGTCTTTCTTTCAACGTCAATTCAATATCGAATTCAATACGTTTTGGGTGCTCATCTTCTTTTAAGATCTGTAAGATTGAAATGTTTATGTGCACACTGTAAAAAAGGTTCTGTCTAAAGCCTGAAAAATATTTTTTTTGCAGAGAATTTCTATGTTCATTTCAAACCTTCAGCAGTAGTATGTCTAGAATTATTTTTTCCTTCTCTTTTTTCTTTTTCTTTTTTCCTTTTTTCTTTTGATTAAGATCCTCACTTCTCACAGGGGGAAAAACAGGAAAAGTGAAATTTTATAAAAGGTCAGTTCTGACCTAGGAAGAGGAAAGAAGGTTTTAACATAGAGGAAAACTGAGGCACATCTTTAAAGTAGAGTAGGGGGTTCTCACTACATCATTTTGCTCTAAGTGGACGTAAGGGGAAAGTTACCAAGTGTTTTCTTGCTTGAACAAAGATAGGTATTTTCTCATGAAGCACTGGAAGGTTTTCTAGTTGAAATGTAATGAGAAAAACAATGACTTCTGCCACTGAATGATTGTTATAAGCCTCAGTACCTTCAATAAAAAGATGCTTCTGTTCAATTTCCAGTCACATCAAATTCTCATTACAAGCAGCTAAATCCCATCTCTCCATGAGCCAGACTGTATCAAAAGTAGCAGATTTATGCATTAAGTTTTGTAACATATACTTACATCCCATATAGCCCAGGTCACAGAGCAAATTCTAGGACTTTTTCCCCTCAGTGAATACCAGGATTGGATGCCAAGCTTCAAGGAGACCAAGAGCAGGAAAGTACTTGTGGCCAAGGTGTCCTTGAAAAATAAGAAAGACATCCTATCGCTGTTCAAAAACAAAATTGTCCAGTTCCCAAGCGCTTGCACAAAATCCACTTTGTGTTAAAGAAAACAAAAAATTTCTGAGAGTTTTATTTAGAATCCATAAGAAAAAAAAGGGAGAGATAATAGGCAAAAAAAGAAAATAAAGTCCCTAGGGTAGAAAACCAACAGGTCTTCTTAATAATTTCCACGCCATTCTCTCTTCTCATGTTATTTGCAAAATGTTAGATATTGCTACTTTTTTCCAAGGTGGATAAGAAAATCAAACTAAATGCCAGTGTAGTTGAATTTCCCAGATTGACTGTGGAAATCAGGATACAAAGGTGCATATGTCAACAATAAACGCTAGCGTTCAACACACAAACTCTAAGTCAAAGCACCTCTCACCCTACCAGTAAAGAGGCCAAGGGACATGCCCCTAAGATGGCTGTAACTTTAAAGACAGTTCTGCTTAGCAGTGAAGAGTACCTCTACTAGGCAGAAAGATGAACACTGCTTTTACAAAGAAAATAGGCCAACTGATATGACAGAATGAAAGCAGGATTTTGTCAATTTTTTAAGACAGAAAAACTGACAATGAAAAGAAAAAATCAAGGTTACAAAAATGATGTGCTTTCTTATTGGCAACATGTCCAGTGTCATACTTAGAGTCCACAGTTTGCTGTGCCTGAGAATGTTGGCTTCATTTTAAGATGTAACTAAATTCAAGTATTTAATTGAATAGTACATCCTTATCTGTGTTTCTGATAAATAGATGCAAAGGGTTCTCCGGAATAGGCAAATTGAAGGGGAATAAGGTGACAGGGCAGGAAAAGCAGTAGCAACATTTTGTAACAGAATGGTTTGAAGATTAAAATGAAATGAGGCCTATCTATAAGGCAATAGCAGTGATAGAAAACTAGAATCCAGTTTATAGTTACATTGTAAATTACAATCATCAATTCATACGCATTAGAGCCATGGAGTTGATTGCAAAAATGGCCATAAACATTTGAGTACCTCCAATCAAGAACCTGAGTCTATTTGCCCATTCTTGAATTTGGGGTGGTGTTGCGACTTGCTTTGGCTCATAGAAAGTGGCAGAAATGATACTGTCTAGTTCTGAGCATAAGCGTGAAAATAACTTGCAGTTTCTTTCTCACTTCTCCCTCTCCATCTCTTTCTGAGAATCCGCCACCTCCATTTGCTCAAGCCCAAGTCCAGTCTAGCCTTCCAGAGGAAGGTTTATGGCACAACTATGGCTATGACTCTACCCAACAGTCAGCCAATCCCCAGAAGCAGAGCCTTTTCACTGACCAGCAGCTGCCCACAGACACATGGGTTAGTCCAATTGTATCAACAGAAAAACTGCCTAGCTGATTCTAGACCAAATTTCCAACCCACAGGTTTATGAGCCAAACAGTTGTTATTTCAAGCCCCTAAATTTAGTAATGATTTCTCACACAACAAAAGATAGTAGATACAATCCATATAGAAACTTCCCGCAAGTCAGTTAGTTATTAACCCATTTTGCTAAAACTTTACTGAATAGGAACTATGTGCAAGCATGCTAACAAAGCTTATTCATAGTCCTTTGTGGTAACAGAACTCCCTGGTGCGTAATGTGAGGCTTGCAGTTTACCTGGGGAAGCCAGGAAGGCGTGGAGCAGAGAACACCTCCGTGAGGACTTAAAATAGATTTGTGAGTGGATCAAGTGAAGTAAGGCGGGACAGTTATGTCAGGCAGAGAAAATGATAAAGGTATAAACAAGTGAAATAGCAAGGCATAAGCAGGGGGGTACAGGAATTTATAGTAGAAAAATGTAGTGCCTTAAGGAGTGGAAAACAAAAAAAAAAGAAACTCAGAAATTAATAGGAACCAGACCATGGAAGACTGGATGCTCCCATAAATATCTTGGATTGAAGTATACTGATAAAGGCCTAGGCCAGTAGTCCTCAAACAGTAGGACACATGAAAATTATCTGAACAGAAATTTTGGGGACTCTCTTACCCGTAAATTAAGACTCAGCAACTTTTTGATGGAGCCCAGACTTTGGGCTTTAAATTTCCAAACTTTACATTTTTAATATGGAATGTCTGATGCAGGTTGTTCATGGATCATACTTTGAAAAATATTACTGTAAGGAATGGGAGGAGTCCAGTAGTGAATTTAAAAAAATGGAGTGACTCAGGCACTCTCATATTATTTTCAGGTCAGGAATTAAGACTGATTTTTCTTAAATCAGTCTCTGGTATGGATAAAATGTATAAGATTATAATATAATATGGAATATTACTTAATCTATAGAACATATTCAAATTTCTCCAATTGTTCCACCAATGCTCTTTTTTGGATCAGGATCCAATCCGAAAACACACCTTGCATTTAGTTGTCATATTTCCTTAGTCTCCTTTAATATGAAACAGTTCCTCAGTCTTTCTTCATGTTTTCTGACCTTGACAATTTTCATGAGTACTGGTCAGGTATTCTGGATGCCCTCACATCAATGAGCCCAACAGATTCCCAGACTTTGGTTTCTAAATACCACTCTCCAACATAAGAAAACTATGGCTCTTTGGAGAAACAGCTGAATCCAAAGCTGAAGGAGAAAAAAATAAGATGAGCCTGAAATATTTTGTTCTAGAAAATACAAAAGAGTTAAAAAAGAAAGAATAGGCACATTTCAAAAAGACAAAGTAGCCAACTTGATTGGTGATCCTAAAGGTCAAATATGGAAACACTGAATAACAAAATAAATCTTGATCATAATGGATTATAACCCATAGAATAACATACGGATTCATGTGTCTGTACTAACATAAATAAGTGAACAAATGAATGAATGAATGCATGAATAAATAAATAAAGGAGAAAAGAAAACTTTCCCTTACTATAAAACTACAACTTGTATCTAAGTTAAGGAATTGCTGGACCAGAAAATTACTATTTGGCAAACACCACAGTAATAGTTGTTTCAGGCAAGAATCATTAATGGATGCTAAAATTAGTGGCAAAGGTGTGATAAATTACAGGATATTTAAATTCTCTCAAATTATATCCCCATGAGACACTTACAGAGTACAAAGAAATATAGTGCCTTTGTAGGGAAGAAATCTGGCAAATGCCACCCTCCCCAAGGGATCAAAGTTAACATTTTCAGTAATGGAATAAATTGACATCAAGAGTCTTTGGATAAGATATGTTGAGAAGGTCACAACCTCACTTTTTGGTATCCTTGCCAAAAATGCAAAACTGAATTTAAATATGAAAAAAATCAGAGAAAGTGCATCGATTGTCAGAGCCTCATCGACCTAGTATAAGAGACACACCAAGGTATGTATACTCATATGTGTTAGAGGCACTTTCAGTTTGGCCTTCATTCAGTTCACAAAGAGATCCATTTAAAGACTTTTAAGAAGAAAAAATGACAGGATGAAAACTGTGCCTCAAGGAGATTAAACTGGCAGCAGAAGGTAGTATACAAAATGAAGGGGGTGGAAATGAAAGCTGTGGAAGGCATTGATGCCTGTAAGTGATCTATTACATTATTTCAGGCACATAGTCATAATAATCTCAACCAGGGTAATGACCATAGAAATGGAGAAAAGAAAAGTGAACACAGAAATAAGATGAAGAATAATGAAAATTATTTCTGCACTCATTGAATGTGAAGGAGATGTAAAAGGAGGGGAAAAAAGATTCTTATTTACTAAACTGGGCACCTGGGTGTCTATGCAGAAGGTGAGTCAATGGAAGGAGAAGGAATGTGATCCTGTACTTTCAAAGAAGGGAGTTGTGTTTTAGGCAGATATTTGAAGGTGTTATTGAGATATCCTAAACAGAATGTCTAGCAGGCAGCAGAAAAAGTGAGATTGCTATCTGGGAAACAGGGATAACACATAGGAATGACTGCCTTTGATGTGACACTTGGTTTACAGAGAATATGTAACTTTTCCAGTGTTACAAAGCCAGTAAAAGGCAGAATCAGTATTTAAACCCCACTTCTAGGTTCAGAAGTTTCTTTGGCCCATATAATGTTCTATGTGTACTGGGACTCTCCAAGAGGTTAAAAAGAACTGTAAACCTCTATTACTATCAGTTTCTAAGTGCACAACTAGACTTATGTGCAAAGTTATAACCAGCTCATTTTTTTAAAAAAAGCAAAAGAATAAGTGAAGCTCTCTTTTCATCTGTGAGTTCCATTGGGCTTTCTATAGAAGGACTATGTTCAGAGTCTTGTAAGGTTTTTGATAGTCACGTGATTGATTGTCAGAGCCCGGTCATCTCAGAGACCGTCCCCTCAAACGCTATCCTTTTACAGATCAGGTATCTGATCCTGCACATTCAAATATTTATATATAGGTTAGATGGGAAAGACATTGTTATAAGTAATTTAATTTTCACTAGGTCTCTCAGCCTATTTTAAGAGCAGTCAGGAGCTAGAGATTTCAGTCTTCATTTCCTATATAAATTGGCAAAAGTGTTGCATTCTGAATAACTACACTGTAGAAGTACATCGTCTTTTGAATTAACTCGAATCCATACACAGCAACACAACTGAGGTTAGCTCAGAGGGTGCGCAGTTGATCCATCACCTCACACACTGGGTCAGAGGGCATAGCTGCCCCGACAGGAAAGGAGGGACAGGGCAGATGTTGCTGATCGCTAACTACAACTAGTCACTCTTCTAGTAGTTCCCTCCCAGTGGGTGCTGAAAGTTGTTCTTTAGCTCGTCATCTCCTCCTTCAGCCTTCTGATAAAAGAAGATGATGAAGTTAAAAGAAGCAGGGAGGCTCAGCCCCTCTGTAGAAAAGGTAGAATGAAAAAGAAAAATATCTCTCATTTTAGGTAATACGTGAGAATGTTGAATAGATATATGCTGAAATAAGTAAGTTTACCTCAATAAATATTTTTTCTTATTTCTGATACCTGTAATAACCATGATATACATAGATATATATTGGAAAAAGTACACTTTAAAAAGCGTATCTCCTACATAAACACAGCACTTTGTAAATGACTACAGTCAAAGTAATCACATTCTTAAATAATTCTCTAACTGTAGTTCATTACATACTCTAAGGAAGGTTTCCATTATTGCTCTTTATTTACTTATGCTCCTGTAAAAGAATAAGAAAAAAAGAAAACCATTTCCAATTCAAGTAGTCTCAAAGCATACTCTAGCTTCTTGCAATTAAAACACAAATTTACCTAAGACATTGGTTGGCTCAAACAATCATATTTTCCAAATAGTTCATGAGATTTGTTAATAAGAGTTGAATGCTTTGGAACAGAGCAAGGCTTCAATTAAAGGATTACAGTTCCAGAGCTAAACTGGGAGAGACCGTGAGCTCAAGGCTGAACTTTTTCCCTCTGCATTCTTTCCCTCTGATTCTAGTTTGACTTTGATTATTCTTTCCCCTTTTCCTTTCTTATTTTATTTTATTTTTTTTCTATTTGCTGCTGAACAGAACTATAAATTACAGGGAGAAAGAACAGTCTGATCTTACCAAGGAAGTTCTTTTTCTCAAGTCGTTTCTTTCATTTTCAAGGTGTTTCCCAACTCTGGCCTTACTTTGTAAGACCTGAAGCTTCGTCACTTCTGGTGACTTACCAAGGTCCAAAGTCTGCCACAGAACTACCTGAATACTTGAATCACCCAGAAATCGGCTTGCTGGCATGGAACTCTTCCTGTTTTCCCTCATATACAAATAAGATTTAGAAATGTTTAAGCAACAATTAAATGAATAATAAGGAAAAGATTTAGATATCGGACTTCATTGTTATCATCACAATTTCCTTATTCACTTTCCTTTATATCATGTACGTATCTAAGTATCCCTAAGAAGTTAATGAAACCTGAGTACTTAATGTATTTTTCCAAAAATATCCAAATTAGAAAAGTGACAAGTCTCAAAAAAAAAGTCTCTTTGCCATCATTGATATATTAAGAGCAGAAAAAAATACATTAATAATCCTGTTAGATAATCATGGATATAATTAACAGCTATGAAGATGATATTACTTGATAGGATATACTTCAAAATACAATTTAGCACCACTCAGGCTTGAAGCAGAATTGCTTCTCTGTTGGAAAAAGTATCAAATAAATATTTTTAACTTCTCAGTAGGTGACAATTTAGTAGCTCAGAGAAATATTTTATAGGCATATGGAACAAATTAGTATGGTAATTGCAAATGGATTATTAATACCAACAAGTCATAAGACTTAACCTTTTCAAATGTAACTGCTGAGACTAGAATTTAAACTAAATATTGTGATGTTTACCTAAAATGTTTTAGATAAATCAGAGATAAGATTGATGAATTACTTAAATATACCACATAAATTTTTAGCCTGTATAAATAATAATGGGAAATAATATTTGCCACATTGCACCCAATTGTACACACATACACAGACTGTCTTTCTGCCTTACAAATTCTAGATGGCCGCTGGATGGCAAGAAGAAAGGGGAAAACTACATAGCCTTCCTTTATCTTAATTTTGGCGTTGTATTTAGGAAAGGTGAAGGATAATTCTGTCCATTGTTTGTTCAATGTCATAGGTTTGTAGAACAGACAATATCAGTTTCTCAGCAATGCTACACCATTTATTACCATCACAGCAGAGCCAATTTCCTAATGAAAACATTATTAGAAAAAAGTCCTTCTTATGTAGCACTGTAAACCATCTGCCATGTTCAAGTTGTAAAATATATAGCAAACTCAAAAAGAAAAAAAGTAGAAACAAAAGTTTTTGGCATAATCTCAGCATCTAAGAAATATAATATAAAAATATCACATTACTGGAAACCAGTACACAAAAATGAAAAGCAAATGAACAACAAAGTATCTACCACTGCAAATAAACATGGAATTTTTTTTTTTTTTTTTTTTGGCTAAAAACAACATATTCCTCTCTATGTTGAAATATGTTTCTACCCCACAAAGGAGTGGTTTACTTTCTTTTGCTTATTAACAGTCAACCATGTAGTGCTAAGTGTGTGCCAAGCCTGTTCTAAGTGTTTTATAAAGGTTAAATCACTGAATTTGCATAACAAACATGCTTATGAGGTGAACTCTGTTATCATGACTACTTTATAGAAGGGAGAAACTAGGCAAAAGAGACAGGACTGAAACTCAGGCAGTCTCTAATGGGATCTCTACCCTTAACACCATGTACACTGGTGATTAGCTCCTTTCCCTGCAATGTAGTTGTAAAAATTTCTCTAAGGTATAGATAACTCAAAATTGAGGATTATATTCTAAGAAGATTCATTTCAATGTAAAAGTTATCACTAACATCCAAATTTGCATTCTGATAGCTCATTGAATCTGTGCTTTCTTCCCTGAAAAACTTTCATATAAAACAAAAGTCCACATAAAAATTGAAGGATGCTTTCCTCTTACCACTGACAAAGAATACAGTGATTAGATACATTAAAAATTCATACACTTAACAAATGCCATCTCTCATACATAAATTTTCTGTGTTACAAAATACATAGGTAATAAAATAAAATCAACATTATTTTTCTTCCATTCCTCCGCCAATAAAATTTATTGCCTTAGTTGAGTAGCTAGGTGCAAGGATCAACAAGAACGCCTCTTCCAAAATGCAGGAAGTAGGGAATAAATAAAACTAAAGAGAAAAATTAGTTTGTGCTTCCCTATTGAGAATAACAATACATACTTAAGAAGTCACATCATTTTTCAGTGTCTATGAACCAATAGAAATAAACTAATATTGCTTCTTTATGTATTTCATTTCATACTCAATAATAAAGTGAGTTTCAATGACACTAACAATATGTTCTCTTGCTAAACAACCATATCCCAAGAGCTTCATATTCTTCCTCTTTTTTAAAAATCCCTGAACAATCATTTGAAAATTAACTTACAGCTCTTATTACACTTGTTCCTAGAGCCACTGAAAATTTTCAGCACATTATAAAAATTAGGTAATATTTTACTGTATTTTTTTCCATTGGGAAGTAATAGGGGTAACATTTCTTAAAGTGTTTTAATTGGGTGGGGGAGTAATAAAATACAAATTGAAAGTTTAAAAAAATAATTTTTAGTTAATTTGAGTGGGAAGATAATACCCTACAATTGACTATAAGCTACATGAAGGCATGATCTGATTTGATTCTGAACTTGATAGGAAACCTAACACCCAGAAGATGCTCTATAATTAAGCCATTTAAACTATATTTAAAGAAGAATAAAAAATTCATTAGCAATTTTTAAACAATCTAAGTCATTTTAATTGTTTTTTTCATATAACAAAATTCTTTTACAAACCTCAGATGAACTCAGAATCATAGATTTCACCACCCATTGCATACTTGTAGCACACCCAACCCAAATGTTAATGAATTTTACTTCCCTTCTCCTTTCACATCAAGCCTAATTTCTTTTCTGCTACATCTCATCAACCCCCCTTTCACCCCTAAAGAAAGACATATTAATATTTTACCCTATAAAAACCCAAAGTCTACCATCAGACCTTCTTTCTTATTCTATGGTTGCATCTTATAATTGCCTTGCTGTTTTTCTCCCTGGTTCCCATGAAAAAGTATCCTTTTGTGACCCTGCCCCTACCTCATGAAATTACCCTTTCATGAGACTATCCCAAAGATTTCCAGGAGTCCTCACTCAATTTTTTGCTGTTTCTCAAACAAACAAACAAACAAACAAACAAAAAAGACAGAGCATGGAGTGGGGCAGAGGGTGAAGAGGGAAAGGAGGAAGGGGGCCTTGGCACCCCCAGAAAAGCTTCCAATCCACACAGCTCCTGCCTTCTTCATTTTTCTCTTCTCTTCCTCCTACTCATTTTTAATCTGGATCGCACACCTTGACTTATAACCCCAGCAACCTAGTTATCCTGAGCAATTTAAAAATTTTTTTAAAATTTGTATAAAGATGTACAACTTGATGTTTTGATATACATGTATACAGTGAAATGATTACTGTAGTCAAGCAAATTAACCTATCCATTAACTTCCATTTAATTTGGTTATTCGAAAGAAGTCAGCTAATCATTATTCACATATACTGATTAACATTTATCCTTAAAGTAGGCCAGTAATTATTATATATAATCATAAATGCTGGAGAAACTTTGTTCTGAGTTTCACTTAATAACAATAGTTTATTCTTACTACATGTGCTCAGTCTTTATAAACTCTTGCATAAGTGGCATAATTATCTCCTTGCAATAAAAAAGCAAAAAATTATATTATTTCATATCCATCTATAGACTGGAAACGTTGACCCAACAAGTGAAAAAGTAAGTTTTGCTAGCAATTATGGAATTAAATAAAATGATATTTTGAGGGTTTTGGCAAGGAATGGCAAAGAGTCAATTTGAATCAGATTATTCCAAAAGGAAATAGAGCACCAGGTATTTATTTTTTTAAGACCCATATTTTAGCCAACTGGTATTTTTGAAGGCTATGTTGTTATTCAGTATTTAATAGTGCCTGATATATAGAAAGCACTCAGTAAGTATTTGCAAATTAAATAAATCAGTGAATAAATGAATGAATTGCTTTTTTGGTTTGTACCAGGGCTACTAAAGTATGTTTGTGAATATTTTGCCACTTTTTCCATTCTTCAGTTGCGTATTGTTGCTCCATAGACAGTCAATGCTAAAGATTCATTTTCTTGGATTGTCTGTAATAGGTTTCATTACTTTTATCTTCTCTTTCCAAAGCCTTTTGTGTCTTTGAAGATTGCTTGTCATACTGCTCTGTTGTTGAATTCAATTAAGCCTATAAAGCTTTGTACAACTGGCATGTAAAATTATGAAATTCTGCTCAACAGCTAAAGTGAAAGGGTATGATTTTACCTCAAGTATCCTGAGAAGTGCTGAGTATTGGCACATTTGTGTCCCCCGCAGAAACAACCTAAGAACAAGGTGTACCGGTGGAGAGAGCTGTGGGATATCTACATTCCTGAATGCTTCTCCAGTAAGAAGTAAGAAGTTACACTGACACTGGTGTAGTAGTCTCTTAAGGATACTGACGAGTTGGTGGGAAGTTGGAAAGACACCAAATACAACCACAACATTGCTTCTAACAATCACAACACTATATTTTGACAAAAGCACAAATCAGTGAGAAATTTGCATGTTATTATTTATAGAAAATGACTCTGATTCTCAGTTTGTATTAGAATTAGAATGGATAGAGGGAAATGAACACGAATTTAGTGATCTGAAATTTTTCAGAAAACAGAATTTTTTTTCTGAGTGAGAATGCTCCCAGATAAAAGATAATAAGTTAATGATGTCTTATTAACTCTTTGATTAGAACCTTACATTCTCAGTACCCCTCTTTAATTGTACAATGTGAGAAAAATAATAATTACCTTCCATGTTTATGAGTACCATGGTTGAGATTCAGTAAATATTCAATGAATAGCTAACAAGCATTAAATAGGTACTAGATAGATGTGAATACATATACATATATATGCTTTTATATATTATAGATAAATATATATGTATAAACACATAAATATATATCCTTCTATCCCTACAATTCTCTTGTACGTATTACAATAGTTCTTTACAGAACCACCTAAGACTGAGTAATTTATGAAGAAAAGAGGTTTAATTGATTCATATTTCCACAGGCTACAGGAAGCATGGCTGGGAGACCTTGGGAAACTTATAATCATGGCAGAGCAGTGAAGGGGAAGCGAGGACATCTTACCATGGCAGAGCAGAGGACAGAGAGAGTGAGAGAGAGAGAGAGCTAAGAGGGAACGTGCCATACACCTTTAAACAACCATATCTCACTATCACAAGAACAGCAAGGGGGCAATCACCCCCGTGATCCATTCACTTCCCACCAGGTCCCTCACCCAACACTGGACATGAGATTTGGGTGAGACACAGAGCCAAGTCACATCATGGCACTTTGTGCTACCCAGTTCCTTTATTCTTTTAAAAAACCCCTTCCCTCTCTTCCATACTCAAGGACCCACAACCATTTGGGTCTTGCATTCATATCAGAGACATAAAATAGTACAGCAGGAAGAGGAGAATTTTGTTCTTGAGTCAGAATATCATGGTTTTCTAGCTCATAGAAGAAAATTCATAAAATCAATCATATACCTGGCTCAGAGATAAGTTATCTCTATTGCCTATTTCTAAATCTTACTGTGCTAAAATAGAGTATCTGTCAGCTTCCCACCCTCAAGTTGCATTTTTAGAAACTTTCATCTATTACCTTTGGGCTGGGCCATATTCGTTTGGTAAAAGGATGCAGGTGCATGGTGGGGAATTAGCACATCATTAGAGGTTCCTTGTGCTAAATCACACATTGACCAAGTTTAGCTTAAGCACAGTCACCAAAAACATCACTGAATATATTCCCCAATATTGGATTACTGCCACCACTGCCTGTTTTCCTGACTTTATTCTCTTCCTCATCAAATCTACCTTGTATTCCATTGACAGTTTACATTCTCCAATCTTCTCATATCTCTCTACTTAAAACTTCTTGGCTACTAATATATCTATTTATTTGCATAGAATTCTATAATATAAAAATTACTTTATTATATATATTATTTTACTTGATTGTCTGAAATAAAATGATGGGGAAATATGACATTATCCACAAGAGAGGTCAAAGGGTAAAAAGTACCACTGCTAAAATTCTAACTCAAACCATTTAACTCTTGGACTGTTGCTTTCATCAACACCAAAAGCCTTAATAAGACTATCAAGACATTACAAAATTTGGACTCATCCATTTCCAACATTATATCCAGCTGTTTCCAGCTAAGTTTTCCACTCCAGTAAAGCTAGTCTTCCACAGTTACAAACTCATGGAGGGAACTGGTTTCCTCCTCTATACTCTAATCTCAACATGGAATATTCTTCAGCCTCCTTACTCTGTCTCCTGAACTAAAATCTCTGACAATCCTCTGTCTGCTTAAGGTCTAATTAAAATCCCTCACTCCCTCCAAGTTTCCTCACACTGCCACAACCCATCATGGTCTCTCTTCCTTCAGAATTCTGTGCAGTTATTTTCTCTCTCATGTGGGCATTATGACTAGGCCCTACTAACATTAAATGCTGTCTTGAGTCACTTTCAGCCTTACCCTGGCCAGAGAAAGTTACTTGAAGCTTACAGAGTGAGTTTCCCCTAAAACCCCCTGTTATCATGTCACTTTCTGTTATGCTGTCACTGGAGGACAGAAAATTACCAATGTATCAACAGAATACTTTTCAAAATTGTCAGAATTGAATATAACTATCTTCTCCTCAATAAAGTTTCCCTGACTCTTTTAGTAAGAATTCAACAAGTTTTCTCATATCGCCATAATAACTAGTACATGCTTCTTATACAGCACTTACTTCAACATGCTACCATACCTTTGTTTGTTTGTTTATACAGTGGTACCCTGCCTTCAGCTGCATAGCTCCCTAAAGGGAAGGCAGGTAACACTCATTGTGACCAACTATGAATGAAGATTCAAATAGGCAGGCCTCAGTGCATGTTTATTATGTGGCTGGGTGAAGGAATGCCTGGATGAATGAATGAATGAAAATGTAGGTTTAGTTGAAACCAGAACAGTTTCCCTAAATAACATTTCGCTAGCACTGAGCATCTCAAGCTATCCAACAAGAGCACTGTTAATCCTTAAACTGGCTGAACTGATTTTCAATTCTTATAAAGAGCAAAAGAAGGAAAATTTACCATGAAATAAGGTTGCCCTTAGGAAATGTTAACCACGTTATTCGGCTCTGAGTTCAGTCCCAAATTCCGTTTGATACATATTGCAGTGAAATCGTGATGAGAGGCCAAACAAAAGGAAAAAAAGAAAAAAAAGGGGGGATGGGGAATGAAGAACAAAAGTTTCCATTGGACAGAAAGAATAGATGAATTCACTCAATAAAAGAAATCAAAACAAGAGTCACAGAAATGTTTTTTCAAACTACAGAGAATTTTTGAAGACCTGTTGTCATTTTACAGATGAGAAGACTGAGGTCCAGGGTGGGTTGTAAGTTGACAAAGATTAATTAGCTAATTCTATAAGCCTTCTACTTTCTCCACCATACCTTACTATCTGTCTGATATATTTCTGTTGCTGCTATATCATGAATTTAAAAGTTCTACAAGGAAGACAATAATAATGTAAACACCTCTGAGTTCCTCACTCCTCATCAATACGATTAAATAATCAGAATAGGTAGTTCACAAAGCCTTTGTCAGTATTAAATGAGATAATGAGATGAGTGTAAAGTGCTTAGGATAGGGATGGCATACTGAAAACACTGAATATTACTATTACTGGCTAGTATCATCTGCTTCAATCTCATGCCCATGTCAATATAGATCGTCCTGAAAAGCTGACATGAAATCAGAACTAGTACAAATATGACATATACAATGCCATGTCACAAAAAAGAAACTATGATAATTACACTCTACCATTACACCCTTTTTACCCTCTGGTTACTGTAAATATTACCTACCTACTCAAGTAACTCAAGGTTCTATGTGCAAAATCACATATTGTCTGTGCTCAGGTTATACTTAAGAGATTGAATTCCCACCTGTGCCCTTTCATAGCTGATACAAATACACCATGTTGTAGGGTCCACGTTCAAATGCATTTTAACTAGGCTAGATATCTTTGTTGATTTCCCAATAGCCCACCTGTAACACTGCTGTATTTCCACTCAATATCTGCCTGGGGCTAATTCATTTATTTAGTAAATATTTATTGAGCTTCTGATATGCACCAAATATTTACTTGGTGCTGGGATATGGCAGTGAAAAAAGCAGGGAAACATTCCTGATCTAGTAGAATTGCATTCTAGTAGAGGAATGTTCCAGAATCGTAAAGGGCAGAAATAAAAGTGTTTATTCTTTGGAAATGGTGTCTACTAATCCCAAAGTACAACTTCACTTACATTTCAAGAACAGGTATTTTTTAAATAAAAAGTTGCCTTTTACCTCAACATGATGCAATCTACCTGGTAAGATCGTAGGCATGTCTTTCTACATTATGACCAATTGTTTTTCCTAACATGCTTTTTAACTTCCTTCTCTGCACCATGGATTCCACTTGAAAATAATATATAAAAAATGTAGTATGAGAAATATCTATTGACAATGGAGATAATAATTATGGATAACTTAAAGTAGAAATACCAACGCCATAAAAGAAAATCATATAATCATATCACCAAGGGGGGAAAAAAAAGTCATTTATAAGGCCCTTTCACTCACACCTTTTAAACCAAAAGCACACCTGTAGTTTGCAATGACACTCAAGCATTTGCACTACAACCTATCATCTGATCCCTCTACACCCACTACAATACACATATCAAACCCAAATCTAGAATGTTTAAATACAAGGAACAGTTCAAACATAATGCTATTTAACACACCTTCCAGATATCAGCAGAATGTGCTACATTTTCCATGGTAAGGTTTATGCTATTTGTAAACATTTTATTTAAAAAGCTATAAAGAAACTAGTAACTTGTAATAAGAGTGATGTGTCCATATCCACACACACATAGGCATGTAAACATAAATATGTACATTTATTATAAATCTTACAGATACAGAGGTAGCTCATAATTTACAAGTAATAAAGTATCCAATAGTCTATTAAATTTCATATAGTCACTGATCGCTTAAATAATGCTTCCCTAGATTTGTGCCTATTCTTGTATCCATACCAACGTATAACTACAATTCAGCTATATGCACGTTTTTTGTGCTACTAAACACTTTTACATTTAATCTGCATGATCAACATACCGTTCATCATTTCCTTAAGTCTAGATAATCAAGAAAACAATAAATCAAGCCTTGATGTGTAGTATTCAGTGTCTGTGGTGAAAATCCTCCTATCATGTCAAATTTCAAATTACCAACATGAGATCACTGATGGCAGATTTAGGAAGAGATACTCAGTAAGGTACCATTGTATGCTTTTTCTGCCAAAAAAAAAAAAATTAGTTCATTTTTTAATGTCTAATTCTATGCTATTCTCTATGAACAACATACAATCACATAACACAATTCCTGTCCTAGAAGGGTATTTCTGTCTATTAGGGGAAATATAAATGGGAAGAGAAAGAAGAAAATAATTCACGGAGTCATGGATTGAGACTGGTTGTATTGTGAAAGGCATTTTACCATATGAAAGTCAGCACAAAGTCCCAGCTTTATCATTTACCAGTTGTAAGAACTTACGTGTTATTTCAGCCTTCAGTGTTAGCTTTTCTCATATGTAAAAGGGGCATGATATATGTATCCATCTTTAGAATTGAGTTTGCTTTTGTGGGTTGTATAGAATAGTGCCTTGAACTTGATAAATGCTGGCTTTTTCTCCCTTATTCTGATTGGAAATCACTAATTTTTGGCTGTTGGTCAGAGGCTGCCCTCAGCTGCTAGAGGTAATCTGCAGTTCCTTCTTACATGGGTTCCCCAACACGGCTGTTTACTTTCTCAAAACTAGCAAAAGAGACGCCAGCAAGATGGATGCTATAATCTCATGCAACATACACATGTTACTTAACATGTTACACTCATGTAACCACATATGTCCTGTCACCTTCTGCCAATTTCTGTTGGTTGGAAGAAAGTCACAGGTTCTACTCACAATCTAGGAGAGGGAAAACCACACAAAGGTGTGAACACCAGGAGCTGAGGATTATGGGAGCCATCTTAGGAGTTTATCTGCCATATACGTAATGATGTTCATTTTGTGAATGACACAAAAGTTGAATATGTGAGGGCATCAGGCTGAGATTGGCTGATGAATTTACCTCATCTTCATCACAGAAAATCTTGTCAACAAGATGGATACATTTTTTGGGCTTTCTTCCTTGAGTGATGCTTAAACTGGTAATAATGAGATTTGCCTTGTGACTATCTTATTTCTTTTCTATGAATGTCCAACTCTTCTCTGATTGTTAGATGCTGTATTAGTCTGCTAGGACTGCCTAACGTAATATCAAATATGGGGTGACTTAACAGAAATTTATCCTCTCATAGTTCGGAAAGCTAGAAGTCCAAAATCAAGGAGTTGGCAGGTTGGTTTTCTCCTGAGACCTCTCTCCTTGGCTTAAAGATGGCTGTCTTCTTCCTGTATCTTCCCATGGTATTTTCTCTGTGAGCACAGACATCCCTGGTCTCTCTTTGTGTGTTCGAATTTCCTCTTCTTATAAGGACACGAGTCAGATTGGATTAGGGACCACACTGTTGGCTTCATTTTAACTTAATCACCTCTTCAACCCTTATCTCCAAATATAGCCATCTTCTGAGGTACTGGGGGTTAGGGATTTAATGTATGAATGGGGAGACATATTTCAGCCCATAACAAATGCTGTCCTTTAGAAATATTACAACATGAATGGGCTTACGATTGGACCTCACTTTACTGCTACAACTTTTTAAAGTGATTTAACCATCTTGACTGTGTGATCCATTACATTTTCATGTGAAATTTTAAGTCTCAGAGATAAATTATAGTCCTCTTAAATTTGAGTTCCCAGGCAATCTGTTACTGTGGTCTCTTGTAACTAAAAAGTAAATATGTTTTGTGGTCTATTTCTACCAAAAATGACAAACATACATACAAACAATAACCACAATTTTGCTAAACCCAGTGTGTCAAACATTGTATTGAACATCTGACTTCATTTATTTAATAGAATGGAGTTCCTAAAACAAAGTCTACATGTTCTCTACTTTCACACAGCTAACATTTAAATGGGGAAGTAGGGAGGGAAGCAAGTGTTAAATAGGCAAACAAATAAATGCATATCACATTTGTAATGTGAGTTATAAAAAGTGATAAATGCTGTCAAGGAGATAATGTCAGTGGATTAACAGGAGAAGAAACTTGTTTTATACAGAGTGGTCAAAGATGGCCTTTCAGAGTTAGAGACATCTCATTCAAAGCATAAGAAAGAGATAATTGTGTAAAGAAGGAAAGAAGAGTGGTTCCAAATCAAACTGTGATAGTTAATTTTATGTGTCAACTTGACTAAGCCATGGAGTGCCCAGATATTTAGTTAAACATTATACTGGGTGTTTCTCTACAAGTGGTTTTTGATGAGATTAACATTTAAATTGGTAGGCTTAGGAAAGCAGATTGCCCTTTGTAATGTGAGTGGGCCTCATCTAAACAGCTGAGGAAGTGAATAGAATAAAATGGTAGACCCTCTCCCAAGTAATGGAGGATTCTTCCTGCCTGACTGCCTTTGAATGGGACATTGGCTTTTTCCCCACCTTCAGACATGAAAGGAAACATGGTTCTTCCTGGGTCTCGTGACTGCCAGCCTTCAGACTAGAATTAAACTCTTAGCTCTCTTGTGTATCCTGCTTGCTGATGCACTCAGATGATCGTGGCACTTGCCAGACTCCACAATCACACGAACCAATTCCTTATAATAAATTAGATAGACTGGATGGATGGATGGATGGGTGGATGGATGGATGGGTGGATGGATGGATGGGTGGATGGATGGGTGGGTGGGTGGGTGGGTAGGTAGATAGATAGATAGATAGATAGATAGATAGATAGATAGATAGACAGACAGATAGATAGATATCCTATTGATTCTGTTTCTCAGGGAAACTCTAATACATAGAAACCAGCAAATGCAGGGACCCCCAAGGGAAGATACACAGACTTTGCTCTGTTTGAGAACCTGAAAATACGGCACAGAGGAAATGGGGTGGAGGGAGCTGTGGAATGAAAATAGTCCAGCTCTTTTTGGTGCCATAAAGTAGCTGACACATACAGGAATTACTCAGGAGAGCTCAGTAGGCCCCAGCACTAGAAGACTGGGTAGGGAGAAAATACTTGGGTTCAAATCCCATCTTTGCCACTTACTAGCTGTGCTAGCTAAGATTCAATTTTCTAACATCAAAAGCAGCAAAGGGTTATTGCATTTGTAGACTACATGAGTTCAACAATGTTAGGTACTTAGTATCTATCACATTGTGCTCAGCAAATATTAGCAGTCTTAACATGAAACAACCCAACACATAATTTTCTCTCTTTATGTTGCTTCCTGTTTTAAACATGCATCTGAAGAGATAATTCTAATAGTTAAATTTTCTTAAGAATCTCTAATTAAGAGATATAGTTAATTTGAGAGAACTGAGAACTAAAGACTACACACAACAGCTGTGGTGAAAATCTAGGTGTTAGTTCTACTCAGAAAAATGATCCCAACATAGGTTACAAAGAACGTGTTCATGTGGTCCATTTTTGGTGTTCAAATATTACAAGAAGACAAAACATGTATTGAAAATCAGATTTTTCTCTTGTTAGCTTCACCTCCTCCCCCAAAATGCAAGACATTTTTGAAGGCTTAGAAAAGGCAGAATCTATTCTATTTTACTGGATAAAGTTAAACCTCACAGAGAGAGATACATTAAGTAAATTGAGTCAAAATCATTTAATCCACTTCCCACACAATTTCAACTTCTGTAGTAGATTACAAGGTGCTGTTTCATAACTCATCGGGCTTGATACGTGCATTGTTATATGGAACTATATTTTATTACATGGAGCCTGGCCCAGGTGCAGGACATGTCCTAACTGTACAATATGCATAGGATTTGTCCTTAGAGCAAAGTGTAACTTAGAACTCTTCTCTCACTTTGTCTTTGTGAGATTTCCAGAAGAAATATGTCAGAAATACATGTGGACTTATTTCTTGAAGGGGCAAAAGAGTGGCATGTCTTGTCATTATTTGGGGGTATAAAGAACAGGATGAATAGCAGAGAAAAATGCATCAGGTTAAAAAATATACTTTTGTTTACTCTTTGCCGAAAGGATATAAAATCCAGAAGGACAAAAATAAGTACATATTTTATATTTCTCAAAAAGCTTTAGAGGCTTTTTCTCCAAGTTTTGTGCTACACAAGAAAAGCACTCAAGTATTTCTACACAGCTGTTATCTCTCTGATTCAGCTTCCCAAGTCCTACTGGAAATCAAGGGCAAGCAAACAAACTACCCAGGTTACTGTTAGATTAATAGGTTATTGATTGATATGCTATCTTTCAAATCATCAAGGTCAGTGGACAACAATTATCCATGAACTTTGGGTTACCAAGAAATAGATTCTTGGAAAGTTCCATTCTTTCCATTATCATTATTTCCAATAATTCATTTTCCTTCAGAATACCTGATGGAAAAACAGAGCACTACAACTATTCTAAATTGAGCATCAGTATAGGCATATTGTTTTACATATGAGATTATCCCAGAGGCCTGTAATGAGAAGACTCCTATACCATCTGATCCTGAATTCACAGGGTTAGGGAATGGTGCTGTAGACGCTACTTAGAAAATACAAGAGGTAATTGCTGGCATGAGAGAGGCTTACCATCTTGTTCAATTGTGTTACACAGAAGAAAATTAATCACAGCGAGGAAAAAAACCTACTTAAAAAAATATATATGTGCTACAACTGTGCATTGTAGGAGCCAGCAACTGCTGTATTAGCCAGCAATTTGGCATGCACATGCTGTACTGCTGCTTCTCTTCCCAAACACATTACACCTGCTGCTGCCAATTTGTTCTTACTGTAAAAACCCTAGTGGTCTTGAACACCTTCTCCACTCATTTCCCTAATCTGCTGAAAACATAATCATTTAACGGATAAAAAAAATAAATCTACTCACAAATGGCTATAGGTCATAAAAAAGTAAATGTTACTAAAGTATAAATTAGTTGTCAAAGGTCCAAGAGTGGACCTAGAATTTTTATCCTACATTTATTAAAGCTGTCAAGTGAAGCCACAAAAATATGTAAGAGAAAGGAGCATAGGCAGTTTTATTTTTCCTCTACCTAGGTTCTGTTCAAGTGGGTGGCAAAAACCTAGGTAACTAGAGGTCTATGAAACTTTCAGTAATATGCTCAAACAATATTTTCCCGTGTGTGGGAGAAGTTGGGCTGAAAAGATGCAAATTGAAATTTATGTCACCTGGAACTCAAGATGTTCCAGAAAGAATTCAATGACTCATGAAGGGAATGGTGCTAGCTATGAATAGTAGCTTAATCAATCTATGAAGAAAATGGTCTAACCAAAGAGGAAAGGAGGTCTTTTGTAAAAACCTTGCAATAACGAGTTTGGAGGGTATGAAATCAAACTCTCATGAAATGGGCATAAGCCAGGCCACTCACTGGCAGCACAGTGCAGCTTCCCCATCTGGCAGTTTCCACACTTGCTGATCTGTGGCTGCTAAATTCAAGTCAGAAACAAACAACTGAACAACTGCCCCCATAAGTTCCCTATAAAACCAATATGATTAATACAGTCCCCATGAGCATGTCTAACACACTGAAAGCTTGGCATTTTGCTTACTGCATGTCCTGCTATTGATGCTCCACCAATGTATAATTTTTCTAACTAAAAATTAATGGCAATTTATATTGAGTTTTATATGTAAAATGCAGAGAATGAATTGCTAAGACTGAGTCTCACCTTTACTAATTTATTACCTGTGTGACCTCAAGGAAATCTGAACTCTGAACCTCAATTTCTTTGTCATAAAAATGGATATAAGAATAACATTGTCTCTCTTACCCCCAATGATCAAATAAAATACACGTGTATCCCCAATGTTGCTGGCCATGCCAATTTTACATTTCAAACGGGGTCAAATTTATCTTTAGGTCAAAACTACAGTAACTTTGATACCTTACCTGCCTACTCAAGAAAATAGCCCCTGTCACAGATGCGGTCACCTATGTTTTGAGAATCTAGAAAAGGGACTTCACCAACTGCAGTTATTCTTCTCTTTTCTTTCCTGCCCCACTTACCTCTCCTGCTGGCTAAATCTTGCTAGGAAAAGGTAGCCTTGCCCCCACTGTGCAGCAATTATTTTGAGCTTTCTCTCTTTCCATAAAGTATCAACCCAGGCAATGGAGCAGAATGGAAAAGAAATGCCTTGCCACCCCGTCCAACTGTCTGGCTTCTCCAGTCCCTCACCTCAAGCAAACCTCATCAAGGTTTTCCAATTTCCAGACACAGGTCCTGAGCAACTATGTGAATACAAGCAAACACTGGTGATGACTGTAAGGTGGGTGCAATATACAAATAGCACATGAAGCTGAAATGCCTGTTTATGTGTGGATGCACTCATTTACTCAACGAATATTTAATTTAACAAGTATATTGAACTATCTACATGTGTAGAGTGGAATCAAGAAACAATATTACTTGGCTCATAAAGTAACTTTCAATTCTACTTTTTTTGGGGTAATCCTTTCTTCCCCCAAATTGTATCTCAGAAAGTTCCCATAGCCTTTTCCATTTTTTTTCTGGTATTAACACTGCCATTATTAGATATTATATAATTTAATAATTAAATAATTCTATTACAATCAAAATTAAAACTTCAGTCTCTCAGTAAGTTTAATTTTCTCTTCATCCCTCTCCAGCTCTCACCTCAGCCTTAGAAACCTCTGGGGGAAAAGGAGGGTATAGGCTCTGTCTTTGGCCCTTCTTATTCTATATGCCCTGTACTCTCCTTTTATAACAGGGAGCAAGTATAAAGGAAAAGAGAATAAGAGTTTTTTTTTTTTTCTTTTCTATATAACATTTTTATAAATATATCTTTTTATTTTAGAGCAGTTTTAGATCATCAGAATAACTGTTAAGATAGTAAAGAGAGTTCCCATAAATCCCATACCCAGTTTCTAGTCTTACCAACATATTTTATTCATATGGTTCATATGTTATAATTAGGAATATTATTATTATCTACACTGATGAACATTGATACTTTATTATTATCTAAAGTTCAGACTTTATGCAGATTTTCTTAGTTCATTTCTCTGTTTTAGGATTCCATCCCACATACCTTATTTTATTTAGACATTGTATCTCCTTAGGATCCTCTTGTCTGTGACTTTCTCAGACTTTTTCAGTTTTCTATGACAAGTTTTAGGACTGGTCAATTATTTTGTAGAGTGTCTCTCAACTGAGATTTGTCTGATGTTTTTCTCATAATTAAACCAGGATTTGGGGAGGAAGTCCACAGAAATGGAGTATCATTCTCATCACATCATGTCAAAGGTACATATTATCAGTATGACATATCACTATTGATTTGACCTTCATCACCTGGATGAGGCACTTTTTGTCAGATTTCTCTGAAGTTATCCTTCTTTTCTTCTTTCCCTATGGTAGTTTTTTGGGGAAAAGAAAAGTCACTAAGTGCAGACCATATTAAGAGTGGGAGTTATGCTCCACCTCCTTGAGGACAGAGTATCTACACAAATTATTTAGAATTTTGCTATATGAGAGACTTAGCTACTCTCCCACATTTATTTATTTATTCAGTCATTTACTCATAACTGTATGGAATCATGGGTACTTACTTTAAACTTTGAGTTATAAGCCAATTTCTTCATTTTGTTGCTAAAATTCTTCCAGCTTTGACCATTGAGAGTTCTTTCAGTTGGCTCCTGGACTCCTTTGACACACCCGTAGCATTGCGTGTGTGGTGGTGGGGGAGGAATGAAGGGATGGGATTGCTGTTGTTGTTGTGTGGTGTTGGTGGTGGTATCACTTTCTCACTTCCTGGAAGCAGGAGATGCTCTGGGCCTATTTTATGCATTCACTGTCTTAGCCCTAGGCTCAGGCTAAATTCAGTTGTTCTTGGTTCCTTTCACTTAAGAATGATGTCAGAAAACAAGATCTTTGTTTTGTTTTTTAGTCATTTAATGCTGCCAATGATTCTTTCTTGGCTGTCAAATGCTTGCTTTTTAGAAGATGCTCTTTCTTCTTTATGGAGTGCTTTTATGATTTATTCAGAGAAGTGCCTATTGGAAATCTACTACTGCACATTCCTAGCACAGTTGACATTCTCTTGGCTTAACACCTACACCTCCCCTTTTAGATATTGCTTCTGGTGGGACAGCCTACACAAACTCTCTCTGTGGGATTATCCAGGAAAGCAAATCTCTTGTCTGAGGCATTTTCAAAGCTAAGCAAGCCCACAGGACAAGTAGTCATATCCACTGTCATATATTCTTGCTCAACCATTGGAGGAAGTTCAGCATGTGGCCCCCTCCTCTTGCTTTGCTATCAGGAGAAGTTCCAGAAAGCAGCTCACAGTTAGATTTTACTACGTGTAAATCAAGCAGTGGTTCATGTGTCATCCACACTCTAGGGCCATGAGTTATTTATTTGAAGTATCTCTTTCCATGACTTGAGTTAGGAGGCAGGCAGAGAGCATAAGAGATTAGAGAGAATATTATGACTATCTCCAAAAAACAATTTACACTAAACATGTTAATATTATTATTATAATACTTTAAGTTCTGGTGTACATGTGCACAATGTGTGGGTTTGTTTCACAGGTATATATGTGCCATGAGGGTTTGCTGCACCCTTTAACTCGTCATTTACATTAGGTATTAGGAGAAATAACTAGACACTTTTCTACAGAATCCTTAAATTGGGCCAGGAGTGGTGGCTCATGCCTGTAATCCCAGCACCTTGAGAGGCCAAGGCAGGCAGATTGCTTGAATTCAAGTGTTGGAGACCAACCTGGGCAACAAGGCAAAATGCTGTCTCCACTAAAAACGCAAAAATTAGCTGGGCATAATGGCTCATGAACCTCTGGTCCCATCTACTCAGGAGGCTAATGCAGGGAAATTGTTTGAGCCCAGAAGGCACAGTTTGTACTGAGCCAAGATCGCACCACTGCACTCCAGCCTGGGCAACAGAGCTAGGCCCTGTCTCAAAAAAACAAAAGGACAACAACAATGAAATAGAATCCCTAAGTCTCCTTGTGTATAACCCAGAGGCAAGAGAGGGACAAAGTGTCCCAGAACCTGTTGGGAACCATACGTTTTACAAGTCCTGGATAAATGAACTAACAACTCTCTGTAAAAGTGGTAATTCTTGCCTTCTCCATCATTTCCAACAGCATTTTGAAAGCAGATAAAGGCTCACACTTTAACATTCTGTTCCATTAACAAGCACCTGCAACACACAAGGCTAACAGCTAGGTGCTGGGTATTATAAACTAAGAATAACACACAGGCTAGTGGTAGTAAGTATTGCAAGTAAAGAAGAAGTTTCAGTATTTTTATGTTATAGAGATTAATATATAATACTGAGAAAGTATATAGAAGAGGCACTTATTTTACCCTGTGAGGAGGAAGGAGAGAATTAATGAGATAAGAAGGCAAGGAAGGCTTCTGAGGAGTGATATTTAGGATGATATCTGAACAATGTATTTGAACCAGCCAGGAAAGAGGCAAGTGAGTGCTACAAGTAAAGAAATAGCATGTACAAAAGCCTGAAAGTCAAGGAGGGCAGTGCTTGTTAGTAAGACTACAAATTCTGAAATATGGTGGAAGTGTAGGATGTGAGAAGAGGTATATTGAGAACTGAGGCCAGAGAGCATATGGGACCCTGAATGCTATTTTCAAAATGGGGAGGCTTTGATGGGAATCACATGGTAAACTGTGAATAAGCTTATGGATATATTTGTGTTGAGTTGGTGGAATCTTTTTCCACTGTGAATTAACTGATTTTTTAAATAGAAGTAAACTAACCACAGGGAACACCGAGGGTTATCCTGTAATGGCCAGTGGGTAGTAAGGAGAGAAAATCAGAGAAAGAAAGGAGATAATATCCCATCCATTTTTAAGAGGTCATACTTTTTTTATATCACTGGTTTCCATAACACTCACCATTTTTGGTGGTTGTGATTAGGTATACATTTATGATGTTTGATCTTACCTGGATTGTAGTGATATTTAAATGGTACTGAAAAAGAATGCCCTTTCACAAAGGGGTTTTGCTATCTGAAAAGTCTTCTATTTAAAAAATTGAATCAACAATTAATAATATTCTGAAAAAAAGGTACCAGTTTTTCAGATGAGCTCATTGGTGAATGCTACAAAACATTAAAAGAAGAAATGATACCAATTCTTTTTTAAGAAAAAAATTTTTTAGTAAATAGTATGTGTATATACTTATGTGTTACATGAGATATTTTGATACACGCATGCAATGCATAATAATCACATCAGGGTAAATTGGATGTCCATCACCTCAAGCATTTATCCTTTGTGTTACAAACAATCCTATTTATACTCTTTTAGTTATTTTGCCTCAGCCTCCCGAGTAGCTGGGACTACAGGCGCCCGCCACCTCGCCCAGCTAGTTTTTTTTTTTTTTTTTTTTTTTTTTGTATTTTTTAGTAGAGACGGGGTTTCACCGTGTTAGCCAGGATGGTCTCGATCTCCTGACCTCGTGATCCGCCCGTCTCGGCCTCCCAAAGTCTTTTAGTTATTTTTAAATGTACAATTAAATTATTTTGACTCTAATCCCCATTGGCCTATCCAATATTAGATATTATTCATTCTTAACCATCCTTTCCAGAAAGTAGGAGCAGAAAGAACACTTCCTCTTATTCTATTATGACAGAATTACTTTAATATAAAAACTAGATAGAGACACTAGAAGAAAGGTAAACCATAGACCAGTATCTGTCATAAATATAAATGCAAAAATGCTCAACAAAAATATATAGAATATCATATCTAACTCTGCATGAACAAGTGATATTTATTTCAGTTATGCAAGTCTGGGTCAACATATGAAAATCAATGTAATTCACTACCTCAACAGGCAAAAATAAGAAAAACTATATGATTTTATCAAATACAGAAAAAACATTTCTATAAAATTCAACATGCATTCATAATAAAAACTCTCAGCAGAGTAGTAATAGAGTAGAACTTCTTTAACTTATCTACAAACAACCTTCAGTTAACATTATACTTAATGGTAACTAACTAGATACTTTTCCTCTAAAATCAGGGAAAAGGCAAGAATATCCTCTTACCCATTCCTATCCAACTTTGTACTGGAATTCCTAGATAGAAAATGGAAATAAAAATAAAATTTAAAGAGAAGAAATAAATTTGTCTTTTGTTTTTGTTGTAAATGACATGACTTATATGTAGAAAATACTAAAAAACTAATAACAAGAACAATAAACTACGGAGACAAATAAGGAAGTGTAGCACTGGTGCAAGATACAAAGTTAATATACAACAGTCAATTTCTTTGCTATACATTAGCAATGAATGACTTGAATTTCATATTAAATATTTTATAATTTTATAATATATAAATTGTATAATTCTATATAATTATTAATTCCAAAAAATGAAATAAGAACACATTTAACAAAATATGCATGTGATCTATATTTTTGCAGAAAACTACAAAAATCTGATGAAATAAATCCAAGAAGATCTAAATAAATGAAAAGATATCCCATGCTCATAGATTGAAAGACTCAATACTATCAAGATGTTAATTCTTCTCAAATAGGTCTATAGGTTCAATAAAACCCCAAAAATCTCAGCAATTAATTTTGTAGAGATCAGCAACAGCAACCCAATTGTAAATTTTTTATGAAAGAGCCAAAGAAATAGAATAGTCAACACAATACTGAAAAGATGAACAAAGTTATAGGATTTATACTATCTGATTTTAAGACTTATTACAAAACTACAGTTATCAACAGAGGTTGTAATGGCAAAAGAGTAGAAAAAAATAGAAGAATGAAACAAATAGATAACCCAGAACTAGACCCACACAAATATAGCCAGCTGATTTTTTCCAAAGAAACAGACAATTCAATAGGGAAAAGACAGTCTTTTCAACAATGTGTCAGAACAACCGGACATCCATATACATTAAAAATAACCAAGCACAAGGCTTACATAACAAAAAGAAACATAGACCTAAATGTAGAATACAAAAACTATACTTGATGTCCTTTTATTTGGTGGTGAGTTCTTAGATACAACAATAAAAGTTCAAGCTGTGAAATAAAAATGTGATAAATTGGACTTTGTTAAAATCAAAAACTTCCTCTGCAAAAGACACTATTAAAGTATCAAAAGACAAGACACAGACTAGAATAAAATATTTGCAGAACACATATCTGACTTATATCCAAAATATACAGACAACTCTTAAAAGAGTAAGAAATTTTTCAAAATGAGCAAAAGATCTGTACAGATAGCTCAACAAAAAATGAATACAGATGTCAAACAGCATACGAAAAACTGATCCACATGAGTTTTCCTCGAGAAATTTCAAATTAAAAAAACAAGATACCACTACATGCCTATTAGAGTAACTAAAATCCAAAAAGACTGACAATACCAATTCCTAGTAAGGATACAAACCAACAGTAGTTTAAACTCACTGTTGGTGAGAATACAAAATGGCACCACTACTTTGGAAGACAATTTGGCAATTTCTGAAAAGCTAAAGATAACCTTACCATATGACCCAGCAATTGTGCTTCCAAATATTTACCCAACAGATTTGAAAGCATGTTAACCTAGAAACTACATGCAAATTTTTATTGCACATTTTTTCGTAATCACCCCAAACTGGAAGACAACCAAAATGACCTTCGATAGAAAAACAAACTCTGGTACATCTATAAAATATAAAATGAGATACTCACCAATTAAAAAATAAGCTGTTAAGACTCTGGAAGGATACAGATACATCTTAAGTACATATTATTAAGTGGAAGAATCCCTTCTGAAAAGACAGAACTATAAATATAGCAAAATGTTCATTGGTCGCCAGGAACTGATGAGACAAGGAGGAAGGATTGAATAGGTGAAGCACAGGAGAATTTTAGAGGAGTATTTACATAGCTATTCTGTGGGATATCATAATGGTGAATACATGACACTATGCCTTTTTCAAAACCCATAAAAATTCACAGCACAAAAACTGAAACTTAATGTATGCAGAATTGTTATAAAATCAATTAGAAGATGGAGGGAATCCCAAGATACAATGCAGAATTTTCTTTTAAAAAATGTCTAGTTATATTACAAATGTATAAAACAACTTCACTGAAGAGAGTGGTAGGAGAAGGTATTGACCAAGCAACTTTGCAAATGTGTGTAATGATTAAGACTGAAGACAAAAGGATCTGTACATAAGCACTGTACTCTAGTTGATAAAATTGTTTTGCCCATGGGAGTTTAGGTTAACAATTCTAATACTGAAACATGTGTATGATGAAATTGAAAAATTAAGCACATGGATGACATGTGTTGGAAGCCAGATTTCTCATTGTTGGAAAGGGAGATTACAGATTAGCAACAGGAGGAGGCTAGAATGATCATCTGTTAATGGATTAGAGTTAGATTAATAGGTATAAACTAATATTTAGCTTAATATTATATATAATACATAGAGGTTACATAAAGATATTCATAAATGTGTACATATATACAGATTACTCTAAAAACATACATTTCCTTACTTTTTCCATGGACACAGTCTAGTAGCAACGAAACAGAGTCTAGTTGCAATGACACCTCAATAGCAACAAAGCACAGCCAGTGCCAGATCTTGGTTCTTTTATATCATTCTCAAAAAAAAAAAAAAAACTAGGGATACTTAGAGAAACAGATGAATAGATAATTTTCTGGATGTGAAAAGAAGTATAGAAGGTGAGGCTGGTAGTTCCAGAAAAAAAGGAAGTGATCAAAAAAAAGAAAGGGAAAAAAACTCAGGTCAGGCCTGGTGACTCTCAG
Organism: Macaca thibetana thibetana; assembly: GCF_024542745.1. Lineage (NCBI taxonomy): Eukaryota > Metazoa > Chordata > Mammalia > Primates > Cercopithecidae > Macaca > Macaca thibetana. Next base: position 46,966,449 of record NC_065582.1, on the reverse strand, counting down.
TGTAATCCCAGCTCTTTGAGAGGCTGAGGCGGGCACATCACCTGAGCCCAGGAGTTCTAAGCCAGCCTTGGCAACATGGCAAAATATTTAAAAATTGGTCAGGTGTGGTGGCACACAGCTGTAGTCCCAGCTACGTGAGAGGCTGGGGTGGGCTGAGAAGTCGATGCTGCAGTGAGCTAAGATCGAGCCACTGCACTCCAACCTGAATAACAGAGCGAGACCCTGTTCCCATACCTCCCTCAAAAAAAAAAAATAATCATTTAATGATAGGTTTATTCAAAAGAACAAAGGGGCCAATTGAAGGTGCTCCCAGTGGCCAATGTTACAAAAACTTCAGCAACTAAATAAATAAAGCAATAATAGATTATAACCCAAAGTATAAAATAAATAACCTAACATCCATACTGATATAAATAAATAATTGAATAAATAAATGGAGAAAGGGCAAATCTTCAGTACACAAGAATTCCAAATAATGTATGTAGAAACTCAGCCCTCAAGGAGATGGAGCAGAACACTCCTTAAATGTGGTCTGTGTACAGTGATTTCCTTCCAAAAAGTACTATGGCAAGAAGAAAAAAAAGAGTAAATTTACATGGGAGGTCCTGAAAAACACTCTTATCCAAGTGATCCACATGAACCTCAATAGTGCTAGGTAATGTTGATACTATGTGCCCTTCATATGATGTGATGAGAATGGTCTTCCTCATAAAAACACATAACCCTAGACTGACCTATGAGAAAAGTCCCAGACAAATTCCAGTAGAGAGACATTCTACAAAAAGCCTGATCAAAACTGTCAAGGTCATAAAAACAAAGAAATGTGAGAAACTGTCATAGCCAAGAAGAAACTAGGGATATGTGATGATTAAATAAACTGTAGTTTCCTGGATAAAATCCTGGAACAAAAAGAATATTAGGTAAAAACTATGAAAATCTGAATGAAGTATGAGCTGTAGATAAAAATAAGGTATCAATACTGGTCCACTAATTATACTAAATGTACTATACTTGTACAAAATGTTAATAACAGGGGAAGGCTTATATGAGACACATGGGAACTTTGCATAGTACCTTTCGAACTTTTCTGAAAATCTAATTTTTTTCTAAAATTACAAGTTTATTTTAAAGCTGAGTTGCAGCAAATATGTGTTTTTTCAAGTAATTCCCAGGTGACAACCCAAGAATGTAGGTGTGTAAACCAACCATTCCTTAGAACTCCAATATACAATTGCTTTTAGAATGGTTTCTCGAAAGACTTCCTATTATATTTGACTTCACTATTTTAAGATTGAAAAATAATAAATAGCAATTAGCATATTGACACTTGGCTGTCTTCTCTTGTTTTTTAAGTAAATGAAACAATTCAACAGATACTTTCAAATAAAAAGTTCTTATTTTTCTAATAATAAGAATGTTCTTTAGAAAGCAACAAACGATAAAGATCTGTGTGATTTGTTCAAAGGATCTTAAATAACCATCATTCAATAAACAAATTTAAGTAAATGAGTGTATATTAAGTTTTCTTTTTTCTATTTCTATGGAATCAGTTCAAAGTTCCTTCTATCCATAGACTAGAAATATTTTCTTGAAATATTGTATTAGAGATTTGAACTTAGGCAGTCATCTTTTTTTTTTTCTTTTTAAGTGGAAGCATAGTGTGGAAAAGTAATTGAAGCCTTTTTCAGGAAAGACCGTGAAATAAGACTGATTTTATTCTTGTTGAGTTGGAGTAAGGAAATGCTGAATTTATAGGATCAAAGACCATGGTAGGCTGGGTACAATGGCTCATGCCTGTAATCCCGGCACTTTGGGAGGCTGAGGTAGGAGGATTGCTTGAGGCCAGGAGTTCAAGACCAGCCTGGGTAACATAGTGAGACCCTATCTCTACAAAATAAAAACAAAAAATGAGCCAAGTGTGGCAGTGCATGCCTTTTCTCTCAGCTACTCAGGAGGCTGAGATGGGAGAATCACTTGAGCTAGGGAATTCAAGGCCGCAGTGAGATGTTATCACGTCACTGCACTCCAGCCTGGGTGACACAGTGAGATCCTATTTCAAAAAAAAAGAAAGAAAAAGAAAGAAAAACCATGGTAGTGTAAATTCAATTATGAAGGGGGGGATTTTTGGATTTTAGGGAAAAACTAGTCTGCATCATTTTCACCATTTATTTAAAATGTGAGGCAGTAACACTGTATTAGGGAGTCAGAGGAAGCTTAATCCTGACAGATGATGAGGTTAAATAGGGAGATTAGAAGGGATTATTTCAAAGTTTCTATGCCTGTAACTGACCTCTTCACCCTCCCCTACAAGTTTCCTCACTCAGTCACTTCTTATACTTCTGTTCTTTAACCTTCTCAGAATTTATTACCTTGACCTCTTTCTTTCTCCTTATCAGCCCCCATTTGACCTTTATTCTTCCAATCCACAGACCTACCCATCATTTTAGTGACTCTCTGGCCAGTATCTTCAATTTTCTCATCTCACTTCCCTGATATATACTTTAATCCTGTATCAATCAACTCTATTTTCTCATTGCTGAACCCTAGGCCACTGCATATGACTGGCAAAAATCACCACCCTGTAGCCTGTAAACTCCAGTAAAACTCCATAGACTTTTAGCCATAATGGGACCTACAATACAGCATGCTTTCCATTCTTCCACTTTCTCTCTTTCTCCATAGAATTTGTTTTTCTCTTTTTATAACAATATTGTTATCATTGAATTATTCCATGTTCATTTAAGAAAATAAGCAGCATATAAAATAAAAAGTCAAAGAATCCCTTCACTCTATTTCCCACTCCATAGTTATTTATATATTCTTCCAGAATGTTCTCAGCATAAATACACACACACACACACACACACACACACACACACGGGATCACACTTTAAATAGTATTGAACTATTTGTTTTATTGCTTATTATATCTTAGATCTTTTCACATCTCTACAACCAGATTTTCTTCATTCTTTTTAATAACTAGATGGTATCCATTTTATTGGTATGCCATAATAAATTGAACTAGTTACTGATTGGTGGACATTTAGAAATTTAACAGAATCTGAATCCATGTTTTCTAATTTGTAACATGAAAATAAAAATATTAACAATTCCATTTAACTCAAGATTGTAAACATTGTTGAAAAATGAAGCAATTGACAGCATTTGTTACAAAAAGGAAATAACATTGCACCAGACATTTCTCAGAGTAGATCTTTATTTTTTGTTGAATTATTTCTTGAGGTAAATTTTTAGAAATGTGTTTACTGAGGCAAAGTAAAGAACATTTTTATAGTGCTTGGTATGCATTGCCATTTTACATTTTAAAAGGTTTGCATCAATGTCCAATGCCCACAGCAATAAAATAATAGCTAATATTTTTCAAATGTTTATTAACTCATTTGTTTCTTACAAAAATTCTATAAGGTGGATATTATGGTCAACACCATTTATTCAGATGAGAAAACTGAGACACAGAGAGAAAGCAGCATGCTCCAAATTACATGGTTAGTAAGGAGTGAATCTGGATTTAAATACAGACAGCCTTACTTTGGGGAGCTGGACCACTTATTATTGCCTTTCATTGATTAACTACGTGTATTATATCACACATTTAGATGTTATAATTCTAGAGGACAATAAAAGGGGAGCATGAGGCCAGGCACAGTGGCTCACGCCTGCAATCCCAGTACTTTGGGAGGTTGAGGCAGGCAGATCACCAGGTCAGGAGATTGAGACCATCCTAACATGGTGAAACCCCATCTCTACTAAAAATAAAAAATTAGCCGGGTATGGTGGTGGGCACCTGTAATCCCAGCTACTTGAGAGGCTGAGGCAGGAGAATTGCTTGAAACCAGGAGGCGGAGGTTGCAGAGAGCCAAGATCACGCCACTGCACTCCAGCCTGGGTGACAGGGCAAGACTCCGTCTCAAAAAAAAAAAAAAAAAAAAAAGAAAAAATAGGCAGAGCATGAATGCAGTAAACACTATCTCAAAGTTGCTTCATTTTTATTTCTTTGACTATTAGCTGTAATGACTTTTCCATTGTGTCAGTTATTGTCACTATTTTGCATTTTTTTGTATTTTCTTTTACATAAAATGCCTATTTACATAAGTTTTCTGTAATAGTGGAAATTATATAAGTTTGGTACATTACCTAATTTTTAGTTATAGGGAGGTAGATGTTGAGCCTTTACTCTCTTAGTGGTATTTCCTCTCCCTGCCTATTTGTTCCTGACTCTTGCCCTTGGATGAAGTGGCTCCTTAGGCAGCTCCCACAAAGAGTCTGGGCTCAACAGGCACCTTCTTACTGACAGATTCTACAGCTACAAATTAATATATTAATGACAGAGGCCCTAGAATGGTGGAATTTTTAACATTTCCCCTCTGTGAATACACCTGTCCTCTAAAATGTCCTCAGTAGTGTATAAAGGTCAAAGGTTAGAAAATTATTTTTATCATAGCATGATGGAATATCAAAGTACAAATGTACACAGTTGAACTATACTTAATGGGAACAGAAAATTTATTTTATGTTTATCCAACTAAAATTGGTCATTTTGAGAAGAAGAGAGTGTACTGTTTTTTATTTTACTTTGGGAAAGTAAACAAACAGATCTGCCCTGAACAACCTGGACACACAGTCACCCTGGCCAAGGTAAACAATCAACTTGGCAATGTACAGGTAATTAAGCAGTCATCTGAGGGAGCAAATTTTGCTTTGCTCTTCACAGCAGTAGCTTTCCCTGCATTTTTGGTCACTTAGCATCACTTTCCTTATTATAAATCCACCTGACTACTTCTTTATGAAAAGCTGAAGTAGATTCTATGTATTTATTTATTTATTTATTTTTATTTTTTGAGATGGAGTCTTGTGTGGAGTGCAGTGGCACAGTCTTGGCTCACTGCAACCTCCACTTCCTGGGCTCAAGCCATCCTCCCACCTCAGCCTCCTGAGTAGCTGGGATTACAGCCACACACCACCCTGCCCAGCTAATGGTTGTAATTTTAGTAGAGACAAGGTTTCACCATATTGCCCCAGGCTGGTCTCAATCTCCTGGCTTCAAATGCCTGCCTCAGCTTCCCAAAGTGCTGGGATTATAGGCATGAGCCACGGCGCCCAGACATATTTCTTTTTTTAATAAAAAAGACCACAATAATTATTCCCATGCCTGCTTGTAATATGATTCTTCCACTTATTCCATTAAAGATAAAGTCTATATTCTCTTCCCTTGAATTTGGACTGGTCTTGTGACATGCCTTGGACATGCGGAGGAAGTGATATTATGTGATGTTTGGGACCTAGGCCTCCAGGCACTTTGCAGCTTCCTCCTTCATCCTCTTAAAATGCTGCTCTGAGACCAATGACATATGAAGAAGCTCAGAATGAAGCCCTCAGCAGCTGGGCCCATTTGTCCTAGCAAAGGTCAGTCCTAGCTGACCACCAGCTGAGTGACTGGGCCCAGGTAATGCCAGCAGAAGAGCCATCCAAGAAACCCACAAACTTGTGAGAAAAGTGACTCACATTTTGTTTTAAGCCAGTATGCTTTGGTCAGTTTGTTATATAATAAGTGATAAACAATGCTTAAAATTGCAAATGCAGAAAAAGGGTAAGAACTTCCCATTTATACTTGTAGTTTAATTACAACAATAAAGCCATTTGGGATTCATCTAAAATACCAAGTTTTAAAGACTGTGCAGGTTTTAAAACCACCACAATCCTTAGCACATGGTCTCTCTGCTATCCGCTAAGGCAGCAAGCTTGCCCTGGCCAGTTCTTTGTGGAAATCAATAAAGTAGAAGGCTTAGTTTATACCAAGTCAGGGACCATGTTCATATCCCTACAGGCTTCACAACACACAGATTGAAGTGCTTTATTTTCTGCTTTTTGTTTTGGCCTCCAAAGTTACTGTCATCTCAGTTACCCTCAAACGAGCAACATGTTTTCCTGCCTAGGCTCCACAGCTACTGTTATGTATTAAAAGGTACTATTATGATGGACTAAGTATTGGACTAGAGGATTTACACAATCTTATCCAACTCTCAAAACAGAGATATAGGTGGCATTGGAGAAAATAAATTCCTGGCCCAGGTTTTCCCAAATAGTACCTGACAGGACCAGGACTGCAATTTAAGGACGATGTTACCCCCAGAACTTGTAGGAGTTCCTGTTTATTATTATCTGTCTTAATGTTCAAATGAAGAAGGTTCTGATTTCTTCAAAGAGTCTTTAAGATCTGCAGATTTCATGTTTCCACACATGGAGAACAATGAACTAACAGAACTATCTTAACTATGTGGATCAATGGTGATACCATTGACTGGGGGTAGGGATTAGGTGTTCTTAAACATTTCATAATAAATTGTCTATGCTTTTCAAATAATGTCAGAAAAATAATAATTGAGATAAATAATGGGATAAATAGGCCTTAAATGAGTGAAGTCCAGGTGATTTTTCACTTGAATGACTCCTTGAATCACTCAGAACTCCTCTTTATCCTGAACTACAAAATCTCCTCTGAGGTAGGATTAAATTCTGGAAGGTAGTTGTCAGCAGGTTTCAAAATCAGACATGCTGCATATAAATCCCTGAATCCATAAGCCCCTTTCCATTTGGGAAAGCTTAATGAATATCATAAGTCATTTAAGAATCTGTGGTAACTCATTAGAAGTTTATATACACAGTGACAGAGTATCTATTTATCTATCTTTAAGACTACCGTGTCTTCCTCTGAAACAACAAGATCTACAACAGGCAACAGCAACTAAAATACCTCCAAGCTGGGAGCTAATTCCCTTTTATAAACAAGAATTTACAGTTTGAAAACAAAATGTTCCCAACTTACAGAAAATTTATTGTAGAAACGTCACTATTCTAGTATAAAAAACAAAACAAGCAAAAAAATGAAGACAGTCTTCCTGCATCAAGAAAAGTGAAGCAATTCTAGTTCGAGATGGCTAACTAGAAACATTGCACACCTGTCCTCTCCAGAAAGAAAAACCAAAATTATGAATAATCATACCATGAATAGAACACCTAGGAGAGGACACTAGAGTCCAACAGAGAAGTCACGGAGACCACCAGAGGCACAGAAGGAGAGGGAAGCACGCAGCCAGCTCAGTTGACGTTGGCCAGGAGCCCCCAGGTGCTTGGTATTATAGGAAAAGGGTAAGTGAGAGAACTTCAGTGGTCCACATCCCCACCGCCGCCTGCTGCAATCCCAACCACAGGAGAGTTATGTTACTCACATAAACTGCTGACACTACCATGGGTGATGATTTGGAGACACCACGAGGGCATTATACCAGACAGGAAACTCACACTAGGTCATTCACCTCCTCACCTCTGAGACTTAAGCAGCTGCAGCTGGGCACCATTTTTAGAAAATAGTCATCACAGGACAGAATCCAGCCTGGGAACAACCCCCATATATCCATATCCCGTAAGTCCCCATTGACAATTCCCATTTCCACCCAAAGGACTACAGTGGCACAGCACTGGCTAGATCCAAGGATGCTGGAGAGTACCCAGTACTCCAGCCCACAGGGAGTAGTATTCCTCATGGAAATGACAGTATAAATGCCCAAAATTGCAGCCCCTAGGACAAAGGAAACCAAAGCACATGTTTCTAGAGCCCAGGAGCTCCCTTTGGGGCTGAGACAAGCGATCCCAATCTCCTCAGCAGCACAACCTTTGTGCTTGGCCTTGTAAGCAGAGAATGAGAGCTCCTCCCACTGTGAGCTGCCTCTGTGCTCAGGCTCATGCACAGAGAGCAGAACCCCTCCTGCTCCTCCAGACAGTACTGCAGGCCTACCACTACTGCTGCTGCTAGAGGCTGAGGTAGGTGAATCAGAGGACTGCCTGTTTGGGGCTGGGAGTGCCAACTGCACCCTTGCTGGTTGCATGGCCTCCATGCTTAGGCTTGCATGTGAAAGGTGGGATCCATCCCCTTCTTTGTATAGTGCTGTGATGTTGCTGCCACAGAGAGTGAGAGAGCCTGATAATTGTGTGTCTGGGGCTGTCAGTAGTGAGGCCATACCACAGCCACTACCAATACCAGTAAGCACGTATTGGGACCCAGTTGATCATCTTGCCACGGCAACTTCCGTCGCCTACACCACAATGGCTTCCCAGGTTCCTGAGTACCCTCTTACCCACCCAACCCACCGCTGTCACTACTGAAATCAAAGTAAGCTCAGCATCAGTCTGACTGGCTGCTAACACCAGTGCCAACATAAGCCACCCAATATTAGCCCACTGCTGCCACCAATTGGGGCCCAAAGACTGGCCTAGTTGGCATCTTTGTCTTCAGCAAACCTTCACCATAGCCTTCATTAATAACTGTACCCTAAACTACTGAAGAAATCAGAGATACTACTGATGCTATTTACAACCAAAAAAATCATACAGAGAACATGCTATGGCACACACCCAAAATCAAAGCCAAAGAGCCCTACCCAAACAACACAATTGTTTGAACTTCAGGAAAAAGTCTTCCCCTATATAAGTAAACTCAAAAATCTAGAAGAAGCCACTACCAGTGGCTGTGCTACCAGAAGCACAGACAGCAACATAAAGACACAGGAAGCATTAAAAAGCAAGAACATAATACACCTCCAAAGGATCATAAGAATTTCTTAGCAACAGATCCTAATAAAAGAAAAATTGCAAAATCTCAGGAAAAGAATTCAAAATACAAAAAAACTCAGTAAGATTAAAAACTTGTGAAAAAGAAAAGAATACAAAGAAATCAGAAAAAAACAATTTATACTATGAGTGAGAAATTTGCCAGAGATACATATCATAAAAAGAACCAAATAGAATTCTGGAGCTGAAGAATTCCTTTAATGAAATAGAAGGTACACTCAATAATAGACTAGACCAAGCAGAAGAAAGAATTTCAAAACCTAAAGACAGATTTTTTTGAAGTAACTCAGTCAAATAAAAATAAAAAAGAATAAAAAGAATGAACAAAGTCCTCATGATATATGAGAAACTATAAAGTGACAAAATATGTGAATTATTGATATCCCCCAAAGCAAAGAGAAAAGCGTTCAAAAAACTATTCAACAAAATAATAGAAGAACATTTCCCAAGTCTAGGAAGAGATCTTGACACCCAGATTCAGGAGGCCCAGAAATCCTCAATCAGAAACAATGCAACAAAGTCTTCTCCATGGTACATTAAAGTCAAACTGTCTAAAATTAATGACAGGTACTTTTTCTTCAAGTTGCCCACTTGGATCTCTTCCAAGTGCAATAAACAAACAAACAAACAAATAAATAAATAAATAAATAAATATAAAGTCAATGACAAAGAAAAACTTTTAAAATAGTGAAAGTAAAGTGTCTAGTCACCTACAAAGGAGTCCCCCATTAAACTAACTGTGGAGTTCTCAGCAGAAACCTTACAGGTCAGGAGAGAATGGGAGGATATATTCAAAAGGCTGAAAAATACTCTAATACACAAGTGTACTATATCAAGCAAAATTATCCTTCATACATGAAAAGAAATATTCTTTCACAGATGAGCAAATGCTGAGGTAATTCAATACCACTAGACCTGCCTTACAAGAAATGCTCAGGAGAATCCTAAACTTGGAAGTTAAAAGATAGTAGTTATCATCATGAAAACATATGAAAATATAAAATTTACTATTAAGTACATACAAATAAGTAATTAAAAAGACTCAAATGATAGTTACTACCATAGAAAAAGCATATCACAAGGACGATCAAGAGAAAAATAATAAAGAATATACTAAGCCACCAGAAGAAAATTAATAATACAGCAGAAACAAAACCTCACACATAAATAACAACTCTTGAATATAAATGGATTAAATTTTCTACTTAAAAGATATAGACTAACTGATTAGATTAAAAATGATCCAACTACATGCTGCCTACAAGAAACACATTTTACCTATAGAGGCACATATAAAATAAAAGGTTTGAGAATGCAAACTGAAAAGTTTGCCATGCAAACTGAAACCAAAAACAGGCAAGACTAGCTATATTTAAATCAGATAAAACAGACTTTTAAGTCACTAACAGTGAAAAAAAGGCAAAAAAGGGCATTATATAATAATAAAGAGATCAATCTACCAAGACAATACAAAAATTCTAAATATATATAGGCACTGAAAACTGGGGCACCCAGTTTTATAAAGCAAATCTTACTAGATCTAGAGAGAGACAGACTTTTATACAATCAAAATGGGTGAATTTCCACATCATACTTTCAGCATTAGACAGATTATCAGGAGAGAAAATAAACAAAGAAACATTGGACTTAAGCAAGCAAAACTGTACTTTAGATCAAATAAGCCTAACAAACATTTACAGAACATTTCATCCAATGACTGAAGAATACACATTCTTATAAACACATGGAACATTCTCCAGGATAGACTATATGTTAGGCCACAAAACAAGTTTCAACAAATTTTCAAAAAATCAAAATCATATCAAGTAATTTCTCACAACAGTATGGTGTAAAATTAAAATCAATACCAAGAGCAGTTTTGGAAACTATGCAAATACATAGCAATTAAACAACATGCTCCTGAACAACTGTTGGGGAAATAAAGAAATTAAGATGAAAATCAAAAAAAATTAAAATAAATAAAAATGGAAACATAACTATGGGACACAGCAAAAGCAGAGACAAGTTTATAGCAATAAACTCCTACGTCAAGAAAAAGACCAGAAAGATTTCAAATATACAACCTAATGATATACCTCAAGGAACTAGAAAAACAAAAACAATTCCAAATTAGCAAAAGAAAGGAAATAATAAAGATCAGAGAATAACTAAATAAAACAGATTTAAAAAATACTAAGGATCTACATCTAGAACACCCCATTGTCTCAACCCAAAAGCTTCTTAAGCTGATAAGCAAATTCAGCAAAGTCTCGGGATACAAAAATCATTGTGCAGAAATCACTAGCATTCCTATACATCAGTAACAGGCAAGCAGAGAGCCAAAGTATGAATGAACTCTCATTCACAATTGCTACTAAAATAATAAAATACCTAGGAATACAGCTAACAGGGGAAGTGAAGGACCTCTTCAAGCAGAACAACAAACCACTACTCAAAGAAATCAGAGAGGATACAAAGGGAAAAACATTCCATGCTCATGGATAGAAATAATCAATATTGTAAAAATGGCGATACTGCCCAAGATAATTAATAGATTCAATGCTATTCCCATGAAACTACCATTGACATTCTTCACAGAATTAGAAAAAAACTATTTTAAAATTTATTCTACATGGAATGTAAACAAGAAAAACAAACAACTCCATTAAAAATCAGGCCAAAGGACATGAACAGACACTTTTCAAAAGAAGACATAGATGCAGCCAACAAACATATGAAAAGAAGCTCAACATCACTGATCATTAGGAAAATGTGAATCAAAACCACAATGAGATATCGTCTCACACCAGTCAGAATGGCTATGATTAAAAGGTCAAAAGACAATAGATGCTGGTGACATTGTAGAGAATAAGGAACACTTTTACACCATTGGTGGGAGTGTAAATTAGTTCAACCATTGTGGAAGAGAGTGCGGTGACTCCTCAAAGACCTAGAGGCGGAAAGATCATTTGACCCAGCAATCCCATTACTGGTTATATACCCAAAAGAATATAGATCATTCTATTATAAAGACATATGCATGAATATGTTTATTGCAGTGCTATTTACAATAGCAAAGACACGAATTGACCTAAAAGCCCATCAATGATAGACTGGACAAAGAAAATGATAGACTGGATAAAGAAAAAGGTAAATATGCACCATGGAATACTATGCAGTCATAAAAAGGAACACAATCATGTCCTTTGCAGGCACATGGATGGAGCTGGTAGCCACCATCCTCAGCAAACTAATGCAGAAAAGGAAAAACAAATATTGCATGTTCTCACTTATAAGTGGGAGCTGAATGATGAGAACACATGGACACACTGGGGGAATACCACAAACTGGGGCCTGTCAGAGAGGGGTGTGGTGGGGAGGGAGAACATCAGGAAAAATAACTAAAGGATGCTGGGCTTAATACCTAGGTGATGGAATGATCCATGTAGCAAACCACCATGGCACACATTTACCTATGTAACAAACCTGCACATCTGCACATATACCGCAAACTTAAAAGTTGAAAGAAAGAAAAAAATACTAAGGATCAACAAAACTAAAAGCTGATTATTTGAAAAGATAAACAAAATTTATAAAATGCTAACTCATTTAAGAAGAGATGAGAGACAAAAAAATCAGAAATGAAAAAAGGTGATATTACAACTGATATCACAGAAAAGAAAAAAGACTATCAGAGACCATTATGAACAATTACATGAGAACAAACTGGAAAACCTAAAAAAAAATGGATAAATTCCAGGAAACATAAAACCTACCAAAATAAAATCAGAAAGTAACAGAAATCCTAAACAGACCAATAATAAGTAGCAAGACTGAATCAGTAACTAAAAAGTCTCCAAAGAAAGAAAAACCCAACACCAGAGGGATTCACTGTAACAGTCTACAAAATGCATAAAGAAGAACTAATACCAATTCTCTTCAAACTATTCCAAAAACATTGAAAGAAAGGGAATTCTCCCTAACTCATTTTATAACAACAGAATTATCCTGATACCAAAACCAGACAAGAACACACACACACAAAGTACAGGCCAATACCCCTGCTGAACACAGATGCAAAAATCCTCAATGAAGTATTAGTGAACCAAATTCAATAGCATGTTTAGAAGATAATACATCATGATCAAGTTGAATTTATCCCAGAAATGCAAGGATGGTTCAATACATGCAAATCAATAAATGTGATATGTAACATCAACATAATAAAGGGCAAAAATCTTATGATCATATCAATAGATGCAGAAAAGTCATTTGAAAATTCAACACCTGTTCATGATAAAATCTTCTCAACAAACTAGGTATAGATGAACCATACTTTCAAATAATAAAAGTCATATATTACACACCCACAGCTAACATCATGCTGAATGGAAAAATTTGAAAGCTTTTCCTCTAAGAACTGGAGCAAGACAAGGATGCCCAAATTCACCACTCCTATTTATCATAACACTGTGAGTTCTAGCAGAGCAATCAGGCAAGGAAAAGAAATAAAAAACATCCAAATTGGAAAAGAGGAAGTTAAATCTGTCTCTTTCCAGATGACATGACCTTATATTTAGAAAAACCAAAAGACTCCAACAGAAAACTCCTAGAACTGCAAATAAATTCTGTAAAGTTGCAGGATATGAAATCAATGTGCAAAAATTAGTAATGTTTCTATACACCAATACTGAAATTGTCAAAAAAGAAATCAAGAAAATAATCCCATATACAATAGCTACAAAAAATACTTAAAAATAAATTTAACCAAAGAAGTGAAATGTCTCTACAAGGAGAACTACAAAACACTGATGAAAGAAATTGAAGAGAACATAAACAAATGGAAATACATCCCGTGCTCATGAATTGGAAGGATTAATATTGTTAAAATGACCATACTTCCCAAGCCATCTGCAAATACAATGCAATATCTATCAAAACACCAATGTCATTTTTCATGGAATTAGAAAAAACATTCCTAAAATTCATACAGAACCGAAATAGTGCCTGAATTGCCAAAAAAATCCTAAGCAAAAAGAACAAAGCTGGAGGCATCACACTACCTAACTTCAACACCTATTAGAAGGCTGTGATAACCAAAACAGAACACTATTGGTATAAAAACAGACACATAGACAAATGGAACAGAATAGAGGAGTCAGAAATAAATCCACATATTTATAGCCAACTGATCTTTGACAAAGCCACCAGAAACACGTATTTGCAGTCAACCTACCAAGATTGACTCCAAAGAAACAAAAATTGCAACCTGACCAATTTGCAATAAATGGTGACAGGAAAACTGAATAACCATATGCAGAAAACTGAAACTAAACCACTATCTCTTACCATACACAAAAGTCAACTCAAGATGGATTAAAGATTTACATAGAAAACCTGTAACTGTAAAACTAGAAGAAACTGTAAAACTAGTAGAAGAAAACACAAGGAAAACTCTTCAGGACATTGGCTAGGCAAAGATTTTATGGCTAAGACCTAAAACACACAGGCAATAAAAACAGAAATAGACAAATGGTACTATATTAAACTAAAAACTTCTACACAGCAAAAGAAACAATTGACACATTGAAGAGACAATCTCTTGAATGAGATAAAATATTTGCAAATTACTTATCCAACAGGGGACTGCTATTCAAAATACATAAAGAACTCAACCATCTCAACAGTACAAAAACAAGTAATCCTATTAAAAAGTTAGCATAGGTCATGCATGCACATTTTTTTTAAAAAAGGGGGGGCATACGAATTGTCAAAGGTATATGAGAAAATGTTCAACATCATTAATCATCTGGGAAACACAAATAGAAATTACAATGAGACATCATCTCACCCCAGTTAGAAAAGACAAGTGATAAACAATACTGGTGAGAATGCATACTGCTGGTGGGAATCTAAATCAGTACAACCACTATGGAAAACAGTATGCGGATTTCTCAAAAAAAACAAAAAATAGAACTACTACACCACCCAGCAATCCCACTACTATCTGTCCAAGTATCTATCAATATATCAAAGAACTGCGTGTACTTGCATGTTTATTGCAGCACTATTCACAATAGCAAAGATACTGAATCAACCTAAGTGCCCATCAGTGGACAAATGGATAAAGAAAATGTGGTATACATATATAATAGAATACTATTGGCCAATTAAAAAAGAATGAAATCATGTCATTTGCAGCAACATGGATGGAACTGGAGGTCATTAGGTTAAGTGAAATAAGCCAGGCACAGAAAGACAAATACTGCATATTCTCATTCATTTGTGGGCACTAAAAAACCTTAATCTCATAGACACAGAGAATAGAACTAGAATGACAGATATCAGAGACTGGGAAGGGTGGGGAAGGGAGATATGAAGGGAGGTCGGTTATGAGTACAAACATACACTTAGATAGAAGAAATAAGTCAAATGTTTGATAGTAGATCAAGGTACTAGCAACAATATTACATATATTTCAAAGTAACTAGAAGACAGGACTTGAAGCAATACCAACATAAACAAAATAAGCAACTCAAGGTTTATCACTCATGATAAACCCCAATTACCCTGACTTGATCATTACACATTCTTTGCATATAAAACACACTCTATACAGTGTAAATTTTTATATATCAATAAAAGGGTAAAAAAGCATTAAACAATTTTAAAATATCAGATTAAAACACAGCTGTTCAAATACATATTTTCAAATATTTTGGATCCTTAAGAATGTCTGCCTAAAGGAATTTTTCAGTCTTTTCATATGCAACACTCTGGCCTTGAAAGTGCTAAAATTCCATGAGGAAGCTTCTGGCTACATTTCTGTTTCAATAGAGAAAAATACTAAAATCAGTTTACTCTGGACTCAGATCAAGTAAGGATTACTGAAAATGACAATTTCAATTATCTGTGGTGCATGTATGTCTTTTAAGTATTTGAAAATCAGAGGCAAATTTTTTAAAACACAAAGAAAAATAACAAACTGTTTAACAATTGTTTAAATCTGGGTATATACCCAAAGGATTATAAATCATGCTGCTATAAAGACACATGCACACGTATGTTTATTGCGGCACTATCCACAATAGCAAAGACTTGGAACCAACCCAAATGTCCATCAGTGACAGACTGGATTAAGAAAATGTGGCACATATACACCATGGATACTATGCAGCCATAAAAAAGGATGAGTTCATGTCCTTTGTAGGGACATGGATGTAGCTGGAAACCATCATTCTCAGCAAACTATCGCAAGAACAGAAAACCAAACACCACATGTTCTCACTCATAGGTGGGAATTGAACAATGAGAACACTTGGACACAGGAAGGGGAACATCACACACTGGGGGCCTGTCGTGGGCTGGGGGGAGGGGGGAGGGATAGCATTAGGAGATATACCTAATGCAAATGACGAGTTAACGAGTGCAGCACACCGACATGGCACATGTATACATATGCAACAAACCTGCACATTGTGCACATGTACCCTAAAACTTAAAGTATAATTTAAAAATTTTAAAAAAAGAAAAATAAAAGGAACTAAGTAGCTAAAAACTCTGAAAATAGCAAATCTATCAGTTTTATTCTATGTAAATTGTATAAAAAACAGAAATTTTATTTTTGTTTTAGAACTTTGTCAAATTGCCTCCTATTGAATAATAAGGAAATAAGGTGAAATGTATTTTGGAATATGCAATAAATGTGTATATATATTATATATCACATTATAAATTAAAAAAATACAAAGAAAAGTAACAAATTGTTTAAATTTTACTTTTGCTTTTTTACTTATTAAATGATAATGTGTAATCATTATAGAATAATTAGAAAACTAAATATATAAATAAAGAAATCTGAACTATAAATAAATCTATATAACATTATGTTAATATGATTATTAACTTATATTTGGTAATACTGTTTTCTGTTTCACATATATCATATTATAATGAAAATATAATACTATATCCAAATTTGTTTCTCAACATTTTTTGCATAAATACATCCCCGTACCTTTTGACAAAAAATAAAAAGACAAACTTTAATGCTGTGTAAAATCTATCACGTAGATATTCAATAATTAAATTAATTATTCCCTTTTTGTTGAATGTTGCGGTAACATATGGAAAGCAGATAAGATTTTATTTACATATAAAACTAATTAATTAAATATATGCAAATGTTTAAATGAGTTACTATATTAAAGGCTATAGCAGTAGCTTTTTCATTACTATACACTCTGAGCATCCTCTAGTTAGGTAAGCTAATATGAGGCATTTAGAAATTGCCACCTATTTATATATATCTGTAGCTTTACATGTTTCTTAAGTGCTCCAGTCCCAGCTAACATAAAGCTTGATCCCAACATTATTAGTCTGCATTCAAACCTCTTGGTCTCTAGAGAATATATACTGCATTTGCATTCTGGTCTGTCCAGCTGATCCAAAATAAAAACATAAAACTATTTTTTCCAGATGTCTATGCACAAAACAAATTTAAAATTAATAATACATTAATGTTTTATGTACAGATTTACAGTACTTTCAATTTTATTTTGCACATTCACATTAGCCTTGTTTTACAGTGCAATTACAGAGAAGATATACAAATTTAGAAAGATAATATACTTTTTTAAAAAAGAACACTTATTAGCTTCCAGGATCAAGAGAGTTGAAGTAATAAAGCTTGTAGGGATGGAGAAAAGAAAAGACCCTTCCACTATTGCCCTCAATTCCTCAATAAATCAGTTTCTCAACATGAATGTTATATTCCTGTTCTATGGGGCAAATGGCAGTAGCTTCCTCTATGGACAAAGCTGCCAAGAAACCTTCCCAGGACATCTGCATTCAACCTTATTCTATGCTTCCCAGGTACTCTGCCACCCCAAACATTTTCCATGATCTTACATATTTACTGCTATATTTTCAGAGCACAAGCATTAAAGAAGTTGTTTGGTTTTTTGTTTTAAATAAATGAATGAATCATCAATAGGGCCTATTGTCTTCTAATTATAAACAGTGCAGTGACTGCTGCACCTGCCCATTAGTTAATGATTTCCTAAAAATGAAGGCAGAGGTTTCCTTTTGGAGTTTTCCAGAAGAATTACCAGGACTTCTTTCCTTTATTTACTCTTTTGCATAATACAAAAGTCGATAATAAAGGCAATTACTCTCTCACCTTCATGAAAATACCACACTTTTGGCATTCTAGTGAGTTGGAAGAAAATGTATTAAAAATAAACATGATAATGTTAATGGCCAAAAAAAATCTTTTCTTGATGCCAGCATTCTGGAATATGCAGGATTTGTGAGTTTTCTATACTTTCTAACTATGTTTTTCTTTTTTAATACCCTATAATCTTCCACCTGTTGCACTTGAAATCTGTCTCTGGCATATTCTCTACTGTATTGTCAATGCCTAGAATGCCTAGAACAATACTTGGAAGATAGTAGGTGCTCATTAAATATTTGTGGACTTCCTAGGTCACAGAAGTACCCTCTGGTCTCCACTCTCTCTTTCTCTGACCTACCCTGTACAACACCCTCTAGGACTTACCATCTTGAAAGACCAGTTTGGTCGAGCCCTTCTCCAAACAAAATTTCAACAGAGGCTGCCTTTGACAACTGCATGCACAGCCAATAACTGTTACTTTCAAGATCCTCTCTGTCTTCGCTGTATCTCACCTCTCTAGCCAGTGCTGCTATACTAACTTCACACACACACTTTTTGTTCCCATCATGCTTCCTCAGGGTCTGTTCACCAACCCCCACCCTTGTCATATTATGTGTACATTTGAATCTTCAGGACTGCTCATCCCTGACTTAGAGGAGCCTCCCTTCCTTTTTCCCCTCTCAAACTCTTATTTATGCTTCAAAGGAAGTTCAGTCTTGCTACATGAAGTGCCTTTTTCCTCTAACTCTATAATGAGATTTCCGTTCTTTGAATCTGTATTTCCTAATAATTTTGCTCTCTTATTGTTTTTCTGAGGTTTCTCTCTTCAGTTAGATCCCCTGCTTATACCTCCTAATAATTTTCTAGTAATGAAAAATATTATTAAACATATCTATTTATATTTAAAGATAAATACTTATTTATGTTTATTATAATTAACATTAAGACCAAAAGGCTGTATGTGGAAGGATCAGAGCACGCTGAGGTTGCCTACTAATTGCTGAGAGGCTCATTTAATTCATCAGCCAAAATCAATTTGAATGTTTCAACTCAAAAAGAACGGAGGCTTTAAGTATGTGATTCTGTGCACATAAGTAAATGTGTGTTTCTATCCTAAAAGAAAAAAAATATAGTTTTCTCTCCTGTTTCTCTGGGGTACTTCCCTTTCCCCTTTTCTCAAAAGATTACCATGTTTAGCCTCACATTGTTGGATATCATATTAATTCAAAGTCTTTACAACTTTACTGACAAGTCCCTGAAATGAATACTTCTAATACTGTCTCCAAAAGGCTTTATCACTGATAAAAATTATGATTCAAAATGTTTCTCCAAAAAAAGCTTATCTAAGATACCATCTATAAATATCCATGATGCTGACTTCCTAAAAACCACTTATCTGCTTAGTTGCACTTATTATTCTAATTTCACACATACTCATTTTCTCTTGAATAGGAAAACTGTTTCTTGAAGAGTCAACTGTTTTCTCAGCCCTTTTGATACTGCTAGTTTGCTTGCTCACTGTTCATAACACTCCATGCACCAGCTGAAACAAGAATGTAATTATAATTTTCTAAGAAGTAGTGAACAGAATAGCCTTCTAACATAGCACTTTCTAGATGACGGAAATGTATAATTTACACTGGTGGATATGGTAGCCACTACCCATATCTGGCTACTGAGCATTTGAAATTTAGCTAATAGGATTGAGGATATAGATATTTTTATGTTAGTCAATTGATATGGCTTGGCTGTGTCCCCACCCAAATCTCACCTTGAATTGCAACAGACCCCATGTGTCAAGGGTGGGGTCGGGTGGAGATAATTGAATCAAGGGGGCAGTTTCCTCCATATTGTTCTCATGGTAGTAAATAAGTCTCATGAGATCTAATGGTTTTATAAATGGGAGTTCTGCACAAGCCCTCTTGCCTGCCACCATGTAAGATGTGCCTTTGCTTATCCTTTGCCTTCCACCATGATTGTGAGGCCTCCCAGCCATGTGGAACTGTGAATCCATAAACTTCTTTCCTTTATAAATTACTCAGTCCAGGTATGTCTTTATTAGTAGTGTGAGAACAGAATAATATCTTAATTTAACCTCAAATAGCCATCTGAGGGTAGTTACTACTGCATTAGATGGTGTAATTTTAACATAATCAACACTGTTAAGATTGTATATTTAATAAAAATTAAGAGGTTAAATAAACAATACTCAGAATTAAATGACATTTAGTTTAACAGCATATGCTTTTCATATTTGTAAATTTAAAAATTTAGACAGAGTATTCCCTATATCTATGTTTATAGCTATACTCCTAATTAGTTGTCTGGTATTAGAAAAACTGCATTATTTTTACGGACCTCGAAAGTTTAGAACACATGATCACCAACTTTGAAATTATTTGATTCTATATTGATCTTAAACTTATTACCCTGAGAATATTTTTGAAAATTAACTGAGAAATATATGTTTGTATGTGTACACACATTCCCACACATTACAAACTGAAAAGCTGCATGCCAATGGAAGCATAATTTAAAAAAAAATAAGATTCAGGTTCATCAATTTTTAAATCTACTAGGACTTTGATGCTGAAACCTAAGTTTTCTTGGACCACCACAGAATATGTATTAGTCCATTCTTGCACTGCTACAAAGACATACCTGAGACGGAGTAATTTATAAAGAAAAGAGATTTAGTTTGCTCACAGTTCTGCAGGATATACAGAAAGCATGATGCTGGTATCCACCTGACTTCCAGGGAAGCCTCAGGAAACTTTAAATAATGACAGAAAGCAAAGGGGAAGCAGGCATGGCATATCTTACATGGCAGGAGGAGGAGCAAGAGAGAGAGAGGAGAGGTGCTACACACTTTTAAAGAACTATATCTTGAAAGAACTCACTATCAGGAGAACAGCACCAAGGGATGGTGCTAAACCATTCATGAGAAATCTATACCCATAATCCAATCACCTCCCACCAGGTTCCACCTCCAACATTGGGGGTTACAATTCGACATGAGATCTGGGCAAGGACACAGATCCAAACCATACCAGAATATATGCTGGTATTTATAAGTATCTGTAATATTTCACATTTGTTTGTCTTGCTTTGTTTTGTTAGCTTCAAGGAAAAGCAAGTAATGGTAAGTATATAACATACTCATAACTATGAATTAAACACTTTTATCTGGCCTAACATTAAAAAATATATATCTTTTATTTTTTCATTTGTAAAAAAAAAAATATTTGTGTGCAAAAAATAGATTGGCTTTTCAAACACTTAATTTTCCTTCTGGAAGTTCCGTCTTTTTTTCTTTTTTTTTTTTGGAGACAGAGTCTGGCTGTGTCACCCAGGCTGCAGTGCAGTGGTATGATCTCGGTTCACTGCAACCTCCGCCTCCCAGGTTCAAACGATTCTCCTGCCTCAGCCTCCCAAGTAGCTGGGATTACAGGTGCACGCCACCATGCCTGGATAATTTCTGTAATTTTAGTAGAGACGGGGTTTCACCACATTGGTCAAGCTGGTCTCAAACTCCTGACCTCAGGTGATCTACCAGCCTCAGCCTCCCAAAGTGCTGGGATTATAGGCTTGAGCCACCTTGTCTGGCCTGGAAGTTCCCTCTTTAAGGACAGGTTTCTGTAGCTCACTGCATAGCATACACAGGTATACACGCATTATTTTTTTGGACCTCAATAGGTTTGCATACCCTTTTTGCACATGGTATGCAAATCATCCCTCTTCCGCCCAACTAACCACTTTCAGGAGAAAAAATGGAGGCAGGAGAAGACAGTGAGTTCTTTCAAGATATGGCTGTTTAAAAGGCAGCTGCTGATTGCAGCTCTCTAGGAATAGCCAAGGAGTTGGCAAAGGAAGCTCACTCTCCCTGCTGCTTCTGCCTCTGAAGTGAGTGATCCACGCTTTGTTAGATGAAATGATTCATTTGTATGCAGAAAGAAAATATTAAGACTCTTGCCTATATTTAGTTTTTATAGAATAACTAAGAAATTAGGCCTCACAGTTATTTAACGTATAGTGTGTAGAGACTGCTATGTGCTCACTGCAATATCTGTTCTTTATATCTTGATCCTTCTTGGCTATTTCAACAAAAATGCCACAGACTAAGTAGCTTAAAAACAACAGAAATGTATTTCTCGCTGTTCTGAAGGCCAAGAAGTCCAAGTTCGAGGTACCAACATATTTGATGTTTGGTAAGGGCCCAATTCCTGGTTTACAGAAAACTTGAGATTAGGTTGCTGTAAAAAGAATTGCAGTTTTTGCCATTTTAAAAAGTAATGGCAAAACTGCAATTATTTTTGCACCGACCAATACAACCTCACAAGGAGGAAAGGGAAAGAAAACTCCCTGGGGACTTTTTTATGAGGGCACTAATCTCATTTATGAAGGCTCCACCCTCATGACTTAATCACCTCCCAAAGGCCCCATGTCCAAATATCATCACCATGGGTGTTAGGATTTAACACCCTATGAAACTGATGGAAACGAAACATTCAGTCAATAGCACTTTCCTCACTTAGTAACAGAACCCGGACTGTTAGCTCAATATGTTGTCACTTAGAATGAAAGTTATTATTCCCTGGTCTTATTTCTAGCTAAGTTTTGGCCCCTATATTCAATCAGAAATAATGTTAAGTGCCATCTAGAAAACTTCCTTGAAGGGAAGCATGGCCTTTGTTCTCCTTTCTTTCTTCCTGCTAATTAGAATGTGAATGTAACGGCTAGAGATCCAGCTGCTGCTTTGTACCATGAGGGAGCAGACCCATGATGAGAAGAGACATTCAACAAAAAAGAGAGCTTTCCTCCCTGATGATCAGAGACCTACCAAACAGTCCTTGACTGTCAACCTACAGATTTCACATGGAAAAGAGATACAATTCCATCTAGTTTAAGACACTGCTATTTGTTTTAAATACTATTTCTGCCATATGCAGCTGAACATAAGCAAAACTGATACGTATAGATTTGTGAGTAGTACGTTTTATAAGGTATATATTAGTATGAAGATAACAAATGCATGCTCTTTATTTTTCACAGGATAGACAATAAAATAGTTTTGAGATTACAAAACTAAAAGACTGTTACATGCTCCTGCCAAGGTCATCTATATCTGGAAATCAATAGAATTTCAGGAGTTACCATCATACAAACACTGATTATACTGCAGTAGACTCTCAGTATTTCAGGGACCTATGGCTACAGATCCTTGGGAAATCTAAAATTCATAACACATATGTCTTTGTAGAGACCTCTGACTTTTCATAGACATAATTTCTGTCCAGAATCTCATGTTCTATGACTATATCCTTCCATCACATTAAAAAGAGAAATGTTTAAATCATTTAACAAAAAGCTATACAATAACAAATGGAGAATGCAAAAAGCATTAATATTTAGATGTTGGGTGCTTGGCTAGATTCACTTGTCACCTAATAACTTAGTCCTACACATCAGCCTCATGGTGTATATTACTCACACACCTTGATTAAATTGTAAAAAATCAGATGTCATGATCTTCAAGGTTATTTGCAAATGGTTGAGTCCTCCAAGGCCAAATTCACAAATATAAAGGGTTTGTTGTACTAACAGCCAGACTTCCACTGCATCCCACCAAGTTATAGTAATATTCTTAGTTAATACAAACTTATACTTAAACACAGTGGTGATGGTTATAGGAAGGGGTAGCAAATAAATATCAAAATAAGTCCTCAATAGTAACTAAAATAGTATAGTGCTGGTATAAAAATAGACACACAGATCAACGGAACAGAACAAAGAACCCACAGGAGGCTGAGGCAGGAGAATCACCTGAGCCCTGGAGGTGCAGGTTGCAGTAGGCCAAGGTCAAGCCACTGCACTCCAGTCAGCGTGGGTGACAGAGAAAGACTCTGTCTCAAAACAAACAAACAAACAAACAAACAAAAAACAACAAAATAAAGCTACATACCTACAAGCAAGTTGTCAAAAATATACTCTAGGGAAAGAACACACAGTTCAATAAATGATGCTAGGAAAATTTGATAATCATATACAGAAGAATGAAAGTGAACCCCTATCTCTCAGTATATACAAAAATTAACTAAAGACGGACTAAAGACCTAAATGTAAGGCTTGAAACTATAAAACTCCTGGAAGAAAACCTAGGAAAAACTCCTCTGGACGTTGGCCTAGGCAAAGAATTTATGACTAAGTCCTCAAAAGGAAATGCAACAAAAACAAAAATACACAAATAGGACTTAATTAAACTGAATAGCTTCTGCACAACAAAACAAATAATCAACAGAGTAAACAGGCAACCTACAGGATTAGTGAAAATATTTGAAAACAATGCATCTGACAGAGGGCTAATATCCAGAACCAAAGGAACTCAAACAGCTCAACAAAAAAGAAACAACTCCATTAAAAAGTAGACAAAGGACATGAACAGACATTTTTTCAAAAGAAAACGTAAAGTGACCTATAAACATATAGGAAAAATGAGTAATCTTAAGAGTAATGAAAATTAAAACCACAATGAGATACCATCTTACCCTAGTCAGAATGACTATTATTAAAAGGTCAAAAAACAACAGATGTTGGTGAGGATGCAGAGAAAAAGGAATGCTTATAGACTATTCGTGGAAATCTAAATTAGTGCAACCCCAATGGAGGACCATATGGAGATTTCTAAAGAACTAAAATTAGAACTACCCTTTGATTCAGAAATTCCACTACTGAGTATCCACCCAAAGGAAAAGAAACCATTATATCAGAAAGAAACCTGAAGTCATAAGTTTATCACAGCACTATTCATTTTTTGTTTATTTATTTTTATTTTAAAATATTAGTTATGAGTCAGTATGACTATGTATCGAGGAATACAATGTGAAGAGATCCTGAGACAGTGCATCTGCAGAAGTTAGACTGCACTTTGGTTTTATACATTTTAGAAAGGGAGGAGGTTTTACACATTTTAGAAAGTGAGGAGTTACAGGCAAAGTACTAAATCAATACATGGAAGGTATATGTTGGTTTGGTCCAAAAAGGTAGATATCTACAGGTTATAGGTGGATTAAGAGATTCCTTAATTTGCAATTGGTTAAAGCAGTAAAGCTTCGTCTACAAATTTGGAGTCAGCAGAAAGGAATGTTTTAAGTTAAGATAAGGAAGTCTGTTAACCAATAAACTAGGTCAGAGTGACCTGTAGGAGTGTGTGAGTTAACCCTTGCCTAGCATGGCCTTAGGTCCTATTTATGATTCAGTATCTTACTGTCACAAAGAGTCCATCTAGTTAGTGTCATGATCTCTATTTTTATTAATTTTTATTAATGCTAGTCAGTTGTGCCTAAACTCCAAAAGGGAGAGAGTATAACAAGGTATGTCTGACCTCCCTTCCCATCATGGCTGGGAATTCAGTTTTTAAGGTTTTCCTGAGGTCCCCTTGGCCAAGAGGGTGTCTCTTCAGTCAGTGGGGTGCTTAAGATTTTATTTTTAGTTTACAACTTGACAGTTTCACTTTTTCATAGGGGTTGAGAGAATGCTTCCTCTATGCCCACTGAAGGTTCACTGAAAATAAACTGACAAAAGCCAGATTAATAGGAGAAAAAAAGGCATACAAATTCATAATGTGCCTAAATACGGAAGTCATATACAAAATATGAGACTTAAAGAGCGGCCATATGTTTGAGGAATAATAATCTCTTTATATGGGAGAGATGTATGGACTCAGGTGTTAGATATTATTTTATAAATGATTCTATTTGGAAGCTAGATGGACAAGGTGAGGGGCAGAACTGCATAGAAACAAAGATAGACACGTTTATGCAGATAAAGCCCCCCAGCCCCACCCAAGGAAATCTCTTGGTGCTGCCCTCAGAATGCACAAAATGTCTTTCTCAGTGTGGTGATGACTCCAAGTTGCTTCTCTTCTTTGGTGGTTGATCTTTCCTGGTTATTTGATGAGATTCCTAGAGATAGAGTCTTAAAACATAACACATTTCTTTTGGAAATAAGCTTTCTTAGATAAAGAAACTTCAGAGGAAGTATCTCCCAGTGCCTCTGTAAAGAGGATTAGAGAGACAAGGAGGCAAGAGAAGGTCGGAGGCTTATTTCTGAGACCTCTCAATTTTTAAGGTGCTTAGCACGTTAAAGAGCCATATTTTGGGGAATTATTTTCTGTACCCCAACTCTTCTAAATTTTACCCATTCTGGTGAGCATAAATTTTTGTCTTATTTTAGTTTTCATTTATATTTCCTTGAAGGCTGAAGATGTTGAGCATCTTTTCATGTGCAGCATTATTCATAATAGCAGTCATGGAATCAACCTAAGTGTCCATTGATGGATTACTGAATTTAAAATATGCTATATATACACCATGGACTACCACTCAGCCATGAAAAAGAATGAAATCTTGTCTTTTACAGCAACATGGATAAAACTGGGAGCCATTATCCTAAGTGAAATGACTCAGAAACAGAAAGCCAAAAAGCACATGTTCTTACTTGTAAGTGGGAGCTAAACAGCAGTTATATATGGGTATCCAGAGTAGAATAATAGACACTGGAGACTCCAAAAGGTGGGGAGGGTAGGAAGGGTATGAAGAATTAAATACGACCTATTGGGTACATTGTAGAGTATTTGGATGATGGGCACTCTAAAAGCCCAAACTTCACAGCTACACAATATACCCTTGTAAGAAAACTATACTTTTACCTCTAAGATCTAGAAAAGTATAATAAAAATTTAAAAAATAAGCCCTCTATTTTCTCAAACATGCACAAACAGAGAGCCCTCACGCTCCTAACCCATTATCATTTATTCTATTCGGTGGCTTTCCTGGAATATCAGGAGTTTCTAGCCTGGCAGAATGCTGCACTGTTTCTATTGACAAATTGACACAAACAAAGGCAGATCTCATCCATTCCCTGGCTGTGGAAAAATGAACATAGCTGATATACATTCGCTACAACTCACACACATGCATAACTGATCTGCACCCACCTTCCCTCAGGTCACAGGGATGACAGCTGGAGGAAAAATGCTCAAGGGCAGCAACCACTGCTTGCTGCTCAGAATATAATCTCCCCTCCCTTCAGCAAGACCAGGACAGCATCAGAGGCAAAAGCTCATGGTTGGAGAGACACAGTCTAGCACAATCTTCACATTCAGAGTGGATGCTAAGCAGCTATCAGGGACATGAGTTTGGGTAACATAAAGAGAGAAGGCTCTGCCGTTAATTTCATAAAGGTTAGCCAGTGAGCAATAAACAACGAGCTGGCATTATCCTAGGCACTCTCTGCCTGCTTCCGAAGCACATGACTCCTGGAGTTCAGAGAAAACAGCACAGATGAAAAGGGAGAATATCCCTGATTAAGTCATCTGTTAAAAAATAGTCACAATATAAATCCTATAGAAAACCCTGTTTGGAGGATGCACTTAGCATCTCTCACCTTGCCTTGACAAATTGGATTGAATTAACACAATTTCCAGGCAATGCAACAGAGATAACAGCATAAAAGTTGGAGATTCTCATGTCACTTGTCACTCTTCAGGTTTTATCTCCTTTTGTTGAAATGAGTTAGTCCAAATTATTACAATTTATCAATAAAAACATCATGCTTAAGAAGCATTATGGCAAAATGTCATTACAATGATGGAATGGTAATTCAAATCATCCTTTTTAAAGGGAATTAAAGAAAATTAGATCTTATATACTTTATGTGCTATAGTAATATATCCAGTGGGGAACATTAAGAAATGAATATTGAAATACTTAATATTGTCAAAATGTCCATACTACTCAAAGTGATTTACAGATTCAATGCAATACCTATCAAAATGTCAATGATATTTTCTACTGAAATAGAAAAAAAAAACCCTAAAACATATATGGAATCACAAAAGACCTTGAATAGACAAAACAATCTTAAGAAGAACAAAGTTGGAGAAAGCACACTTCCTGGTTTCAAAATATAATACAAAGCTATTCTAATTAAAACACTATGCCGCTGGCATAATGAAAGACATATGGACCAATGGAACAGAATGGAGAACTCCTGAAATAAACCCACACATGTATGATCAACTGATTTTTGATAAAGGTGTCAAGGATATGCCAAAAGGAAGGCCAATTTGTTTCTTCAACAAACAGTGTTGGGAAAACTAGATATCCACATGCAAAAAATAAAACTGGACCCTTTTCTTACACTATACACATACACACAAAAATCTCAAAATGGATTAAAGACTTAAAAATAAGCCCAAACTATGTAATACTCATAAAAAAAAAAAAGAGGAAAAGCTTCATGACATTGGTCTTGACAATGATTTATTGCATATGACACCAAAGCACAGGCAATGAATGCAAAACTAGGCAAATGGGACTATATCAAACTGAAAAGCTTCTGCAGAGTAAATAATCAACAAAATGAAGAGACAGTCTGTGGAATGGAGACAGTTTTTGCAAATACTATATCTAATAAGGGATTACTATCCAAAATAGATCCTTCAACTCAATGGCAAAATAACTAAATAAACAAAAAACAAAGAGCCAAATTCCAAAAGGCAAATGACTTGAATATACATTTCTCCAAAGACTACATACAAAAGGCCAACAGATGTATGAAATGATGCCCAACATCACTCATCCCCAGGGAAATGAAAATCAACACCACACTGAGATATCACCTTACACCTCTTAAGATTTTTTTTTTTTTAATTTATTTATTATTATTATACTTTAAGTTGTAGGGTACATGTGCATAACGTGCAGGTTTGTTACATATGTATACTTGTGCCATGTTGCTGTGCTGCACCCATCAACTCGTCATTTACATCAGGTATAACTCCCAATGCAATCCCTCCCCCCCCCCCCCCTCCCCATGATAGGCCCCGGTGTGTGATGTTCCCCTTCCTGAGTCCAAGTGATCTCATTGTTCAGTTCCCACCTATGAGTGAGAACATGCGGTGTTTGGTTTTCTGTTCTTGTGATAGTTTGCTAAGAATGATGGTTTCCAGCTGCATCCATGTCCCTACAAAGGACACAAACTCATCCTTTTTGATGGCTGCATAGTATTCCATGGTGTATATGTGCCACATTTTCTTAATCCAATCTGTCACTGATGGACATTTGGGTTGATTCCAAGTCTTTGCTATTGTGAATAGTGCTGCAATAAACATACGTGTGCATGTGTCTTTATAGCAGCATAATTTATAATCCTTTGGGTATATACCCAGTAATGGGATGGCTGGGTCATATGGTACATCTAGTTCTAGATCCTTGAGGAATCGCCATACTGTTTTCCATAATGGTTGAACTAGTTTACAATCCCACCAACAGTGTAAAAGTGTTCCTATTTCTCCACATCCTCTCCAGCACCTGTTGTTTCCTGACTTTTTAATGATCGCCATTCTAACTGGTGTGAGATGGTATCTCATTGTGGTTTTGATTTGCATTTCTCTGATGGCCAGTGATGATGAGCATTTTTTCATGTGTCTGTTGACTGTATGAATGTCTTCTTTTGAGAAATGTCTGTTCATAGCCTTTGCCCACTTTTTGATGGGGTTGTTTGTTTTTTTCTTGTAAATTTGTTTGAGTTCTTTGTAGGTTCTGGATATTAGCCCTTTGTCAGATGAGTAGATTGCAAAATTTTTCTCCCATTCTGTAGGTTGCCTGTTCACTCTGATGGTAGTTTCTTTTGCTGTGCAGAAGCTCTTTAGTTTAATGAGATCCCATTTGTCAATTTTGGCTTTTGCTGCCGTTGCTTTTGGTGTTTTAGACATGAAGTCTTTGCCCATGCCTATGTCCTGAATGGTACTACCTAGGTTTTCCTCTAGGATGTTTATGGTATTAGGTCTAACATTTAAGTCTCTATTCCATCTTGAATTAATTTTCGTATAAGGAGTAAGGAAAGGATCCAGTTTCAGCTTTCTACTTATGGCTAGCCAATTTTCTCAGCACCATTTATTAAATAGGGAATCCTTTCCCCATTTCTTGTTTCTCTCAGGTTTGTCAAAGATCAGATGGCTGTAGATGTGTGGTATTATTTCTGAGGACTCTGTTCTGTTCCATTGGTCTATATCTCTGTTTTGGTACCAGTACCATGCTGTTTTGGTTACTGTAGCCTTGTAGTATAGTTTGAAGTCAGGTAGCGTGATGCCTCCAGCTTTGTTCTTTTGGCTTAGGATTGTCTTGGAGATGCGGGCTCTTTTTTGGTTCCATATGAACTTTAAAGCAGTTTTTTTCCAATTCTGTGAAGAAACTCATTGGTAGCTTGATGGGGATGGCATTGAATCTATAAATTACCTTGGGCAGTATGGCCATTTTCACGATATTGATTCTTCCTATCCATGAGCATGGTATGTTCTTCCATTTGTTTGTGTCCTCTTTGATTTCACTGAGCAGTGGTTTGTAGTTCTCCTTGAAGAGGTCCTTTACATCCCTTGTAAGTTGGATTCCTAGGTATTTGATTCTCTTTGAAGCAATTGTGAATGGAAGTTCATTCCTGATTTGGCTCTCTGTTTGTCTGTTACTGGTGTATAAGAATGCTTGTGATTTTTGCACGTTAATTTTGTATCCTGAGACTTTGCTGAAGTTGCTTATCAGCTTAAGGAGATTTTGGGCTGAGACAATGGGGTTTTCTAAATATACAATCATGTCATCTGCAAACAGGGACAATTTGACTTCTTCTTTTCCTAACTGAATACCCTTGATTTCTTTCTCTTGCCTGATTGCCCTAGCCAGAACTTCCAACACTATGTTGAATAGGAGTGGTGAGAGAGAGGGCATCCCTGTCTTGTGCCAGTTTTCAAAGGGAATTTTTCCAGTTTTTGCCCATTCAGTATGATATTGGCTGTGGGTTTGTCATAAATAGCTCTTATTATTTTGAGGTACGTTCCATCAATACTGAATTTATTGAGCGTTTTTAGCATGAAGGGCTGTTGAATTTTGTCAAAAGCCTTTTCTGCATCTATTGAGATAATCATGTGGTTCTTGTCTTTGGTTCTGTTTATATGCTGGATTATGTTTATTGATTTGCGAATGTTGAACCAGCCTTGCATCCCAGGGATGAAGCCCACTTGATCATGGTGGATAAGCTTTTTGATGTGTTGCTGAATCCGGTTTGCCAGTATTTTATTGAGGATTTTTGCATCGATGTTCATCAGGGATATTGGTCTAAAATTCTCTTTTTTTGTTGTGTCTCTGCCAGGCTTTGGTATCAGGATGATGTTGGCCTCATAAAATGAGTTAGGGAGGATTCCCTCTTTTTCTATTGATTGGAATAGTTTCAGAAGGAATGGTACCAACTCCTCCTTGTATCTCTGGTAGAATTCAGCTGTGAATCCATCTGGTCCTGGACCAAGATGGTTTTTATAGAAAAAGACGAAATAAGAAGTATTGGTATGGATGTGAAGAAACTGATTATTTGTGCCATCCTGAGTATGTAAAATAGTGCAGCTGCTGTAGAAAACAGTATGGAGATTCCTCAAAAAAAAATTAAAAATAGAAATACTATATAATCCAGCAATCCTGATTCTGGATATTTAGCCAAAGGAATTGAAATCAGGATCTCAAAGACATAGTTCCATTCCCATGCTCACTGAGCATTATTCACGATAGCCAAGATGTGGAAACAACCTACATGTCCACTGACAGATGAAGGGACAAAAAAAAATATGGTATATATGTACAATGGAATATGATTCAGCCTTAAAAAAAAGGCAATCCTGCCATAGGCAACAACATGGATAAACCTTGAAGACATTACGCTAAGTGAAATAAGCCAGTCACAGAAGAATAAATACTGGATAATACTACTTAAAAGAGTTATATAAAAGAGTCAAGGAGTTATATATAAAAAGGTTCAAACACAGACAGCCAGAGACTAGAATGGTTGTTGCCAAGAGATAAGAGGGAAAGGGAAGTAAGGAATTGCTATTCAATGAGTGTAAGATTTCAGTTATGCAAGATTATTAAGTTCTAGAGATCTTCTATAAAACATTGTGCCTACAGTTAATAGTGTATGTCCACTTAGAAACCTGTTGAGAGGGTAGATCTCATGTTAAGTGTTATTATCGCAGGAATACCCTCAAAAGGAGAAATGAATATGAGATTACAGATTATATCTCAGGAGTGGATAAGAAAGGAAAGGAAGAAAGATACATTTATTTTGCAACTAAGTAAGGATACTTTCTGAAATGTTTGAGCTCACATGATTTAACACAGAATCATAGTCTTAAAATGTAAAACCAAGTAAGAGTAGTAGAACTAATTTAACCTAACCTTTTTTAAAAATGAAGAAACTGGGGTTTTACAAAGTCAAAAAGATAACAGACGCTAGCTGCAGAGAAAAGAGAACTCTCATGCACTGCTAGTGGGGATGTAAGTTAGTTCAACCACTGTGGAAAGCATTGTGGAGATTTCTCAAAGAAATTAAAACAGAACTACCATTCAGCCCAACAACC
This sequence comes from Macaca thibetana thibetana, assembly GCF_024542745.1. Classification (NCBI taxonomy): domain Eukaryota; kingdom Metazoa; phylum Chordata; class Mammalia; order Primates; family Cercopithecidae; genus Macaca; species Macaca thibetana. The sequence continues at coordinate 46,934,167 of NC_065582.1, read as the reverse complement.
CCATTAATGGGTATATACCTAAATAAATGTAAGTAGCTCTACCATAAAAACACATGCACACATGTGTTCATTTCCACACTAATCGCAAGCACGAATACAGGGAATCAACCTAAATACCCATCAACTGTGGACTGGATAAAGAAAATATGGTACATATACACCACGGAATATTACACAGCTGTAGAAAAGAGCAAGATCATGGCTTTTGCAGCAACATAGATGCAGCTGGAAGCCATTATCCTAAGTGAATTTATGCAGGAACAGAAAACCAAATACTGCATGCTCTCACTTATAAATGGGAGCTATACCTTGAGTACACAAGCACACAAAGAAGGAAACAATAGACACCAGTGCCCACTTGAGGATGCAGTGGGGGAGGAGAGTGAGGATCGATAAACTACCTATCAGGTACTATGCTTATTACCTGGATGATGAAATAATATGTACAACAAACCCGCATGACATGCAATTTATCTACAGAACCTAATTGCTCATGTACGCATGAAACTGAAATAAGAGTTAAAAAAATAAAGATATGAGTATTAAAAATCAAAAAAAAGTTAGGAATGTCCATAGAATTTCAAAACTAATTAGCAGCAGAGTGAACAGAAAAATTCAAGTTTTCAGATTTTGTTCAAGTTTTTAATTTTTTCATTATTTTCAGATTGCTCCTTTATTTCTGACTTTAATCATTTTATTTTTTTCAAAGACTCACTTAAAACATAACCATTTGGGGAGTTTTTTAGATGATGGAATTGCACTGTATTCTGATTGTGTTGGTGGTTATACAAGTCTATACATGTGTTAACATTCATAGAACTATAAATCAAAAAAAGTAAATTAAAATATCAAAGAAAAGTTAAATGCTATTGAAGGAGCTGTTTTTTTTTTTTTAATCTAGTATATCTGGATTTTCATACTATAATGTTTTAGTTATATCCAAGAGGAAACCAAGAATAAAACGCAGGACGTTTTAGCCCCTTTGTCTATTATTCACTGATTCTGATTATTGGATGGTCTACTACTTTATCATGCAATTTTTCTACCACCAAATATAAACATAAAATAAAGAAATAAGAATGAAGTGTAAATCCTTCTTCTTATTGACCAAATTTGCCAAAAAATAGAATACTATTTGTGAGAAATTTAGCAGTAGAGAGGTAAGTGATGAAGATCTACTAAAAGATTTAGAAAATTATATCCATTTAGGCCAGTCCTAAATAGCTCATGGTAAAATAGATGATGATTGCAACCACCCACCACTTATACGGTCCCTGTGCACTCAAAATTGCTTTAGATGGGTGTCAATTGTATCTATCCAAGATTCAGAAGTAAAAGAAATATTTTTGGATGTCAATCATCTGTATTTAATACTAATATAAGAGATAAATCCAGATCATGGCAGAGTGGAAAGGACATGATTGTCAGAGTTACTCAGTGGGATTTAAATTGCAACTTCACTCTCTTCTCACTCTGAGATAGTTGACAAGCATTTATTTTTTAACATCTCTGAATCTGTTTTCTCACAAATAGAAAAATCTTTGCTACCTTGCTGAATAATGATGTGGATTAAATATGATATAATCACATATTCCAGGCATGTAACAAAATATCACATGTACCTTGTAATTGTATAAAAATATTATGTATAAAATATAATTATATATATAAACAATAATATTTAACATTTAGAGTTTGCCATGTTGCACATGATTATTCTCAGTGCTTTAAGTAGTATAACTTACTGGTCTGAAGAAAAGCATCTAGAGGCAAGTGTTGATAATAGCCTACTTTTATAGGTAGAACTAAGACAGAAGATTAAGTAACTTAATGAAGGTTATACAGTAACTAAATTGAAAATTTAGAACATTTTGGTTCTAAAGTCCACGTGCTTAAACAGCTTCATCAGTATTTCTTCATGTATAAATGACCCGGCACAGAATAGATGCTCAATAAATGGCTGCTGCTGTAACCGCAGCTTTGCATTTTTTGTGGCAAACTAATCTCATTGGACTACCAAGAAGCTCAATGTGGGCCAGGGCTACAAACATTAAAGATGTAAATAAAACCATATCACTAACACCGATACTTTTCATTACATTTTGCCTTCGATAAAGTCAGGGATTTATTTATAACACTGATGTGAATCAACAGTAAAAGCTTCCATTAAAAAAAAAAAAAGTCTCCATTCCTTAACTTCTCTCCAGGGCCCTGTACCAAGATGCCCAGGTGCTCCCAACATCTCAGTGTGCATGTCATACTTGTTTGTAATGGTTAAAGCAATAGGGAATTGGGCAGATAAAAGAGATGGGGCATACAATGAAGAGCAAATACAACTTTTTGTACCTCAGTCGTTGTAAATGAATAGCCTTAATGCAAGAAGAGACAATGAGACTGCCTGAGTGGAGAAGGAGAAAAAAATATCATGCAGGAAATTCCTTGGACCAAAAGAAGATGACAGGCAAGGGGAGCAAGAGAAACCTCAAAGACAATCAATGAGGATCAATGGTGATCCAAGAGAAGGAACTTGGTTGATTGACATAACCAATCATGGTCTCTGTAGAAAATAGAGTCTACTATAAAACCTCAGCTACATCTTGGACCCTTATTTTGTTATTGTTAAAAAATCTTTCTGCTGTCAAACACATTTTGAGTCTGTACTACAGAAATTTTTTGGAACAGCATTATTGAGATGTAATTCACATATCGTTAGATTCACCCATTTAAAGCATACAAAACTATATTCATAGCACTGTGCAACCTTCACCTCTATCAATTAAAAAATACTGTGTTAAGCCCATGGGAATAAATTACTGCCAAAAGAGATGTTTTGGCCCTTGACACTCCTCTATAGCCTCCTAAATATCCTCATATCCCAGATTCTCCTACACTTCTGACTGTCTGAGGTGACCTGTGGAAATCACTTGAAAATGGAAACTCCAGAGTCAAATCGCCTTTACTTCTCCCTGATTTCCTTATCTGAGGCTTATCTATCACAGCCTCAAATATACACAGAGTCTGTATATCTTCTGCATCTTCTCTACTCCTGTTGTCCTACTGTACCTGCTTCAATTCAGTCTGACACCATCCATTTCTAGGACTACTGGAATATCCCTAAAAGGGTGGTGAAAACAAAGTGCATTTGCTGCCACTCCTACCTTCTCTGCCTAATTACAGGAATCTTCCTGGCTTGGTGAACCCTTAGCACCATGCCCTAGAAAGCCCCCACCACATAATTGCAGTTGACACACAAACTAACACCTTTTGGCAATATCTTCATACCTTTCTAATCTGTCCTTCATATTTTGCCAGAGTCACTCTCCTAAAACAGGGATCCATGGTGATGGCTAAATTCTAAGAGAGTCCCAACATTTCCATTCCCTGTTATACATGCCTGTATAATTCACTGCTTTTGAACGTGAGCAGAACTGTGAACAGGATGGACTATCATCCCCATGATTAGGTTAATAATCAGTTGACTTTATTCAAAAGGAAAATTACCTGGGTTGGCTTGACATAATCAGGTAAATCCTTAAAAGGGACAGGGATCTTCTTAAAGTGAGAAAGATTTGACATAAGAGAGATTCTCCAATGTTGGCTTTGAAGATGAAAGGAGTGATGTGGCAAGAATGTGAGAGCAGCGACAGGAAGCTGAGATCAACCCCCAGTCGACAGCCCAGAAGAAAGCAGGGGTCTCAGTTCTACAACCATAAATAACTGGATTCTGCCTACAATGATGTGAATTTGGAAAAGGGCTCTAAGCTCCATGTATTAATTAAACTCCACTTACATCTGATTTCAGCCTTGTGAGATCATGAGCAACGACCCCAGTTACACCATGCCCAGACTTCTGACATATAGAACGATGAACAAATGTGTAGACATTGTTTTAAGCCACTGAGTTTGTAAGAATTTGCTACACAATAAAAAAAAAAAAAAAAAACTAACATACTCACTCTTTCTTTTTCTACTTGAAAAATCCAACTATCTCCTCCAAAATGGCAGAATAAGTTAATTGTTCTTAATACTCGGTGAAATTTCCTCAAATAAACTAGTATTGTTTGATGCTGTAAGGTATTTCTTCCATTCTCTGGTATATGTCACTATCCAAAAACACCCATAAACTGTGTTTTCTCAGTGTGTTTCTCATCCAAATGAAAGCCTCAAGTAGCTAGGTATGATTAAAGGATCCTGCTTGGGAGACTTCTGAAAGAGGCTGTATATTCTATCACTGAAGTTTTTGATACAAGAGCCCTTCACTGTGACACTAGAAAGTGACTTAAAATGACACTCTCCACTCTCGTTACCTCTGTGCAGTGTCAGTGCACTTCAGCCATCTGCACCACTCTTAAGACTTGTTGTTTGATTGTCACTAACTACCGCACCATTTTCCTGCCATGATTATTCCCTTGGGTGCACAGGTTATTTATATTTTTCTTTGATTCATCCTTTTTTATAGACATTTCATAAGATATGGCCCCACGATAATACAGAATTCCTAATGTTTAGTTTCTTTGCAGAGAAGATATATTCATTCTCTATGACAGTTTTATTCTCCCATAGGAGTTCCACCCAAACAAAAGATAAATGCAAATACACTCACAGACTGCATCACAGGGAAGGTGTGCTGGGGAGGAGCACAAACAAAGTATCAGAGATAACACAAAGCATTTCTTTCCTAAGAAATAATCCAGTACTGTGCAGTCAAAATATGTCCATAAGAAACAAAATCCACCTCTCACACATTTTATTTATTCTTCTCTATTCTCACCCATTTTTTTATGGAAGCAGAATTTAACCCACTTTCCTGCAATTGATAACCCAGAAACAGAATATACTATTCTGATGAGAGTATGCTGTTCCCTTCCAGGACTAAGGAGATAAACAAAAGTAATTAATAGGTAAAGAGTGTGCCCAGTGGTTCTCCCAGCCCAAGTCTGCTGGAAAAGTAAGGAGATTCTGGGGCATATATTAAAACTGCTCCCCAGGGAATTGGCAGTCAATCAATATTGAATGTTTATTGAGCTGAGCATGAATTCCCGGAAAACACTAGTTTTCATTTACTTATTCAACAAATGATTATGGATTGTTTTAGGTGTGGCAAACTGTAAAAGAGTATATATGAGATAAGAAATAGCAACTAAATTGGAGTTGATCATAATTTGGTATAAGAAAATAAATAAGAATGATATTAGATTCAACAGGATAAATGCAGAGATTCTTATTTAAGAAGGAGAGATTGTTTATTTCTAGATGAGATGAAGGAAACTCTAGAGTGTGTGAGTGTATGCATGAGTGTGTCTGTGTGTGTGTTTGAGGGAGAGAGAACACACTGAGGTGTTTTGTTAAGCTGGGTCGTTACAATATTTAGGCAATGCTAGGTTGCACAACAGAACATATTTCTAGTCAAGAAAACAATATAGAGCCATGAAAAAACATGAAACACTTGGAGGGAAAAGTGAGAAGTTCACTGTGAAAAGAATTAAGGTATGAGGGGGCAACAGTAAAATGTAATGTTGGAAGCAGGATGGAACTTGTTTGTGAAATATTTGATGCAGCATAATATAGGGGTTATTCTTGTCCTCTGCCCAATTACCCTTCACCTGCATGCCTCTTCTCCCATACACAGATCCTGATTCCAAGGCTAGCATCTGCTGCTGCCAATTAGAATAGCCCCTTCTGGAGAAACTGACCAGAGTAATGTGTCCAAGGATGAATGTAGGATTTAAGCCAAACTACAGAAACTGAGTACAGTGATGATCCAAAGAGAGGTATAGGACCTATACCAAACATTGTCTAGACATTTCCTAGGATTCTTCTTATTGGATTTTGATGGAAGGAAAAAGGAAGTGAAGGAAAACAGCTTTTTTCCCACTTTCTGATGGCAATATGTAAGCCCAACACTATCAGTAGTTATATTCCCACCATGATGAAAAAGCTTGTCCAAAGTAGGGTAAATTCAACATCTAAAGAACAGAAGATGCATGAAAACCAAGGGAGGTATCTTCCTCAAGGTTTTGTGCTTTTAATCTAGTTATTCCTGTTATAGTTCTTTCTAAAAATGTGGTTAAATAAGACAATGCTTTCATACCCAAGCTAATTAAAATCGGATTTCTGTTACTTACAATCAAAATAGTACATTTGTGTTTTGTGTTTATCTTTTATTTTTTAAATCAAGTTAAACATTTAAAAATTTTCAGGAACTTTACTTTTACATTCTAAACACATTAGTGATGTTTATGTTCTTCTGGTAGGTGAGGTAGCATTCAGGTTTTTAACAGGTAAACTGAATAGACTCTAAGGCTTCTACTTCTGTTAATGACAGGCTGGTTAATATAAATTAATACTGCTACTGAGGGCTACTTGAAATCTGGATAAAATGTTATTAAAAAAATACTGCATTTTAAGTCTTTTCAGAGCAAACAAGAGAGTGAAAAATTACCAGATCAGGAGACTTAGGAGAACAGAAGAAGAGGAAGATAAGCCTGACTTTTGGGGCTACTTTTCTGAGAAATCTGGAGATTCAGCTAAGAAGCAACTTAGATAGCCTCACAGTACTAGGAAAAATGGGATTGAGGTACAGTACACTTACCTACTATGCTGATGTGGTAGGTAAATCTATCTCTTTGGGTTGAGACATGAAAAGGCTTAATCTTAGAAGCAATGTTGAATTAAAAGTGAACATCTCTTTACTAGGACTGCAGCTTAGCTTCAAGCCATCACACCTAGAATTGAATGGAGGCACTCCTGTATTTCTAGTGCAACCAGGTGCCTGGCAGGAGTTAACATAAATCCTCTCTGCAGAAAAACGCACATCATGCTAGGACTCAAATTATTTCTCCAATTAAAAACTACTATTTTACCATATAATCCAAAATATGGACACAAGGCTATAAATCACCAGGGATGAAACCCTGCAGGTACAACGTACAAGAGAAACAGAGTAATATGACCTCCAGATAGCAGGGTGGATTTTAAAGTGACTAAGCTTACTATGTTCAAGGAGACAGAAGGAGAAGACTGGACATTTTCGCAGAGAAGTGGAGCCATAAAAAATGATGACATGAAAATTCTAGAACCAGTAAGTATGATAATTAAAATTAAGCACTCAATGGATGGGTTTAAAAGCAAAATAGCAACAGTTGCAGAACTATTTGGTAACCCTGAAAATGATTTGGAAGAAAATATGTAGAATAAAGCATAAGAGATAAAAGGATAAAAATGCCAAAAAGAAGGTAAGGAACAGAGAATAGAATGCAATAGTTTATTATTTTGGGTAACTGGAACAAAATAAAAAGAGAAGGAGAAAAGGGTAACTGCATTTATTGGAAACAGCACCGACTAAAAACGTCCCAAAATTTGAGGACATTAAGCCATGGACTCAAGAGATCTTACAAAACTGGAAGCATGACAAATAAAAAAATCTACATCTAAACACATCATGGTAAGCCTACAGGAAATGAAAGATAAAGAAAATATCTTAAGAGGTAGAAAAGAGAGGATTAACTTCAAAGTGCAACAATTATGCTGACAGCTAACTTATCTACAGAAAAAAAGGAAGCTGAACAAGTAAAATATTTAAATATGCTTAAAAATGCACGCCAACCTAGAGTTCTCTACCAAAATACAATATTCTTCAAGAATGAAGGTGAAAGGGAGATATTACAAATAAACTCAAACTATAAAAATTTATCAGCAACAGACCCATATACATGAATGTTCTCTGAAAGGACCACATATGCAAAGTGACCCTCAAGTGCAGAAGGAGCCAGGAAACTAAAAAAAGAGGCAGACAAATTCATTTTGTCAGTATTGGGTGATACATTGAGGGAACTTACAGACAGAAGCGTGGTTGTGAAAGGCAGCAAGACAGACAGAACTCCACACTGTTACTTCCCAGACGCAAGGGTTATATATCACAGGGAAAGGATGTATGTGCTCCGGCAAGACAATTAAAGACAATTCTTGTCATTCTCTCAAACAGGCAAGAATGCTATGTGCGTCATAGCCTATAATTTGTGTGACAACAACAAGGTTTGACATGTTCTTACACTAAGGACAGTAAATAAAGTAGAATTAGGAGGCACTCATGGGACTGAGGCTAACAGAAGTCAGCATGGCAGACTAGCATCCAACATGGGGTCACCTTTGTTTTCAGATACACAATGGAATACTGTTCAGCCAAAAAAATAAAATGAAATTCTGTCATTTACAGCAACATGGATAGAACTGGAGGTCATTATGTTAAGTGAAACAAGCCAAGCACAGAAAGACAAATATTACATGATTTCGCTCATATGTATGGACTGAGACAGTATATCTCATGAAGATAAACAGTAGACTAGTGATTACCAAAGGCTGGGGAGTGTTGTGAGGAGGGGGGAGATGAAGAAAGATTGACTAATGGGTTCAAATATACAGTTTGATAGAAGAAATAATAGGAGCTAGTATTTGATAGATCAGTATGGTAACTATAGTTTACAATAAAATAAAGAGCAATAAAAATAATAAATATGAAAATATATACATAAATATCAATGCTATAAAATACAAATAATAACTTGTTAGATTAAATATACAAAAATAACTAAATACCCAATGATAATAGCATATACTAAAAGGCAAAATAAATTGAGTTAAAATGTTCAAAGGTTCTTATATTATCAGTAATGAAGGAAGACTATCAACTAATATTAAATTTTCAGAAGTAAAAGATGCATGTTGTGAGATCTAGAATAAATTCTAAAAATGGTAGAAGAATATACAACTTTCAACTTGATAAAATATAATACTTCATCACTATAAGACAGTTAAGGAAAGACAGAAGGATCACAGAAAGATGGTGGATTTGAAAACAAAATTTAAATAATAATAAACATAAATAGGTTAGATCTTAAAACATAAAAGAAGATCAAATAAAAACATCTCAATTTAAAAAACATGTAAACTATATGGACAAATAAAAGTTGAAAGAAAAAGAAGGGAAATATATATATGATGCAAATAATCTCAAAATAATGCTGGTATAATCATAAGTCAACAAAAATTGCTAATGACAAAAAAGACACTTCATAACAACAAAAGGTTTAATTCACTAGGAATATATAAAATATCTTAAATTTGTAAACACCTAATACTTTTCAAATACTTTTGAAACACCCAATAGTTTCAAAATATAGAAAGCAAATGCTTAGAGAAATAAAGGAAAAGTACTCAATAATAATTTGAAATTTTAGCACAGCCTTCTCACATTAAAAAAGTAGACGGAATAAATAAATAAGTAAATACTGAAGATAAATACAAGTAGAAGAACAATACCATTAACTGAAAAATATAGAGCACTTTTCCCAAAAGCTGCAGAACAAACTTATTTCCAAAACCACTGGAATATTTTCCAAAGCTGATCACTTGCTGGACTGTCTTAACATACTTAAAGGAATTAAAAGTATACAAAATAGTAGGTGTATATAGTGCAATTAAGCAGCTAAGATCATGATTGTTGGAGAATTTATATTCCTAAAGGGATATAATGGGAAAGGAAAAAGACTGAAAGCAATGAGCATGTTCGGTAGGAAGTTGGAAGAAGAGAGTAAAATCAAATTTAAAAAGTAAAAGGTAGGAACTCAAAAAGAGGTAAAATTAATACTGGAGAAAACACATTAGAGAATATCAAAATGGTAAAATGACACTAAATTGATTAAAACATGGAAAGAATAAAATAAGATAGCATAAAATAGATTAATTGAAAGAAAAGCATCACTAAAAACCCCGTGGACATTAAAAGATAAAAGGTAGATATTAAAAATTAGCTGGGCATGGTGATGCGCCTATAGTCCCAGCTACTTGGGAGACTGAGACAGGAGGATCAACTGAGCCTAGGAGGTTGAGGCTCTGGTGAGGCGTGATCACACCACTGCACTCCAGCCTGACGAATAGAGTAAGACCCTGTCTCAAATAAAAAGGCGGGAGGTTGGGGGAAAAGGCAGGCCACTGGGGGGATATATTAGAAACACTTCAATTTAAATAAATTCAGCAACTTAAGAGAAATGCAAATTACTTAAAAGTTACAAAACCTAACGTGAATAAATAGAAAATCTGAATAATCTTATCACTATTAGCAAATTAGACCCATAATGAAAACTCCAGATTTAGATGGCTTCGCTGATAATTCTATAAAATACTTAAGATAAAATATGCCTCTTTTACAAATTGTTTCAGAGTATAGGAAAAGAGAAAATACTTTTTAACTCATTTTTCAAATTCTTCATTTTTTTTTTAAACCAAAACCAAACAAGAACATTTTGAGAAATAGAAATGACAGTCTAATTTCATTCAGGATCATAGATGCAAAAAATACTAAATAAACCTTATACGAGAAAAATCAAGTCCAACAACATATAGAAATTATAATACAACACAACCAAGTTCAACCCAGAAATGCAAGGTGAGCTTAACAAGTAAAAACTAACATTGCAACTCAGCATATTAACAGAATATATAAGATAAAATCATATAACTATCTCTCTATATATTAAAACATTTTACCAAATTTACCATTTATTCCTGATTAATTGCTTAGAAATTCTCATTAACCTGCTAAAAATGATCTGTGAAAAAATTATGTAAAATACCACTTTCAATAGTGAAATATAAAAAGATTTCTCTTTGAGTACAACCACTATTACCACTTCTATCAATATTGTAGTGGAGGTTCTGGTCAGTGTTATAAGAAAAAACAATAAAAGGTATAAGAATTGGAAATAAAAATGAAAATATTATTATTTACCAGGAACATGGTTGTGTACTCAACTACATTCAAAATATTCTATGATGCATAGGAATTAATAAGTTAGTTATGTTATGCATCTGACAAAGGTCTAATATCCAGCATCAATAACGAACTTAAAAAAAAATTACAAGAGAAAAACAATCCCATTCAAAAGTGGGCAAAAGACATACATGAACAGACACTTTAGAAGAAGACATACAGGTGGCCAACAAACATATGAAAAAAAGCTCAATATTACTGATCGTTAGAGAAATGCACATCAAAACCATTATGAGATACCATCTCACACTAGTCAGAATGGCTATTATTAAAAAGTTAAAACACAACAGATGCTGGAGAGGTTGCAGAGAAAACAGAACACTTATACACTGTTAGTGTGAGTTTAAATTAGTTCAATTATTGTGGAAGGCAGTATAGTGATTCCTCAAACAGCTAAAAATAGAACTCTCATTTGACCCAGCAATCCCATTACTGGGTATACACCTGAAGGAATACAAATCATTCTACCATAAAGACACATGCACATTAATGTTCATTGCAGTACTATTCACAATAGCAAAGACATGGAATTAACCTAAATGCCCACTGATGACAGATTGGATAAATAAAATGTGGTACATATACACCATGGAATACTATGCAGCCATGAAAAAGAACAAAATCATGTCTTTTGTGGGAACATGGATGGAGCTGGAGGCTATTATTTTTAGCAAAATAGCACAAGAACAGAAAACCAAATACCGCATGTTCTCACTTGTCAGTAGGAGCTAAATGAGGAGAACATACAAACATAAACAAGGGAACAACAGATACTTGGGTCTACTTGAGGGTGGAGGGTGGTAAAAAGGATAGCAGTAGAAAAAAATAACTAATGGTTATTAGGCTTAATACCTTGGTGATGAAACAATCTGTACAACAAACCCCCATGATGTGAATTTACCTACAAAACAAACCTTCACATGTACCCCTGAACCTAAAATAAAAGCTTAAAAAAATAAATAAGTTGTGAAAGATTTCTACAAAATCTACAAAAATAACTGCATTTCTATATGCTGGAAATAAAAATAATTTTAGGTGATATGTGTCCCCACCCAAATTTCACCTTAAATTATAATAATCCCCACATGTCAAAGGTGGGACCCAGTGGAGATCACTGAATCATGGGGGCAGTTTCCCCCATGCAGTTCTGGTGGTAGTGAGTGATTTTGCACAAGATCTGATGGTTTTATAAAGGGCTTCTCCTTTCACTCGGCACCCATTCTGTCTCCTGCTGCTCTGTGAAGAGGTGCCTTCTGCCATGACTGTAAGTTTCCTGAGGCCTCCCCAGCAATGCAGAACTGTGAGTCAATTAAACCTCTTTTCTTTATAAATTACCCAGTCTCAGGTATTTCTTTATAGCAACCTGAGAATGGACTAATACAGAAGGTAATATTTACATTAAAATGAAACAAAAGTCAAATACCTAGAAATAAATACAATGAATAATGTGTAAAACCTATATGAAGAAATAAAATATTTTGAAAAACTAAGGAAAACCTAAGTAAATAGAAGGAACTATTAGTTTCATGAATTAAAAGTCTCGATATTATTGAGTTGCAAATTTTTCCCAATTCATAAATAGGGTAGCCAAATTATTGTTTGTCCAGTGAAAGAAGGCACTAAATAAATAGTGATTTATTGACAAAGAAGTATTAGTTTTAGTTTATTAGTGGACTTATAAAATATTTCTGGTCAAATTTCTCCTAAAACCATACTCTTTCTAAAAAATGTGTATACATGTAAGAAAAAAAATGTATATGTATTATCTAAACCTTAAAAATCATACAAGCAGAATTATTTTTGCTATATATTCACATACTTTAGTCCATTTATTAGCTCCCTTTCTCCCTCTAATATCATGTCACTGGTATTTCCTGAAAATATTATTTTTATTGAATATAGTCTTATTATCTTTAAATTTTTATAAAATTACTTGTAATTATAGGATTTTATTTTATGGCTACAATTGACAACACTTTCAATGATTCTTCCTATAGGTGATATTTTAGTTGCAAAAATACTCTAAAAACACAGCTAAAGTATATTACTTAAATTCTGCTAAATGGGTCATACTCTCAATTTTATTTTTTATTTATCAGTAAACTTTATTTTTTAAAGCAGTTTTAGGTTTATAGCAAAAAATGAGTGGAAAGTACATAGAGTTCCTACATACCACCCCTTTCTGAACACAAAACTTCTTCCACTATCAACATCCTGCACCAGAATGGTACATCTGTTAGAATGGATAAACCTGCATTGACACATCATTATCACTCAGTCCATAGTTTATCTTACGATTCACTCTTGTTGTATATTCTATGGGTTTTGAAATATGTCTAATGAGGATATACACCATTGTAGTACAGTACAGAATGGTTTCATTGCTCCCCACAAAAAATTCTCTATGTTATGCCTATTCATCCCTCCTGACCCTGCAAGCTCTGTCAATCACTCATTTTTTATTATCTCCATAGTTTTGCCTTTTCCAGAACGCCCAATATTTAAAACCATATCGTTTGTAGTCTTTTTAGATTTGATTATTTCATTTAATAATATGCATTTGAATTTCTTCCATGTATTTTCATGGCTTGATACTTCATTTCTTTCTAGCATGGCATAGTATTCCATCGTCTGAATATACCACAGTTTATTTACCTACTCACTTACTGAAGGACATCTTGGTTACTTCCAAATTTTGGCAATTATAAATAAAGCTGCTGTAAACATTCATGTGCAAGATTCTGTGTGAACATAAGTTTTCAATTCATTTGGGTAAATACCAAGGAGCATGATAGCTGGATCTTATGGTAAGAGTGTCTTTAGTTTTGTAGCCAACTGCCAAGCTGTTTTCCAAAGTGGCTGCATAACTTTGCATTCCTAACAGCAACAAATGAGTTCCTGTTGCTCCATATGCTCACCGACATTTGGTGTTGTCAGTGTTTTGGATTTGGGCCATTCAAAAAGGTGTGTAGTGGGATCTCAGTGTTGTTTAAGTTTGCAGTTCTCTAATGACATACGATGTAGACCATGTTTTTATATGCTTACTTGTCATCCATATATCTTCTTTGTTGAGGTATATTTTTAAGTCTTTTGCCCATTTAAAAAAATAAAGCTGCTGGTCTTTTTATTGTTGAGTTTTAAAAATTCTTTATATATTTTAGATAACAGTCTTTCATCAGATTTGTCTTTTGCAAATATTTTCTTCCAGTCTGTGGCTTGTCTTCTCATTCTCTTAACATTGTCTTGCAGAGCAGAAATTTCAGTTTAATAAAGTCCAGCTAACCAATTTTTTCTTTCATGGATTGTGCCTTTGGTGTTGCATTACCTAAACAATCATCACTATACCCAAGTTCTAGGTTTTCTACTATGCTCTCTTCTAGGTATTTTATAGTTTGGCATTTTACATTTAAGTCTACGGTTCATTTTGAGTAAATTTTCATGAAAGGCATAAAATCTGTGTCTAAATTAATTTTTTGCATGTGTTATTCTAGTACCATTTGTTGAAAAGATTATTTTTGATACATTGTATTGCCTTTGTTCCTTGTCAAAGATTAGTAGACTATGTTAGTCTATTTCTGGGCTCTTTATACTGTTCCATTGCTTTAGTTTTCTATTCCTTTTTTTTTTTTTTTTTTTGAGATGGAGTCTTGCTCTGCCGCCCAGGCTGGAGTGCAGTGGCATGATTGCGGCTCACTGCAAGCTCTGTCTCCTGAGTTCACGTCATTCTCCTGCCTCAGCCTCCCGAGTAGCTGGGACTACAGGTGCCTGCCACCACATCCGGCTAATTTTTTGTATTTTTTAGTAGAGACGGGGTTTCACTGTGTTAGCCAGGATGATCTCAATCTCCTGACCTCGCGATCCCCCTGCCTCAGCCTCCTAAAGTGCTGGGATTACAGGCGTGAGCCACCGCGCCCGGCCTAGTTGTCTGTTCTTAATGGAAAAACTTCTCGTTTTCACCATGAAGTATGATGTTGGCTGTAGGTTTTTTTGTGGATAGTCTTCATCAAGTGATGATATTTCCTAATATTTTTGGTTTATTGAAAGTTGTTATCAAGAATGGGTGTTGGAGTTTAGTCAATTTTTTTTTTTTTTTTTTTTTTTTTTGGCATCTAATGACATGATCATGTGATTTTTCTCTTACCTTGCTGAGGTGTTCAATTACATTGACCAGTTTTTGAATGCTGACCTAGCCTTGTATATGTGGGATCATGCCACTTGGTTGCGGAATATAATTATTTTTATACATTACTGGATTTGATTTCTTAGTATTTTGTTGCATCTGTGTTCATGAGTGGTATTGGTCTGTAAGTTGTTTTTTTGTTGTTGTTGTTATGTCTTTGGCTCTCATATTCAGGTAATTCTGACCTAATACAATGAGTTAGAAAGTACTCACTCTGCTTCTACCAACTGAATGTGATCATAGAGAATTGATATAATTTTTTTCTTGAATGTTTGGCAGAATACATCTGGTACTAAAACTTTCTGTTTTAAAGAGTTGTTAATTACTGATTAAATAGGCTTATTCAGATTGTCTATTTCTTCTTGTGTGAGTTTTGGCAGATTGTGTCTTTGTAGGACTTGGTCCATTTCATCTAGGTTATCACATTTTTTGGCATAGAGTTGTTTATTAAAATGCCTATACCCAAATATTTTTATAAATATTGACTCTGCCACTTTTAAGAGCACTATTTTTTTGACAAATATTTTCATAAGGCAGAATTTGTTAGATAACCCAAAGGCACAGGCAGGCGGCTTTTCGGAGACAGCAAAGTCAAGTAATTTTCTGCCACCAACCTAAATCAAAATGAGTTAGCTACTCCTAGCTCTTCATGTTTGAGTGCAGTTCATCAGTGAGCATTCTGCTTGTTGCCTTTGAATGAGAGGTATTATTAGCATTGTGACTGGAAAAGATTGACAAAAAGAGGTGGATCACTGCTGGTCAGTTTTCTAATTTAACCATAAGTAAAAGTGAAAAATCTGTTCACTACCCATGCATCACATCTACTTTAGTTGAAAAGATAATCTTTTCAACAAATGGCACTACTACTACTTCTAGAAGAGACCATGCAGAAGCTAGAATTACAAAGTAGAGGTATACCCTTTCTAGCTTATCATAATTCAATAATAACATGAATAGTGAAAAAGTGAAAAATCTCATACAAATACTAAACTAGATAGGATACCAGGGCTACAGGTGTAAACTGTGACTGTCCTACGCAAACTAGACAGAATGTCATATTTTCTATAATTCAATGCAATCTTAATAAGAACACTAACAGATATTCCAATGGTACCTAACAAGCTAATTTAAAAACTTAAACGAAAATGCCAAAGAAATAACCAAAATCTTCTTGAAAAAAAGGGACAAGGTAAGATGACTTGTTCTATTGGAAATTAAGACTTATTAAAAACCTACAGTAATTTAAAATTATGTGGTACTGGTACAAGGCACAAATGAATAGATAAATGGAATAAATGGAATAATTAACAGATGGATATGAATTATGAGGAAGTTGACACTGTAGAGCTGTAGGGTAATGATTATTTTCAATTATTTGTACTAGGTCAGTTGGATACTGATATAAAAAATATCTAAATATAAAATTTAAAATAGCAAAGGTCCTAAAATATAATATGTAGGGATATAACATCAACAATTTATCAAAGGGAAAAATTTCTTACAAGAATTTAAAAAGCACTAAAGAAAGAAATTAGAGATAAATTAAAAATTTTTATTTATCAAAATTCACATTAAGACAGTAAAGAGGCAAGTCAGAAAGCTAGATAAGACATTCACAACACATACAACGATTAATTGCTAACAATTAAAAAAAGACACCATAATAGAAAAAAGGTCAAGGGACTTTAAAAAGCATTTTCAAAAAAAAAGATAGCCAAATTCTCAATAATCATATGAAAAAGCACACAAGCTCATTAATAATCATGGAATGCTAATTAAAACTGCAATGAGATACTGCTAGATACTCAGCAGATTGGCTAAAATTTAAAAAGTCTTCAAGTCACAAATTTTGGTGAAGACGTGAAGTAGTAAGAACTCTGTTTTACTGCTGATAGGAATATAAATCAGTACCACTTTGGAAAACTGTTTGGCAATATCTGCTAATGTTGCAGGTAAACATAACCTAAGATGTAATAATTGCACTCCTAGGTATAATACTATCACATGAGCCCCAAGAGACATGCACAAGAATGTTACAGCAGCATTGTCTGTAATTGTCCCAACTAGAAACAACTGAAACATCAAATATTCATCAACAAACGACTAGATCACTAAAATGTGGTCTATTCATACAAGAAAATGCTATACAGCACCAAAAATTTTAAAAACTACTTCTCACAACAACATGATGAATATTGTAAAAAGTGTGGGAAAAAAACAAGATAGACAAGAATAGTGTATGCTTTACAATATTTACATACAATGAAGATAAAAACAGAAAGTGCTATATAAAGTGATTTACAGATACATACTTATCTGGTAAAACTAAAGACACATAAAAGATGTGAACAAAACGAAGTAATGCTAGTGATTACATTTAGGGAGGGGACCAATTCGATCGGGGTGAAAGCAAGCCTCTAATGTGCTGGCAATCCTGACCTGATGATGGTTGCAGGGGTGTTCACTTTGATAAATCATTGAGGAGAATGTTTTTTGTTTTATGAATTTTTCTATATTTTGCCATATTTCAATTTTTTTTCGAAAAAGATAATTCTGTAACAGCTCCTTATTCAGTGTTCATCTCACTTCATTGTTTGGAGTATAACAAGCTCAGTCATATTTGCCTGTACCTTCTTCAAAGCTTACCATGAAAATACTTAATGGCTAATTGGGTAGAGGCTTACATGAGAATTTCATACAATTTTAAAAGCTAAAAGCAACAAATTATTAAATAGTAAGTATGGTGCTGAATGGCATTTTTTCCATTCAGAATCACACTAGAACAGAGCATGATCAAGAAAACTGAAACAATAGTGAAAAGCTACATCAACTCCCCACATAAGAATATCTGGAGCTGGGTGCAGGGGCTAACATAATCCTAGCACTTTGGGAGGTTGAGGCAAGAGGATCATTTGAGGCCAGGAGTTCCGGACTAGCCTGGGCAACATTGCGTGACCCCATTTCTACAAAAACTAAAAAAATTAGTCAGGTGTAGTGGCAGGTGCCTACAGTCCTAGCTACTTGGGAGACAAGCAGGAATATTACTTAAGCCCAAGGGTTGGAGGCTACAGTGAGCTGTGACTACACCACTGCCCTCCAGCTGCATAGGTGACAAAGTGAGACTGTCTCAAAAAAATAAAATAAAATAAGAAGGAGAAGAAGGAGAAGGAGGAGAAGGAGAAGGAGAAGGTGAAGGAGAAGGAGAAGCAAGGGGGTGGGGAGGAGAGGAGGAGGAAAAGGAGGAAGAGGAGGAGGAGGGAGAGAAGGAGGAAAGAGGATGAAGAAAATCTGTTTCTACTTATCCTGTCAGGATTACTGCAGTCTGATTATCTCAAGATCTTTCCAATTATGAGCCAAAAAGAGATATGAAGTCATATCATAGGATAACGGTTTCTGCTTAGATTATTAAAACTTTAAAACAGGATTTTTTTTTTTTTTTTTGCCAAACTTTGGTGATTAAAATGATATTATTGTCAACTAGCTTTAGTTAACTTCAGTGACAGAACATTAAGTTCCAGGAAAAATTTTTATTCATTCAGTGACTGAATTTAAAGAGCAAAGAGGACAGGTACAGTGGCTCATGGCTGTAATCCCAGCACTTTGGGAGGTCGAGGTGGGCTGGGCGGATCACCTAAGGTCAAAAGTTCAAGACCAGTCTGGCCAACACGGCAACACCCCATCTCTACTAAAAACAAAAATACAAAAATTGGCGGAGTGTGGTGGCAGACCCCTGTAATCCCAGCTACTTGGGAGGCTGAGGCAGGGAGAATCACTTGAACCCGGGTGGTGGAGGAGCTTGCAGTGAGCCAAGATCAGGCCGCTGTACTCCAGCCTGAGTGATAGAGCAAGACTCCATCTTGGAAAAAAAAAAAAAAAAAGAAGAGCAAAGAGAAACATCTTAAACATCTTAGCTTTATGAATTAATTTATTCTACGGAGAAAGAAAAAGTACATGTTAAGATCTGTTATAGATGATTATATAATTACTAAAACTCAAGATGTATCTAAAACTTTGTTGACAGTGTATGCTACTAGTCATCAACAAACAAAAATATACAGAAGTATTAAAAAAGACTCATTTGTTAATTTTAAATTCTGTCTCACAATTTAAACAATACAAAAAAGTAAGGACATTTGTAAATGTTGATAATGAGTTTCAGAAAATTTATAATCAAAAGAACTGGACAAAATTTTAATAGAAGAAATGCTCTGTCAACTGAAAAGCAGTCATATCATTTGACCATTAGGATGTAGAGGTTCTCTTAGGATGGATAATGTCGGTACAACAGTAGAGGCAGAAGTCAGAAAAAAAATTGAGTGGAAATCAAGACAGTGGAGGCATTAATTTGCTTCCAAATATCCCTTCTTCCTTTTTCTTTTACTATAAAACCCCTAAATTTAGCTGTATATGTGGCTTTCCTAATAAGACTATATTTCTCACTCGTCCTTGCAGTTATGTGTGGCCATGTGTCTAAATTTTGGCCAATAGAATGTGATGTTTGCAACTTCTGTGCTATCTCCCCTTCCCACTTTTAGAAAAGCAGCCATGAGGAGTTGAGCTAAAGAGATATTTTTAGCCCACGAGGCAGAAGCCGGATGTTAAAGCTGGCAAAACAATGAGATAAAAGGAGTCTGAGTTCCTGCCATTGGAACGGTTATATCAGCTATTGAATTCTTGTTCAGACTGTTACATAAGGCAGAAATAAACTCTATCCATAAGCCACTGCCATTTTGGTCTCTTTTTTTTCCCCCCAAAGTGGAACCTGGCCTAATTAATACTGTAAGCATTGAGAAGTTAAGCAGTGACAAGGAGGAATAAATAAGAAAAACAAAAGATCCTTTTTAGGAAGAGAGAGACTTAACACATTTTCATAGGTTGAGACTTTAATGAAAAAACAGAGCCCTTTGCTATACAATCAGAAAGAGACTCAAATATGCAGTTAGTGATTCTATAGTGACAGAAACCTGATCAGTAGCATCCTGTGACCAGGAGTAAAGTGAGGGATGACTGCAAAGGAGAACAAGAGCATGTTTTTTGGATGATGAACCCTTGCTATATTTTGTTTGGAGTCATAGTTATGTGAGTATATACGTTTATCAAAACCACTGGATGGTATTTTTAATGTTGGTGCATTTTATTGTATGTAAATTATATCTCAATGAAGTTGATTTTCAAAAAAATTTAAAAGTCAACACAAGAAACTAACACAAAAGCCTAACACAGAGTATGAACAGAAATCTACATCAAAGTAAGTGATTATAATGTTTTTAGACTATCAGCTACAGAGAAGATCCTATTTTTAAAAAAGAAGAAAAGCAAGAAAAAAGATTACAGACAAAAGATCCAAAATCAGCATAGTATCAGATTTCTTTATAGCAATATTGGAATGTTAGAAGAAACACCTTCCAATGCCATGAAGTGATACGTTCAAAACTCTGTGAAAAAATGTTTTAGTCCCAGCCACACTGACAGTTGATTATGAGGAAAGAATGTTGACACATTCAGACATGCCAGAATTCAAAGGCTTTACTTCCTAAGTATCCATTTATTTAAAAATAATGGAGAATGTGTTTCACCAATGAAAGGATAAACCAAAAAATGCAGAACATGACAGGTTCAGGTAACAGGAATTGCAACAAAGAAAAGGGCAAAGAAATCCCTCAGTGAGAGGAAACTGCAGGACCACTGGACATCAGGTATGGAAAGTAACCAGTCTAGACTGAAACCAGGAGAGCGTGCTCCAGGAAAGCCCTCTCTAAGGAGCCAGGGTGCTCTTGAGAAGTTTGGACCATACAAAACTAAGCAAACCAAACACAGCAGTTATTAATACCAAGGAAAATAGAAACATTTACACAAAAAGGAATGAAATTTGAACATACTAGGTGGCTCAGCTGTGAGCAACATGTTAAACTGTAAACACAATACCATGATTTCACTGAGGACTGTAATTATAACTTTACTGGGGGATAAAAAAGCTTTGTATAGGGGAAGATCTTAGGCCTAAATAAGGATCATCTTCCATAAAGAGAAGTTAATAGATAATGCTTAAAATTAAGAGCATAAATAAAGATGCAGCTGTGTAGGCCTGTTACTAAGGAAAAAAGAAGAAAATCCCAAAATAAATGGCTGAAGAAGTTGACCATATTTCCCTCAGAAACATGAGAAACAGGATCCAGGAGGGGTGGGGCAGGGCCTGCTGATTTTTGTTGTTGTTGTTGTTGTACCTTCATGTAAATTTTAACTGATCACAGGTATTACTTTAAAAATAATAATTTGGAAATGAAATTCAGTTAATGCAAGGATTGAAACCTGTGCATATAATGCCTGACACCAACCTTTTCCTATTTTTATTGGTACAGGAAGATAGAGGGCATAAAGGAAGAAATATGCCAAGAAAGAGTGGAAATGCCATCAATGATAACTTGAGGGGATGGAAGACAATGCTCACCCACTTCACGGTGGTGCCTAACACCTGCCCAATTGTGTGTTGAGAAATAGACAGTGTCCCCAGAGGTGTTTTCTTTCTTCCCTGGCTTGCTGATAACCATGTGTGAGACCAGTAAATTCAAAAATACCTAGCTAGAGAGAGGGAGCACAGTGCAGCTAAAAGGGCATGAACATTGAAATGGATCTGAATTCTAATCCCTTCCTTCCCTTATCAGCATAGTCAGCTGAAACAAATTACTTCACCAGTTTTCTTACAGGCAATGTGGAGGTAATGATATCTCCCACACTGGATTGATGTGAGAATCAAGTAAGACTGCAAACGTAAAGCACCACACTCAGGGCTTTGCCCAAAGCAGATGCTAATAAAGGTTACTTTCTTTTGTTCTACCATTGTTTTCCACCATTTGTAGTAAGTGACTATCAGTTGATTGACTGTGTACATGCAAATTTCCTCCTCCCTTTCCTTCTCTTTTCCTCCCCCATTCAATCCAACTGAGTTCAACTCTAAACTTTGAAATGACACAAAATCTGAAACGAGTTAAAATTAATTTCTTAGAAAGGAACTCACTGCTTCTCTTCACCATCTCCTCTACAAAAAAGTATTTCCTGGGTTAGTTTCCCTAAGTGACATTTGCCTCCACTGCAAGGCTATGAAACTGCATTGGCACAGGTTAGCAGAAAAATACGTAAGTGGGTTCCAAGATGGCCAAATAGGAACAGCTCTGGTCTGCAGCTCGCAGCGTGATCAATGCAGAAGATGGATGATTTCTGCATTTCCACTTGAGGTACCTGGTTTATCTCACTGGGACTGGTTGGACAGTGGGTGCAGCCCATGGAGGGTGACCTGAAGCAGGGAGGGGTGTTGTCTCACCCAGGAAGTGCAAGGGGTCAGGGGATTTCCCTTTCCTAGCCAAGGGAAGCCGTGACAGACTGTACCTGGAAAAACAGGACACTCCCACATGAATACTGTGCTTTTCCCAAGGTCTTAGCAACCAGCAGACAAGGAGATTCTCTCCTGTGCCTGCCTCGGTGGGTCCCACACCCATAAAACCTCGCTCACTGCCAGTGCAGCAATCTGAGATCAAACTGTGAGGCAGCAGCCTGGATGGGGGAGGGGTGTCCACCATTGCTAAGACTTGAATAGGTAAACAAAGTGGCCAGGAAGCTCAAACTGGGTGGAGCCCACCACAGCTCAGCATGGCCTACTGCCTCTATAGACTCCACCTCTGTGGGCAGGACATGGCTGAACAAAAGGCAGCAGACAGCTTCTTCTTTGTTCATAGTTGAACAAAAGGCAGCAATGTCCCTGTCTGACAGCTTTGAAGAGAGCTGTGGTTCTCCCAGCATGGTGGTTGAACTCTCAGAATGGACAGACTGCCTCCTCAAGTGGGTTCCTGACACCGTGTAGCCTAATGGGGAGACACCTCCCAGAAGGGGCCGACAGACACCTCATATAGGTGGCTGCCCCTCTGGGACAAAGCTTCCAGAGGAAGGATAAGGCAGCAATATTTGCTGCTCTGCAATAGTTGCTGTTCCGCAGCCTTTGCTGGTGATACCCAGGCAAACAGGGTCTAGAGTAGACCTCCAGCAAACTCCAACAGACCTGCAGCTGAGGGACCTGACTGTTAGGAGGAAAACTAACAAACACAAAGGAATAGTACCAACATCAACAAAAAGAACATCTACACCAAAACCCCACCTGTAGGTAACCAATATCAAAGACCAAAGGTAGATAAAAACACAAAGATGGGGAGAAACTAGAGCAGAAAAACTGAAAATTCTAAAAACCAGAGTGCCTCTTCTCCTCCAAAGTATTGCAGCTCCTTGCCAGCAATGGAACAAAGCTGGATGGAGAAAGACTTTGACAAGTTGACAGAAGTAGGCTTCAGAAGGTCAGTAATAACAAACTTCTCCGAGCTAAAGGAGCATGTTCAAACCCATTGCAAGAAAGCTAAAAACCTTGAAAAAAGGTTAAATGAATGGCTAACTAGAATAAACAGTGTAGAGAAATCCTTAAATGACCTGATGGAGCTAAAAACCATGGCACAAGAACTTTGTGATACATGTACAAGCTTCAACACCCGATTTCATCAAGTGGGTATCAGTGACTGAAGATCAAATTAATGAAATGAAACGAGAAGACAAGGTTAGAGAGAAAAAGAGTAAAAAGCAATGAACAAAGCCTCCAAGAAATATAGGACTATGTGAAAAGACCAAATCTATGTTTGATAGATATACCTGAAAGTGATGGGGAGAATGGATCCAAATTGAAAAACATTCTTCAGGATATTATCCAGGACAACTTCCCCAACCTAGCAAGGCAGGCCAACATTCAAATTCAGGAAATACAGAGAACGCCACAAAGATACTCCTCGAGCAGAGAAACCCCAAGGCACATAATTGCCAGATTCACCAAGGTTGAAATGAAGGAAAAAATGTTAAGGGCAGCCAGAGAGAAAGGTTGGCTTACCTACAAAGGGAAGCCCATCAGACTAACAGTGGATCTCTCAGCAGAAACCCTACAAGCCAGAATAGAGTGAGGGCCAATATTCAACATTCTTAAAGAAAGGAATTTTCAACCCAGAATTTCATATCCAGCCAAATTAAGCTTCATGAGAGAAGGAGAAATAAAATCCTTTTCAGACAAGCAAATGTTGAGAGATTCTGTCACCACCAGGCCTACCTTATGAGAGCTCCTAAGGGAAGCACTAAACATGGAAAGAAACAATTGGTACCAGCCACTGCAAAAACATGCCAAATTGTAAAGAACATATCAATGCTAGGAAGAAACTGCATCAATCAGTGGGCAAAATAACCAGCCAACATCATAATGACAGGATCAAATTCACACATAACAATATTAATCTTAAATGTAAATGGGCTAAATGCCCCAATTAAAAGACAAAGACTGACATATTGGATAAAGAGTCAAGACCTATCAGTGTGCTGTATTCAGAAGACCCATCTCAGGTACAGAGACACACATAGGCTCAAAATAAAGGTATAAAGGAAGATCTACCTTCAAGTGGAAAGCAAAAAAAAAAAAAAAAAAAAAAAAAAAAAAAAAAAAAGCAGGGGTTGCAATTCTAGTCTCTGATAAAACAGACTTTAAACCAACAAAGATCAAAAGAGACAAAGAAGGCCATTACATAATGGTAAAGGGATCAATTCAACAAGAAGAGCTAACTATCCTAAATATATATGCACCCAATACAGGAGCACCCAGATTCATAAAGCAAGTCCTTAGAGATCTACAAAGAGACTTAGACTCCCACACAATAATAATGGGAGACTTTAACGCCCCACTGTCAACATTAGACAGATAAACCAGACAAAAGGTTAACAAGGATATCCAGGATTGGAACTCAGCTCTGCACCAAGCAGACCTAATAGACATTTACAGAGCTCTCCACCGCAAATCAACAGAATATGCATTCTTCTCAGCACCATATCGCACTTCTTCTAAAATCGACCACATAATTGGAAGTAAAGCACTCCTCAGCAAATGTAAAAGAACAGAAATCACAACAAGCTGTCTCTCAGACCACAGTGCAATCAAATTAGAACTCAGGATTAGGAAACTAACTCAAAACCTCACAACTACATGGAAACTGAACAACCTGCTCCTGAATGACTACTGGGTAAATAACAAAATGAAGGCAGAAATAAAGATGTTCTTTGAAACCAATGAGACCAAAGACACAATGTTCCAGAATCTCTGGGACAAATTTAAAGCAGTGTGTCGAGGGAACTTTATAGCACTAAATGCCCAAGAGAAAGCAGGAAAGATCTAAAATTGACACCTAACATCAAAATTAAAAGAACTAAAGAAGCAAGAGCAAACAAATTCAAAAGCTAGTGGAAAGCAAGAAATAACTAAGGTCAGAGCAGAACTGAAAGAGATAGAGACACAAAAGTTTATTCAAAAAAATCAATGAATCCAGGAACTGGATTTTTGAAAACATCAACAAAATTGATAGACCACTAGCAAGAATAATAAAGAAGAAAAGAGAGAAGAATCAAATAGATGCAATAAAAACTGATAAAGGGGATATCACCACTGATCCCACAGTAATACAAACTACCATCAGAGAATACTACAAACATTTCTACGCAAATAAACTAGAAAATCTAGAAGAAATGGAGAAGTTCCTGGATACATACACCCTCCCAAGACTAACTCAGGAAGAAGTTGAATCTCTGAATAGACCAATCACGGACTCTGAAATTGAGGCAATAATTAAGAGACTACCAACCAAAAAAAGTCCAGGACCAGATGGATTCACAGCCAAAATCTATGATATATACATAGAGGAGCTGGTACCCTTCCTTCTGAAACTATTCCAATCAACAGAAAAAGAGGGAATCCTCCCTAACTCATTTTATGAGGCCAGCATCATCCTGATACCAAAGCCTGACAGAAACAAAACAAAAAAAGAGAATTTAGACCAATATCCCTGATGAACATCGATGCAAAAATCCTCAATAAAATACTGGCAAACAGGATCCAGCAGCACATCAAAAAGCTATCCACCACAATCAAGTAGGCTTCATCCCTGGGATGCAAGGCTGGTTCAACATATGCAAATCAATAAACATAATCCATCACATAAACAGAACCAATGACAAAAACCACATGATTATCCCAACAGATGCAGAAAAGGCCTTTGACAAAATTCGACAGCCCTTCACGCCAAAAACTCTCAATAAACTAGGTATTGATGGAACGTATCTCAAAGTAATAAGAGCTATTTATGAAAAACCCATAGCCAATATCATACTCAATTGGCAAAAACTGGAAGCACTCCCTTTGAAAACCAGCATAAGACAAGGATGCCCTCTCTCACTACTCCTATTCAACACAGTGTTGGAAGTTCTGGCCAGGGCAATCAGGCAAGAGAAAGAAATTTGGGTATTAAATTAGGAAAAGAGGAAGTCAAATTGTCCGTGTTTGCAGATGACATGATTGTATATTTAAAAAATCCCATTATCTCAGCCCAAAATCTCCTTAAGCTGATAAGCAACTTCAGCAAAGTCTCAGGATAGAAAATAAATGTGCAAAAATCACAAACATTCCTACACACCAATGACAAACAGCCAAATCATGAGTGAACTCCCATTCACAATTGCTACAAAGAGAATAAAATACCTAGGAATACAACTTACAAGGGATGTGAAGGACCTCTCGAAGAAGAACTACAAACCACTGCTCAATGAAATAAAAGAGGACACAAACAAATGGAAGAACATTCCATTCTCATGTATAGAAAGAATCAATATAGTGAAAATGGCCAAACTGCCCAAGGTAATTTATCAATGCCATCCCCATCAAGCTACCAATGACTTTCTTTACATAATTGGAAAAAACTATTTTAAAGTTCATATGGAACCAGAAAGGAGCCTACATTGCCAAGACAATCCTAAGCAAAAGGTACAAAGCTGGAGGCATTATGCTACCTGACTTCAAACTATACTACAAGGCTACAGTAACCAAAACAGCATGGTACTGGTACCAAAACAGGTTTATAGACCAATGGAACAGAACAGAGGCCGCAGAAATAATGCCACACATCTACAACCATCTGATCTTTGACAAACCTGACAAAAACAAGAAATGGGGAAAGGATCCCCTATTTAATAAATGGTGCTGGGAAAACTGGCTAGCCATATGTAGAAAGCTGAAACTGGATCCCTTCCTTACACCTTATACAAAAATTAATTCAAGATGGATTAAATACTTAAACGTTACACCTAAAGCCATAAAAGCCTTAGAAGAAAACCTAGGCAATACCATTCAGGACATAGGTATGTGCAAGAACTTCATGTCTAAAACACCAAAAGCAATGGCAACGAAAGCCAAAATTTACAAATGGGATCTAATTAAACTAAAGAGCTTCTGCACAGCAAAGGAAACTACCATCAGAGTGAACAGACAACCTACAGAATAGGAGAAAAATTTTGCAATCTACCCATCTGACAAAGGTCTAATATCCAGAATCCACAAAGAACTCAAACAAATTTAACCCCATAAAAAGCGGGCAAAGGATATGAACAGACACTTCTCAAAAGAAGACATTTATGTAGCCAACAGACACATGAAAAAAAATGCTCATCATCACTGGTCATGAGAGAAATGCAAATCAAAACCACAGTGGGATACCATCTCACACCAATTAAAATGGCAATCGTTAAAATGTTAGGAAACAACAGGTGCTGGAGAGGCTGTGGAGAAACAGGAACGCTTTTACACTGTTGGTGGGAGTGTAAACTAGTTCAACCATTGGGGAAGACAGTGTGGAGATTCCTCAAGGATCTAGAACTAGAAATACCATTTGACCCAGCAATCCCATTACTGGGTATATACCCAAATGATTATAAATCATGCTACTATAAAGACACATGCACACATATGTTTATTATGGTACTATTCACAATAGCAAAGACTTGGAATCAACCCAAATGTCCATCAGTGATAGTCTGGATAAAGAAAATGTGGCACATATACACCATGGAATACTACACAGCCATAAAAAACGATGAGTTAATGTCCTTTGTAAGGACATGGATGAAGGTGGAAACCATCATTCTCAGCAAACTGTCACAAAAGAGAGAAAACCAAACACCACATGTTCTCACTAATAGGTGGGAACTGAAAAATGAGAACACTTAGACACAGGGCAAGAAACATCAAACACCAGGGCCTGTCAGTGGGTAGGGGGGTCGGGGAGGGATAGCATTAGGAGAAATACCTAATGTAAATGGCAAGTTGATGGGTGCAGCAAATCAACATGGCACATGTATACCTATATATGAAACCTGCACATTGTGCACTTGTACCCTAGAACTTAAAATATAATTTTAAAAAAAGAAAAATATATAAAATGAGTTAGAGAACTGAGACTATGAAGGGCATTGATCACTTTCCTCTGCTCTTCACAATTCCTTGCAGACATAGTGATAATAAATTGATCTTAAGGATAGTTACAAACTATGGATTTAATTGTATACATTCTATGGATCTAATTCTGCTATGATATTATTGTATCATTTCAAGAGGCTTGCTTGATTACATTTTTCTTGTTTCGTTTATAGCATCAATTTTCCTGGTTAGAATGATACTTATGAAAATCATCTCACCTAGTGGTCCACCTCCAGTAGGTGAGCTCCATTATCTTCACACTTGTTCAGTCCTTGTCATTTTATTTTCTAATCTTTCATTTACAGGGAATAGTAGATTAAAATTCTCCATCTTCAGTGAGTCCTCTTTGTGTTATAGAGCACACCATGATATCAATGAACCAAACTCTTTCACACATGGCCCAAGTCTAAGTAAAAGGATCCTCCATATGCTCATTTTTAATATCTGCCTTCAGGATTATCCGTGAAGTGCAACTAATTTGTACAACCTGTATGTTAAGTGCTTTCAGGCACCTGAATGAATTATCTTTTTTAAAAAAACCTGCACCTTACATTTTCTATAATTAACTAGCATGAGTCTATGATTAAGTAACAAGACTTAAAAGGATTCCTTAAAGCTAATGAATGGCACAATTATCTGAGTTTAAAAAAATTATAATCTGTGGCAACATACTGTAGATTACAAACTTATTCCTAACAATTTTACTTGGTTATTTTGATTTGTGTACATGATTCCTTCTAAAGTCCATGTGAAGGGTATGGGAGATTCCAACTACTCTAATTTATTTTCTATTTTTACTAGCACTCTCAAAAGCCTCTTGCATTTTTGTTGGTTTTCAAAAGCAGACCTACTGTCAGTTAGATGACTAATACCATTCTTTAAATATTGACAGTGACATAATGACATTTGTATACTTGATTAATCATTAATTCTGAAATATAAGATACAGGTAAAATAAATACTGAATATTAAAGGCAATACAAAATCATAATTCTTGTGAGATAGCGAGGTGGGAGAGGGTCCCTGAAGAAATACCAACCAGCCTGCACACTGGAGTGGAGCCTCAAGAAGTTCACACCACTTGCAACAGTGAGGAGCCTGGCCCCTCCGCTTCCTGTGTGGACCTGGGATTTGATCACCAGGTGGGAAGCACTCTAGTGGAGAGACTCTGGCCTTGCTAGAGTCCCAGTTTGCCCACTTTTTTCCATTCTCACCCAATAAAACCCTGTTTTGCTCACCCTTTAAACTGTCTGCGAGCCTAAATTTTCGTGGCTGTGGAACAGATAAGAATGCCATCTCTAATTGAACTAAGGAAAGTCCTGCATCATTTTAGCACCCAAAATGGGGCTCGAGAAGTGGTGAGTGAAATGGGGACACAAAACCTCTTACCCTTGCTTCTAAGCCTTTTCATCCTAGGACTTCTGAGGGTGGAGAAAACCATGCCCCTACCCGCTGTGGCTCTCGGGCCTTTTCATGGCCTTTTCTTTCCTTTTTCTGGATCCACCATGGAGCAGCAGCTTCCTGCCTTGCTGGGACTGGAATGCATGGCCTAAGGGTCCCACACAGCCAGCTGGTTGGTCCTAACCACTTGCTGCTGCTGCAGTCTTCCCCTTCCTGGCCCAAGGGGTTTAACTCTATTGGACAGCAATTAAGCTTAAACTTGTCTCCGTGGTGGAGGAACCATTTTCATAAGAATAAGAGGTTCTTCCCCAGGAATTTTTAAACTGCTTTTTTGTTCTTTCTCCTTCTCTACCTCATCGACAAGTTAGTCCTTAAAGATATTTTTTTCCTTTTAGAAGATGTTTTTACTGGGCCAGGCCCCCCAACTACCACTGTTTGTACTCTCTGTAAAGTTTTGGTTGTGGAACAGGATTTGTGGGGCTAGTCTTTGGCTGTGGCAAATCTGATGTGGTTTGCATATCTGTATGGTTTGTATTGTAAGCCTCCATCTTGCTTTACATCCTGGGAGCATGGCCAGTAGCCACTTGGCAAGGCTTTGTTTAGCAATCCTGTCTGCCGGGATGAGCCCTCTCAGATTAGATATCTGCACGTTTTCCTAGCCCTGTCTCTTAAAGGGCTACACCCAGTGACTGGGTGTTCTTCTTCCTGTCTGTGTGTGTACTGTGTGTGATATCTGTAAAAAGAGCTCTAATTAATTTGGCCTGAAGAAAAACAAGCGCTTGGATCTAATATTTTTTAAAGGTAAGATAAAAGCTGTGGTACCCTTCAGTTCACGTGACTTTAATCTTTAAGAAACATAAGCAGCCCTAAAGACCACTGGTAAAATTCCAGTCAGATGTAAGGTTTGTCAGGTGTTTTGAGGTTACAAACTGCTTTTTGGGTTTTGAGAACTATTTGACTTACCAATTTCACAACTGGTAAGGTGTGGGGACCTATGGAACTAATCACGCCTTTAACTAAGAAGGCAAACCTTGGCTGCACTTAGCACACAAAGCAACTTACCAAGTTTTATCTTAAAGTTAAAAATTGCTAGGAGTTAACTGAAACTACTAGAAATAGGTTTACACGCAGGGTGGGTAAGAACAGCAAAATGTGTTTTTTATAAAAGGTTATAAGAAGGCATTGAAATGTCAACTTTTGCCTAGGGATAAAGAATTGTTTTGAGTTAAATTAGGAAAAAGCTGAAGGTTCCAAGAAGTGGTGAAAGAACTGTGGAAATCAATCTTGTAGAAGAGGTTCTTTGTGTAAACATATTGACTGAATGGGTTATAAAAGGTTTTTGCTTCTTTAAAATTTCTCAGTCATAATTTTGAAAAAATAAAAAGCATGGTAATCTGGAATTCTATTTCATAATATCATTAAACCGTGAAGATATTTAACAGCTTCCGAAAATCAAATTTAAGTTTCAAATTGTCTTTTCTGACCCCTGGATTTTCAATTACTTCAGAGGGCCCCCGAAGTGTCCAAAAACGAGAGGTAAACAGGATCATTTGACATATTTAGATACATCGGATTGCCGAAATGATATTCAATCTTCTTAGAAAATAATGCTCATATATGTTCCAAAATTGCATGGGATTGCTAAAATTCTAATGTCTAACTATTTGCTATCAATCATAATTAAGGTTATGTTAAGTTATTGGAAACCAAGAAGATAACCAAATTTGTCAATTATGTTTCTAATTGTAACTACATTGAACATTTTGCTCTTCACAGACAATTGTTGTCTTGTTTTAATCCTTTTCAAAAAATTGTTTATAATTAGCTATAGAACTGTAACAGGTGCTCTTAAATACAGGCTTCTGATAACTTTGGATTTTGAAACACTGGAATACAGGAAAATGTAGA
Source organism: Macaca thibetana thibetana (assembly GCF_024542745.1). Taxonomy (NCBI): domain Eukaryota; kingdom Metazoa; phylum Chordata; class Mammalia; order Primates; family Cercopithecidae; genus Macaca; species Macaca thibetana. The sequence continues at coordinate 46,902,484 of NC_065582.1, read as the reverse complement.
GGACTCATGAAGAGCTGAAATGCTCACGAATATCAAGCAAAACAAGGGCTAACTAAATGGACAAAACTCAGAAAGCTAAAGCAATCTTTTTGACTTTTGGTTGAAATATTGCTGATCCTTGTTCTGTTTTTCATAGTCAAGGAAACTTATTTTGAATGATTTACAGCCTTTAAGAATTAAGCAAGGTATACTCCTGTGATCAAGATATGGAGCATGTTTGTTTCTCTCTGCCTGGTTCCTCCAGAATTTGGAAACTATCTGTGAGTATTCTTAACTTATGACAATACAATTGTTTGCATCAGTGCAATAAGAATCCATTTTTCTTTTACAACAGGATGCAATGGGAAAAACTGATTATTTTACCAAGACTTTAACTGAAGGGTTTGCTTCCCTTTAAGCAGACGATCTTGACTTGCAGAGCCAATAAAAGCCCAGTGGGGAAACTGGTCTCATACCTCATCTATGAAGTCCCTATACAGGGTTCCTGGCCTGTGGTCAGTAAATAATGTCACTTTCTAACAGTTCTAGGAGCTCCAAGTTTATTGACCTTAAGAGGACAGAAGCACCCAACTCACAGGTGCTTGAGGATACAAACCCATGGTTGGGCTTGGCTTTAAAAGTTCTTATCTGAGATTTCTTGTGGAACAAAATCCCATCAAAGCCAATCCAAAAGGCCTGTGTAGAAATAATCATTCTTGCTGCACTTTATCAAAATAATCAGGCCAAGTATAAGACTAAAGTCTATTTTGCAAACCATTCAGTCCTATAATTTTTTTTAACAAAAATGAGGACTGGAGAGAGAGAAATTATTTTTCAAAACTTACATATTTGTCATTAAATTCTAAATTCATTAGTTGTTTTTAATTTTTTGCCTACATTTTAAACTAACCCTGCTTGTTCCTATGAACCAACCAGCAATCTCTAGCTGCAGCTCAGAAAGAACATGAGAGATGAGTGATGTAAAAATCCTGATAAATATTCTAGTTCTGAGCAATTATCCTTCAAATCCTGCCAGGTGATGGGAATAAATAGGATATCAATCACTTGGAGGTTTCCTTTTGGGAACGTAAAACCAAGGGAGCTAACCAAAGCCAAGCACCATGCACCCAAATCTTAGCAAGCATAACTATAGCCACCACTTATCTGGGTGTCTCACAAGACATCCTTTCCTCTCCCTTGTTGGAGGAAGACTCAATTCCACAGCTTCACCTTAGCATTCGGCTTATGATATGGCATCCATACAACCCCACCCCTACCCCCAAGATACATTTTTGTCCAAGACTCAATTCCAAGCTTTGGGTCAAAGCCCTAGGAAGGAAAACTGGATGTAAGGGATCCAAAGGCAGATAACAACAGAGGTTAAAAGGCACAGAGCAGGTGAGCGTGGCTGATTTCTGCCAATTAAGCCAACCCCAAGCTTCCTGTTTCATGAATAAAGGCCAAGTTAATATCCATGGCATAAATGAGGTCTAGGGAACTCCAAGGCTACTGACATTAGGTGGGAAAGAGACATAGGTAGATGTCTCTTTTCTCAACAGATAATTCCTTTTCTCTAGCCGCCCCTCTCCACCCCCCACTTCATGGGTACAAGCTGCTTTGCATGGCAAGACCTGCCAAGGTCACCAGGACTTGGGGATGCAAGGATGGAAGAGGGAAAGAGGATGCTGTTCTCTCTCCCCCTCACTTACCCCTGGGTATCTACTAGGAAGACAAGGGAACTAGGGATGTCTACTCCTCTCTTTTAGATGGGTAGCCATTCATCTTCAGTCTGTACCCCTTAAAAATGCATCCTGAACCCCTGGGACTCCTTTAAAAGACATCTTCTTTTCATTCCTTTCTCCTCCTTGGTTCTCTCTTCACTGATAGTTAGTTGTGTCTCTGTACTATGGGACACTCCCATCAGGTGCATTTTCCAAACTGGAAAGAGTTAATTTCCCAAAGCTGAAACTGGTTGGCTTAGGATTGGGCCCAGGGGAAGGAAAGCCCAACATGCCAGCAAAACGGTAAAGATTTTAACCAGTCAGGCTTTTGGCCACCCTCTCCCCATGCAAACTGGTAAAGGGCCTCAGGATTTTTTAGCTGTTCTTACCCCTCCCGTTGTTTCATTTTGATACATGTTTTCTAATAACTGGGTTTGTCTGTTCTTACCTTTAGGCCATCAAACTCCAAACAGTCATGCAACCAGAGCCTCTGAAGATGGCCCCTTCTGCCGGGAACACTTAGATTGGCCTCTTGAGGGAGTTCTGACTGCCATTTCCCCAAAACAGTGCCCCCTGTTAGCAGGAAGCGGTTAAGATCAGTCTTCATCCTTATCCTTTATCTAATGGCAGTTAGATGTACTTCTTTAGAGTGGGGAATGAGGCAGCCAGTGGGAGGAGATCCCTGGAGAAACTCCAATCAGCCTGCGCACTCGGGTGGAGCCTCGGGAAGTTCACGCCATTTGAAGCAGGGAGGAGCCGGCTTCGTCCTTTTCCTGTGTGGACCTGGGATTCGAATGCCAGGCAGATGTTTCCTCCACCCCTTTTTCTCCCTTTTCACCCAATAAAACCCTGCTTTGCTCACCCTTTAAACTGTCTGTGAGCCTAAATTTTCGTGGCCTTGGGATGGGCAAGAACCCAGTCTTTAGCTGAACTAAGAAAAGTCCTGCAACACCAGGGAGGTTTACATTTATCAATAGGAAAATAAAAACATATGGGCAGTAATAAAATAAATTTCAACAGACCAACTATAACCAGCGATCATCTGTATTCTGCAGGAGAAGTGCACAAGAAGAAATGAGCTCAATCACAGCATAAAGAATTTTAGTCATAATAGGTTCCTGATACTAAGCTCTTAAAATGGATATAAACAAGATGTGGTAGAATTTGAAAAACAGGTTACAATCACAGTAGTAGGTAATGTTTGAGAGTCTCTCCACTTGCAATATTATATCTTTTATAATAGTTAAACACTGTGGACTTCTAAATTTAGCAATTTTTTCAGAGTTTAAATAAACCCTTTAAAAAACTACAATGGGATCTTTCTTTCATGCTTTGTTAGATCTTAAGGATGATTATTTAAAACAGAAATCTTTCAACTTCATTCAGGTATACTGCACTACCGCTACTAACTAGGAAACAATGAGAAAACACTTTTCTTCACCTTAAGTTACAGATACTGGAAGTTTTTCCTTCAAAACAAGAGACAGTCCATCTGAAGCTAGTAGTGGATGCATAGTTAAGGATAACCTACTAGTATATGGAGCTCAAGAGATGTTACCTTAAGTTGAAGTCTTTCAAATTATCAGATGAGGACTGAGGTGAACAGGATCCTAAACCATAATTGGTCAGAAGAGTGGGAGAGGTTGAATATAGTTTGACCACTGCACATGTGTGATCATGTTCTTGAAAACTCTGCACAATCTTAAAGCTCCCTTGTTATTGTCTCATTATTAGAGAGCATCACCTATATTACCTTTGGGGTATGTACTCACATTTTTAATTTTCTGTGGCATTGATGACTAATCGTCCACCAAAAATTTTCCCCTCTCTATTTCAGAGCATGGTGTTGATGATACTGGGAGGTGGCTGCACAATTAGAAATACACTTCCTAGCTACCCTGGATTCAGGTTTGTCCGTGTGCTAGCCCCCACCAAAGGAACTCGAAAAGAGATTGTGTCACCTCCATGCTTAAAGCATTTAAGCAGCAGATAGATCTGAGATGGAGAACTCAGAGGCACCAGAGTATGGTGGAATCAAAAGGTGGAAAGATCCTGGGTTCCCTGAATGATTCCATGGAGAAAAACTGCCCACTAGTCAGAAATATTCATATTGGACTCAAAGAAGTGAGAAATTTAAAATTTGGTGTTTATTCATTGGAGCAGCTAGAGTAACCCTATAAATCCAAATCCAAAAATAAAGTAAAAGAAAATGTGATATATTGGAGTTTTAAAAAATTCCCGGCTATGGAAAGGTTTGAGAAATAGTTATAATCTTAAAATACATGGGCTGGTCTCATAATTAAAATGCTATAACCATTGAAAGTCATCTCATTAGTCCAAAACATTTAATAAATATTAATAGTCATAATTTTCCTAAGGATTAAAAGTTACTGGAACAAGTTGGGGGTCTCTTGTTGAAACAAATTATCAGAATAAAGGAAAAACTTAATTTACCAACTGAGAAATTGAAAGACGTTAAAAGCATAGATGGAGGTGAGAGTGAGGCAAAGGTACGAACTACACTGCGTGTTTTTCTAGACCAGAAGTAGTCAGGCGAGGTATTCCATTTCCATTTTCTCATTGAAATGTTTGATATCTATCTTGTTTATCTGTTAAAAGGTCGAGTCAGAGAAAAAGATGTTACATCTCTTTAAAAAATTTCAAGTACGAAGAGAAGCAAATCAGTATCATTGTTAATAAATTAGAATAATGAGAACACATCTGTATATTGAAGGATAATAAAATTAATTTCATTTATCTTTCAGATTAGATTTGGAAGTTCAATGAAATCTGTGATTACACATTTTAATATAGATATATTAATAGAAATAGAAGTTTAGAAATAAAATGAGAGATAAGAATTAAATGGGTGATATCTTTAAGAACTGTCTAAGTTGACATTGTAATATAAGAAATGCATATCTGTTTAGAGAATAAGAATAGACAGGTTTTCTTCAATATAAGGAGCAGGTCTTTTTCAAAAGTCACTTAACTGTATATTTTTTTAAATATTTCCAAGCTGCTAAAGTAATTATGTGTAATATTTTTAAATACACCATTTATTTTCATAAAGTAAAATTAATATATTTGAATAAATTTATAAGCTGAAAGACCACTTTAATTGTGTTTTGATTCATTTCTAAGAATTTCTATAGCAACTGTCACCATAGTTTTCAGATTTTCAGACAAATGTATTGAAAAATTAGAAAAATATTTCAGTAAGTGGAAATTTTCACTCTGATAAAATTAAAAGATGATGAATTATAGGAAGAAACTCAAGAAAGTGTATTTTTAAAAAATGTTTGCTTAAATGAAGTAATTATCTTGGGAAAAGATTTCCAGATATTCCAAAAAGATGACTAAGAAATGAAATGTATCAGACGAATGACTTGGTTATCTGCATTCTTTGAGGCAATTCATGAACTCGATTTCATCTGAGGAATGCCATGCACTTAACTCTCTGGCCTGAAGACCCTAATTATGTATTTGAGGGATCCACCTGGCCCACTTAGCAGCTTCAATTTGGGCCCAATCAGGAAGAGTATGAGAGGCATCTTATAGATTTTCCCTACTCACCAACATACATGCCAGCCATGCCAGGACTTTGATGGTAGCAGGCTAAGCCATGTCCCACACTGCCCAGATGTTCCTATGCCCAACCCAAGCTATTTACCTGGCTTGCTGGCCCCTGGTTCTCTTTGCCATCTCTACTCCCTGCTAAGGCCAGGTCTCTTTTCAGCCTTGTGTCTAATATTCCACCAAGGTCTCACCCAAGTCTGGGCTGTCCCTTCTGGGCTCAGAACAGGTCATTGCCATCCAATACCTGGCACTGCATAATATATAAATGGGACAATTCAAAGGCCATCAGTGAGATATTAGATCATTTCTAACATACTAGAATGCTGAAATCAGGTTTATATCACTTCTATTCAGAAACCGAAGACTAACAACAAATAATAACAAATAATGAAGACTAAAACAACAGTAAAATAATCGGTTTATAATTAATACTTATAAAAATTAAGTTTTAAGAATTTTTTTAATTTAAAGGAAAGCATCAATAGAAATGAGATGTATTTCAATTAATAAAATATAAAAAACAGAATTCCAAGAGCACAGAAATTTACAAGAAAATACAGAAAACGGAAAACAAGATGCCTAAAGTAAGAAATTAAATTTTACTTTTTTCAACCAAAATCCTTATGTAGTACTCATGCCTTGCTTAACAACAGAATATGTTCTGAGAAATGTATCGTTAGGCAATTTCATCATTGTGCCAACATTTTAAAGTGTGTTTATGCAAACTGAGGTGGTATAGCTTATTATTCACCTAGGCTCTATGGTACAGCCAATTGCTTCTAGGCTACAAACCTGTATAGCATGTTATTGAACTAAGTACTATAGCCAGTTGTAACACAATTAAGCATTTGTGTATCTAAACATATCTAAACATGGAAAATGTACGGTTAAAATATGATATTATAACCTCATTGGACCACCATGGGATATGCTGACCATCATTGATCAAAATGTCATTATGTGGCACATGACCACACTTCATATGCCTTTTGTCTCACAAATTCACTTCTAGAAAATTATTCCGGCCAGGCGCGGTGGCTCACGCCTATAATCCCAGCACTTTGGAAGGCCAAGGCGGGCGGATCATGAGGTCAGGAGATAGAGACCATTGTGGCTAACACGGTGAAACCCCCTGTCTACTAAAAGTACAAACAAAATTAACCGGGCATGGTGGTGGGCGCCTGCCATCCCAGCTACTCGCTACTCGGGAGGCTGAGGCAGGAGAATGGTGGGAACCCGGGAGGCGGAGCTTGCAGTGAGCCAAGATCACTCCACTACCCTCCAGCCTGGGCGACAGAGCGAGACTCTGTCTCAAAAAAAAAAAAAAAAAAAAAAGGAAGAAGAAGAAGAAGAAAATTATTCCAAAGAAATAATGATTGATGTATCAAAGATTTAGCTATAAGGTCATTCACTGCATTTTTCTTTACTAATGCAGAAAAAATAAATGGAAATAATGTAGCCAAAGAACTGATAAAAAAAATTATGATACAGTGGGATACTGTATACCACTGAAAATATTTTCATAACCTATGTGAAGTGATAAAAAATCCAGATTTTATTAATAAAAAAGCACCAAAAATAACTGTCATATTTAGAATACTTATTTTGCTTGATAAATCAATATACAAGTATGTGTGTGTACAGTAGCCCCCTCTTATTCATGAAGGCTATGTGCTAAGACCCCCAGTGGATACCTGAAACCATGGATAGCACTGAACTATATTTTCTTCTAGGTATACATGCTGATGATAAGGTTTAATTTATAAACTAGGAATAGTAGAGATTAAAAACAATGACAAATAATAGAATAGGTCTAACAATATACTGTAATAAAAGTTATGTCAGTCTGGCCTCTTTCTCTCTAAAAATATCTTTACGGTATTCATCACAGGTAAACGAAACTGCAAAATGCAAAATCACAAAAAGAGGGGACTACTACATATACATGTATGTGTACGTGTGTGTGTGTGTGTATATATATATGTATAAACGGAAAAGTATAAATCAAAATATTAAGAACTAGGAAGGTATTGCTTATTTTTGTATAATTGATCCATAATTCCTTATTTTTCTGCAAGAAACACTTTATTTTTGCAACAAGTAAAAATGTATATATAATTTTAGATTCATTTAATAAAGTTTTAAAAACCTATTTACAAGAAATGCATATAAAGAAAAAATATAAAGCTTAAAAATACAAAGATGAAAAAGAGTTTAGATGTAAATAAAAACAAAAAGTAATCAAAGATAAAGCTGTCACTTTAACCAAAGTAATGTGAGTTAACAAATATTTATTTAACAATATTATACAGCCAATAAAATCAGATTTTTTCTTAATATTTTATTATATTAATGAAAATCTTACGATACACTATCAAGCAAATATGAACCCTTCCAAATATTACAATATCTCAATATTTAGTTCTTGAAAATTAAAATTTTTAATGTGGAATTGGCCTTCTGTGTGTGTGTGCATGCCTGTGTGTGTGTGTACTTTTCTTGCTGTTGAACACCTACTATTTGTTAATGTCCAATTACATCACCAGCACTGGCTTTGAGAACAAAAGGATAAAGACAAATGCAATCTATGAACCTTTTAATTTGCTAACATTTCTTAAGAAAGACTAATAACCCTTAATATTCGTTTACTCAATAAACAAACTATTTATATGAATGGAAGGTCAACACAACCTGAGACTTTTTTCATGCGTTCTGCCAGATTTCAATGGCTGCTGAAGCTCAGTTGCTGTAAATCACAAACAAAAGCACACCCATATTTTAAAACACGGACTTTACAGATAAAAGAAATCACTTAACATGATATGTATTTGTCAACATCTACCTTCCTTAGCCTGGATCCATCACTGTGGTCTGGCTTTGAAAGCCTAAATTCTGGGGCAATGCTGATCATACTAACAGCATAATAGGCTCAGAACCATGATCAGATGAGGGCATCAGTAAAACTTATTCCCTACATAGAATGACAAGTGTTCTCTCTCAGAATCGGTGTGTCTACTCAGTTGTAGCCCTCCTTCTCAGTCCCTGCTGCATTTGTTCAACTTTCACATTTTAGTTTTTTCTTGTTTTCTGATCTGTGCTCCAGTTTGTTTCCCTAGAATCTTGACCCAGTTGGTCACGACCTGATATCTATATGGTGGAGGCTGCTTCCACCATCATGTACCTTTTGATGCTGGCAGAATATGGTTCCATAAAGTGCAGATTACCAACTCAATAACTATAATGCACTGTATTGGCCTGTTTCAATATGACTGCAACCTGGACATTAGAGATGTTAGGAATTCAGGTTCTGGAGTCAAACTACTGATATCTAATCCTATCTTAGCTGCTTACAAATTACATAGAAAAATGAGTCATTTAACTTCTCTAAGCCTGTGTCTCCATCTGAGAGCATATCTCTCTGGGGTTATTTTGAAAATTAAATGAGATTGCATAAAATGATCCTGACATATGACCAGTCCTTGCTAAGTGGATCTAGGAGTAGTATATTGGAGGACAGCAAAGAATATAAGGCTTTCGAGGTAATGAAGAATGAAGAGAGACTCCATCTCACAGTAGATGATTGAATAGAAAGGATTGGGTATAGAGGTGCAAGTCTGAAACTAAGTGCTATGATGATTCAAAGATAAATCTTGGTCATATAGAAAGCTATAAGCCAAATAAGAAGAGATTGAATTAGTAATAAAAATTCTGCCATCAAACAAAAGTCTCGGACTGGATAGTTTCACTATGAATTCTATCAAACATTTAAAGAATACCTAATACAAATTCTTCAAAAAATTGAAGAATGAATATTTTCAGACTCATTTTATGAGGCCAGCAGTACCCCAATATGAAAATCAAAGAAAGTACGGAAAAAGGAAACTACAGGCTAATATCCCTAATTAACATAAATGCAAAAACGCTCAGCAAAATAATATCAAACTGAATTAAACAGCATGATCAAGTGGAATTCACCCCAGGGATGCCAGTATGGTAGAACATACATAAGTCAATAAATGTGATATGTCACATTAACAGAATGAAGTACAAAACATACGATCACTTCAATAGGTGCAGAAAAAATATTTTGAAAATCCAACTTCCTTTTATGTAAACAAACAAATTAGGTATAGAAGGAATGTACCTCAACAAAATAAAGGTCACATATGACAAAACCCCAGCAAACATCATACTTACTGGAAAAAACTTGAAAGCTTTTTCTTTAAGATCTATAACAAGAGAAGGATGCTTATATCTACCACTTCTAGTTAACATAGTACTAGAGGCCTAGCCAAGCAATTAGGCAAGAAAAGGAAATTAAAAGTATGCAAATTGTAAAGGAAGAACTTAAATTGTCCCTATTTGCAGGTGACTTGATCTTACATATCAAAAATCCTGAAGACTCCACCCCAAAACTATTAGAACTAGAAAAACAATTCAGACAAGTAGCAGAATACAAAATCTATGTACAAAAATTAGCAGCACTTTTGTACACTAACAGTGAACTACCCAAAAAAGAAATCAATTGTATTTACAATAACTACTAAAAAATAAAATGCTCATTAATACATTTAACTAAGAGGTGAGAGATCTGTACACTGAAACCATAAAATATTGATGAAAGAACTTTAAAAAGACACAAATAAATGGAAAGATACCCTGTGTTCTTGGATTGGAAGAATTAACATTGTTAAATTGCTCATAGTACCCAAACCGATCTATAGATTCAATTGAATCTCTATCAAAATTTTGATGTAATTCTACACAGAAATAAAATAATAATCCCAAAATTCATATGACACCACAAATACCCCCAGTAGCCAAAATAATCTGCAACAAAAAGAACAAAGCTGAAGGCATCATACTATATGACTTTAAAATATGCTGCAAAGCTGTAGTAACCAAAATGGCATGTTACTGGCACAAAATCACACACACAGACCGATGAAGCAGAATGGAGAGCCCAGAAATAAATTCACACACTTACAGCCAACTAATTTTAGACAAAGGTGCCAAGATTATACAATAAAGGACAATTCTTCATGGTATTGGGTAAACTAGATGCCCACATGAAGAAGAATGAAATTAGACCTTTCTCTCTCATCATAAACAAAAATCAACTCAAAATGAATTAATGATTTAAATGTAAAACCATAAATTATAAAACTACTAGAAGAAAAGATAGAGGAAAAGTTCTATAACATTGGTCTGGGCAATAATGTTTTGGATATTACCCCAAAAGCACAGGCAACAAAAACAGTAGCCATAGCCATGGCTATTATCAAAAATAAGAAAGATAACAAGTGTTGGCCAGAAGATGGAGAAGAGAGAACCCTGTTTCCTGTTGTTGTGGATGTAAATTAGTACAGCCTTTACTGAGAAAAGTATGGAGATCCCTCAAAAAATATGAAGATACAGGAGCCCCCACTTCTCCATAGTTAAACTTTCTGTGGTTTCAGTAGCTAGTGGTCAAGTACAGTCAAAATTGTAAATAAAACATTCCAGAAAAAAACGATTCATAAGTTTTAAATCACATGCTGTGTATACACATATACACAGTGTATATGTTATTTGCCTATTACTCACTTAGTAGTCACCTAGTAGCCATCTAAGTTATCAGATCAAAAAAGCATAGTATTTTTTAGGGTTTGGTGCTATTTACGCTTTCAGACATTCGCTGGGGGCCTTGGAACATGTCCTGCAGATAAGGGAGGACTACTGTAGAACTACCATACGAACCAGCAATTGTTTAATTATTTAAGTATTTAAAAAATTAAAGATCCCAAAGAAGTATCTACATTTCCATGTTTATTGCAACATTATACACAATAGTCAAGGTATTGAATCAACCTAAGCAAATGTCCATCAGTGGATAAATAGGTGAAGAAAAAAATGTATTATACACAATGATATACTAGTCAGTCATAAAAAAGAAGGAAGTCCTGTCATTTGTGATGACATAGATAAGCCAGAAGGACTTTATGTTAAGTGAAATAAGTCAGGCACAAAAAAAACAAATACTACATAAATTTCAGTCATATGTAGAATAGAAAAAAGTTGACGTCATGGAAGAAGAGAGCAGAATGGTGACTATCAAGGGCTGTGGTGGTTTGGGGATGGGATTGGGAAGATGTTAAAGGACACAAAATTTCAGTGAGATAGAAGAAGTGTGTTCAAGAGATCATTACACAACATGGCAACTATATTTAATAATATATTGTATTATTAAAAAATGCTAGGAGAGTAGATGTAAAGTATTCTCACCACCAAAATGATTACTATATAAGGTAATGCACATGTTAATGAGTTAGAATCAATCATTTCACAAATATGTATATACTTCAAAACATGATGTTCTACATGGTAAGTTTATACAATTTTATCTATTAATTTAATTGTTTAAAGAGAGAGGGGAAGCTAGAAGCCTAGATAATTAGACATACAGGGAAAAAGCAAGACTACCCTAATCTTAATGTAAATTTACCTGAAACATTAAACTAGCTCTTAAATTTTGCGCAGTGTGGAAGATAATTTTTTCTAGGGCACTAGACGGGGAAAAGAATATAGATGTTGGTAAAAACACCAATGTTTTGGGGGGTTGCAGGCTTGTCATATGGAAAATCAAAGGGTCATTATAACCACCTTTTCTCTTGAGCCATATAAATCTATACTAAGGCCTGCCGATCCACCATTCCCCCTAAAGTGCAGCTATAGTCATCAGCCAATTTGTCTCTCAAAGCCCTGAATGGATTACAGAATTACATACAACCTTTTCAGCACAACATCATATGACCCAACTTTCCTTTGCAGCCTAAATCTCAGTATAGTCCTATGTGTACCTAGTGTTCCAATGAAATGGATTCTGAAACACGTTGTGTATTTTCCTGCCTCCAATATTTTGCTCTCACAATGTTTTTTCCTCTGGGAATCCTTCCCACCTTATAGACTTGTTGCAACTGGCTCCTTCAAGGCTCATCTCAAATGCAATTTCATTGTATGGTGCTACAATACCAATTCAGTGGAATTTGTAGGTCCAGAAACCAAGGGATAAAGTAGAAGTTGTCCCACTTACTACTGTTGCCAGCGACACTTGGGAAATTCATGCATATCACCCTCATACCTTTAGACTTAGTAGGTTTAGAGGTCTCAGTTCCAAGATAGTAATACTTCCACCAGGTGGAATAATAAAATTCCCATCAAACCTGTTAAAATTTCATTTTATTGAGGTGTAATTTACATCCTGTAAAATTTACCCTTTTATTGTATAATTTGACTAGCTTTATCAAGTATATTAATTGAATAACCACCAAATCAATATATAGAACAATTCCATCACCCCAAAATATTGCCTTATGCTCCTCTGAGGTCAAGTCCTACTCTATTCTCAATGTCTAGCAACCAGTGATATATTTTCTGTCCCATGATTTTGTCTTTTCCAGAATGGAATCATGAAACATGTAACCCTCTGAGTCTGATTTCTTTCATTTCCCATACTGCATGTTGTTAAATATATCAGTAGTTAATTGCTTTTTATGCTAAGTAGTATTCCATTGTTTGAAAGTACTAATTTGTTACCAATTGAGCAGTTGAAACACATTGTCATAGTTTACATTTTGGGGCTATTATGAATAGAGATGCTGTAAATATTCATTTACAAGTGTTTCTGTACTTATATGTGAACATAAGTTTTCATTTGTTTTCAGTGAATAGGAGAGAGACTGGTGGGTCATATGGTAAGTGTAAGCTTACTTTTACAAGAAATTTCCCAACTATGTTTGAAAGTGGCTCTTCCATCTACATTCACATTAGCAATATTTGAGACTTCCGGCTATTCTAAATCCTGGCCAGTCCCTGGTAGGCACAGTGGTTTTTTGGTGATGTTTATTTGTTTGTTTTAGACATTTGTTGACTTAGTAGTATCCCCTTGTGGTTTCAATTTGCTTTTCTTTAATGACTAATGATGTTGAGCATCTTTTCATGTACTTATTTTCCATCTGTGTATCTCCTTTGGCAAAGTGTCTCTTTAAATATCTTTCTTTTTATTCAGTTATTTTGTTTTCTTATTTCATTTTGAAAGTTATTTATATATTCTAGAAACAAATTCTGTAACACATATGTGTTTTGCAAATATTTTCTTTCCACCTTTTAATTTTCTTAATAATGTCTTTCAAGAAGCAGAAGATTCCAAATTTGATAGTCCAATTTATAATTTTTATGAGTCTTGCTTTTAGTATCAGAACTAAGGAAATCTTCACATAATCAAAAGTCACGAAGACTTTTCCCATGGTTTCCTCTGGAAGTTTTATGGTTTAGATTTTCTATTTAGGTCTATGATGTATGTTGAATTAATGTTTGTATATTATGTGAGGTGTAGGTTGAAGTTCATTATTGTGCAAATGGATATCCAATTTTTCCAGTATCTTTTGTTAAAAAGACTACCTTTCTGCAATGAATTATTTTTGCACCCTTGTCAATATCACATGGCCATCCATGTGTCAGCCTATGTCTGAAGTTCCCAATATTTTCTAGCCATTTATATACCTGTCCTTTTCCTAGACCACACTCACTGAATTACTCTAGTTAATACAAAGTCTTAAATCATACAGTGTGAATTTTCTAACCTTGGTCATTTAGAAAATATTATTGTGGCTATTTTAGTTCCTTTGACTTTTCAGATTTTAAAATCAATGTACCAATTTCTATTAAAATAACTTTGATATTAATTGAAATTGCATTGAATCTATTTTCATTTTTAAAGTAGAGATGGTGCAATTTATAAAGTTCAGAGAAAGTTCTGTTATATATTAGCCTATGAGTGTTGCTAGTCAGCTTCATCCCTGGGATGCAAGGCTGGTTCAACATACATAAATCAATAAATGTAATCCATCACATAAACAGAACCAATGACAAAAACCACATGATTATCACAATAGATGCAGAAAAGGACTTTGACAAAACTCAATACCCCTTCATGCTAAAAACTCTCAATAAACTAGGTATTGATGGAACATGTCTCAAAATAATAAGAGCTATTTATGACAAACCCACAGCCAATATCATACTGAATGGGCAAAAACTGGAAGTATTCCCTTTGAAAACCAGTGAAAGACAAGGATGCCCTCTCTCACCACTCCTATGCAACATAGTATTGGAAGTTCTGGTCAGGGCAACCAGGCAAGAGAAAGAAATAAAGAGTATTCAAATAGAAAGAGAGGAAGTCAAATTGTCTCTGTTTGCAGATGACATGATTGTATATTTAAAAAACCCCACTGTCTCATCTCAAAATCTCCTTAAGCTGATAAGCAACTTCAGCAAAGTCTCAGGATACAAAATGAATGTGCAAAATTCACAAGCATTCCTATACACCAAAACCAGACAAACAGAGAGCCAATCATGAGTGAACTCCCATTCACAATTACTACAAAGAGAATGAAATACCTAAGAATACAACTTACAAGGGATGTGAAGGACCTCTTCAAGGGGAACTACAAAGGATTATAAATCATTCTACTATGAGGACACATGCACACAGCTCAAGGAATAAAGAAAGGACACAAACAAATGAAAAAACATTCCATGCTCATAGATAGGAAGAATCAATATTGTGAAAATGGCCATACTGCCCAAAGTAATTTGTAGTGAATGCTATCCCCAACAAGCTACCATTGATTTTCTTCACAGAATTGGAAAAAAACTACTTTAAATTTCATATGGAACCGAAAATGAACCCAAATAGCCAAGACAATCCTAAGTAAAAAGAACAAAGCTGGAGGCATCACACTACCTGACTTCAAACTATACAAGGCTAGAGTAACAAAAACAGCATGGTACTAGTACCTAAACAGATATATAGACCAATGGAACAGAACAGAGGCCTCAGAAATAATGCCACACATCTACAGCCATCTGATCTTTGACAAATCTGACAAAAACAAGCAGTAGAGAAAGTATTTCCTATTTAATAAATGGTGTTGGGAAAACTGGCTAGCCATATGCAGAAAACTGAAACTGGAGCCCTTTCTTACACCTTATGCAAAAATTAACTCAAGATGGATTAAAGACTTAAACATAAGACCTAAAACCACAATAAAACCCTAGAAGAAAGCTTAGGCAATACCATTTAGGACATAGGCATGGGCACAGACTTCATCACCAAAACACCAAAAGCAATGACAACAAAAGCCAAAATTGACAAATGGGATATAATTAAACTAAAGAACTTCTGCACAGCAAAAGAAATGATCATCAGAGTGAATAGGCAACATACAGAATGGGAGAATATTTTTGCAATCTATCCATCTGACAAATGGCTAATATCCAGAATCTACAAAGAACTTAAACAGATTTACAAGAAAAGAACAAATAAACTCATCAAAAAGTGGGCAAAGGATATGAACAGACACTTCTCAAAAGAAGACATTTATGCAGCCAACAAATATATGAAAAAAAAAAAAATTCATCATCGCTGGTCATCAGAGAAAGCAAATCAAAACCACAATGAGATACCATCCCACTCCAGTTAGAATGGCGATCATTAAGAAGTCAGGAAACAACAGATGCTGGAGAGGGTGTGGAGAAATAGGAACGCTTTTATACTGTTGGTTGGAGTGTAAATTAGTTCAACCATTGTGGAAGACAGTGTGGTGATTCCTCAAGGATCTAGAACCAGAAATATATCACCCAGCAATCCCATTACTGGCTATATACCCAAAGGAT
Source organism: Macaca thibetana thibetana (assembly GCF_024542745.1). Lineage (NCBI taxonomy): Eukaryota > Metazoa > Chordata > Mammalia > Primates > Cercopithecidae > Macaca > Macaca thibetana. The sequence continues at coordinate 46,886,489 of NC_065582.1, read as the reverse complement.
TATAAATCATTCCACTATAAGACACATGCACACGTATGTTTATTGTGGCACTGTTCACAATAGCAAACACTTGGAACCAACACAAATGCCCATCAATGATAGACTGGATAAAGAAAATGTGGCACATATACACCATCGAACACTATGCAGCCATAAAAAAAGGATGAGTTCATGTCTTTTGCAGGGACATGGATGAAGCTGGGAACTATCATTCTCAGCAAACTAACACAGGAACAGAAAACAAAACACTACATGTTCTCACTCATAAGTGGGAGTTGAACAATGAGAACACATGGCCACAGGGAGGGGAATATCACATACTGGGGCCTGCCAGGGTTTGGGGGCTAGGAGAGGGATAGTATTAGGAGAAATACCTAATGTAGATGATGGGTTGATGGGTGCAGCAAACCACCATGGCACATGTATACCTATGTAACAAACCTGCACATTCTGCACATGTATCCCATAACTTAAAGTATAATAAAAAAAAGTTTTAAAAAAAGGAAAATAGCTTTTAAAAAAGGTATAGAGCATATGAGGAAAGAGTCTTGTCATGTTGAGACCAATTAAGGGTGACAATATAAATTTATCTTTTCAGTAGAAATACAAATATGAAGACAGACTATTATGACATTATTGATTAGAATACTATGATGATAGGCTGCCACATTAAGCCCAAAGGCCTAATAACTGACCATGAGAGATAAAATAAAAATTGAGTCAGTTCAGAGAGGTCTACCATATCAGCCCTCTAGTCCTGCAACAAGCCTGCTTCCTGCCAGTTAACAAAACAAATCCTGTTTTGCTAGAATAAATATTTACTTCATGATACCTGATAATATGCAAGTAGTAACAAATATTCAAACTTCTCCTGAGAGGGGGTTTACGAGATGGTGTTATACTCTGTAGCCAGCATGTGTCTCCCATTAGACAACTGAGTGTGTGTGATCTTAGGAAAATCACTTTGCACCTCTTGGCTTCATTTACTTATTTTAAATATTTAGATTTTGAACTAGGTATCCCTTAGGTTTATTTTGGCTCTAAAAGACTATGATTCTATGATACACGGCTCCAGGAAAGACTACTTAGAAGACAGACTTGACACTCAACATAAGAGGATATAAAAAGGGTTAGTGAAAGAAAAACTGTTTATATCATATATCCATTCACAAGTTAAATTTTTAATCTGTATTTTGAACTGGAAGAAATGCTAGAAAGACTGTCCTCAAATGCCTTCATCTTAATGATGAGTAGCTGATCTGAAGTTAGACCATCCTTGGAGCATTTAGAAAGTTGAATGTCTCATCTACTTAAACATTTGTTGTGGTGTTTTTGTTTTTTTTTCCCCCTTTAGCTGGGCAATAAAGAATTAATTGTATAAAACATTCCTGAATCATCTTTCCAAGATACATTAATTTATCTTCTCTAATCCTTAAAAATTCCTTTCAGTAATAAGATTCAGGAAATTATTCTACTGTTCTAACCAAAAAGGGAAAAGAAAGTTTAAGGAAGAAGTCATTTCCTTACTAATAAAAACAGATTTCCTTTCATGTACTTCAGTTTATTTTTGGCTCTCAAGAGACCACTGACACAATTAGCTATCCAGACTCCTGGACCAGAGATTTCTCAGAAAGAAGCCATTACAACTTACAGGAAGTACAGGAGGGCTTTTATCTGCTTTATATAGGTTTATATACTATACACCTGCACATGATTTATTTGGACAAAAGGGTCCTTACTGCTTTAGCAAGTCAGGAAAACATCTATCTAGACCTCAAAGGCTTGACAAGACATTTAGTATACTTTCTTTAAAGGAGGAATCCTAATGAGATTAGTGCAGTCCCCTAAAGCTTTCTTGGAAATAGTGAGGGTATTTATTTGTCCTCTGGTAAAGTCTTGCATGGGGATTTACCTATTGCTAGGCACATTATTTTATAATAGCTTATTTCCTTTTTAATGTTTAATTTATGGCACTAGAGTTTTTTAAACTTATGTCAGGTAGATTGTATTACTTCTGAATTTTATTTTACAGTAGTAACGCATGTATTCCAATATAGTCGTTGTGTAGTAAGGTTGAGAAGTGCCAATTAAAATAAATACCATTACAGGGGTCATATGTGGTTGGCATGCATTTAACCATAGGCAGTCTGTTCTGTGACACCATCAACACCTCAAACTCATACAAAGGATTAAGATCTATAACATGAAAAGTTGACAAGCCCTTATCTAGCAGAGAGTACTCTCTATCGGAGAACTTTTCAGAGTATTTTTATGAGATTCAGTGCTTACTCGGGAAATACTAATGATCACCATCATTTACCAAGAGAGAATTCTCTTTCAGTCAGGGAAGCGGGCATTAATATAGCCGTATTCCCTTCAATAGTACTCTCTGTGTCAAAATGTTAAAAAAAAAAAAAAAATAGATACCCTAAGTATTATCTAGACGTTAGAGACTTTAACAATTAAATTTAGAAATAAATGACAACTCTTAGTGAAGACCTGGCTTCTCTTTTATCTATTCCATTTTATTTTCAGCAATGGACAAGCTGGCTGGTTTTAGCTAGCCATATCCTTCACCCACTTTGAGTTCTGATTTAGCGCTATAACATCACCATGCATGAAACTAGTTACAAATCTTAGCCAGTGAATTCAAACTAGACTTGATTATTTTTAGACTAATTTTAAAATGGCATTTTAACATAAAATACTAAAACTTCACATATTTATATTAATTTGAGTTCCTTATTTTGTGCCAAGAACCCCAGCCAAGAAATCAACAGGAAAGCAAATCAAATATTTCTTAGCTACACTGCATTCCAAAATTACCTACACCATGCCAAATCCTATTGCCCATTCTTACCTATCATATCCCTCAAGGGAAGCACTTCAGCTAACATGATCATTTGTTTTAACCTTGCTTCCAAATTGAAAAGGCATTTACTTCTCCCTCTAAAATATCCATTGCTAAAGAACCTGATTCTTTGTTTATAGCTGGCTATTTATCTATAAATAACCATGAAAAATAAAAAGACAGAAAATCCTAGAATCAAAGGGTTCTACTTGACATGAAACAGTTTTCAGCAAGTACATAATTTAAGCCTCTTTATTTAACGAGTTACCTGCATGCTATTTAGAAGTGGAAGTCACTTTTTCAAAAAGCACCTTTCATACTAATTATTTTTACTAGAGATGTATTGGTTCACCAAATACAGTTCTACAGTTAGATTGCCAATACTAAAAATGTCCTCTCCACCAACCATCTCCCTATTTCTGTTTCCCAAGCATCTCATTTTGACTTTGGGCTTAGGACTGGGTTCTAGAACCACCAGGACAAACTGGAGCTGATTAGGCAGCCATGGTTCACTTCCCATGGCTATCATAGCAGACGGGCTTTACAAACACCCACGACACTCAAACATCTATGACACAAAAGTAAGCCAGACACTTTTTACAGACATTCATGAAAGTCAGAAAATCCAAATATTATTTCCCCTCTAATACATTATCTTGAGGAAACCCCTCCTCAGGAGCCAAGCAGAATAGTCCTGTCAAGACCCATTTATACGAAAAGGCTGCTGGGGTGGTTTCATTTTCATGCAAGTCTATATACAACGCATGTAATTATATTATGTCAGGCTGCATGCATAAAATCCTACTTTCCTGTAGTTTTACTCAGTATATATTCTCATTGACTGTAATTACATGGCCTTTTTAAACAGTCTAAGGCACACACTTATGTTAGCATCCTTTTTTGAAACTCTGTACAGTGTTTTAATGAGCCATGGATCTGAAGTCAAGGTCGTTTCCTAGCACAGCCATCATAGGCCTATCATCACACAGTGAAGAGAAGCATCCTGTTCAGAGCAAGTGATTCCACTTAACCTAGACAAGCTAGGACCTAAGGTCTTAAATAGAGAAGAACCCACTGAACCAAACTAGACTTCACAAAATTCTAAATACAATTCAGTAGTGAAGCACAAGGCAGAAAAGGTCAGGTGTTTAGAGCTTAAAATCAAAGAATGAATTTAAAAGTGGCATTAATTTTGGCATTAAAGCAAACATCTGGATAACTGGAGATGGAGAGAGAGAGAGAGCGTGAGAGAAGAGGAAGGGAGAGTGAGAGAAGAAGGGAAGGAAGAAAGAAAGAAAGAAAACGAAAAATCAAAAGGGTTTTCAAGGTAGTGGATGCCTGCAAACGCCAAAGAAATGAAGGTTGCTAATGATGAGAGAGAAAAAATAACAATAATAGGAATGTTAATAGCAGAAGAATAAGGCAGGTAACTTATCCTAATGTTGTAATAATCTGCCTTGAAATTTCTTAATATTCAACATAACAAATTGTATTGTATGGCATCTTAATGCTCCATGTGCATTCAATCTTAATAAATGTGGCTGGCAGATATTGCTGTCTATGCTTTACAATATTTCATTACATATACTTATCTAAAATCCATGCAGAAACAACTCAAAAGTTCAGTCATAAAGTGCAATTTTTTCCTGTTCAACGTGCAAATTTAATCTTAATGTACACCTTTGGGATGTTTGTATCCTTCGTTGTTCTGGTGCTCTGTGAGTTCCAGCCTGATCCTTGAAGCAATATCTGTAGGAAAATTATTTCATCTGCTTCTGAAATTTGAAAACAAACGTTCTAATGATGTGGGGAAATGATTTTACAAGAAGTTAATTTATTCTATCAATTTCCACAATTTCTCTAGGTTTTTTGGACACTTCCCCCCGCCCCGGAGAGATTATTTAATGTAATTACTTGGCAAGAATCTTAATCTTTCTCTCTGTCTCTTTCTCTCTCCTCCCTTTTAGTTATAAAACAATACCTACTCAATCTAACCTTGAACACGGATTATAAAAGAAATGACATTTCTTTAAAAATCTAAAGTGTTCCATCTTTTTTGAAGACTATATCATTCATATCAATCAAAAAAAACTCTGAAAAAGAAGGGATATTTCTATAATATATTGCAAATACAACAATATCCTTAAAAGTAATTAAATTATGTCACTGGTAATATAATTATTATAGTGTGTTTTTAATTAAAATAGCATTACTAATTCACCAATAACATTTTATACCTAAAACAGTGTCACTTTCATGCAAAGACTATAACAACTATATCTTTGAGTGAAAGGTTTTCTCTATCGCGTAAGAGCAGAAAATATTCTCTCAGAATATTAATGTGTGAAGTTAAAAATGTCCTCCATCCAGAAACTCCAATCATGGGACTCTGAGAGAAAGGCAATGAATTGATATTTGGGATTTTATCCTCAAAAAGAAGAGTATTCTGTTTTGGAAATTTGATGTTATAAAAAACAATTAAAATACCTTTGGCATCTATAAGATATCAATTAGTAGGTATAAAAATGGTACTTTAGCTTTTGGAACAGCAAAGGAGAGTATATTGTACAGTAAATGCATTGTGACAATTATATATTATGCATATGCATACACTCATATATATTGCTGAATGGATAGTCTCAAAAAGATGTGTCTCTTAGTATTTGAGATAGATGATTTCCTAGATAAGCAAAGGTTAGCTCAGCCGAAGCTTGTCTTATTCATTTTTTGCTTCTTTAGTCATATTGCCCATGAACTCCTAAGTCTCCTTTAAAACAGTACATGCATATTAGATGTACAAGCAACCCCCTGTAATTAAATGTTGTCACCCTGAAATAAAAGGATATCTTTTCTCAGTGTGCTTTGTTTGTATTTCTTTGGCAGAAGAGGAGGAATACCAGTTGTTTTATAAAAGCTTATGTAAGGTATTGAGAGCACAAAACAGGACTTCTTGTAATAGTGGAACAAAACAAACTACTAGAGAGAGTGAAAGGACTTTCCCCATCAGGCAATGGGGGGACACTGGTGTACAAAATGATCATGGTCATTTAAACAGAACACCAGACAGGTTTCCATGTGGAAGGAAACAGATGCAGCACAGAGTATCTGGCTTTGGTGGCTTCCAAGGGCCATCAGAGAAACATGCCGTAGAAGAGAAAAATGCTATCTACCACTTGGAAGCTAGCAGGACTAGTTTCATTCCCAAGAGTTGGTAGTCATGGAGTTGTCTCCCATGTAACCTATTAAGTTTCTCACAAAGGTTTCTTAAGTTTCTTAATAGGTTTCATGGAAGATAACCCCATGACTACCAACTCTTGGAAATGAAGCCAGACAATGCCTTTCTGTCCAGTTATTGTGAACCTATATTTTACTCTCTAGGCTGGAAAGACCTGAGGATATATGAATCACATGTGTAAACAAGTCAGTAAATCTTCATATAATCTATTAAATACTGCTAAAGGTATAAGTATAAGGTGATTTATAAAAAAGGAAGACCAAAACTACTATGTGCTTGGGAAAGGGAGAGAAATTTTGGAAACTTCACAGAATAATTGGTGTTTGAGTTGAATCAGGAAAACTGAGTATATAGTTATCAGACAGTGACAGGAATTTTGGATATTTCAGGCAAACATACAAAGGCAAAGGAGAACATGGTGTGTTCCAGGACTAGCTGTTATTTGGGGAGACTAAAGCATAGTGGATATATGGAGGTGAAAGAGACAAGAAATAAGTTTGGAAAGCTATAACTTGGATTTGTTCATTTGTTCATTGCAAAACTCCTCTAATTTGTATGCAATAATAAAACTTTGTTTGGAATTTTTGTGGTCATCATGTTTGCAAGCGGGAGAGTTGCTACCAGCCAACAAGGTTGCCCAGTATATGGATTTGCCAAGATTTTTTAGTGAGTTTTATGAAACAATACAAAATGAGACATCCTTAGAATGCAGTATGGGCCTTACTGAAGAGCGCTCCCAAAAGGGATTGCATGGGAATAATCCCTTTGTGGAGACTCAACATAGGAAAGTCAAACAGGCTCATAGAATTTGTTCAAGAGCACATGTTTGGTTATTTGCAGGACTGTGAATATGAGAATATTCTCAGACTGGAGATCAGTCTAAGTCAATGATATGAATGAAGGCTTCTATAAAGATTTCTCCTCTCTCCCCCACACCCACTCCCTCCTACTTAGCCAAAAGGACTCCACTATCAATAATTCCCAAATAGCTCAACAGCCATAAAACGGAGAAAGGTCTGAGAATTTAGGAGGGTGATAGAAATGTAATAATTTAAAAATAAAAGAAGCCAATAACTTATGATTTAGTACACGCCATTAATATTTAATTGCATTTTTCCTGAGTATTCAGGGACATTATTTTTGAAAAGGTATCCTTGATATTTGGCCACAGCCATTTCAGATTAAAATGAAGAGTTGAGATATATTTAATTAAATATGTCTTGGTCACATTATTCTTATACAAGAAGAAAAGGCACTTTCATATTATTAATTGCTTGGCAAAATTATAATTGGACAAAATTGGCATAGGACTACAAAAAAATTAGCCAGAGTGATAATCCAAACTTCAAAAGGTCAGTTTGAACACTGCATGCTGGTTATATATTAATAAAAGGGAATAAATCAAAGAACATATGTGTGACTTTGAACATTTCTAAAACTTAATATATTTTAAACTGCTGCCAAAAAGTAGATATTTATTTTCTCTGACATTATTCTCTGATTCAGACTTAAGTATGTCCTCAATAATTCCGAAAGGCATAACAGTCAGTGATATATCAAAGGAATGCTGCAGCTTCAGATATGCTTCTTCCCAATTTTACAAGCCATAGCAATATTACTTAATAAGCAGAAGCTGACTTCAGCCAACAGAGTTCTATACTTGCCTGAGACAGGCAAATATATAGTACTTTACAAGAAGAACATTTGAATATTTACCATTTTATAGATCCTCCTTGACTGAAGAGAGGAGAAAAAAAAGCCAATTGCACTTTAGAATAATCCTTCATTGGGGAGACATTTTTAGTGAGTAATATTTCAAAGACTATTCAGTGGTGAAAAAAGCGTTGTGTAAACAATAAATATTTTAGTGACTTCCATGGGGCAAATTTCACAGTATAGTTTTTTGATATGGTCTACTTTACTTCTGCTGAAATTCTACTATCTTCAGTCATTTCTAAAAATACAAGTGGTCAAGAGTTTCACTTTTAAATAAAGCCGCCTTTAAATTTCCAAAGCAATTATATTTGGTCTAAAATTAAATAGGTTTCTGCCAGTCATGTTGACTTATACCTGTAATCTCAGCACTTTGGGAGGCTTGGGTGGGAAAATCACCTGAACTGGGGAGGTCAAGGCTGAAGTAAGCTGTGATCACACCACTGCACTCCTCCCTGGGTGACAGAGTTAGACTCTATCTCAAAAATATATATATATTATTAAATAAATAAATAGGTTTCTATGTGCACATTTTTTCATAACATTTTTAAAATATGTGTCAAGACAACTGACTTAAATAGGTAAGTCTATAAAAATTATACATGGCTATATAAATATCAAAAGATTGGTTAAATGGAGAACATGAGCTATAAATAAATATTTGATTTAGAAAACTAGAGTTTTGATGTTTACGGCAAACTACACGTCATAGGTTAACAAAGCCCAGAAGGCTTGCTTTGAATTTTGAATACACCAAAATCCCTATAGGCTGTTGACCGATTTTCCTGACTCTAGAACCAGGTTGGAATTAGGACTGAAAACACTTCAAAGACTCTAGGACTGTGTTTTCTACTCCCTACATGACCCATGAGAATTTGAGAAATTATCTAGAATGTTAGAATTCAAGATGTTAGAGCAATACAGGCTCTATTTGATAGTCAAGGCCTCAAATAACAAAAAGTAAAAGTTAAGACAAGCTTAAGCAGAGAATGACAAAGCCAAAAACTCAATTGTAAATTAAGAACCCTTATTAGGGAGAAATGCTGATTCTAATAACCTTTGCTGTCAATTTGAATAAGCAATATATGGTGGCATGTTGAGTCAAAGCCAAAAGAAAAAACCCGAGTTCAGGGCCAGACCAACAGTCTACTTGGCTCTGTATGCACTGCCCTGACAATCAGTGGCCAGGACTCCTAATGAAGGCTGGAGTACAGATGAGGTCAAAGGATTAATGGGCCACTGAGTCATGAAACAAAATACAGGGCAATAACCACTTCATGCCATTTTAACACAAAAGAAAAATCAAGGATCCCCAAAATATTGTTATATCTTTGACATTTTCTATTAATCATTCTGAACTTGACCATCACTACTAAGTTTCATCCCCAAATACTGAGCTTCTATAGTACAAAATGCATTTCATAGATCAGATAGCATACTTCAAAAACAGCTTTATTTATCAGTTATAATCTTTGCTTATTCCTGGATTTCATGTGCTACTTATAACTTGAAAAAATCAACCTTTGTTAGAGAAAATAACCCCTACAGAGATGATTCTGTGCCTCCTTTACCTCCACTCTAGAGATTAGAAAGCAGGCCAGCCAAATCATGAAAAAATGGAAACAGAAAATGTTCATTTCACTGGAAATACGGGATAGAGACCAAGACTTATTCTTAGGAATAAAACAGATTTGGGGGGGGGGGAAAGGCAAGGTGTTCTTTTTGGTATATGGGAAACAGTGATAATTTCAGGAGAAAAAAAAATTATTGGGAATTCTTGAAAAACTGGGAAGAAACAAAGAGTTTCTTTGTTTCTAATAAGATGGGGACTTTCTTATTGAAAGCTATGTGGATGCTAACAGTTACGAGGAAAAAGCACCAAACGAAAGAGTATATGAATTGACTGACTGACGAGGAATCAAGAATGTGCTCCAAAGCAGAGAATTGGGAGGATTATACCTGAGGACTCATAAACTTAGAAAGGTTTTTGATTATTTTTACTTATTAGTTTTCATCACATTCCAAAAGTGTTTCAGAGCACTTTTAAAAATAACTCAAATACCAAAGCCCAAAACTGAGGGATGAGAAAATCAAGAAAAGGCAAAAATAAACATAAGTAACTAAAGAAGGGTCTGGTTAGGACTTGCACAAAGAAATGCAATGTACAAGCTCTTTTAGAATTGTTGAGCTGGGAAACAAATTTGGCTTTAAACTTCCTGGGATTCAAAGCAAAAAAGGATGCAGGAATAGTGAGGCCACTATTTTCTTTTTCTTTCCCAATTATCCTTCCTCCAAAAAATGAAAAAATAAAAATAAATAAAAATAAAACATAAAAAAAAAATCATTGAAGGAAAAACGGAAGCCTTGGGCTCGCCCAGGTACTGTGAGTTGTGAGGCTTCTGCAAGGCAAAGCTGGGCAGGGAGATAACAGTCAGAAAGAGCTAATAAGTGGGAGGCATGGAATTACCAGGAATATAAGACACAGCCCTAATGACTATGAATAATACAGTTGACATTTGCTAAGACACTCTAAGCAGGGTGGATGTTGGGGGACTCTCAGGCACTATGCGCCTGCCCGAGATCCAAAGTTTTCATCCTTGTCAGGTTCTGGCATCACCTAAGATGCCAGGATGACACTATCCAATCTCCGCCTTGTCCCCACAACATCCCTCGTGTGTTTCTCTCTTCACTTACTGCTTTCTACCCTGTCCTATGAAACCCTTGTTCCACTATCACTCACTTGACTAAACTTCATTGTGTTTTTGCCTTGAAAGAAACACAAATCTCACCTGAAAACACTATCCTCCCTACTCATTCGCTCATGACCCACAGGCTCTAGATGATACCAAAGATGTACTCAGCCTTTCCATGAAGGGGCCTGTCCCTTCATACAGTATTATGATTATTTTAGCTTTGTCTTTATAACACTTTCCAGATTCACTTCATCACAAGAATCAACTACATAATAAATATGAAGCCATCCTGTTTAGTAGCTAACTGAAGACTATTCTCTTGTCTTTCTATTTTCACACATAAAGAGAATTTGTTTTCTCTGTGAGTGCTGAAAGGAGAGAAAACTCAACAGAAAACACAGCAAAGCTGTATACACTTCCCCCAAATACACCATGAGTGATTTTTTTTTTTTTTTTGCCTTCATCAATCTGCACATGTTATTTGCTTGTTCTGAAATTCCTTCCCATAATACTTTTATCTGGAAAAGATTTATCTTTCCAGACCCAACCAAAAGTCCCCCCATATCCTTTCCTTTCTCCTACATGCCCTGAAGCCTTCTTGAAAACACCTTTGCAAAAATTATAACTGAGAAAATTACAAGGGTAAAAGAGATCTGACCTAACTGACTCCATCTTGCTTCCAACCTCCAAGTTGTCCTTGTTCATTCCTGGGCATAGGCTGAACTAACTTTGGGAGGAACTTTGAAAGAAAGATGACAACAGCCCTTACACAAAACAAATCCCCTTCCTACCTGGGACTAGACTGACTTTGTAGGACTTACAAATTCACCATAAGATTACAAATTATGGTTTAGGAGTCATGCAGCTGAAGGCTGTAAGATTCTGAACCTCTCTAAATTGCTCCTGGGGATACCATCACTGTTGTGAAACCTAGTATCAGTGCTTGAAATATTCTGGAGACTCTGCACTCAATGGATCAGCTGGTATGACCCAGGTCGATAAACTGGCTCAAGTGGTCTCACCCAGGAACTGACTCAGCACAAGAGGACAGCTTTCTACTCCTCATGATTTCATCTCTGACCCGACCAATAGCACTCCCCACTTTCTAACCCTCATCCACCAAATTATCCTTAAAAACCCCTATCCCCGAGTTTTCAGAGAGACTGATTTAAGTAATAATAAAACCCTGGTCTCCCATACAGCCGGCTAAACTCTTTCTGTATTGCAATTCTTCTCTCTTAACAAATCAACTCTGTCTAGGCAGTGGACAAGGAGAACCCATTGGGTGTTACATTCTCAGGAGACTAATGGTCTTTCCATCTAGAATGATGTAGAATGATGAAGGCAAAAAACATCACTCTTTACATCACCTTTTCATCCCTGTTACACCTTGCATCTCCACTATGAAGAAACAAATCTTTCTCATCAATTAATTTACATGTTTGTTGGGTATGGACTAGCACCCAGGACCATATGAAGGTCTCAGCACATTGGCAAACAATGAATATTTGTGAAACGACATTTTCTGAAATTGCAATCTGTTAGTTTCAACTAGTGATTTCAACAATCTGTGCTAAATTGCCCATGATAACCATTTTTGTTAGGTTTAAACCAAGAAGTTGTGATTCTTTTAACAGAGTTTCCAAAACTTTTTGTCTCGGGGTCATTTTGAAACAAAAAGCCACAAAATATTTGAAGAGCTAGTGGTATTTCTCTACCTAGTAACATTAATTCTGCAGACTTGTTATACGAAACTTCTTAAAGAGGTAACCTAAACGGATGGTATAAAATGACCCAGAATATACTTCCCTTTCTAAAGCATTAAAATATCTCACAGTTTTTAGAGATAAACATTTGTGATTAAGCAAATTCTGCCATACATAAATGTACATGTTTATGCACAGCTGACTAATTATTTTTTAAAATGAGATTTATTTTCCCTTTTTCCTATAAAACTAAGTTCTCACTAAGTTCTGGTTTCATGCAATTTAAAAAGTCAAACAGACTTTCCTTATCTTGCAACATAGATCGCAACTACTGTCTGCATAACAAAATTAAGTGACACATATATTTAATAATCTTTTCCATGATGCACTGTCCTGTACATTGCTTTTGAGTTTTATTAAGCAACTGAGTGACATGATGAGCTGTATTTTACCAAAAAGAGATCTAGTCACCATCAATCAGCACCATGACTTCAAGTCAGGATCTGATTCTTAGCATCTTCTGAAGATACCACATGGCATCTTTTATTGATCCATGAATAAATGACTCAGGCGTGTTGCAAAGCACGAAGACACCGGCTGAGAGCTTGAGCCAACAAGGTGCTATGCAGGTAGATAAAGGAACATAGCATGGAGAAAATGTTTTAAAGGTAATGTTTGTTCTTTTGGACTAGGGAAGCTCTTCACCATGTAAAACAAATAATACTAGAAGATGCAGTGAGAAAAAGACATATGAGGGCAGACAACATATTTTTATAGAAATGTCAAAGCCTTTTAATTTTTGCTTCCAATTTCCCTCCCTCTTCAGTGGTTTTATTTGCTGCCTCCTTGATTCTACATCCACTCCCCACAGGAGCCCTGGCTGCCTTCAAAATTTTCTTCACTTAAAAAGACTAGGTTGGGACTTACTGTGCTCTTGATTTAGTGTCAATCTAACATTGAAACAATCTTGAAAGAAACCCGGGCTCCCCTGCAGAGAACTGCTGGAGAACTGGCAAAAAGGACCAGAGAAGGAATTGTAAATGGTTGCCTCCCACTCCTCCAAGAGAACCTCCCCTGGCGCCTTCAACTTCATTAGACTTTTTAAATGGCTCCCAATACCCACTTTTCTATCCTGGTGAATACTAAAATTGACCTTTTTGTACTGCACAGCAAGGGTTTAGAAATAAGTCCTGAGGACCCCAGCACCTTCTTCCTCACCAACCTCCAGAAATTAGAAACCACAGAGTCCAGGACCTTGTCCCTCAAAGCTATTTTTAGAAATGCATACCCAGAAGCTGATTATAGAAAGCAACTATCTCTTTTTCACACTGCTGTTTCAAGTTCTGAATATAATGCTGAGTGCCCATAAAACATATGATCCAGCCTGTGATGACCAGCTGACCTGTAGAACTAGACAGCACTAAAAACTCGGTGGGAACCATTGGTTTAAATCCATTCCCATGAGACCATGAAGCTCTAAGCGCATCTCAGCCCCCACAGTGTGTCTCTTTTCCTTTTCATCTCAGCATTCTCTTTGGTTGCAACTATCACCATGTTTCCTATCAAACTCTAAAAACCCAGTGAGAAAACTCAAAGGAAAATGATAGCCCCTTTTACACTGAGACTTGAATGTGATGTTGAAGCATTTTGAATAAATGTCAAAAACAGTGGGTCCAAAATGCCGACAAGGGCAAAGATTTTTTTAATTTTTAATTTTTGCTTTATCAGGACCCACACAATCCTAGGCCTATGTTTGGAAAACAGATGCTACTAGAAAAATTTCCCCTGATGAATAATGTACTCATCAACTTGTACCTTTAATAAGGTCAAACCATGTTGTACCTTTATAAAAATCAAACAAGGGAAAGAAAACCACTGAATAAAATGTACCCTGTGTCTTGCAGGGTACATTTATATTATTATAAAATCCAGTCTACTTCTCCATCAACAACCCAGATTTAGAAACAACACAAATTCAGAATCCTGGTTACCTGACTCAGAAAACCTCCATTTACTCTCCTATTATTGAGTAAACTCTTCTTTGTATTTCCTGGGGCTAGTTCAGGAAACAGGGAGTGTGACATGGGTCCTTCTCAACTACCAACTTTCTTTTTTTTTTTTTTTTTTTTTTTTTTTTTTTTTTTTTTAATTTATTTATTATTATTATACTTTAAGTTGTAGGGTACATGTGCATAACGTGCAGGTTTGTTACATATGTATACTTGTGCCATGTTGCTGTGCTGCACCCATCAACTCGTCATTTACATCAGGTATAACTCCCAATGCAATCCCTCCCCCCTCCCCCCTCCCCATGATAGGCCCTGGTGTGTGATGTTCCCCTTCCTGAGTCCGAGTGATCTCATTGTTCAGTTCCCACCTATGAGTGAGAACATGCGGTGTTTGGTTTTCTGTTCTTGTGATAGTTTGCTAAGAATGATGGATTCCAGCTGCATCCAAGTCCCTACAAAGGACTCAAACTCATCCTTTTTTATGGCTGCATAATATTCCATGGTGTAGATGTGCCACATTTTCTTAATCCAATCTGTCACTGATGGACATTTGGGTTGATTCCAAGTCTTTGCTATTGTGAATAGTGCTGCAATAAACATACGTGTGCATGTGTCTTTATAGCAGCATAATTTATAATCCTTTGGGTATATACCCAGTAATGGGATGGCTGGGTCATATGGTACATCTAGTTCTAGATCCTTGAGGAATCGCCATACTGTTTTCCATAATGGTTGAACTAGTTTACAATCCCACCAACAGTGTAAAAGTGTTCCTATTTCTCCACATCCTCTCCAGCACCTGTTGTTTCCTGACTTTTTAATGATTGCCATTCTAACTGGTGTGAGATGGTATCTCATTGTGGTTTTGATTTGCATTTCTCTGATGGCCAGTGATGATGAGCATTTTTTCATGTGTCTGTTGGCTGTATGAATGTCTTCTTTTGAGAAATGTCTGTTCATATCCTTTGCCCACTTTTTGATGGGGTTGTTTGTTTTTTTCTTGTAAATTTGTTTGAGTTCCTTGTAGGTTCTGGATATTAGCCCTTTGTCAGATGAGTAGATTGCAAAAATTTTCTCCCATTCTCACACATCTACAGCCATTTGATCTTTGACAAACCTGAGAGAAACAAGAAATGGGGAAAGGATTCCCTATTTAATAAATGGTGCTGGGAAAATTGGCTAGCCATAAGTAGAAAGCTGAAACTGGATCCTTTCCTTACTCCTTATACGAAAATTAATTCAAGATGGATTAGAGACTTAAATGTTAGACCTAATACCATAAAAATCCTAGAGGAAAACCTAGGTAGTACCATTCAGGACATAGGCATGGGCAAAGACTTCATGTCTAAAACACCAAAAGCAACGGCAGCAAAAGCCAAAATTGACAAATGGGATCTCATTAAACTAAAGAGCTTCTGCACAGCAAAAGAAACTACCATCAGAGTCAACTACCAACTTTCTAAACCGCTGACCTTGGACTGCAGGGCCCCTTCTGTTCCCTCCTCCCCTTGAGGAGCTATATAAAAACTCTGCGTCAAAAACGTGCGGGAACAAGCAAAAGGCTTGAGTTCCAGTTCTGACTCTGCCACTGACCATGTTCAGGCAGGTTCTTCACTTTTCTGGGTCTTGCTGTCTCCTCTGAAAGGGGGAGGATAAATAAGAGAAACTAAGTCACTCCCCTTCCAATTTAAAAATCTATGAAGAATTACAGAATGTTCCCAAAACAGAATCATACTGGGTCTTCACAGGTAAAAGAAACCTCATGGAAGATGTTAATTATTTCCCTGTCCCACTAAAGACTTTTTTTTTTCCAGAGGCCACAGATGACACAAATCAGATTAGGTTATCACGAAGGGACCAAGGGGACCCTTTCACTTTGCCCTCTGAAGTTTTACAGAAAAATCAACTGATGAAAGGCAGATTAATTGGGGGTAAATTTCCTTGTGCTCCTTCACTCACTTCCCTTATTGTTACTCTAAATAGATTACTAAAACAAACAAAACATAATGGAGTAGAAATAAATATTGAGGATAAAAAATAGGGAATATTAATAGGAATTATCCTTTCAATGTTTAGTAATTCTCCACCTTCTATTTGCCAACAAGATTTACAATTACCCTAAAAATTTTCTCAGATTAAACGTATCAAATTGGGCCAGGTGGGGTGGCTCATGCCTGTAACCCTACTACTTTAGGAGGCCTAGGTGGGAGGATCGCTTGAGCCCAGGAATTCCAGATTAGCCTGGGCAACAAAGCGAGACCCCCAACTCCAAACACAATTAAAATTTAAAAAAATAAAATTAAACAAAATAAAAAAAATACAGTTATCAAATTGGCTTTTGTTGGGGCTCAGAGACTAATGCCTGAAAACGTGGCATTTTGACATGCTGAACTAAAGGAGCTTCAAAGTCTTTCTGGCCTTCCCTCCCTCACAACTGTCTCTCTCAAAGAAACTGAAATTTCTTTATCTGCCTAAGATCCAGACCCACTAAGGAGAACAACAGGTTTGTTTTCTCTCCATGATATTTTAAGATTTACTGTAGAAAGGACGACTAAGAGGTGATCACACATGAACAGACCTTTTCATGAGTATGACTGTCTCTAAGGATCATTTAAATTTCAAAGAAAACTATTTACAAATTAATTTTCGTTCCCCAATTCAGTCATTCATTCTCTCCAGTGATTATTTATTGCCCTCCATAGGATTCCTCTTCCTCCTTTTCCCATAATCTGTTTTAATAAGATATAACCTCTTATTCTTTCTGTAACCTCTAGATAATATATAAGTTTCTATAACTCATTGAGAAGTTGGGTCTTCATTCTGAAAGCTCTCATGTATACACATTAAATACATTTGTATACCTTTTTATTTATCAATCTGCTGATTGTCAGTGAACTTTCAGCAAACTTTTAAGGGGCCAAGAGTCTATGGCCCTTTATTAGGTCATTCTTTCATTGCTACAAAGAAATACCTGAGACTGAGTAACTGCAAGAAACAGGTTTAATTGGCTCACGGTTCTGCAGGCTTTACAGAAAGCATGGTGCTGGGATCTACTCAACTAGAAGGGAGGTCTCAGGAGGCTTACAATCACGCCAGAAGATGAAAGGGGGGCAAGCATGTCACATGGTGAAAACAGAAGTGTCAGAGGCATGTGAACCAGAACAACTCCATCTTACACAGGAGCTGGGTAAAATGAGGCTGAAACTTACTGGGCTGCATTCCTAGACGGTTATGGCATTCTAAGTTACAGGATGAGATAGGAGGTCAGCACAAAATACAGGTCATAAAGACCTTGCTGATAAAACAGGTTGCAGTAAAGGAGCCAGCCAAAACCCATCCAAACCAAAATGATGACGAGAGTGACCTCTGGTGGTCCTCGCTGCTACACTCCCACCAGCGCCATGACGGTTTACAAATGCCATGGCAACGTCAGGAATTTACCTTATATAATCTAAAAAGGGGAGACATGAATAATCCACCCTTGTTTAGCATATCAAGAAATAATCACAAAAATGGGCAACCAGCAGCCCTCAGGGGCTGCTCTGTCTATGGAGAGTCATTCTTTTATTCCTTTACTTTCATAGCGAACTTGCTTTCACTTTGCACTGCGGACTCACTGGCCCTGAATTCCTTCTTGTGCGAGATCCAAGAACCCTCTCTTGGGGTCTGGATTGGGACCCCTTTCCTGTAACAGAGAAAGCAAGAGAACGCTGTGGAGGAGGTGCCACACACTTTTAAACAACTGGAATCTCATGCAAACTCAGAGTCAGTGCTCACTTACCACCAAGAGGATGGCCCAAGCCATTCATGAGGGACCCTCATGATCAAAACACCTCCCACCAGGCACCACCTTCAGTATTGGCCATTACACTTCAACATGAGATTTGGGTGGGACAAATATCCAAACCATAGCATGCTGTTACAGCTAGTTAGGCATGAGCAGAGCAGGAGAGGGCTCTCTCTCCATGCACTAGGAATATCAAGTGATGATTTGACAATTATCACACTGCCTCTCTAAAAATGATAATTCAGCAGCCCACCCAAGGGACCAAGGAGAGGTCATTTCCTGATGATCCACAGCTATTAACATTAAAGCCTTGATTGAATGCAGATACTAGGGGGAAAAAGAAAAAAACTTTCCCGGGCATGCACACTAAGGAAAAAAAATGTCCAAATAAATATAACCTTCTGTGTATACTCCACTAATAAAAGGAAGAACGTCTCAGACAGGCACGTGTACAACTTCCTAAACACACTGCACATGCTCAGTTCCCAAGGGTAGGAAAGGCACTGCACATGCAGAAAGCCCACCCCCTAAGGGAGGAATCATGGGAAAGAGGCCAGCCTGTGAAGTCCTAGGATCAAGGTTAAACACCTTCCTTTTTTTCTCTCTCTCTTTGACCTTCAGGTGCTCATTTGAATATCTCCCAAGGGTTCTTTCTTTTTTCACCTATTCTAAAGCCTTTTTAATAAACTTCCAGTCCTGCTCTGGAACACTTGCCTCGGTCTCTTTTTATGCTTTATGCCCCTCAGTCGAATTATTTCTTCTGAGGAGGCAAGGACTGAAGTTGCTGCAAACCCACATGGATACAGCGCTGGTAACTCAGATCTCTTCCATCAACAATAATTCTGCCACTGCCCCCAACCCTCACAATCTCATGTCCTTCTCACATTGCAAAATACAATGATGCTTTCCCAATAGTCCCCCAAAGTCTTAACTCATTCCATCATTAACTCAAAAGTCCCAAGTCCAAGTGTAAAGTCTCATCTGGTACAAGGCAAGTTTCTTCCATCTATGACCAGAATCTCAAAGCTGCTTTTCTCTCCTGGAGGCTACAGTGAACAGAATCCAAGAAACTACTTTTCGGGCAAAGGGGCAAGAATTTCTTGCTACCTGACCCCCGTCCCCGCCCAGGCTCCTGGCCTCTCTCTGTCTGTGCATTC
The DNA here is from genome assembly GCF_024542745.1 of Macaca thibetana thibetana. Lineage (NCBI taxonomy): Eukaryota > Metazoa > Chordata > Mammalia > Primates > Cercopithecidae > Macaca > Macaca thibetana. The sequence continues at coordinate 46,867,338 of NC_065582.1, read as the reverse complement.
TGATGAGTGGGCAGTAAAAATTCCATTTGTCTCCTCTGCAAGGCTTTGATGAATGGGAAAAAAGGATTTGTGTGACTAGCCTTGAGCTGTAGTGACTCTGGTGTACTTTTGGTACTTTGTGTTATGAATATTCATACTGTTTGATCCCTTTTGCTCTCAGAAACAGCCTTTTTGTTGTTGTTGCTGTTTTTCTTTGGCTTTATCTTTCTGTTTGGTTCTGTCATAAAAAAGGGTTCTATAGGGTAGAACTTGGGCCTAGGAACCCTATAAGCCAGCTGTTTGAGCTGGCTCTGTAGACTCGTCAGTTTAATGGTTGAGTCGACCAGGGTCTGTTAAGATAAACCTTGCTGGGGTCCTTGAAATAAAAACCAGAAGAGGTTTCTCTCTTGTCTATGTCCTTGAGAGCCTGACTTTATGATTAAGTGGGGTACTCTCTTAGTCTCCACCATCCAGAGGGTATAAATTTTCAGGTTCACCTCAGGTGGCTGCCTGAAAGGATGAGGTGTCTGAGACACACAATATTTTAAACATCACACTCTTCATTCCAAACATGTCAACTTCTTAGGGCAGTTTTGTATTAAAAGATCCCTTTCTTACTGGGCTTTTTGTCTTTTGCTGTCTTAAGTCTATTCTTAGATAAATTTTTAGGGATCATGGGAATTGCCTCCTGTATACCATCTTCAAGAATACCTCTTGCTAATATGGTAAAAACCTGAAAAATTAACACCTGAGCTTTACATAAAAAGGCTTTTGGGTTGAGCCACCATTGGAGTTAGGTACATCATTGAAAATAAAAAGATTTGAAAGATCTTTTTTTCTAAACAATTGTTGGAAAGGTTAAATTAAATGCACACAAAGTAATGTCATAGCTATTCCTTCCAGCAGATCTGACCTAAAACAAAGTTAAAATTCTGTTCAAGCTCAAAACTGCCTGTTTTACATTCCTTCTGGGAAGAACAATGGAGACCACTCCGCGCTGTGTCCAGGAGTTACAGTTCTGCCCTTTCACTGTGGTGGCCTAGGTTCAATTCCTGGCCAGGGAACAAGTCCTTTCTGGTTTGACAGTTGTGTGATTTAAAATATCAGCTCTTTGTCCCTACTAAATTCTGGTAATAAGAGGTTTGAGAGGATTTTTTAAGAGCTCTATAGTCAAAAGTTGACTTAATTAAAACCTATATTTAGGCTAGTCTCTCTCTCTCTCTCTCTCTCTCCACACACACACACACACACACACACACACACACACATACAGACACATTCACAGTAATATCTAACAACTTGATGCCTTAAAAAGAAAAAGAGAGAAATTAACTGAAAAAGGTGACACATATTTCTTTTTGCTAGTAACTGCTATTTGTCCTCAGGGAATTCCCAGAGGTGTAAATGGACTGAGTCCTCTCAGATCTAAAATTCTGTTCTCTTTTGTATTGTATTTCCTGATCTTTTTGGCTTTGGGGGGGTACCAGAAATTACTTTATGAAAAAAAATTAACCTTGGTATGTGTCATGGCTAGGTGAGAAATACACTTTTAGAATGGCTGACGGCAGTTGCTTACAGTGAACAGTTATTACTACAGGGTGCTCCTCTTTGAGTGTTTGGATGAGACAAGCATCCTTTAGGCCCTAAAGACTGACTGCTTTCTTAGGCTGAGTTCCTTAAGGGCTCTACCCTAAAACCAGTGATCTAATTAAGAAATAAGCTAAGTTAAAAAGTAATTTTACAACTTTCTGGCATTTAGCTGGATATCTTAAAATGCTGTTCTCCAAAAAAAAAAAAAAAAAAAAAAAAAGCCTGACATATTTAAGGAACTCTCCATTTGTAAGGGTGTCTGCTTGTGTACATTAAAAACTCTTAACCATTATTTTAAATTTATAAGCTATACTTTTATTTAAAGTGCTTTTCTTCACCTTCTTAACTAAAATTTCCTTACATGATTTTTTTCCCTTGGTTTGAACAAATGATGGCACAATATTTAGGCCTAATGTCTTAATGCAATGCTTTCAAAATACCAAAATTCAAACTATCTATGTTGTTTTATCTTAGCTGTTCCTTTCAAAATGCAAATTTAAGGTAGCCTAGCTAACAATTACCGAGAACAAAGAAACAGATAATCAAGAAATTGACAGTCTAAAATGGGAAGAAAAAGCCTTGAAAACTGGCAAATTAAAAATATCACAAATTTATAAGATCTGCCTCTCTCTATGTGTCTATATGTCTATGTAATTACACTGGTAATGTGTGATGTTTTACTACTAAAATATATAAAAAGGCTCTAATGTATTGGTTTAAAGAAAAAGTAAGTGCTTAAATCAAGCATTTTATTAAAAATAAAATAAAAAAATTTAAAGCAGACTGGGCATGGTGGCTCACACCTGTAATCCCAGCACTTTGGGAGGCCAAGGCAGGCAGATCGCTTGAGGTTGGGAGTTCAAGACCAGCCTGGCCAACATGGTGAAACCCCGTCTGTACTAAAAATACAAAAATTAGTCACGCGTGGTGGTTCATGTCTGTGATCCCAGCTACTCGGGAGGCTGAAGCAAGAAAATACCCTGAACCCGGGAAACAGTGGCTGCAGTGAGCCGAGACTATACCACTGCACTCCAGCCTGGGCAACAAAGCGAGACTCTGTCTCAAAAAATACAAAAAGTAAAAATGAAAAAAAAAAAAATGCCCTTTAACTCAAATGCCTTTTAGTTCACATGACTTTAATAATCTTTAATAAATAAAGCTAATTTTAATATTATTGATAAAGTAAAAATGTTTTCCAAATTAGACATTTGGTCAAAACTGGTCAGGCAGATCAGATACTGTCTTTGTTACTTGTTTTAAGGTTATAAACCACTTCCGTAATACTTTTTAGAATTGTGTAACTTGTCTGTTTTGGAGGCATTCGATTCTAGGCTCTAAACTAATAGGCAGGGTAAACTATGCTGGGAAGGGTCAGACATTATCTGCAGCTTTGTCCTTCGTGGTGAGCTCTGCATCTGATACATAATTAAAATTGTACTAATTTTGCAATGAACCCTTAGAGGATTCACCCTGAGAAGAGCCTATGGCCTCCACACTTTCCCTTAACATTTTTGAAAAATGTGTTTACTTTTACTGCATGTATAGGGAGATATATCAACTAAAAAGTCCCTCAGAAAAATATTTTCTCTACTGGGAGCAAAAACATAAGAAAAAACACTTCCTGGTTTAAAAACCCTACATTTCACTATTGATCCAGTAATAAAATAGGGTCTCGTGGTGGGGGTAGGGGTATTATTCTGCATCTATAAAGTCAAGGATATTTGCACAAATAGCAACACAAGTTAATGTACCTATAACACCTTCATAATCTTTCACTTTTTTTTTTTAGTATTAACACTTATTCCCATGTAGTAAAATTATAAAATTATGTATAAATTGTACAAAGTATTACCTGACAAAATAAGTTCCATTATGGAGACATCAAGATCACTGACCCTATTTCAGAATAGCACAAAGATAATAAAGTTCTAAAACTGAGTTTCAACAATGACCCAGGAACTGAAGGATCCCTCATATGAAGCTACTTCTCAAACAGCCTTGCCAAAGTTAAAGCAAAGATTCTGTTAGCCAGAAATCCCAAAACAAACCTTCTGCCAAATTGAATAGCTATTTTGTTTCCCTAAAAATAAAAATTTTTAAATTAATACATAGAAGTGAATTTTAATAATGCCAAAAATATTATTTCCTATGTAAAACATCTAAATATCTTAGTTCTTACTGTGCTTTTCAAGTGAAGGATAGAATGTAATGCAGCTGTCGCTTTCCTAATATAATTATCTGAAAATCATTAGTTTATTTTTAAAATACTATGCACAAATGTATGATGAAAATAACTGGTTGAAAGAAAAATAAGATGTTCCATCATGTTGTTAGCAGCATGCCTCAAAGGCAAGAACCTACCCCACAGATACGATTTAATAAACTGTGCAATAGAATTTAAATCAGTTATATAATGCTCATTAAGACAATGACAGTGCTCTAGCCAACAGAGCACTAAGTTACTACAATCAAATCTTAGTTGTCAGGCATAAGGCTTGAAGGAAATCAAAATATTTTACCCCAAAATATACATATTTAGCATATTTTAAGATGGATATCCAGAGGGCTACTTATCTGAATGAGTGTTTCTTATCTGGATGAGGGATCTCAAGGGAAAGATGGGCCAGGATAACCCAAAACCTAGACACTGTGGATCAGATGACAGATCAAGTTCAAGGAGAACCAGCTGGGACTATGAGAATTAGACAGGTGCCCCTGGATTGAGCAAAAAAAATGTTAAGTATTGACAAAATCATCAGACGAGGAAAGATTAGAAAGGTCCCAGGAGCCTAGAAAGGCAGTGACTACAGTTCAGGAAGTCAAATTATGACACCAGCATATTAGATGGATTAAGGCACACTCTGATTCTAAAACAGGTCATTTCCTCTGTGCCATTTTCCATGTGAGTGATAAGACAGAGAGTGTGCCTGGTCCTACTAGCATTTATACCATCCTCAAGGGGCCAGAAAGCCCCAGGAGAACTTTCCAAGAGATCCTCATGCAACAACCCACCTTGTTCCGTAACTGTGCCCAGCAGCTCAAGGGAACAATTATAAAACAAGGATACCATCCTCAAAGAGTAATAAAATCTAGCCAAGGGGACAAAATATACACAAACATCAGTGCAAGACACTAAGTGATCCAGGCTCTAATTCTGTAGTACAGATACTCCCTTTCCCCACCCCAGCCCTGACATCTGTCTCCTACACAAACTATACCTTCAGTGCTTGCCCAACTTTGTTGCTTACTTCACTGCTTACACCCACTTAAACTGGGTTATCCTGGCATCTGCAGTGCCCACTCAACCCTGTGTCCCTCTGCCTTGGCATCAGCTACTACTTACATTGTTCTCCAAACATTTCAAAACCAGGCACTACACAGCCATCGACTTCTGATCCTAATTCACCATGTCCTTTAGAGTCAGCCAGTAGAGAGGCTTAGTAAGAGGGCAAATTGGATAACACCAAGGCTGTCCAAGAAAAACAGGTTCATAGTTCCATTCTTTTATCGTAAAATTACTTATTAAATTACTTCCCTTTGCATGTTTTACTTGTTTTTGTAACAGTGCTTTCCTCTAGCAAGGAGGTAGATAAAACCACAGTGTGCAGCCCCGCACACTCCCCTGTATGCATTTATTCTTAGAACGGTAAGTCACAGAGAGTGGAACACAGTAAGGGAGCTGGCAACCTTTCACCTGCTTTAGTTTAAAAGTGTGTCAGTTATAGTTTATTATCCCAATGATGCATTTTTTTAAATCCTTGCAATCATATTGCATGCATGTGATGTTGATGTCAATCATAAGCAGCCTAAATTATGTTGTTATTAAAATTATCTGTTGTACAATGCTTCATATTTTCCAGGAAAAGGAGACATTTAAATTATATGGTTTTGGTGAAAACACTTCTGTAACTGAACATGGGACGAACAACCTCTATATCATTTTCCCTTTTAATACTGTTAGGCTTTCCCCAACCCACACCAGTGCCATCAGCCTTGCTCCCAGAAAAGCTACCTAAATTCTCTGAGTTGCCATTAATAAAAACAGAGTCTGGGGTCAACTGTGAAAGTGAATTATATACATGAGTGAATAAATCAAAATAATACTCTAACAAAATAGGTAAGCCAAGTTTATTGTTTCTGGCAGTAGGCTTTAACCATGTGATAATGTTCTGTTGATTTCTCTTAAAAATGTCCTCCAATTATGTAAAACTGTCAATCAATCTCAATCAAACAAGATTTGGACAATGTATTCTTAGTGGGCTTTTCTGTATTATTAAATGATAAGAACTTATTTGCTTTATTACTTTATATGGCCAAAACATACACTGGAAACCTACAAGAAAAATCGGAGACAAAGGTGAGCTATGAGCAAGGAACTGAAGAAAATGCAGCCATGAAAATTTCCCAATATTATGAGTTATTCAGATCTCCAAGCTGGATCAACTAGAAATCCTAGATCATGAGGCACGGGTAAAAGTTCTTAAATAGGGCAAAAACATTACAAATTCCTTTCTAGGCCATGACTTACTTAAATCACATTTTGTTCCTGCATTCATATGCAAATAACAATAATAATAAAATCCTTATCAGATAAACTCAGATTTTTTAAGACTACATTTGAGAATTTCAAATTCCTAGAATACTGAATATTTAACAACATAAAGGGCTATAATTTAAGGTTAGCTTCTTATAATATGAAACATGCTTGAATTTAGAAAGAGTATGGTGCATAAAGACTGGCTGTGAAAATTTTAAAATTCTAATCTGCTTATAAAACACTCAAGCTAAAATAAATCTTGGCTTTAATTAAGATAAGTAACCACAGCTATATGGCTACTGTTAGCATGAACATGCCCTTACCAGTAAGAGAAAACGATTCAGTTACAGATCTTACAACTTATAAACAATTTTTTTCTGAAACATCATTTTTATTGATTTGAAATCAACAGACTTTTCATAAGCTATTTCTCATAGAAAAAAAGACATATGAGATTAATTTTTAAATCTTAGCACTGAAAGGATAGGTCACCATTTCTCCTTCCAGTGTTATTCTTGTCATAACTATTTGAGATTTCAGTTTCCACAGATATGATCTTGCCTTTTGTCTTAAATGATTGTCTCCACTTTATTAGGACTACTCATTTTCATTACTAGACCCTAGATCTTGTCACTACCAATATCTGAACTTTCTCCAGATCTCAATCATAAGCATCTCATTTCCTAATTTTTCTAACTCCCATTCTGTGTCCAACAGTCTTTAAGCCGCATCAGGATCTACTGAGGAATCTGGGTTTTGACTAAAAACCTACTGTGATCTTTCAGGCCTAACCCCAGGCAGTTACAAGGACTTTTCCTGGCAGACCTGAACTACCATCCTCATACCAGACTTGGTGTGCAGCCAGTGCATTGCTGAAAGGAGTTGCAGTCACAGACTCAGGCCTCCCGGGCTGGCCATGCGCTTATGCACATCCGTGTTCTTAGCTCAGCAAGAAGGCCTTCAGGAACCTCTGCTAAGAACTTATCATTTGGAGGAGCTGAAGGGGAACCTTGAAGACACTTTTCTCCACTCTAGCTCAATAATTTTTTACTCCTACCCCTTCCTTTTCACCATTTTCCCTGGGGCCCTAGTACATAAAACTAAAGGAGGCTTTTGTTCAAGACTCCCTCAGCAGTCAAGCAATTCCCCACGTGTATTGATTCACCTGACCCTCAGATATTCAGTACTGTTTCGTGGGTGAAATGGATAGAGGCAGTGCATGGGTGGGGTGGCAGTGGGAAGTGGTAGAGAGAGTGGTCAGAACGTTCTCTGGTTTAGCCTCTTGCTTATACTATCACAGTGCGTGATTAAATGTTTGAGCGTTATTTCATTGTGGCTTATTGTCATAATCAGCTATTCTGACGCATGGTAGGTAGCAGAGCACAGCTCTCTCCAGCTCAGCTTGGCCCCTGACACCTACAATCCATTGTACAATCACCTTTTCAATATACTTTCCCTCCTCATGTTCTCATTTCCATTCTTATCCAGCTTAAATGTCATGGTTGTTTATTGCATTCAGCCACGTCTTTATACCCCAAACTACCATGACTCTCTTGCACTTCATCATGCTCACTTGGGAAAATCATGTGCTTGGTTAAACCAACTCTCCACCTACTCTGCCCTTTTACCTGTGTGGTTGAATGTGTCTGGAGAAAATCCCATAACCATACTGACCAGCGTTGCTTTATATACATGATCTCTATCTTCAATGGCAAATATACTCTACATCCCTGATCCATTCACTCTTCCATATAATACTTTTGTCTCCTATTAAACATCTGACACCCCCTCCATCTTTATGTCTCTCTGACACTGTGCTTCCTATTTCAGTAAAATATATAAGCAATTGGAAGATATGCAAGCTCCCATCAGAAGGTATGCAATATCTAGACCCTTTTAACAACCTCATCTGCACTTGTATATCCTGCCTTTTCTCCATCATTGTGAGTCAACTCTATATTCGTTTGTCTAAAACCAACTCCAATTTATACTAAATCTCACCTCCTCTTGCCTACTCAAGGGCATCATTTTAGCATTTTTTTTTTCTTTTCTATAGTTTTCCCCTCTCCACTAGTTCTTTTTCTTCAGTATGCAAACAATGTTACTTCTCCCATCTTAAAAAAACAAAACAAAAAAATTGTATTCAGCAACCACCCTCTTTCTCTCTCTCCCTGTATAGTAAAGCATCTTACTAGATTTGCCTATACTCATGGTCTTCAAAGTTTCTTCTCCAATCCTTTCTCGCAACCATTTCAATCAAGCTTTGGCACTCATTACTTTATCAAGTCTGATGATGCCAAGTAGTAACTTCTAAAACCACAAGGGGGAGAGAGAAAAAAAAAAAAAAAAAAAAAAAACTAGTGTCACAATGAATGAGGAATTTGAACAATATGTGGATATGGGTAATAATAAACTTTTTATTATTTAAAATGAAGGCATCAAATTTAACTTAAATAATGAGAGCACTAGTTGGATACATTTTATGGCTTCTCTTTTCCATAAATTCACAGTACTGAGTTGAATATGGTTTGTATAATTCTTTTTTGTGCTGTATCTTGTATTCCTTCAACTCACTCTATAGGAATTGAAGATGAAACCAATCAGATTCCTATAGAATTGTACTTATTTCCATAGTAGGATAGACAATTGCTTCTTTTCTTCAAAGTATCTGTTCCAAATTCTATTAACCCCTTCATTCCATATTTGGGAAAGAAAAGAGCAATCTTATTTAAGAAAACAAGTAGTCATTATACACTTGCCCAATTTTTAACTATGTTTTTGCCCTGCCTTATTTACATGAAACATTTTTTAAAATTTTTGCAGCAGGTGCATTTTCCTATCTCAGATTATAATCTTTTCTTAGAAGCAGGTCACGTGACCTTTCTGTGAAATTATGTGTGGTTTTGTGTTTGTGCATCAGTGAAATGAATTTATATTTTTATACCAGTTTTCAATATAAAAACTATCTGGACCAAGAATTATTAGGTAATATTATACCTAAAATATTACAAAATATTGATACCCAGATGATTTAAACATTTGTCATCTCAGAACACATTATGGTTAAGATCATGTATTAGTCAGGACTATAGATCAAAAACAAAAGAAATAGGCTCTGGCTACCTTAATCCATAAGAAAATTTATGGGAGAGATAACAGCATTAATGGAAGGCTAGAGGGCCAGTCTTGGGGAACTGGTGGGAGGAAAGGAGCCCCAAGAAGGTAGGAATCACAGAAAAGTTTATAAGGCAAGAACAAACTGGTCTGCTTGCCACTCCTGGAGCAGCTTCTACTTGAAAGTTTCAGAAAACTTTCAAGTGGTAAACAAGGTATGTCATAATTGCCACTGATTGCTCCAAGGTAAAAGGAGAGGATATCCCACCCGTTTGGTTTCCGTAGTGGTTAGTAGGTACTCCCTCCTGCCAGCTTCTCCACAGTAGGAGATGCCCCAAAACAGAGAGGGTGGAAATGATGTAGTATAGCCAGGAGAATGAGGATGGTCAGCTCTAAGGCTCCTTAAAGGAATGCCACATGGATCCAATGAGGTCAAGGGCAGCCACACTCTAACTGGTGCAATCAGGCTGGCATGATCATCAGAAACATGCTGAAAATGAAAAATAATAACAAGCAGTGCCGAGGAGCCAAAAAAAAAAAAAAAAAAGGTAAGGTTTCATGGAAAGAAAAAGGGATTTGTCTTGGTAACAGTTTGGGCTTGCTTCTATTTCACCAAATATATACTAACATATATGAAATTATGGAGTTTTGTGTTAAACACTAGTTTGAAAGTTACCATTTCTCCTACTAGATACCTTCCTGAACAATTGCTTATAGTCAAACTCAGCAGTAAGGGGTTAGTACCTATACTCTGATATGCAGAAGAAAGAGGCAACTATGGAGAGCCTGAAAATCTCATACTGTAGGTGATAAGCCCTTCTAGACACTTATCAAATAGACACTTGAGTAGGTTGACTACGTAGGTGAACTATGGAAGTTTCTCAAAGTTGAATGAACACAATAAATATTTGTATTTACTCAAATAGTCTACATATTTTTATATCTACTATACTATATATACTAGTACTAAAAATTTACTCACATTTATACATATTATGAGAGTCCAACACAAAATGAACTAGATGAAATCAAATTTCTAGAAACAGTTAGACTCCCACCCACCCTGAAGCTCAACCAAGTCAAGCCTAAGTTAGGAGCCTGAGCAATCTGTTAGCAGTCTTACCAATATAAGGTTTTCCTGGCTTGTAACCCCACACACAGACCCTGTCACCTTTTCTGTGCTTTCATGGTTTTGTCCTCCTTAAGCTTTAGTAGTTTCTTTTAAAAAAATCATTCGCTGTTACAATTAGACACAAAAGACTCCATATAGGCACTGGGTGGAGTTTATTTCTTGTGTGTGGTTCACAGAATTCTCGTTAATGAGGCCCTCTTAAAAACCATCTACACTTTTTTATTCCAGACTTTATCATATTCCGGAAAGCCTAATTACTTACTTTAAAAACATACAAACAGAAATCTCTTCACTAGATTATGATTTAAAGAATGAACTTCGAGGCCAGGCATGGTGGCTCATGCCTGTGATCCCAGCACTTTGGGAGGCCAACGTGGGTAGATAATCTGAGGTCAGGAGTTCGAGACCAGCTTGACCAACATGGAGAAACCCCATCTCTACTAAAATTAAAATACAAAATTAGCCAGGCGTGGTGGTGCACGCCTGTAATCCCAGCTACTCAGGAGGCTGAGGCAGGAGAATCACTCGAACCCAGGAGGTGGAGGTTGTGGTGAGCCGAGATCACGCCACTGCACTCCAGCCTGGGCAATGAGAGGAAAACTCTGTCTCAAAAAAAAAAAAAAAAAGAAAAGAAAAAAAAAAGAAAAGAAAAGAAAAGAAAAAAATGAATAAACTTTTAATTTACTTTGGGTTCACAAACTATAACATTTTTAAATAAAGATTGATTTCTGCCAAAAAAAAAAAAATTCCCTAATTTGGTTGCATAGCATTAGTGATTTTGGTGCTGACTACATCTGAAGTTAGATAACATTGAATAAGACATTTTTATCAACAAGTACTAATGTCTATCATGTTGAAGAAAAACTAGTTTATCTAGAGTACTTGCTTTGGAATTAATAAGATGTGAGTTTAAGCCTGACTCAGAAACTTAGTAGCCGTGTTATTTTGTGCAAGTTACTTAACTTCCATCAGCTCGATTTCCTCACCTGCAAAAGGACCATAATAATATGTAATGATTAAAATGAAGAGATTGTGAAGAAACTTGGTAGAAAAACTGTTACTCTCTCTCCTGCCCTCTTTGTGAGTCTTTCCAGGCCATTTTTATCCTTTAATTAATGTAAATGAGACACTCACAACGTCCTCAACTTGTTGTATTGGCCTTTCCAAACATAGCCACTTTCTCACAAACAACAAATATGTATTTGAAATCTCAGAATTTTAAATTAATAATCAGTTTTCCATTTTTAAAAAGATAATACCTCACAATAATGATAATACATTCTGCAGCAAGTTAGATTCAATGGTTAGGTCACAATACTATTATGACAGAAGTACTGTTAAAGGAACATTATGAGGGGCGGAGATGACAATGCTAGCCTTAAACAGATTGTTAAGAAGGTAGAGAGAACAAGAGCTTCCGGAGAATAAAAGAAAAATGTGCTCCCAAACTTGGTGATGAGTCCAGTGAGTCCCATTAAACAAATTAGCAGGTTTGGAGCATAGGGTTTGATGTTTATGGGTATATAAATAAAAAGCTTGTTTTCTCTGGGGCATCTTAATTTACTACAGCATGTCTCATCGTTCCTGAAAGAATGAATGATGCAATTATTAATACCCCTAAGAATGAGTTCATCCTGGGATAAAAATGGGCTCCTCTCTGAGGGCAGAATGCATTGGCACCAAACTCTGGAGCATAAAGAAGACCAGATGCATTACAGTAAGAAAAGGGGGCTAACTCGGGCAACAAGTGAACGAGCAGCACCAGACCAGTAACTCAGAAGAGCTCCACCATTTGGTGCAGCCCAATATGAGAACATTCCCTTCAAAGTATGGAAGGAGATAGTGTATCCAAAATCTGGCACTTAACTAGCCAGGAGCAAGGACTGACCTTAGAAGCAAAAGGGGGCAGTACCTCCCCAATACCAATGAGAGTGCATCGGTAGGAATATCTATTAGAAGGAGCTGTGTTTCACAGAGCAGAGGACTCACAGACTCACCAGCAACACAGGATGCAACAGGAAGGCAAGATAAGGAGGCCGGAATGAACAAACCGCAGGAACTTGTTCCAGAACATGTATGAAGAAAACGTTTAAAAACAAAACAAAACAACCTGGGGCATGATGGTGGGGTGGTGGAGGGGAGGCACAGAGTATGAGACTGATAAATAACATATTGGAAACATTTTGAGATAGCTAATTTTCAGCAACAAATCAGTAAAGAACTTCTGCCACAAGAATTTACTAAAAAAATTAATTGCATTGAGTTATATAATGGTGAGTACAATGATATATGAATTATATATAATTTGATAAAACTACCCCTTGAGACATCAACTTCATTTAAATCCTGTCTAAACAAGACATGTGTGGCCTCTATGACTTCACAGAATGAATTCCTTCATCATGCAGAATTCCCTTAACTTCTTGCCACAAAACTTACACATTTACAGGCTTCTACACATTTTTTTTACTCATTCCTCCCATTACCATGGGGAAGTTAAATTTAAAATTAACTTCCCTCCAATGCTCTGTACGAATTCCCTTCCCAATTGCTCAAAGATCGCTATCATTTGCATATTCTAACACCTGCATCTTTCATGTTCTTTTCTACTAACTTTTCTCTATTGCCACGTAAACATACTGAAGATTCCTTTATTCTTAACAAATGACAAGAACAACTCTCCCTCAAGCCCTTGCTCCTGATAGTCATTGCACTTATTCTTACAACTTACAAACCTCTTGACATAAATGCCAATTTTCTATGTACTTCTCACCCCCTACCCATCCTTCACGTCACAGTAATCTGGCTTTTGCTCCTACCTTCCCTGATTAGTGCCCTCTTAACCATCACTTTGTCCCTTGACTAACCACTAAATGTAATGCATTTCTCAGTTGTTATCTTATTTTGCATTTCAGAAACATTTGCTCTTATTGGCCTTTACCCCTTGAAATTCACCATACCCTCCTGGTTTTCCCTCAGACCTTTGTTCTCAATAACTTTTACTGGCTCTTTCTTCCTCTGACTGTTCTTAACTACTGTTCCTTCCTGGTCATATTTTATTTCCAATACAAACATATTTCCTGGAAATGTTCTCCACTGCCCTGCATTAGATGGGAACCTTGATGTTCAGGACCATCGGTTTTCTATTGACAGTCCAGATCATGTTTCTCCGCTGGACAGCTTCTACAGGCAATCCTGCACAGTCACTGAATGTATCATCTCCCACAGACTGACTCTCCCTTTTTCGTGCATCTCAGTGAATGATTGAAGCCATGAACTTAATTGATCAGTAAAAATTCTGCATATTATCCTTCTCTTCCTACCAAGTCTCTCTGCCCATTCCCACCCCAAACACACACACACACACACACACACACACACACACACACACACACACAAAGTCAATCATATTCTCCTGACTTCCAAGACTAGATTATTTCTCTTCAGCCATTCTACTACCCTCAATCATATATTGCTTCTGGGAAGCTGCAATTGGGGTGATATGTCCTAATGGTTCCAAGCATGAGTCTCTAAGACAGAGACTGATTCCTACCTCTCTGCCACTCATTCATGGTGCTACTTTCGACAATCTGTTAATGTCTCTAAGCTTTCATCTCCTCATCTTTACAGCTGGAATTATTATAAACTCTAGCCTCACAGGATTATCTTAATAATTAAATGAGATAATGTACAAGGTTTTGTTATAATGCTGTCAAATAGTTAAGCAGTCAGTATACTGTATTGACAGTGTTTCCAGGCTGCCAGTCTTACCCCTTGGTCTCTACTCTCCACAGTGCAACCTGGGTGATTGTCCTAAATAGAAATGTAATAAAGCTCCCAAATTAAAACCATTTGGTGGTTCCTGTTACACATAGGACAAAATCCAAATCCATTAAGGTGACTCACCAGCTCCTTCACGGCCTGGCATCTTCCACACTCCCAGCCTCATCTCTCAACCTTTCCTCCTGTCCTCTGTCATACTCACAGGTAATTTCCTTCCATTCTGCACTAAACTTCGTGCTTTCACATCTCCAAACTTCGCAAATACAATTATCCACATTTGAACATCTTTCCCACTCCTGTTTGCCTGGCTAACGCTGTCAGGCCTAAGCCCTCGAGGCCATTGCCTGGGCTGTGAATACCCATAGCACCTTGGCATACTCAGAGCACAGCTACACTTGTTTGGATGTCTGTCTCCCCTTCTGGATTTTAAACTCTGTGAGAGAGTAGTGGATATGTATCTTGTTAACCTTTGTACTTGGTTCATGATTGATACTTAATAACAATTTTGAGAAACTATATCTATCAATCAATCAATCAATAAGTTGGGCTGCTTAATGGCCTTACACAGAGAAAAGGAGCATCCTGTCCTTTGTCTAGTTTGGCTAGGGGTATGTGTTTGTTTACCTATCTGTTTTATGTGGTTTGTTAACATGACTCAATACCCAGAGCTCAGCCACTAGAGCTGATGACCTGACATTAAAAACCACTAATCCATTAAGCTGTAATCATCCTAGGCTAAGGCTAAACAAGCAAGCCTGGCTTTACTGCATGCTTCAAAAACAAATCCCATTGGCTGAAGTTTAAAGCAGGGATCTCACATTCATACACCTACACGGGCCAGACAAGCCTCACAAATGAGTGATATGCATTATACAGCATGCATTTGCTGGGTAATGTAAAGGGGCTGGGCTTAAAGGAGAATACAGGCCTTGTCTAAAGACACTAGATGTTGCTCAACTCCAGTGAATTATTTCAGATATTCTGGCTTATACTTTACATCTGGAAATCTAAAATTTGCATATGAAGATCTTTATCTTAAAACTTGGCTTATTAAAATAACAGGAAACAAACAAAATAAATCTATGGGTTCTGTCTGGCTCCTATGAATGATCAATTCATAATCTTAACTTCAGACCAATGAGAAAGAAGACAGAATTGTAAGCTGTGAATAGATAAGTACAAAGTGTCAAGTCCACCAATCCCTGCACTGGATCAGCACCTTCTTCTACTCAATTACTCTCCAAAACTTCAGTCTTATCCTCAACCACTCTCTTGACATACACCCTCTTACTCTCAGCAGAAGATCCTAATTCATAAAGAAACTCAGAGATGTTAGTAAACATCCTCGTCTTCCCATTCTCAGTCTACAAACTTAAGTATAATTGGAACCACTCAACCTCAAAGGAGAGGCGGCCGTTCTCTTCTTTAACAGGAATCCTCCTACTTTTTTTCCTAATACAGTGTGATCCCATTAACTATCTTGTCTCTATTAAGGCTCCTTAGTTATGTCTTTCTGATATGGTTTGGATTTGTGTCCCACCCAAATCTCATGTTGAATTGTAATCTGTAATGTTGGAGGAAGGGCCCGGTGGGATGTGATTGGATCAGGAGGGTGGACTTCCCCCTTTCTGTTCTCATTATAATGCGTGAATTCTCACGAGATCTGGTTGTTTAAAAGTGTGTAGCACCTCCCCCTTCACTCTCTTACTCCTGCTCTAGCCATGTAAGATGTGCCTCCTTTCTCTTGGCCTTCTGCCACAATTGCAAGTTTCCTGAGATTTCCCCAGCCATGCTTTCTGTACAACCTGCGGAACCATGAGATAATTAAACTTCTTTTCTTTATAAATTACCTAGTCTCAAGTAGTTCTTTATAGCAATGCAAGAACAGGCAAATACAGAAAATTGGTAGCAGGAACTGGGCATTGCTATAAAGATAGATGAAAATGTGGAAGCACCTTTGGAACTGGGTAATGGACAGAGGTTGGAACAATTTAGAGGGCTCAGAACAAGAAAGAAAGATAAAGGAAAATTTGGAACTCCCTAGAGACTTGTTAAATTATTGTGACCAAAATGCTAATAGTGATATGGACAATGAAATCCAGGTTAAGGTGCTCTCAGGTGGAGATGAGGAACTTATTGGGAAATGGAGCAGAGGCCGCTTTTGTTATGCGTTAGCAAAGAGGTTGGAGGCATTGTACCCCTGTCCTAGAAATCTGTGGAACTTTGAACTTCAGAGTGATGATTTTGGGTATCTGGTGGAAAAAATTTCTAAGCAGCAAAGCATTCAAGATGTGGCTTGGCTGCTCCTAACAAAGCATGCTCATATGTGTAGGCAAACAGATGACCTGTAACTGGAACTTATTTTTAAAAAGGGAAGCAGAGCATAAAAGTTTAGAAAATTTGCAGCCTCACCATGTGGTACAAAATAAAAACCCATTTTCTGGGGAGGAATTCAAGCAAGCTGCAGAAATTTGCATAGGTAAAGATAGAATATTAATAGCAGAGACAATGGGGAAAATGCCTCAAAGGCATTTCAAAAAACTTCAAGGCAACCTCTCCCATCACAGGCCCATAGGGAGGAATAGTTTTGTGGACTGGGCCCAGGGCTGCCCTGTGCAACCTCAGGACACTGCTCTCTGCATCCCAGCCACTCCAGCTCCACCTGTGGCTAAAAGGGCCGTAGATACATCTCACGCTGCTGCTCCAGAGGGTGTAAGCTATAACCCTTGGTGGCTTCCATGTGGTGTTAACCCTGAAAGTGCACAGAGGGCAAGAGTTGAGACTTGGGAGCCTCTGCCTAGATTTCAGAGAATGTATAGAAACACCTGAATATCCAGGCAGAAGTCTGCTGCTGGGGTGGACCCCTCATGCAGAACCTCTACTGAGGCAATATGGAGGGTAAATGTGGCACACAGAATCTCCATTGTGGCACTGCCTAGCAGAGCTGTGAGAAGAAAGCTACTCCAGACCTCAGAATAGTAGATCTACCAACAACTTATACTGTGTGCCTAGAAAAGCTTCAGCCACTCAACGCCAGCCTGTGAAAGCAGTGGAGGGGGCTGTACCCTGCAGAACCACAGGGGCAGAGATGACCAATGCCTTGGGAGCCCATCCCTTGCATCAGTGTGCCCTGGATGTGAGACATGGAGTCAAATGAGATTATTTTGGAGCTTTAAGATTTAATAACTGCCTTGCTGGGTTTTGGACTTGCACAGGGCCTGTAGCACCTTTGTTTTGGCTGGTTTCTTCTTTTTGGAATGAGTGCATTTATCCAATGCCTGAACTCCCATTGTATCTTAGACCTAACTAACTTGTTTTTAATTTTACAAGCTCATAGGTGGAAGGGACTTTCCTTGTCTCAGATTAGACTTTGGACTGTGGACTTTTGAGTTAATGCTGAAATGAGTTAAGACTTTGGGGGACTGTTAAGAAGGGATGGTTGCATTTTACAATGTAAGAAGGACATGAGATTTAGGAGAGGCCAGAGGTGAAATTATATGGTTTAGATTTGTGTCCCTGCCCAAATCTCATGTCAAATTGTAATCACCAATGTTGGAAAAGGGGTCTGGTGGGATGTGATTGTATTATGGGGGCAGACTTCTCCCTTGCTGTTCTCATAATAGTGAGTTCTCATGAGATCTGGTTGTTTAAAACTGTGTAGCACCTGCCATTCACTCTTTCTCCTGCTCCAGCCATGTAAGGTGTACATCCTTCCTCTTCTCCTACCACCATGAGTGTAAGTTTCCTGAGACCTCCCTGGCCATGCTTGCTATACAGCCTGTGGAACCATGAGCCAATTAAATCTCCTCCTGTATTAATTACCCAGTATTAGGTAGTTCTTTATAGAAATGCAATAATGGACTAATACACTTTCTTTTCAACTTATTACCTGCTTTGTCTCAGAAGGGAAATTGTCTTTTGATCTGTAACCCCCTCTGTCTACTGCCCACCTCTCATTTCCTTTCAAGTTTATTTTTCATATTATTCTATAAGTTTTAGTATTGCATTGGCATAGATTTACAGCACAGGAGGAAATAATCATTTCTATTGGCCTATGCAAATTTTCTGACTTTCAAAAAATATATTACTTAATGCCATTTGTTTATTTGACAAATATGTCTTAGCCTCTAGTATATGCCAAGCACTGCTCAAGAAGATCCATTCCAGATCTCAATAGGGATGAAAGCTCTCCAGCACAGTTAACTCCTTCTGCCCTAGGCCATGGATCTCCATCTCAGAGGTCATAGAGGCAGAATAAAATCAAAGTAGGGAAACTTGCCCATATTTTTTGTTGGCAGGATAAATTTATGAGCACAGCCAATGCCTTTAACTGTATACTGAGTCTTAATGATATTAGAATATGTTTGGATTAGCTTTCCTATTGATTTTCAGTTGGTGACTATACATTGAAGGGTACAAATTTTATATGTAAGAGAGAGATGATGTTTTTGAAAGCTTCATCAAAATGGCCAAGATATGATACTGACAAACATGGTAGAAGATGTGGACAATGGTTCCAAGATACAATCTTTTATCCCTGATTGCTACATATGATCATGTTGTTGAAATCATGAGTCAAAACCCTAGAGTGGGTTATAAAAATAAAGCATTTTTTTAAAAAAGATAAGAGAATGGAAAATATAATAGTATACCGCACATATAAAAAGTAATTTTTATCTCACAAAATATTATTTTCACATATTGAAAGCTACTTTTTTGTGTCTATCAAGCTTCATGAATGAGCAATCTATATCCTCCACCTATACCTCATTACTTCTCAATCTCAATCAGTTGTTTTTGCTTTAGTAACTCCACTAAAACTACTCCTGAAAATGCCACAGATGAACTTCTATTTGTCAAATCTGATGTATCTCCTTCGGATATAATACATTCATAGTTGAATTATCTGCAGTGGTGTACATTGTTCATATCTTCTTAAAACTTGCACTGTCTTTGCTTTTGTGACAGCACAAATGATTCTCTTCCCATCTCTCTGGTATTTCTCTCTAGTTTTGGTTCCTTGGTGTCTCTCCCTCACTCTAATTTAAATCCTGGCACTTCTGCAGAAGAGAGCATGAGCCTTAGAGAAGCCATATACACTAAAATTGAACTTTATCTCTGCAACATGTCCCTTCCAACACTTCTTTTGGGCCCCATTACTATTGTCTCTTGCCTAGATCTTTCCTTCTCTTGATTGTCAAAAGTGGCTAGAGTGGCCTTAGTGAAAGGAAAGTCAGATCAAAGGTTTTGATTCCTTTTATCAAAACCGCTCTTTGACCCTATGACCTCCTTCCAGTCTTTGCTCAGATAGGATCTTCTCAGAGAGGCCTCCCAGGCCTCCCTATTTAAATATATAACTCCCGCCCCACCACAACATGCTCTGTCCCCCTTTCCAGCTTTACTTTTCTCCATAGTCCCTTTATAGAATACTTTATACTTATTTGTTTACTGCCTGTCTTCTTTAACTGGATCATAAGATTCAGCAGCACAGCAACTTCTGTTTTGTAGACTGCTATATTCCCAGCATCTAGAATCAGTGGCCCATAGAAAGAGATTAATAATATTTGTTAAAAGAATGAGTGACTATCATCAATCATTTATTATTCTTCTTATCATGGTAGACCTAAAAGTACACATGGCTATGTGTATTATTCTATTCAGTTATCTCTCACTAATACAGTTTTAGAAAGACCTCTTTACCATTGTTATGGTCTGAATGTGTCCCCACAAAATTAATATGTTGAAACTTATTTGCCAATGTAATAGTATTAGGAGGTGGGACCTTTGGAAAGTGATTAAGTCATAAGGACAGAGCCTTTATGGATAAAACTGATGACCTTATATAAGAGGTGTAGGCCGGACACGGTGGCTCATGACTATAACCCCAGCACTTTGGAAGTCTGAGGCGGGCAGATCACTAGAGGCCAGGAATTCGAGACCAGCCTGGCCAAAATGGCAAAAAACCCATCTCTACTGAAAAGTCAAAAAATAGCTCATCATGGTGGCACATGACTGTAGTTCCAGTTACTCGAAAGACTGAGGCATGAGAACGGCTTGAATGCAGGAGGCGGAGGTTGCAGTGAGCTGAGATTGTGCCACTGCACTCCAGCCTGTGTGACAGAGTGAGACTCTGTCTCAAAAATAATAACAATAAATAAATTAAAGAGATCCAAAAGAGATGATCATCACTTTTGCACCTTCTACTATGTGAGGATGTAACAAGAGAGTGCTAGCCCTCACCAGACACCAAATCTGCTGGTGCCTTGATCTTGGACTTCCCAGCTTCTAGAATTGTTAGAATACGTTTCTATTGTTTATAAATTAACCAAGCTAAGGCACTTCGTCATAGCAGTAGGGTGACTAAGATAGCCACTAGGCAAAAATAAGAGATGTTTATATGAAATTGACTGAAATTAGTAGCCAGGTCTTAAAAGATGAGGACATCTGAATCCTACCCTTAACTGTATTCCTGCTGGTTGACCCTATAAAATGCAGATACCTGCACACGAGCTGGGATGAACAGATAATCCAAATGTCCAAGGTATGCTGCCATTGTGTCTTTCTTTTTTATCTACTCCATCACACACAAGATCATTTCTATTGGCCTAAAATGTGTTAAAGATAGTTTAGTTTCCTTCTTTTATTTTCCTGGCAATAGCATATCATTGTATATTGAAAGAAAAAAATTGATAAATTATTGTCTCATGAATTCTAGCCAATCGCAAACATACTTGTTTTCTTTTTTATTCACTACTATAGCATTTTAAAGAGATATTTTTTACCATATAAATGTCAGCTAATCCACTAAGATTTTCCCCCTAATAATAAATAAGTACTTCTCCCAAGCCCTCATTCCTAGGGAGAGGAAAGAAAACAACTTAATTTTCTCTCCACACCCCCACTTTATCTTCATCTAATTTTCACAGAATTACAATAACTCTCTTAGATTGTACTATTATCTCCATCTTACAGATGAGGAATATAAGACATTAAAGGGAATAACAAACATGTCCAGGGTCCCCATATATCAGGTGGAAGAGCTATATTTTGACTCTGAGGCCAGTGTTTTGCTAAAGCCTAAGGAAAGGAAAGAAATGGGAATTATGGGACAGAGAAAATATTTTGACAATCATCAAAACCAATAGGACTTGGTGGTTAATTTTGAAGAGGCTAAGAGCGAAGGAGAAATTAAGGATGACTCCCAGGTTTCTGTCTTGGTTAACAGGGTAGATGATGGTCTTCAAAGAATCTACAGAAGGAAGAGAATGAAAGTACAAGTTTTTGGGATCAATTTTGAACATCAGTTCAAGATGTCTCTGGGGATACAAGTTTGAAGTTCAGAAGGTGTAGCCTGGGCTAGAGCTAGAAATATGGGAGTCAAAAGCATTTAGGTAGAATACAGAATCTTAGAGGAAGCTAGGAAGTTCACCCAGAAAGAGTCTACTGCATTTGGCAAATGGAAAATCTGTGAAAGAGGAGTTCTATTGGAATGAGAGAATAAGTGAAAGATTGTTGTAGATCGAAGAGTAAATGGTTGGTGAGAAAGCAGAAATGGTAAGACAAGTCTACTCTTCTGAGAAATACTTAAAGAGAAAAGGAAGTTATTGAACATTCTCTGAAAGTCACACAGCGGCACTATTAAATTTTCTTGAACTAATAATCTTCCATTTGATGCCTTCCAAAATCGACCTTTTCCAGAAACATAACTCTGAAAGTCTCATGTCCCAAAAAAGGCCTTGCCAGATATGGTTGTCCACCCTTGAGAGTCCCCTGAAACAGTCCTCCTTAGGAAATATGTGCTGGCCTCTTCTACATCCTCGGCGTCTTAAGATCCTGCTCATTTAGGAAAGCCAGTCTGTCTAAATAAATGCTAATGTGTTAAAGTGTTACCCTCTCACTGGGTAAACTTTGGGCTTCCCACTTAGGAAACCAGGCTTTCTTCTAAAGCAGCATTTTACAATGTGCTTCATTGAAACCTAGTACCACTAGATGCAATGAGTATTACATGAAAACATATACTAAAATATAGAAGGCTTCATGGTCCACGAATTTGAGAAAATGCTGGGTTAAACAAAGTGAAACAGGTTTCTTTACAGCAAGATTTCTCAGAGACGAATATTCTAATGTGCATCATAAAATTACGGGAGGGGGATATAAAATTCAGCATTTTCCAAAATTACCTGATGAGAGGACTTTCTTAAAGGTTCATCATATGGGTCATAAAATTAGGACTATGTCATCCAATAGGAACAATATTAGCAGAGGGTATTTCAGGCAATTTGACAGACTGATTAGAAATCAAACTTGGAGCCACTGTCATAGTAGCAGGCATCACGCCCTCAACCATGTTCTCTTCTTTTCTCCTTACTTTCTGTACTTTCCTCACACGTTGACATAAATTCAGGCACAATCACTTTTAATGAGAATGGACCCTTGCTTGAAAATTGAAGTGTTTGTTTTCCCTTTTGATCAGCTAAAGTCTATGGATTCCATAATAAAAACTGGGATTGCTGCATGTGGTGCTTTTTATTTCACAGACCTGTGGTGACTGACTACAAATGAGATAAAGCTGATGAATAAACTTGTTGATCGTTGATATTATTTCCTTCCTTCTATTTGTTTTTGTTTTTCTCTTTTATAGCTTGCAAGCTCAGTTGTTACAAGAAAAATCAATAAACAAGCTTTTAAGGAAACTTACACCCAGGGAGAATAAAGGCCCTTTTTGCCTTGAAGTTACTCTTTTTCTCTTTTAAGGGAGTAATATCCAGTCCACAGCCAGAGTTCACTTTCAAGTCAACAGGAGCCCTGTGTACTCACGAGGACTCTGCTGGGAGAACAAGGGCCCCAGATATTTGCAAAATATATCTGGGTTATCTTCTGGGAATTGAACTGTTCTACAAATCAGACTGAACTGATGAACAGAAACTGATATACTCAAGAAAATAAACAATTGTCCACATGTCCAGTGGCTAGGAAATAAATTAGGTAAATCTACCAAAGGCAGTCTTTTCATGTGAATATAAATGAAACATAACCCTGTTAACTGAAGTAGAGATTTTCATCTCTGTCCTCTCCCAGAGTTCATACCTGGGTAAGAGAGACCAAATCCTTTTGAGCTGTCTGTTCTAGGTAAAAAGATTTTCATCATTGAATCCTGGTATTTAAGGGATTTAGCCTTGGACCACATGTGCGATTTGCAAATTGGAACAGTATCATCTAATAGAACAGTGAGATGATTAAAATGCTGTATAATTTTGCAATGTCCAGTATGTTAGCCAGTCATTGCATATAAATATTGAGCACTTGAAATGTGGCTAGTATAAAGAAATTCCCAATTTTATTTAATTTGAATTTAATTCAAATTCAGATAATCACATGTGCCTAGTGGCTATCAGCTAGCATAGCAGTAGAGAGTAGGAGTAGAATTTGTCAAGTTGGAATACCAGCTTTTTAATAGGGTGCATAGAGTAACATGGGGATCTCCAACCCCATTTTCATCCAAGAATAGTATATCACAAAGCCAATGAAATACAATACTGAATACAAAATGCCTATAACCACCTGGTAAAGCAAAGTGCGTAGAAATAAAGGCATAGGTGAAAGTGGAACAGCAGTACCAGGTAGAGCAGGGTCTGACAAGTGTAGCAGAAGAGAGCCCTGGGAAGGAGCTATGGGAGAAGTTAGTGTTGCAGTTAGCTATGACTGCCTAACAAATTATCACAACATTTAGTAGCATCAAATATTGACATTTGTTTTGTTCATGAATCTGCATTATAGGCTGGGACCATGGGGAGATACCTTTTCTCTGTTTCACTCATTATCACTTGGGCTGTGCCAAGGCTAGGAGCTGAGACCATTTGAAGATTTGTTTATTTACATGACTGGCAAATGATGCTGGCTATTGGCAGAGACCTTAGCTGGACTGTCAGCCAGAACACCTTATAAACGGTTACTCCATTAGGCCTGGACTTTCTCACAACATGATCGCCAGATTCTAAGGACAGGGGTCCCAAAAAAGAGATAGGCAAGCAGCTTCTATGTCAACTTTATGACTACATTTGGAGATCACATAGCATTACTTCTCCAGTGCTTATCAGAGCAGACACAAACCCACTCAGGATGGAGATGCCAATGAGGTTCTGGAAGAACATGTGAGATTAGAGACATTGTTGTGTCCATTTTTGGAAACTAATCCATTGTCATTAATTAAAATTGTTTCAGACTCAAATAAAAGAAATCTTAGTCAAACCTATTTAATAACATACACATACATATTCTATAAAAATTAGCAAGTTATAGACTTCAAGTACAGCTAGATTCAGTGATCCAAATGATACTATTGCATCTTTCTAATACTTGCTCATTCATTCCGTATCTTGGCTCTTTCTTATCTCTCATTATATTCCCCAAATGCAAGAACAAAAAATGACTGGCTGCCATACTTCAACATCCTGACAATTTTGATCCTAAAAGAAGAATCTTTCTCTCTTAAATAGCATTTCTCATGTTATGGCTATGAATAATTCTGCTCAGGTCACATGCCCAATCCTTGTAGAATCACTGGGTCCTGAAAAGTAAAGTTTCCTAATAGGCCAGGTAGAGGTCCCAAGTCTACCATAGCAGCAAGTATTTAAATCTCATTTTATTTAAATTTTTTCATATGTAGGATGGATTTCTGGTGTATTCATTATAAAACAACCTCAATTCTCCCACCTCTTCTATCCAACCAGTAGCATGCGGTAATTTATGTCAGTTCTGAACCTTGGGCCTCAAGAGCTCTTTCACATTTCTGCCTTCTCTTTCTTAGAACCCTGCTACCAACATGAGGATAAGGTATCAAGTGATAGATTAACATAAGTAAAACTTCTAATTCAGTTTCTTACACATAAGAGCAGGATAAATGGTTACTATGATCAATCTTATTATTTCTATTTTCTAGTTTTATCTTCATAATAACCCTAGGTATGACCATGGCAAGTATTATTTGTCCTTTTTATTAATGAGGAAATGAATATACCAAGTGGTTAAAATGTATAGATTACCAAACGCGAAAGTACTGATAGGGTGGGCTGTTAGAACTTGAAATACAGGCTAATGAGATTAGTGGCTGCATGAAGGACAGTAAATTTTGACGCTAAATTTTATGAGGATGAATTTTGAAACTGACTTGATGGAATTCATAGTGGCTAATACACATTAACTACTTACTATGTGCCAGTAACTATTTTAAGTTTCTATTAATATCCTCACTTAAGTAACTAAATTATGTAAGTATCTTCTTTCCCAGTTTTTTAGAAGAAGGCAATAGGAGACACAGAGCTTAAATAACTTGCTTCAGCCAGGCAGCAATAAGTTAAGAAGTTACCAGTCTGGGATTTGAACCCAAACTATATGGCTTCCAAAATGTTCATCAATGGTAGACTGGATTAAGAAAATGTGGCACATATACACCAAGGAATACTATGCAGCCATAAAAAAGGATGAGTTCATGTCCTTTGCAGGGACATGGATGAAGCTGGAAACCATCATTCTGAGCAAACTATCACAAGGACAGAAAACCAAACACTGCATGTGCTCACTCATAGGTGGGAATTGAACAATGAGATCACTTGGACACAGGGTAGGGAACATCACACACCAGGCCTGTCATGGGGTGGGTGACTGGGGGAGGGATGGCATTAGGAGAAATACCTAATGTAAATAATGACTTAATGGTTGCAGCAAACCAACATGGCACATGTATACATATGTAACAAACCTGCACGTTGTGCACATGTACCCTAGAACTTAAAGTATAATAATAATAAAAAAAAAAGCAAAACGAAGAAACAAAAAAAGAATTGCCCCTTGTACACTCTGCTGTCTCTGAAATGAAGAATAAGATGTTAGGAAAGGGGAGAAAAGAGTCAAATTCTAGGTGGAAAGTATGGTAAATGCAAAGCCATCAAGGTAGAAACAAGTAAGTCACACACATATGAGATCAACCAGGCTGTATAGCTACAAGGCAACATCTGGGTGAGGAATCGACTGGAAATGAGGTTGAGAAAATTTAGAATGCAGCAGTGGAAAAGTGGTCTTTGAATGTCAGACTGAGGTGTTTGAATTTATGAAATAGCCCAAAGGAAACTTCATTCTCTCTGTTTTAACTTAATCCACATAAATGTGCAAGCAAATTAACATGTTGAGAAGAAACGCACTGATACATATAGAAATGGAAGTTAGCTTTTTAAGTGTAGTTAAAACAGTTTGTTTAAAATTGGCACCCTCTCTATTCAAAATATCTCATGAGCAGTTTGTCATTTAACTATAAATTATGAAGAAAGTGGCAGACTGAAGACAGATGCCCCAGTCAGATCTTATTCCTCACCCCTTCTAGAAAGTTAAGTATGGGAAGCATAGGCTAGACTATTCTAGATCAAGCAAACTTGTGCTTCCACATCAGACTCTATGATAAGAGTGCCTTAACTGAACATCAAGCTAGTGCTATGCCTTCCATTCATGAATAGCACTTTCTCATGGCACAGGGAATCGGGGCCATGAGCAAGCGCTACTCATGAATGAAAGGCACAGCACTAGCTTGATGCTCATGCCAAGCAACTGCAGCATGATTTCAAACGTCTGCCTCATCATCTGTAAACATAATTAAAGAATAACAATCACAGTCTTGGGGAAAATCCTGATAAGTCCCTTTTACTGGTAGTTCTAAAATAGAGATGCAAAACTCAGTAAGATTTAAGAAACTCAGTGTTAATCTTATGAAGTTAAACCAATAATACTCAAATATAACAACTTCAGTATGAAAGTACGTACTCCCTTAGCCTATGCACTCGCTCAGTTAGCCTCACCTCATTATACCAACTAAAATAATTTTTAAAAATCTTAAACTTGATAAAGATATAACATTTACATTAATATTTTCCTTGGTACAATGTGCTTCAGGAAAGCAAATGTTTTTATAATTATCTTTACATCTTGAATGGATTTAAAGTGGATTTTTTTCCAAGGGAGTGAAATGGGAACAACTCTTCCTTTCTCTTTATCACTTACAAATCTGCTTCACACTTGGTTGACTCACGCCCAATCACCTATGACTGATTTCTAACTCATGCCTAAGATCCAACAAATTAGACTGAATCTTCCTGCTAATGTAAACCTAACCTTATAAAAAATTAATGGCATTATTTAAAATAACATTATCAGTATCTATTGAACATTGGCCAACACTACAATTTTCTTATTTTTTATTTTTTGAGACAGGGTCTTACTTTGCCACCCAGGCTGGAGCGCAGTGGTGTGATCACGGCTCACTGCCGCCTCGACCACTCGGGGGTTAGGTGATCCTCCCACCTCAGCCTCCTGAGTAGCTAGGACTACAGGTGCCCTTCACATGCCCAGCTAATTTTTATATTTTTAGTAAAAATGGGGTTTTGCAATGCTGCCCAGGCTGGTCTCGAACTCCTGGCTTCAAGTGATCTGCACACCTCGGTCTCCCAAAGTGCTGGGATTACAGGCATGAGCCATTGCACCCAGCCTACAATTTTCTTATTAATTTGTGAAAAAAAATGAGATACTTTTACTCATTCGTAAGGACTAAAAAATTATATGTACTATAATTCAAGGAAAATATCATTTTTTTCTTATTTCTAGATTATGTTGTCAACTCATGAGCAAGTATTCATAATAATCTATGGCATCTATCCAAAAGTTGAGTACCTTGTAACAACTGAACAGAGATCCATGAAAGTTTAGAAATTATTAAGGAAAAAATTTAAAGATAGAATTTACTAAGTAAAAAGGGCACAGATGTAGATGCCAAAAAAGTAATACCACACAGTCTTCTGATGGGCTACAGCACCAAATGCTTTTACAAAACCAGAATGAAACAAACCCAAAGCACAAATACTCATCCAATGATAGCATAAATGAATCATAAAGCATCGAAGCAGAAGTTTAGAGCTCTGGCATCAGGTATAATTCCTGACAAATTACTCAAGTTTACCCATAATTCTTCATTGCCATCTCAATGATACAGAGAATACTGGAAGTAAAAATAACTTGTTACATGTGAACAGAAACTGGTTTAGAAAATAATTCCAAAATATTTTATGCCTGCAATCCTACTCTTTGTATGGGGGAAAAAATAGTTCTTAAACTTTCAAATTACGTACCTGCTATTCCCAGATAAGATGTTCTAATGAAGTACCATTTTTTATTGTTAACAAATTAAGGTCACGGGAACCCCAGGAGGTTGCTACTGACATCTAGTGGTATACTTTTTAAAACATCAAATTCATTAAAATATAGAGAGCTATGCCTCATTATCCAGTGGGATATGGTTCCAGGATTCCTCTTACCCAATGTACCAGAATACATGGATGTTCAAGTCCCTTATATAAAATGGCATAGTCTTTTCATATAACCTACGCACATTCTCCCAGACATTTCATATCATCTCTAGATTATAATACCTACTACAGTGTAAATGCTATGTAAATAGTTGTTATACTGCATTGTCTTTTAATTTGGATTATTTTTTATTGTCTGTTTTCCAAATATTTTTGATTCCCAGTTGGTTGAATCTGTGGATGTGGAAACCATGAATATGAACGACCAACTGCATGTGTGTGTGTGTGTGTGTGTGTGTGTGTGTGTGTGTGTGTGTATAATCTCTCTCTCTCTCCCTCTCTCTCTCTCTCTCACTATATATATATATATAGTTTTCTCATTTTTATTTTTTGAGACAAGGTCTTACTTTGTCACCCAGGCTGGAGTGCATCTCGTGTGTGTGTGTGTGTGTGTGTGTGTGTGTGTGTGTGTTTGATTTTCAGCATCATATATATATATATATATATATAGAGAGAGAGAGAGAGAGAGAGAGAGAAGAACAAACATACATTTATATTCATGTGTGTACTTGCAAAATCTAGTGGACATGCTACCAATTATTTGTAGCCCAGATCACTTTGCCTTCAATGATGTGATTCTCCTTCCAAGGTAATCTTAGTGCTGTAAAACCAGAAATAAAAATGAGCAGATCTGCTAAAGCCTTAAAGGAACCAATTTCTTCAAAGACTTTAGTCCTTTACTGGGAATTGCCAATTCTCTGAGAGCCCCAAAGGCTTCTCCCTAACCCCAATAGGCCTAATTTCTTTTCAGCTTTCCAAATAACCATGACCCTACTTCATTTCCATACCTGGCATTTAAGTACTTTTAGGATCTTAGCCTAGAGAGACTCCACTATAGAGCAGAGTATATGCTCTTGAACAAAAATGCCTTTGTTGGGTAGGGCAGGTTAGATTTTTCTGCAATGATGTATAGAGTAGCACAAAGCCAGTAAGTGATAGAATTAGGCCATCTCCCTTTGGTGAAGAGAATGTGTTCCTACAGTGGTGTTATAAATTAGTTGATTTGAACTTAGATTTTATTCTTATTAAAAAGATGTCATAAGACCGGGCACTGTGGCTCGTGCCTGTAATCCCAGCACTTTGGGAGGCCGAGGTGGGCAGATCACGAGGTCAGGAGATCGAGACCATCCTGGCTAACACGGTGAAACCCCGTCTCTACTAAAAATACAAAAATTAGCCGGGCGTGGTAACACACGCCTGTAGTCCCAGCTACTCGGGAGGCTGAGGCAGGAGAATCTCTTGAACCCAGGAGGCAGGGGTTTCAGTGAGCCAAGATCACACCGCTACACTCCAGCCTGGGTGACAGAGAGAGACTCTGACTCAAAAAAAAAAGTCATAAAAGCTGAGTAGTTTCTCCAGGTAGTCCTAATTAATACAAAACATAGCAAAATTATAACTTTCTTATTACAAAGAGATCTTTTAGTCATTTAAATATACCTTCAGTGGAAATCCTGGAGATTCAAGGAGCTCATTCACTCAAAATTTGTCTGCTTTACTCATAAGGAAAAGTAAACGTGGTAGGCAGAAAGATCTTTTTTACAAGTATATTGAAGAAAAAAAATCCATGTCTGTGTGTGCACCTTTATATATGATGATATCAAATTGTATACACACACACACACACACACACATACACACAAGAATATGCCAAAACATGCAAATCAATGACAGTATGACAGATACCACAACTAAGTGTGAGTGAATGCAGTGTAGGCTGGCTAAGGGAGAAAGATAGTTGTAATATAACGAAGGTCTCAGAAAGCATCTTAAAGAAAAGTTTTAAAATTATATAGTTTTTGGAATAAAGAAGAAAGCAGACTAGACGTTCAAAGTAGAGCTTTAAACCTAAGCAAAGACAAGAATGTTTGGAGTATGTGGTGTTAAGAGAGACATAAATAGGGTAAGAAACATAGCTGAGGAATTTATGGAAGAACTTGAATAGTAGCAGGAGCTGATTCTAGACAATGCTATGGTTTATAGTTCTGAGAGTTTCAAAAAGATAAAATATTGCACAGAAACTAATACCCAGAAGAGTTAAGAAGACCAAGAACTTTTTGCAAATGAAAAAAATCATAAAAACAACAAAAGCCAAATTCTTAAAAACTACCATAATAGCTTTTCATGAAATTTTTCTTTAATAATTACTTTTTAATCATTTCTCCATAAGAATGTTCAATGATTTATTCTCTGATTGCAGTTTCAATACTCATTGAGCGCATACTGTACACAATGTTATAACTACGTTTTTGTAAAGCATTGTATAGTATATATCGGACATAGAACCTAATTTCAGCATTCTGAGATTTACATGTATTTTTTATCACTAATCCTAAACTATTTCTAACTCCCATTTAAATGCATGGTCATTAGCTTATTAATCAACCTGCAAGTTACAATGCAGTACTTTCATTTGTTATTATTATAGTAGGTATGCGATAAATAATAGAAAATATAATCTGTAATAAAGTCTTAAAATATCACATATCCTTTTAAATCTCAACATGTATCATGTCTATATCATTTTCCACATCAAATAATAAACCAAAATAAAATCAATCTGTAAACAATGTATTTACAACTTATTTCTTACTGTCCTTGAACATAAGTAACCCCATACAGTAGCCTTATAACCCAGTTTCTTTTCAATTTTCAAAATTGTATTTATAGTAAGCCTAAATATAGTAAACCTATAGTACCTAAAAGAATTGCTGAATTCTTAATATGCTGTTTCAATCTCCTTCAGAAAAAATTCAATATATGTGAGAATAAAATTTAATATTCCTGTATAATAAAAATATAATTACAGTCATGAAATTTCCTTAATTGAAATTTGATCTATTTCCAGGACATGTAAACCTACGTAAAAATTGAACAGAATCACAGTCTCTATTTTTACACGTAATCCAACCACGGTATACCTACCAAGTATATTGAAAGATATTTTAACCTCATTGATGTTGCCTCTGTCTTTGGATGATAAAATTAAGAATATTGTAACTATAACTTATAACCAATAACTTCACATTAAAACACTTCATGAAAAGTTGTTTAAATGCCCTTTTGAAAAGAGTCAAATGTAGAACTCACAGGTATCTGCACACATAAAAGTGTCCGTTAATCCAACAGATTGCATGCTGAGCCCATTGCCAGAATTAATCCTACACAAAATGAATGTGTTAGTCATCATGTATAACTAAGAAAAGCTGAATGGTTCCATTTGTTTAAAAATAACACCTTCACTAGTATGTCTTAAATTTTTCACTATTTAAACATTGATATTTAAATGCACATATTCCATCTGAGATAATAGGCAGAATGTTAATATGTTAGCGTGTATTGTCTTATTAATAGGAATTTTACAAGATTGCAAACATCCCCAGTTCAACAAATCTGTAGGACCAGCCCAGAAAGATAATGACATGAACGTCATTTCTCCTGGCCATAGTTCTCCCATCCCCAACTACTCCTCCATATCTCACTTCCACCCTCCACAACAACATACATATCTTGGATCATAATCACCTTGGGAGTTGTATCATGCCAAAGCTCTTGGATTTTGGCAATACACAGAATGATTATTTTCAAAACGAAAAACAAACAAACAAACAAATAACGAATTTTGTTATTCTGGGTACACTGATGCTGAAAATTCTATCCCGCGAATGGGAATTACTTTCCCTCACCCCAAGCCTTCCTTTGTTACATTCACTTCAAACTAAGGTTATACACAGCTTAAATAAACAAAATAAAAGCCTAAAAACGAGTATATTAGTATATACATACCTCTGAGAAAAGAAAAACTCACATAAATGCAACCTGGAGAGTCTGTGCTCCCTGCATGCCTTATTTATATTCTAAAGCACATGTATCCCTGACCTTTCCAATTAGCTTCATGTCATTTAGGATCTTTTTCTTTCTCTCTTTACTGTGCCATCTTCCATTGAGTCCCCTTCAACAAGCACTTTTCTATCATTTATCTCCATATGCCTACATCACACAGCTCAGCTTCAACCTCTTCTACATATTCTATTTGTTTTCTTTCTAATATCCCTATTTGCAGAGTCAAAGTTAATAGTTCTATGTAAAAGACAACCCTCAATTAACTTCATTAACCATTTAAGAATATTTTAATTTGAATTAACATTTCAGTATAGATAAAACTTGGATAGGGTGACTACCCTTAGGAAAAGAAGCTATTTTCTCAAGGAGTTAACACCTGTTTTGAAGAATTAACTAGAAGCCAGAAATATGTAGAAATATATCACATTTGTAATTCAAATTTAACAATTTATTTTTGCTCAACTGCAAATCAAAGTTCAGAAACAAGTTTTCTGCTGATGTCCATTAAATTTAAATGCTACCTTTATTTCAGTACTCATTTGCTTTTAGAAATTCAGAAATTTGTCCAAAATAAAACCCAGTCAATTCTAGTTAATATAAAAATATATAATACATTTCATTAATATATATGTTCATGAACATACAGTGTCATCACATCTTCATAGCAATATAAGTAGACAGGACTAAAAGGATGTCTCAGTTCCCTTCAAAATTCTAAACTGTCTGAAACTTTTCTGTAAAAATCTCTTTTGAGATAGGAGTTTTATTCATAAAACATACACACATTGTTTATCTGCCACTATACTCATACTTTGTATACATGCGTATGTCATTAGAATATTTGCAGGAGTTTTCATATTCTTAGAACAACATATGTAAATAAATCACATAGCGATTTGAAAATTTAGCAACTAAATATGCAATCTGTTAAGCATAATCAGGCATGCTATTCAACAACTGTATGATATAATTCAATCTTTCCAAAGAAAATATGTATTTTGTATGAGGATGTCTTCATAAAGTTTGATGACATTTTCTAGAAATTCATATTGAAATTTTTTTGTATATTCAAAAAAATACATAAAGTCATCTAATGCCAAATAAAGGCACAAAGAATCTTATCATTGTACCCTAACAAGGGTCTAATGCTGTTATCACCTATCATTTGTAAATATGATAAACCAATTGGAGTTATTTCCAAAGAGACTGCAATCTTATAGTCAAGATCCTATTTATATACTAACATAAACTTCAAAATGGTATCAGAAAATTAACCATTACCCACAATATTTTGAAAAGCTATTATATATCTAAAAATGTACTGTTCACTTTATCAATCTCATGATCATCGTAAGGCCTTCCTTGGCTTTTCAGATAATAATTTACTTTTTTGATGGATAATTCAATACCTAAAACCAGTAATCAAGGATAGCCAACTAGTTTCATGTATCAGAGTTATACAGACTGAAAAAAAATATCAATTCAAAATAAGCATTACCTTTGTCTAATTTTTCATAAAAGACAGAAGATCTCTTGCCAGGTAACACCATTTCTTTGTGTTCTATGGGAAAAGAGAAAGAAGATTAATAAAAACAACCTTTCTTTTTTCCTCTTTAAATGCTTCTTAAAGAAGATTCATTAGTAATAAAGGTCAGAGAAGAAAATAATTTAACAAAATATTCAGCTCCATTCAGCAGCTGCCTCAGGAAACACTTGCTTTAAATGCCAAATTACTTCCCCAAATGTCCTTTCTCCCTTGCAGCTGAGAACATGGGTAACTGCAGCAGATACTCAGCCCTGTTTTCTTTGCTTATCTTTCTTCTCTCACATGTGAACAAGACTGGCACTCGAGCAAGAAAAGGCACTAGCTTCGATCATTTCAAAAGACAAGATGTAAGCTGTGTCAGGACAGAACATTTACTTGGAATACAACGGACTGAAATGGAATTTACAATTATCTAAACTGACTTTCTTTCCACTACTAGTGAGCATGGGTTTTAAAATATTCATGGAAGTTTTGGTCTTTCCACAAAGTAATAAAATGAGATATTGTGGGATAACTGTAAATAATTACAGATTTCCTTCCTTATGAGATGTAATTTCAGAGCTTTTCTATGCTGCAATGAGGAGGAAAGTACTTTATCGAAGTCAAAAGTTATGAAAATATATCTTATTCCCTCCCTTAACGTGTAACAATCTTGAGGAGTATCCCATAAAAGATTTTACTGTATCATTATCTAAATGTTCACATTGGAGGATACAAAATTCAAGCCTGAGCAATAGCTTTCCAGAAAGGACTGTCACATAGATAGGTAAGAATTTTAAATTCACCCCTTAAGAAAGTTATTTGGCTAAAGAGAAGATGCTAACAGTTTAAAACAACATTGATTAATTGACTAAAGCAGTCATAAGAATAGTGATATAACTGAAATCACTTCATCTTACCAATTGTGTGATTTTGGACAAATAAATTCTGTAAGTCTTCATTTTTCATCTGTAATACAGGAATGATATTTTTTCCTAACCCCCATGGAGTTGATAATTGAGATAAAAACATGTAAAGAACATAGCATAGTACCAACCTAAGCATTAGCTAATATAATATCATCATTATTCCTATTATTATTACTGTTCTTTAAATAACAACAACAAAGAAAGCTTACTATTCCATTGAGAATCACTGCCCCACACAATAAAATGATTGAATCATATCATACTGGACATTACCTATTTTGTCGATTTATTAATTAGACTCTGTGATGATGAAGGAAGAAAGAGTCCTTCTGGGTCTTTCAGGCAGGTGGGTGAAAAAGACTGAATAGCAGTATTTCAAGAAGATTAGTAAGCTGTCAGCTGCTCGACTGCAGTGGTTCCCCTTGATTTTGCTGAGAACTTTAGCTTGAAGAAGGCCTTCAAGAAATTGTGATATACTTCAAGACTCACTTGAAGCAACTGGCCCTTATCTATTCTTATGAACACTCGATCCAATTCAGAAAACACCTGGTGAGCCCCTACTGCAAGCCAATGTCTGTGACAGACTGAAGAAACCACAGCAAACAAAAAGAGACTTAAGAGAAGCACAGTTTAGTGGAGGAAACACATCTGTGGACAATTATTTCAAGTAATTGGTGAAAATATCACCATTAGACAATACACAGAGTTTGAAGGGGCAGGAAGTATTAAAAGAATATTCTGGAGTCAGAAAAGGATTTAAAATATAATCTTGAAAAAATAAGTCAGAACCGGGCGCAGTGGCTCACCCCTGTAATCCCAGCACTTTGGAAGGCCAAGGTAGGAGGATTGCTCGAGCCCAGGAGTTCAAGACCAGCCTGGGCAACATGGCAAGGCCTTGTCTCTACAAAAACAAAAATTAGTCAGGTTTGGTGGCGCATACCTGTAGTCCTAGCTATTCAAAAAGCTGAGATGGGAGGATTACTTGAGACCAGGAGACAGAGGCTACAGTGAACCGAGATTGCAGCACTGCACTCCAGCCCAGGCGACAGAAAGAGTCCCTGTCCCCCACCCCCACAAAAATCAGTCAGAATAGCTGAACTGGTACACATGGCTGACAATCAGCACTATTTGGTCTAAGAAAATGTCACAAAAGAGAACTCTGAAGTACTAAGGCCTAACAGACAGGTAAGCAGGTATGTCTTTCCAGGAAGATGGGGCAATGTATTCAAAAACTGGAAGCATAAAAAAAAAATGAAGTCCAGATTAACGTAAGGTCCACTCAGAGTGTCCATCAGGAGTCTTCTCAATTTCTTGTTAAAATGCTCAGAGGATGGCAAAGAAGAGAAACATTAGTAACAGCACTGGGAGGAAAATGGACAAAATATAAAGCGGCATTTCTAATAGCTGAGCCCCGATTGGGCTTAACTAAGAAACACTGTTTCAGACTCAGAAACTCACACTGTATATTTTGAAAGAGTACAGCACACATGTCTTCTAAATAAAGAAATTAGGAAGGGACTTTGATTCGTACCAACAACAATCCCTAACTCCAGGTACAGGCATCAAGTACACCAAAATCTGCATAACATCTGTTGTGGGTTAAATTATGTACTCCCGAAAGATATGTTGAAGTCCTACCCTAAATATGATCTTACTCAGAAAGAATCTTTGCAGACGCAATTAAGATGTAATTTAAGATGAAGTTATGCTAGAATAAGGTGGCCCTGAATCTAGTATGACTGGTAACCTTATAAGAAGAGATGAGACACAGGGATGGACATACATGGAGAAGAGAATGCCATGTGAACACAAAGACACACACAGACAGAGAGCCATATGACAAGACACACAGAGATCGGAGTGATAAATCTACAAGCTAAGGAATGCCAAGGACTGCCAGCAACATCAGAAACTAAGAGAAAGGCATCAAACAGATTCTCCTCCGGAGCCCCTGGAGACAGCAGAGCGCTGCCGACACCTTTATTTTAGATTTCTAGCCTACAGAAAAGTGACACTAAATTTCTCTTGTTCTAAACTGCTCAATTAGTGGTAATGTTTTATGGCAGCCAAAGAAACTAATAACACATGTCTTCGGCCAACCAGAATCAGGCTTCTACCTAGACCCTGATCACTTAGAACTTATTTAAAAAAAAAAATCTTATGGTTACTTTAGTTGGTAGTCTTCAAATCTTTTGGCACCAGGACAATTTCTTCTAAAGATGGGGGAGGTGGAATGGTTTCCAGATGAAACCATTCTTCCTCAGATCATCAGGTATTAGATTCTCATAAGGAGCACACAACCTAGATCCCTTGCATGTGCAGCTCACAAGAGGGTTCATGCTTCTATGAGAATCTAATGCCACAGTTGATGTGACTAGAGGTGGAGCTCAGGCAGGAATGCTTGCTTGTCCACCACTCATCTCCCACTGTGTGGCCCGGTTCCTAACAGGACACAGACAGTTACCTGTCCACGGCTTGGGGGTTGGGGACCCCTGCTAGCGCATCAAACATATTCTCAATTTAGAAATCAGAACACCCAGCTGCACATGACAAACTGGCTTACAGTTTTAACAGTCTTCTGTAGCTAGAATCTGCTGCAAATGGCAGCCAATAGCCAATGGAAAGGAATTTGTTGGTCCCTATTTTTCCACCATGTCCTTCTTTTCCAGCTAGTGAACCTTGGATCCTGATGCCTCTGTAATGTGGAAATGGAGTGAAAAAGGAAAGGTGAGGTAACAAGAGGTAAATGAAGAAGCAAAGCGCTTACTTTCTGCTCACTAAGCAAGAAGGCTCACTCTTTGGGGCAGGCACAAAGTTGGTTCTCTCCCCGTTGGAGCTTTTCCTGGTTCTTCAGTAATACTCCCCTCCAATCACTGGAAACCCTTCACCTGTACTCTGCCTGATGTGGGTCGTACTGTCTCACTTTGTTACTTACTCCATCCACAGCCACTAGTCAGCTGAGACCAGTTCAGTTGCTGGGAAGCCGTAAGGAAATACCTAGGACAACCTCATGACAGCTCTTTCATATTCGTGGCCCACCTCTCTTCCAGAGGAAACTAATGACCCTGAAAAATAGATGAATCCCCATTCAGAATCTTTACTTTACTCTACCATAAGCTGCTCACCGCCTCATCTTTGGTCTTTGAATTCATCAGAAACCAGTCCACTGTCTCCACTAAAACCTCAAAACTTCAAGAGATAACTTTTAGACTCTCTAGAGAGTCTCCTTGAAGTAGCTCTTTCTGGTTCCGAGGGGGAGAACACCCTATACCATCTCTCCTTATGTATATTTCTAGTACACCCTCGGCTCACTCCATAAAATCTTCCCCCAATCTCCAGGTCTCCCGACCCTTTTGGATTAGAAATGTAGGAGATATCTGTGCAGTTCTTACATTCCCACTAGGGAATTTCTACGAGGTGATCTGGTTCATAAATCACATTAGTATCTGATAACTATTGCTTTAAGGGGTCAAAGTTTTCCAATTTTACATCCTATGATATTAGTTTTTCACAATTTATGTTTTAAGAAACTCAAGGGGGAAATAGCTAAAAATTTATACAATGTGTCTTCTGGATATACTATTTTTTAAAGGTTTCCTAAACATTCCATGAATTTTACACTGTTCTTCAATATAATCTCTGTTACTCAGTCAAGCAGAGTGTCTAATGGCTGCCACATTGTTCTCACCCAGTTCCATTCTTCATGTCTGTTCCTTCTGCTTGTGGTTCAATTCTTACTTTTCAGCACCTTCCAAATTTACTGCCCTGTCAAAGCTTTAATGACAACTTCTCCAGAAAGTGATCTCCAGGTACTTTGGACTCCGTTGA
Organism: Macaca thibetana thibetana; assembly: GCF_024542745.1. Lineage (NCBI taxonomy): Eukaryota > Metazoa > Chordata > Mammalia > Primates > Cercopithecidae > Macaca > Macaca thibetana. The sequence continues at coordinate 46,828,676 of NC_065582.1, read as the reverse complement.
TTTTATTGTTCTTCTACCTTGTGCAGTAATTATAGCCAATGCCTATAACTTATATTGCCTTCTTGAGTTGTCTTGTGCTGTCATGTCTCCACAGGTATATTTGAAGTTCTTCGAGGGCAGTTTTTATAACCTGTGCCTCTCACCTTTTTCCTTTTGTGCTAAACTCAATGATCAGAATATATGGAGAAGGTTCCTGTTAAGTGCAGACACCATTGCTATCTATTAAATATCTATTAATGTAGGCAGACAGAGTTGACTTATGCAGCATAATACCTTTCCATGTCCTATGATAGCACTTCCTTATTGTTGCCACACCAAGATTTTTTTTTTTTTTAATTTACTTTTACTTTAAGTTCCAGGATATAGATGCAGGACATGCAGGTTCATTACATAGGTACACATGTGTCATGGTGGTTTGCTGCACCTATCAACCCATCCCCTAGGTATTAAGCCCCGCATGCATTAGCTATTTATCCTGATGCTCTCCCTTCCCCTGCCCCACTCCCCTGACAGGCCCAAGTGTGTATTGTTCCCCTCCCTATGTCCATGGCCACGTTAAACTTAAAGGCTATTAGGACATGTCAGATAGAAAAGAAGCAGAAAACAAAATCACATGAGAAATATGGTATGACATTATTTAACAAGGATAACAAGGATGCTGTTGTTTGGAAATGTATCTAAAGGCAATCCTTTTGCATTTCTGTGTGTCTGACCTCACCTTTCTGCCAGGCATAGCATTTGCCTCTAAAAAAGTCAGAATTGCTAAAAGATGAATAAAATAAGAAAAAGGTCAGTCTACTTTTTCACATCTGGCAACAATTCTGCATCCATATAGCAAGACAATGATCTTGACTATAAGGCTTTTCCTGTTTCCATTACAATATTCGAATTCAGACTTAGAAAACTAGATCAAGGACTTTCACCATGCTAAAGGAGGAGAAAAGGATATGATGTAAAGAATATAAAAAACTACCTCAAACTCAAGTGTATAGGCAAGAGGAAAAGAAACAGAGAGGAAGGTCAAACATGAAGTCTTCATTTCCCTTCTCTCTAAGTGAAATCCCCCACAAGAAAGTGGAATGAAGGTAATAGAAGCATTAGGACTAGCAGATGGCTTTTCAGGATGTAGACTCAAAAGAACTTGAGTTTTTAGGGGGAAAAAAAAACATCATTCAACATTTAACATGATATAGGAACACTTAGGGTGCATTAGTGGAGGACAGTCTCTAAAGAGATGAACCTGAGACAAAATTGCATCATCTCAGTAGCCAGCACCTGGTATCCAGGAGCAACAGAAGTTCTCAAATACCCTGAATAGGAGATGGCGGAGTGCAGGTGGACTTTGTCCCACCTAGTACTCTTCCCCAGAATGAGGTCACATGAGGCCCATTATCCCCATCATCACAAGACTATAAAAGAAAAAGCAGAAAAGGAAAAAAGTCTAAAGTACAATCATTTAGCAAAAACTTAGTCATCCATCCCAGATAAAACAGAACTTAAACTCATGTAGTACAGTATCATAATTTTGTAGATATAAAAACTAAAGACCAGAAAGGCAGACTCATTTACTGAAGAGTATTATGCTTATGAAGACGGAGAAGAGGCAGTGGTTCCAGTTTTTCTAGCATCTACTCACATGCTGTTGAACTATTCCACACTCTCATCTATAGCCCAGCTTTTCTTTTCACTATAAGTTAATATTATTCAATTAATATTTTAAAATAAAAATTCCAATTTTATTTTCAATAGAAATATCAATGAAAATAATTTTAATTCATTTCTTTTAATGACGAAATACATTAAAATGAAAATAACGTTTTTTAAAGAGTCCACAGAAAACTATTAGATTTAATTAGTAAATTTAGCAATGTTACTGAATTCAGTTATTGTACAAAAACAAATTATGCTACCATAATGAACAAACAAAAAGTAAGAATTATAACATTTAAAATAGAATTAAATATCTCAAATACTCAGAATAAAATCTAACAAAAGATGTTCATGATATGTACACCAAAAATCTACAAAATAGTATTTAGAGGAAATAAAGCAGACAAAAATAAATGGAGAGAGATGCGTCATGCTCACACATTGGAAGACTCAGAATTATGAGGATGTCAATCCTCAAATTAATCTAGATATTCATGGTAATCACAACCAAAATTCCAGTAGTCTTTTTTTTTATATATAAGATAACAAGCTAAAATTTGTGCAAGAATACAAAGTGCCAAGATTAGCCAAGGAAGACAAAACTAGAATTTTTAAATTGCCAGATATCAAAACTTATTATAAAGCTTTTGCAATTAAGACAGTAACTGGTACAAAGACAGATAAATAGATATATGAAACAAAAGAGGAAGTCTAGAAACAAACTTACACAAGTTATAACAACAAATTACACACGTAAATTATGGCAAGTTTGACAACGTAGAACAGTACAGAAGGGGCAATTGCTTTACTAAATGGTGCTGAATGAATTAAATATGCATTTGTGGAGAAAAAGTGGATCTTGACTCCTACATACACAAAAATCAATTCCAGAAGGTTGTGCATTTACATGTTCAAAACAAAACAATAAAGCTTTTAGAAGAAAATATCTTTCCCTTTGGGGCAGACCGTGATTTCTTAAAGAGAATATAAGTGGTGACCGTCAAGGGAAGACATTAAAGTTTGACTGCATTTAAATAAAAAACTTCTGTTTATCAAAAGATGCCAAGTAGAAGATGAAATGATAAGCCATGGAGTATAAAAAGAAACTTGCAATACTCAGAATATATACAATAAACGTCTATAAATCAATAAGAAAAACGGCAACTCAATAGAAAAATGGGCAAAAGTCATAAACTTCACAAAAGAAGGCTTTCGAATTTTCAATAAACATACTAAAAATCCCTCACCTTTATTAGTCTTTTGGAATGCAAGCTAAAATTACAATGAGAAATCACTACATGCAAACAAATGACGCTGAATTTAAAAAAAAAAAAAAGATGATAGCAAGAATTAGCAAGGATGTGGAACAATGGTACTGCCATACCCTGCTGGTGGGGTAGAAATTCATGTAATTATTTTGGAAAAGAGCTTGATAGTAACTCTCCTTTGGTAGTATCTCACCTTATGGCTGTGCAATTCCACTATAAAAGTTGCCGAATATTATGTACAAGAATACATATTGTATTATGTACAATATTCTTAGTAGCACTATTCACAATAAGAAAAAACCAGAAATAACCCAAATTTCCATAAACAGTACAACTGATTAATAAATTAAGATATATTCATACAATGAAATGCTCTGCATTAATGAGACTGAAGAAGCCCTGATTACATGAACAACATGAATGAATATCACAAATCATGTTAAAGAAAGAAGTCATATGGAAAGAGTATGTACTACAGGAAAACATTCTGTCATGGGCTCAATTGCATCCCCTCACAATTCATATGGCAAAGCTCTAACACTCAATTAGACTGTCTTTGGCAATAGGGCCTCTAAGGAGAAAATTAAGGTTAAATTAGGTCTTTAGAGTGGCGCTCTAATCTAATGCAGCTGTTGCCCTTGTAAGATGCGAGAAAGACGCCAGGGATGCATGAGCACAGGCTGTGTGGGCACAAGAAGATACTGTCTGCAAGTCAAGGTGGGAGGCCTTGGGAGAAATCAACCCTGCTGGCACCTTAATCTTGGACTTCCAGCCTCCAAAACCGTGAGAAAATAAATTTCTGTTTCTTAAGCCACCCAATCTATGGTATTTTATTATGCCAGCCCTGAAAAACTAATACACATTTATATAAAAGTGGGAGGAAATGCTCCGAGGATACAGTACCTGAAAGAGGACATGAGGAGAGCCTCTGGGGTTAAGAAAATGTTCTGTCTCTTGATCTAGGTGTTGGATCTTCAGGTATATTCCTTTTGCAAAAAATGTATTGAGTTGCACCCTTAAGATTTTCTCACTTTTCCATATGCATGTTTTCCTTCAATATGCTTTTCAAGTGACATTAGGATCCAAATTCATCTGTCTATGGCCCTTAAAAAATGGGCACTATTAGATTTTGTGTGTCTGTTTCTTTTGAGACGGAGTTTCACTCTTGTTGCCCAGGCTGGAGTGCAATAGGGTGATCTCAGCTCACTGCAACCTCCACCTCCCAGGTTCAAGCAATTCTCCTGCCTTAGCCTCCCAAGTAGCTGGGATTACAGGCATGCGCCAGCACACCCAGCTAATTTTGTATTTTTAGTAGAGACGGGGTTTCACCATGTTGGTCAGGCAGGTCTCAAACTCCTGACCTCAGATGATCTGCCCGCCTCGGCCTCCCAAAGTGCTGGGATTACAGGCATGAGCTACCATACCTGGCCAATTTTTAAAATAATTCCTGATTTTAAAGGTAATCAAGAAGAAATAAAAGGGCAGCTTTCAATCTGCAGATGTTCCTCATTAGCACTACAGGTGTGATCATTGGAGAACCAACCTTTCAGGGCTGCGCCTGAAGACAACAGCAGTCTTTCCCTAGAATACATTTTGTTTTTATATTTTTGACTTAGATTTCTCCTCAGATTATTTAAACATTTTTATGTATGTTTAATTGAGCATAGAATCTATGTCTATTCAATTTTAAAGCATATTTTTATACTTAACAGTATATATATTTGAGAAATTCTTAAAATTTGGGCAACTTTAGCCAGGAAACACCCAGCATCAGACTTTCAGTGCTATGTCTGACCTCTGAAATTATTTCCTTTTGTAAACACTAAATATTCCACCAATTGGATTCCTATCTAATTTTCTCTTGCCTATTAATTTTATGGAGCTTTTTTTTTTTTTTTTCAGAAAAAAACTCAAGTAAAGCAAAGTTTGTAATTGTAGGTTTTTGAAGTATCTGCATTTAAACTTTGGAAAGAAAATATAAACAGAAAAAGAAATACAGTAAATACATCTTTGTCTCTGTCTAAAAGCAATAAGATAGAAAAAACTTTACTGAATTATAATTATACCTAAATCAATCATCAATAACGAACACCCACAAAGGTAATGATCAAGGCCCAGGAATTTAAAACTATATGCTTAATCTATGCCAGAAGAAAGGAAGAAATAAAATAACGAAGATAACAAAGCTAAATCCCATGTTTAAAGCATATGGAGAAGCTGAATCCTAAGAATAATTCAAGTCTAGCATTACTTTTTAAATTTTAATAATCAGGTTTTTACTTAATTTATGACAACATCCTTCTCTAATTATTTTTTCACTCCGTATTGTTTATTTAAATAAACAACCCAACTTTTCTCCCATAGACAATTTAGCAGCAACATGGACTCAAGAAATCTTCTATTTATTTATTTGTTTATTTATTTTTTGAGACTGAGTTTTGCTCTGTCACCCAGTCTGGAGTACAGTGATGTGATCTCGGCTCACTGCAACCTCCATCTCCCAAGTTCAAGCAATTCTCCTGCTTCAGCCTCCCGAGTAGCTGGGGTTACAGGCTCGTGCCACCATGCCTGGCTAATTTTTGTAATTTTTAGTAGAGACGGGATTTCACCATGTTGACCAGGCTGTTCTTGAACTCCTGACCTCAAGTGATCCGCCCACCTTAGCCTCGCAAAGTGCTGGTATTACAGATGTGAGTTACCATACCTCGCCAGCTGCTATCTTTTGAGAACTATCCTTTAAATCTCTTAGCCTTAAATTTTTAGAAATAACATTATTATCATTATTGTAATAATAAAACTAATCCTTCAGTACTGCCAAATAGAAGCCAGGCATTGCTCTAAGTTGCTGTCTTGCATATTAAATTTTCTATGTAATCATGTCATCTGCAAATATAGACAGTTTTAGTTCTAAAATAAATAAATAAATAAATAAATAAATACTCATAACAACCTTCCTGGCTGATTACACTATTATCCCCACTTTATAGATGAGTGAGCTGAAGCACAGTTTGGTTACCATGTTGCCCAAGGCACAGCCATTGAGCAAAGGTAAGATTTGAAGGCAGGGAACTGCCACCAACCCTTATCCTTTGACTTCTCAGCTGAGCTAATGTGTTTCTGTTCTTTCCACATGTGCACCTGTTAGTCTAACACAAATTCTGTCCTTATGTCTTATTATTGGAATGTATTCTTCTTACTGTGAAGTTTCTCATTTTACTTTAAATGTATGTCCCCCACAAATTCTATTCTTTGTATGTCTTTGCTATTTTCTACATTTTCATGCATTCATTAGAATTTTAAACATATTATATCTTTAATTCAAAATAGTTATTATCGCCTAAGAGTTTAAAGAAATTTACATATATTATTCTATACATTGCAGCACGCACACACACACACACACATCCACCACTATTCTCTGAACTGCATTTGAGGTATTTTATTACCTTCTGTGTGACACCATTGCCAAAGTCAAATTCCGAGAGTCTAGACCTCTTATTCTCAACCGGTGATCCATAAACTGGCAGCATCACCATCACCTAGAGTTCATTAGAAATACAGAATGCCAGGCTCCACCAGCTGAGTCAGATCAGATTCTTCATTTCAACAAGAGTGCCAGATGATCAGAAGGCATATTAAAGTTTGAGAAACTTGCTTTAGATGATATAGTGCTCTAAACTAGGGCTTTCTTAATTCTTCCTTCAACTATTTCCTTAATTTCTATGAAACTTATTATTGTAATTATTTTACCACTAAGTGTTCTAGTCTGTTATAATTAATAGTATGGAGTGCTTCTCTCCCTTATCAGCATCCCTTCCTGGAATATTATTTAATTTTCCTGAGTTAGTTATTGAGACCTTAAAACAGAAGCTTATCTTCTTATAAACATATTAGATTCCAAGGGCTGTCTGCAAAACTAGTTGTTTCAAAGGTTCTGTATTCCCCATATGTGTCTACAAGTGCCATCAGTTGGAAATAATAGGCAGAACTGACATACTTGAGCTCTGGTGTGTAGCCTAGTAAATGTCTATGAGAGTTCCTAAGTTAAAAGATCAGTAGTAGAGGAGCTACTATTTTCTCAAAATCCTGTTTCATTTTATACTATCTGCTGTATTCACAATGTTCATCTTAAGTCTTGTGTAAATTCTTCTAAGGTTTTCTTAGCTATCAGGTATTCATTTACCAGTTGCCCTAGGTGTTTCTTGCTTTTTGTATAAGCTGTCCTGAAGAAGTTCCAGAAAGATGACTTAGCAGTAATACAGGATTCTTGCTTCTGGCTAAAACAATCACCATCAACAATGTCTAAAACCAAACATAATAACAAAATAAAACCCTCAAAGAGAAACACCCCTTTGAAAACCATCAAATAAACTTCTAAAACAGTAAATTAATACAAAAGAAAATCAATCTTATTTCAGTTTTAAATTAAGACAAAATTCTGTGTTGGTAAGTGCTTTACACTGTTTTAGTGAAATTCTAGTACCCATATCTTGATAGAAATCATGAAATTTCTTTATCACTTTGTCTTTTTGCATCGGCTCTGGAATGATATTCCAGTATATGAGCTAAGTAGGATAAGCATATTAATTTACTTGAGCATATGGTATCAAGGAAAGTAATTGTTTAGAATTTGTCCAATAGGAAAATATGAACTGTTTGCCTATAGAATGGGCATTAGATGGTAATGAGTTAATATTAATTGTGTCACGTGTGATAACCATATTGGAGTTATGTAAAATGAATATATTTATCTCTTAGAGATTTATATTTAAGTAAATTCAATTGAAATATCAAAAAAAATTATCAATGTAATATACTGGTATACACACACCACCAGCACAAAATGTAAAAAGACAGAAGCACCACACACATCCCACAAAAACAGACAGAAAGAGGAACATTAAGAGCCTAGAAAAGATATCAATAACACAGAAATTTTAGCATCAATGCAGGAGGCTCAAATAACTCATTAGCTCATTGGATAAAAAGCAATGACAGATAAAATAATACGATTTTAAGTATTCACAGTGTAACTGAAATAACACATTATATTTAAGAAATGCTGCAAGCACTTTTTATTGACCCTTTGCTCAAACTAATCACTTGGAATTTCTTTTACATATATATTATTGCTCTTACTATTCACAATAACTTTTGAAAAGAGACATGAAGAACCCTTTTCCCATTTTCATAACACTTCTAATTAGCCCAAAGAGGACGGAAGTTTTACTAGTAGGTAGTTTTGGTGCATAACGCACTAAATCATGTATAAAACATAGTATATAAATTTAGGTGTGCAAAGGAATTAACATTTTAAAAATTAGATAAAATTAACTCTCAGTCTTCGCCTCTATTCTTCTAGGATTCAACAATTTTGATGGAGAACATAAACAACAGAAATAATTCAGCAGAAACAAATTTTGCAATGTGGAAAGCACATAAGTACAGAAAACCAAAAAAATCTAAATTCAAAAAATAAACAATCTAAGCAAATGGAATTATAGTTGAATACCTCCATATCCCACTATCAAAGTATGATGGAAAAAGGAAACAAAAATAAAAACTACATTGTGCTCAATAAAGTAGATTTATGCTTCTGGCAATATAGACACTAATAATTCTCAAACGCTCTTCTGCTTCAAAACATTTAGAAATGCGTAATAAAATACAACAAACATACTTTAAAATGCACTTTTGAATTCACAAAAAGCAAGGATGATCTCACAAGGGCAAAATGAAGACAGAGTTGAAACAATGGTTAACATCCTAGTGCAAAAATTATGGGTACTTTGGTGGTGTTTACTAACACTAGGATCTTGGAACCTTGGATTTTAATAGCCTTATAGGAAATAGTGAAGATTTTAGGCTTGCAAAAGATGAGCTGTTGGAGTTTACAGTACTCAAAAGTCCAAAAGGGTGGATAATTTTTTTAAAATGCCCCTTAACAGGGGTAAGTGACAAGGGAAATATTTGTGACATTTCTGGTTTGGAGTAGCAAAAAAAAAAAGAATTCTTCTAAAAATGCATAATCCACAATCCTTCCCCTATGGCTTTTGGACTTTGTTTTCTAGTGTTTATAAGTCCTGAAAATCTTCCAGAAGATAAATTAACTTAAAGAGCAAATTAAATCCTCTTCAAAGGAATTTAACCTCATCTTAGACATCTCAGGATTCCCAGAATTTTAAATAAACCAATAATAAGTTCACAATCCAAAATTACACAACCTACCCAAGGTAAGCCTTTATAAAGGAGAGTGCAAACAAGCAACAAACAGTAGAATTAGATTGCCAAGGAATTCAGATTTTGTACAGTCAGATAACACAAAATAAAATCAGTGTGTTAAAAACCCCTGAGAGTATAAAAGAGGAAATGTATTAGGCCATTCTTGTGTTGTTATACAGGAATACCTGAGACTGGGTAATTTATACAGAAAAGAGATTTAATTAGCTTACAGTTCTGCAGGCTATACAAGCATGGCACCAATATCTGCTTGGCTTCTGGTGAGTTCAGCAGTAAGTTTACAAACATGGTGGAGGGTGAGGCGGGAGTAGACACACCACAAGGCAAGAGTGGGAGTAGGAGAGAGACATGGAGTAGCCAGCCCCTTTTAAACAACCAGATCTCATGTGAACTAACTGAGCTAGAACTTACTCCAAGGGGATAGTGCTGAGCCATTCATGAGATATCTTACCCCGTGATTCAATACCTCACATCAGGCCCCATCTCCAACATTGGGGATTACATTTCAACATGACATTTGGAGAGAACACACATCCAAACCATTTACAGAAACTAAAGATGTAACAAAGAAACAACAGGATATTAAAACCAATTAGAATTTTAAAAGACTAAAAGTAACTTCTAGAAATTAAAAATTAAATAAATAAATTATAATTGCATAGATGCATTGAAGAAAATTAAGTACAACTTCAGAGAGGGAGTTAATAAACTGAATAATACATTTGAATAATTCGATAAAATAAAAGAAAGACAGAAAAAGTGATAAAACCTATGCAAGGTGGAAGAGAAAATAGGAAGTTCTAACTTGTGACCAATCAGATTCCCTGAAGAAGACAGAAGAGAGAATGCAAAGACCGGGGCCAAGCCTAGGTCAAGGCAAGCGAATAAGGCAAAAAGTTTAAGGAGGCATTTACTCTTAAATTTTGTCATCTAGAAGAGACAATATTAAAAAAAAAAGAAGTTTCAATTTTCCAAAATTGAATCTTCAGGTTCAGGAAACAAAATGTTTTCCAAGCAGAATAAATAAAAAGAAATTTGCACCAAGAAACTGGTAAAACAGTACAATACCAAGGACAAAGAGATCTTCTTACAGCCTGAAATAATAGATTGACTCTTGGTGCCCTGCCCAGAGTTCCTTCACCAAAACAGTAGACCCACACTCACCCTCCTATTGATAATTGTCCTCATATCACTAGAAATGTCTCAAAAGTTTCACACTCCCTCTAGAGACAGCCTAAAGCCAAAGCATGACTTATAAAAGGATACCAAAGGCCAGTACCCTAACGTGAATGGGGGACATTTTTGTGGAACCCTCAGGTTGCAGAGCTGCTTATGGGACCAGGCTGATCTTCTGCTAAGTCGCATCTTTAACTTGCGATTTTCCTGCTCTATCTTGTTTTTTTTTATTATTATTTTTATTTTTCTGATTCCAACTAACAAAACTGAGAATCCTCATCTTGAGTTGACTCTACTTAATTGCAAGCTGAGACAATTACCAACAAACAAATCACAAATATATCATCCATCAACAGATTTTCAAAGCAATGATGGATGTCAGAAGACTAGAAAAATATAGTCTTAGTACTGAGAAAAAAATGTCAGTTAAGACTCTATTCTCAAACTATAATTTGAGAACAAAAATGAAGTAAATATATATTCAGATGGATCAAAATAAGGTTTACAACCAAATGACCCAAGGGAAAGGATACTTTAAAGAAAGATTTTGGTGCAGAAAGAAAAGAATCTCAGATAAGTATGAGATACAAGAAGAACTGGAAAAAAATAGTGATTAGGTAGGTAAACTTAATAAACAATAACTATTTAAAGTAATCATGTTTAATTCAATAAGTAACAAAACAATGTAGAGCTAAGTGATTGTACCAAAAAAGAGGGAGGTGATAAAATTTCAGTTATAATATCTTGCAATGCTGAGAAGGAGACAAGAGAGATGAATTAACTTTAGAATCCGATTATGAAAGTAATGACTCTAAGATTAATTTCTATAAAATAGAATTCAAGTGGATTAACCTCAAGCCAGCAGAGTGAATAGAAGGAAATAGAAAACCTCAATCAGAAAGAAAGTATGAGGAATTTCTGTTTCTGGCTATAATGAAGTAACTTGTCCTGGATTAGTCCATTCTGTACAAATGACCATAAAGTGGCCAAAATATATTCAGAAAATATTTTCAAGCATTGTACAACAATATTTTCAAGCATTGTGCAACATTGTATAAAACTGTACTTTATGAGTAACAGGAAAGCTCCAAAATAGTCCCAGTTATCTCCTTAGTGATAACTTTCCAACCTCAGCAAAGCAAGCTGGAATCTAAGCAAAGCAAAGGGCCTGCAGCTCTTAGAAGGCAGAGATTAGAGTTCAAGGAAGCTGAAGTGAACGGAATATGCAAGGCAAGAAGCCAGAAAGGAAGTAGCTGCTCAGAAGGGAGGTTTCAGATATCTGAGCAGATTTCCCTATGAGTTCTTGGCCAAGGATTGAGCTATACATGTCCAGAACAAGAATACATGAGGCATTTTAGAGAGTTACTGCTACTGATTGAGAACGCATGAGAGATGTTAGAGAAATTAGAGGTCAAGCAGTGACAGTGGATATCGGAGTTCATGTCACCCAGAGTGGAGATACCTCATTAGTGCAGTCTAATACCCCAGGCAGCCAGCTTCCCTATGAGTTCTTGGCCAAGGATTGAGCTATACATGTCCAGAACAAGAATACATGAGGCATTTTAGAGAGTTACTGCTACTGATTGAGAACGCATGAGAGATGTTAGAGAAATTAGAGGTCAAGCAGTGACAGTGGATATCGGAGTTCATGTCACCCAGAGTGGAGATACCTCATTAGTGCAGTCTAATACCCCAGGCAGCCAGCTGAGAAATTGGCTGCTTTATGAGTCATGCTTTGTGAGTAGAGATAATGAGCTAAAATAAGGTATGTTTTAGATTCACCCTAACAAAGCTTTAAAGCTAAATCTTGACAAGATCTACAGGAGACATAGAGTTCAGAGATTAAGTGAAACAGTTAGAGTGGCTTTTGACACATGTAAGGTTTTCCAAAGGTCTGCCCTAACAAAATGTATACCCTGGGATACGTGAATTCAAGGTGATCATCTACTAAACATTTTTACCATGTCCAGTATATAACTACTTATATTACTAGATTACTAGATAGACAAAAAATGTGACACATAGTAAAGAATACGCCATCAAAAGAAACTGACCCAGAGATGGCATGGGTCTTGCATTTAGCAGATGATGACTTTAAATCAGCTATTAACATATATTCAAAAAAAAAACAAAGAAAATGTGTTCATAGAATTAAAGGAAAATATAGTCTTAATGAAAGAACAGATGGTGACTCTCAGAAAATAAATGAAATCTATTTTTAAAGGCAAATAGAAACTCTATAATGGAAAGAACAATCAATGAAATGTAAAATTCACTACACGAATTTAACAGCAGGCCAGAAATAGTAGAAGAGTCAGTGAGATGAAAGAGAAATCACTTGAAGTTCTGCAATCTGAAGGATAAAGGCACAATTTATTTTTTAATGAACAGAAATGGGGGACAATATCCAATAACTAACATATGTATAATAGTAGTCTTAGGAAGAAAAAAAAATAGAATATAAAGTATTTAAAGAAATCATGGCTGAAAATATGCTAAATTTCATGGGGAAAAATCAACTTATAGGATCCAGAACTTGAAAAAATCCTAAAAAAGATCAAATTAAAGAAATACCCAAACACGTCATGGTCAAACCACTGAAAACAAAAGATAAAGCAATCAGAGGAAAAGGAACATTACTATAGGGAACAATAATAAAAAATAATTGCTGACTGTTCATCTAAACAAGGTAGGCAAGCTAACAATGAGCCAATATCTTTAACATGCTGAAAAAAGGATATCTTCAAAAATAAGGTAAAATGGGCATTATGAACAAAAGATCATAAATTATTTGCAACAAACAAACTACAAAAAATGCTAAATAAAAAAGGGAAAATTATACTATATGAAAAGTCATGTCCATAGATGGGAAAAGTGATAAAAATAAACAGAAATATAAGATGTTATTCCCCCTTATTATTTTCTTAAAAGATAGGCTATTTTTTACAAAAGCAATAATAATTTCACAAGGTAGAGTTTTTAATATATAAAAAAAGATGTGCAAAAGAAGGTACAATGGATAAGGGACAAGCTAACGGAATTTTACTGTTGAATGTTTATTATATTTGGGAAATGGGAAGTAGAAACTGAGAAGTGGGAATCATCAGGTTTGGAGCTGGAACTGTGAAGGGTTAGGTGTTAACTGGAATAACACTGAATCTAAATAGACTTTAAAAGTTGAGAATAGGATAGCATTAACCTTAAACACTATAAAATTTTTTTAAAGAGCTAAGAAGCCAATAAAGTAAATAAAACAGAATATTTAAAAATATCCAATTAGCACAAAACAGTCAAAAAAGGAGCAAAAATAAAACAAAACAAAAACAAAAGACAAAAGGAAAACAAATAGGATGATGATAGACTTGAACACAACCATATGTATAATTACATGAAATGTAAACAGAAAAAGAAATATAAATAGACTAAAACTAAACAAGGAGTCAATAAACTATGTCCTGTAGGAAAAATTTTGCCTACTTGTTTTGTAAATATTTGTGGAAAAATATCGCCTGACCATTCACATGTTTTCTGTAAATGCTTTTGTGCTACAATGGTAGAATTTGGTAGTTTTGACAAAGACTGGTTTGCAAAACCTAACATATTTACTATCTGGCCCTTTACAAAAAACATTTGGTAACCCTTGGAATAAATACTCTATACAGGAGACTTTATGAGAATTATGATGTCACTTTTTAATCCCCATAAAGTCTCCTGTATAATCAGAGCGCCTACAAAAGAGTCCATTTAAATTTGAAAAGACAAATAAGTGGAAAATAAAAAGATGGAAATAATATATAGCATAAGCAGAAATCATAAGAAAGTTGTTGTGGTTATATTAATATGAGACAGATAGATCTCAAGACAAAATCTATTTCAAGAAACAAAAATAGTATTTCAAAATGATAAAAGAGTAAACTCATCAGAAAGATATGACAATCTTAAATATGTATGTACCTAAGAAGAGAGTTTCAAAATTCATAAAACAAAAACTGATAACACTAGAGGGAGAAGTAAGCAAATTGATAATCTTTGTTGAAGGTTTTTAATACTAGTCTGTCAGTAATTAACATAAGAAGAAGATGAAAAGTCTTTATTCTTTATTTCTTTATTAAGAAAAAAATCTGAATAACACTACCTAACCACCTTTGCCTAATTGGTAGTTATAGAATACTATACTCAACAAATACTATACACACATTCTCTTTAAAAACACATGGGATATTCATCATGATAGGACATATGCTAACCAGAAAATAAACCTCAAACATTCCTATACACCAATAACAGACAAACAGGAGCAGAATCATGAGTGAACTCCCATTCACAATTGCTATAAAGAGAATAATATACCTAGGAATTGACTTACAAGGGACGTGAAGGACCTCTTCAAGGAGAACTACAAACCACTGCTCAAGGAAAAAAGAGAGGACATAAACAAATGGAAAAACATTCCATGCTCTTGGATGGGAAGAATCAATATCGTGAAAATGGCCATACTGCCTAAAGTAATTTACAGATTCAATACTATTCCCATCAAGCTACCATTGACTTTCTTCACAGAATGAGAAAAAAATGCTTTAAATTTCTTATGGAACCAAAAAAGAGCCTGCATAGCCAAGACAATCCTAAGGAAAAAGAACAAAGCTGGAGGCATCACACTACCTGACTTCAAACTATATTACAAGGCTACAATAACAAAAACAGCATGGTACTGGTACCAAAACAGATATATAGACCAATGGAACAGAACAGAGGCCTCAGAAATAATGCCACACATCTACAACCATCTGATCTGTGACAAACCTGACAAAAACAAGCAATAGGGAAAGGACTCCCTATTTAATAAAAGGTGTTGGGAAAACTGGCTAGCCATATGCATAAAGCTGAAACTGGATCCCTTCCTTATACCCTACGCAAAAATTAACTCAAGATGGATTAAAGACTTAAACATAAGACCTAAAACCACAAAAACCCTAGAAGAAAACCTAGGCAATACCTTTCAGGATATAGGCATGGGCAAAGACTTCATGACTAAAACACCAAAAGCAATGGCAACAAAAGTCAAAATTGACGAATGGGATCTAATTAAACTAAAGAGCTTCTGCATAGCAAAAGAAACTACCATCAGAGTGAACAGGCAACCTACAGAATGGGAGAAAAATTTTGCAATCTATCCATTTGACAAGTGGCTAATATCCAGAATCTATAAGGAACTTAAACAAATTTACAAGAAAAAAATCAAACAACCCCATCAAAAAGTGGGCAAAGGATATGAACAGACACTTCTCAAAAGAAGATATTTATGTGACCAACAAACATATGAGAAAAAGTTCATCATCACTGGCCATCAGAGAAATGCAAATCAAAACCACAATGAGATACCAACTCACACCAGTTAGAATGGCGATCATTAAAAAGTCAGGAAACAACAGGTGCTGGAGAGGATGTGGAGAAACAGGAATGCTTTTACACTGTTGGTGGGAGAGTAAATTAGTTCAACCATTGTGGAAGACAGTGTGGTGATTCCTCAAGGATCTAGAACTAGAAATACCGTTTGACCCAGGAATCCCATTACTGTGCATATACCCAAAGGATCATAAATCATTCTACTATAAAGACACATGCACATATATGTTTATTGTGGCACTGTTCACAATAGCTGAGACTTAGAATCAACCCAAATGCACATCAATGATAGACTGGATAAAGAAAATGTAGCACATATACAGCATGGAATAGTATGCAGCTATAAAAAAGAATGAGTTCATGTCTTTTGCAGGGACATGGATGAAGCTGGAAACCATCATTCTCAGCAAACTAACACAAGAACAGAAAACCAAACACCGCATGTTCCCCCTCATAACTGGGAGTTGAACAATAAGAACACAGGGACACAGGGAGGGGAACATCACATACTCTCGAGGGGTTGGGGGGCTAGGGGAGGGATACCATTTAGAGAAATACCTAATGTAGATGACGAGTTGATAGGGTGTAGCAAACCACCATGACACATGTATACCTATGTAACAAACCTGCACATTCTGCACATATACCCCAGAACTTAAAGTATAATTTTTAAAAAATTAAAAGAATGAATTTTCACAAAGTATATTCTCTTCCTAAATTGAAATTAACTTAAAAATCTATAATAATTATATATATAGAAAAAGCCCAACTAATTAGAAATTAAATAACCCACTTCTAAATAACCCATAGACCAAAGAAGAAATCACAAAGAAACTTAGAAAATGCTTGAAACTTAATGTTAAGAATGCAACAGAGTAATAGAGGACACAACTAGCATGGTGATTAGAAGGAGATTTGTAGCTTTAAATGCCTATCTATACTAAAAAATAAAATCTAAGTTTCTGACTAAAAAAAAATGAAAAAAGGAAGAGCAATTTAAATCAAAGTAAGGAAAAGAAAAGTAATATTAAAAATCAGAACAGAAGCCAAAGAATTAAATAGACAAATGATAGAGAAAATTTAAAAACACAAGTTAGTTCTTTGAAAAGTTTAATAGAATTGGTAAACTCCCAGCAAACCAGAAAACAAGAAGAAACAAAAATTATAAAAGTTAATAATTAAAGAATATATAGTGCTGGTGATTCTACAGATATTAAATGGAAAATAAAATATAATGAACAACTTTATGTCAATTAATTTAATAACAAATAGAATGGACATTTTCTAAACAACTCAACTTATCCGAAATGAATCAGAAAAAAAAAAAAAAAAAAACGAAAATTGAATGATATTCTTCCCTCTATTAAAGAACTTTAATAGTAATGGGAAACTTTCCCACCAAGAAAGAAGGCAGAAAGAGGAAAAACAAAAAGTATAAGGAGAAAAAAGACAAAAGACAAATTGGAAACACAAAATAACAGCAGAAGGACTTTCAAAATATTAGCTAAGACAGGCCTTGCACAATGGTGTAGGCCTATAATCCCCCACCTTAGGAAGCCAAGGCATGCAGACCACTTGTGGCCAGAAGTTCGAGACCAGCCTGGCTAACATGGCAAAACCCTGTCTCTACTAAAAATACAAAAATTATCCAGGTATGGTGACACATACCCATAATCCCAGCTACTTAGGAGGCTGAGGCACAAGAATTACTTGAACCTGGGAGAAGAAGTTGCAGTTAACCGATATTGTGTCACTGCTCTCCAGCCTGAGTGACAGAACAAGACTCTGTCTGAGATATATATGTGTGTGTGTGTGTGTGTGTGTATGAGTATATATTTGTATATACATTTGAGTATATATGTGTGTATATATATACACACACATACACATATATATAGTCCAAATGTGTTCTTTAAAAAACGAAGTTTCTAACTTCAAAAAAGTAACCAAGTAAATCTAACAATAGGTCTTCAAAAGAGTCAAACTTACAAAGGAATATTGGATACAAAGGATAAATCAAAAGAGTAAACCCATTAAAAGAAGTAAAAGAAAATCATTTAGCCATCATTTTAAGGATCCATTTTAAGACTAAAAGTAGTACTGGGGATAAAGAGGTATTCACTTGATAAAAGATCCAGTTCACCTTAAAATACAACAGTGAATAATTCTAAAGTTGTGTCCACTTTGCTATATAACGAAAATTAATAGGATTAAAAGAACAACAGTATTACACAGTGCTGATACAATTCTTTTGGAAGACTAACCCAGATAAAATTATGTAAGAATAATATTAAGGCTGTGACACATTTATGTGATGTTAACCTATATTACAAAGTGAAAATTACTGAAATGATAAGTATTCAACATAGAAAACTAAATTAATACAAAAGAACAGATAGTCAAGAAAATAAATCAAACAATTATAAAACTTTAATAAATCCCGAATCAGAGCAACACAATAATAGATGAAAAATCATTACTACTATTAAAGATGTCATTGTGGAGAAACTTTTATAAACTCATAATTCACCACCTCATGGCTATGTGTTTCAAAAGCATGAAATAATTAAAACCAATTTTAATACAAAAACAGTATTTTTCATCCCATCTGAAAATGAGACAATATCTTACTCTTAAAGAGATGAAGCACAATCATTAGACCCAAGATAGATTAAGTGCATTTTAAAATTGCACACTAAAATGTAATATATTAAAGATAAAACTATGATATATAGAATACCAATATATATGTGGATAAAAATGATCCTACAAAATATTTAGGGAATATGTAAGTGTTCAAAGGCCAACTTTCTTCAGATAAATCACAAAGCAGATGAACTAATGATACAGAGACTGAAAAATACAGAAAAGACCTCACAGGTGTAATCATGGGTACAGCACCATTATAACTGAAAAGAGTAAAACATAACCAAACTGCCTAATGAAAAGGGAATCAGTAAAAAATCGGTCATTTACCAAGTGGATGGAATATATGATCTTTTTTTACGACAAGCGTCAGGAAGGATGTCTCTTTCACTAAACTTAGCGTTTATGGCCACCAATAACTCTCACTCATAGTTTGTCATATGTATGTAGATATGTAGGAGAGGTTTCCACTAAGAATGTGGCACATAAACTGGGAACAAAGCTTGGGTGGGCTTCAAATCGCCTGGATGTAATGGGAAGAGGTCTGAGAACAGGTGGTGCTGGAGTAGAATAAACACAGAGGAAAGATTGAGGGATCCAATTCCAAGGGCCCCTTGGCAGATGGGTCTGATCAGATTGGAAGTGAAGGCTGAGTAACTCTTAAGTTGGATAATGAGCAGTCTTGGATGCCAAGTTATAGAATTTAAACATTATTTAAACAATTTCTGAGGAGGGGAGGGTTATGACCAATACTATTGTCTTTTAGAGCATTTAATGTGAAACACATGGGAGAACCTAGAAACAGGGAGACTAAATGTAAAATATCAGATGAGAAAATAAGGAAAATTCTCAAAAGGTAGAAGAGTTAGGAATTCATACAGTATGCAAAACAACTAAATACAATTATTGTAGAAAGACCTAAGTACATTGTAGCCCAATAGCAAATTTTGAGTACAGCTGGAAAAATAGCATGATGTTGAGAAATACTGAGAAGAACTATGACAAAAAGGGGTCCATGTAAGCTCCATGTTAGAACTATGTGAAGGTAGTTGCATTCATCATATGTTAAACATGAGCTCTAAGAATACTATATGTGAATTAATGGGCAAACAGAAAGTTTTGTTTCCTTGTTTTCATAAAAAGCCAAAGTAATGGAGTTAACTGTGACCAAAAAAAAAAAAAAAACCAAGACTGATGATGACAATTGACCTCAAGTATGGAGAGGGAGTGTTAAGGAGACAGATGCTGATTAGCTGACTTTTGCAATACATCTGTGGAGGACTGTGCAATACAAAATGAGTTTAAATAGTCAAACAAGAGGTATTTTCCCTATAAGATATAAAAGCATCTCCAAACACGTACCTTCTTTCCAGTCTCTCTCTTTTACCCCAAAAACCTATGTAATATGCATCCCTGAAAATCTTCAAGAAGCAGTAACACTCTGCTTTTCATTTTCACATTTCCTAATGGCCTCCTCAAGACACATGATTCTGTGATTCTATTAATACGCCACGCTCTATTCAGTAAGATTGTCTTCTAAGCAGATAGCTTCTGCCTGGAGTATATGGAGCTATGATGAAAGAGAGAACTCTCTTGAAGTCAGCCAGAACATACCAGTCAGCCATCAGAGAACAGTGATAGACATGTTTCTATCACTTATTCCACATTTGACACAATAATTTTTTCAATCATTACACAATATCACTCAGGCACAGAGAAGAGACAACCTCTTACAAAACTGTCCCCAACGCCTGATGCACTGTCCAAAAGAGACAATTAGTTTGAAATCTGAGTTGTCTCATTGCCAGCCTAGACGCTGCTTCACTCTGCATATTTTCTGCTTTCCATGTCTCTACTTTAGTATTTTTCCAAGTATTTCTGAAATTTATTTCACCCTCTCCAAAGCATATTATAGCTTGTATACAACCACTTTTTTAAAAAGTTTAAATTTTAAACAACTTAACATTTTTGGAACATATAATTCTATTTTATTTTTATCTAGGGGCCTGTCTTGTAATATACAAAGCTAAAACACAAACTCTATAAGCCTACAGGCATCTAAGTTGAAGTTTCCTCTAAGACCTACTTAAAGAAGTAGACTTTTTTTAGAGCTGTAGAATGGAAGCTAGCCACATAAGGTGAAGATCAGTGAATCACATCACATCCAACTGAAAAAGAAAATTAAGTTGTTTCCTGTGAAGAACAGAGATTTACGAGGCCTAAGGTGCCTCACAGGCAAGGGGATGTGGGCCTAGGAAATAAAATTCTGATCCAGGAAGAAGTTGTCCTGGCAATCCTCTCCTAAAGATAGGCTTGAATTGTCACACGGGTCTTCAGTTTCCCCAACTACTGATTTTCTCCAGATCTAACTTCTCTAGACTCAAGAATCACAACCTGAATTTCCGCCCAAGCTTCTGTCCCTAAGGCTTGAAAGTATGTGTCTTTCATGTGTCAAAAGTGAACACCCTGCTGGTTGCTGGAGGAGAAGAGGGAAACTTTGTCCTTTCTCAGCTTTACTGTTTGATTTTAAGCAACCAGCTGGGGAAATTCTGGACTTAATGAGTCCTTCTTTTGTCCTTGGAAGAGTTACAGAATGCAGCTGTCAGGCAGCAAGAGTTGTACAGGAATCTTACAGATCCTCTGTAATTCTTCACATAACATCATATTTTACATTATCAGTTACTAGCGGCCTGACAGCTGAGACTCTACCTCCTATAAATTCCCCAACAAAGGAAGAACAGATGTGTCTTCTTTATCAGCCACATTTTCCTGTACATCCTGAGAGGTCTTTGAAGAAAAGCAAATTTTCCTTTTTTCCTATGAACAAAGGAAGGAACAGCATGTATTAATAGAGAGTTACTAGAATTCAGTGACCCAGGAAGCACTTCCTAAATATCTCTTTGAGCCAGGCATAGAGTGAGGATCTATAGATCTGGTTCAGAAGAGTATAAATAATTTCTTGCACACCCTGCCTAGGCGGAAGCAGCTCTGTGCAGAGGAGAGCTCCAAGCCTCAAGACATGTGATAAAGCCTTTATTCTGACAGAATCAGAACTTTTTAGTAAGAATAAGCATTTTACTGAGATGTAATGTTTAAAAAATACTCAACACAATAGTTTTATAACACCATTCTTACACCAACCAGGTTTGGACTTATACCAATTAGTTATATCTTGCTATAATAAAGTGACAATTTTACTTCAAATGCTTACTTTTTTCAAGGTTAAACTTCTAAATGTACATGGAAGAGTGGTCAACAATAATGATGTAGTATGTCTTTGTCATTCTCGTTATCATACAATATTTAAATATATCCAACATTACTTGGTAGCTAGCCTGATATTGTTGGATTACTCATACTCTTGAACCTACTTTATAGTGAAGCTAAAATTGATTTTCTATTAACATATTCATTGTCATTTCAACATCAGCAATCCAGCTGGTATGATGAAGACCAGGTCAGCCCAGGAGAATCTCTCAAAACAAATGTGCATATTGATTCCTCTCTCTCTCCATTTGCTCTTGACCAGATTTAAGGCTTACTGTGATCTAGGGACACTTGGGAGTATATGTCTTTTCAAATAGAGATAACCCAAAAGCTTCCATAAATTTATTTTAAGGATTAATTTTACTGTTGAAACCTCACCTATAGTAGAATTCACTTCTCAAAGAAGAAATAAAACATTTTAAATAGTTTTCCCTCCTATGTACAAAAAAGATGAACTTTATATCAGTATGACTATGACAAAGAAAATATTAAGAACAATATCTTTTTTTGTGCAAATTACTACAAAAAGCTAGTATTCTTATTACATGTAATTTTATTTTAAAAACTCTGAAGATAGCATTTACCACTTTCCTGAAATCTCAAGTATAATTCTCCTTCTACTTTCTTTCATTTCCTTCCTTTTTTCACAAATGCCCAATCCAGCTCTTAATAATTTTTAAGAAAAGCCTAGAAGGCATTACCTTCGTGACTGATTTCCACCTTCAGCAACTGAAAAATCAGAATCACAATGGTGCAATTCCAAGTAAGTTCGTATTTAATGCCATAGATGCCAATTGTGATTGTTTCCAAAACTTGCTGATCTGGAATGATGAGTGTGAATTTTTCATTCAGAATTTCCCTTTATACCTTTAATAATTCCCTGGATTCTCAAACATAACTCCAAAATATTATTAGCTACAGGTTTCTTTTGCATTCAATTTGTCAAGTAAATGAGTCCTGCTGTTCTCTAGGACTTCTTTTGCTAGTGAGCTTTTGTATTTGGGCTGAAGTAACAGTGACCCCAAGTAATAAAGCAACAAAAAGAATTGCTTGGAACCCAAATCATGTGTCTGTATGTGAATAAACCTAATGCACATTGTGGTATATACCTGCTTTTTCTTTCATTCTGTATCTCCTCCCTGCCTACACCAATATTCACTATCATGTTGTATCTTTTCTAACAGTTATGCCATATCCAGTCTTTAAAAATCCTTGGAGTAGCATTTTAAACACAGGTTTATGTTACTTAGCAAAATATATTCTTTCCCAAATCAAAAAATTTTTTTTAAAAATTCAAAGTTATAATCTCGGTATGAGGGTTCTTGTACTCATTTGCCAACTTTAAAATACACCCATATCTGTAACATGAACGGATTCAGTCTCAAAATGTGGTTTGGCTAGTGAATTTGATTGGAAACTCATTCCTGATTTAGTGAATTTATTAAATATGATGAGGTATTGAGAATAGGCATCAGATAAAATTGCTTAATGATTCTTATATAGCTAAACTCTGATCCACGGACTTTTTGTGTATTCACATTAGAATTGAAAGGAGCTGGCAGGACCAGCAATAGACTGACATGTGTGCAGAAAAACATGGACTAAAAATATCTTGCATTTGTATGGCACATCACAATTTATAATTACTTAATTTCTTATGATTTATACCTGCTTCATATTGCACCTGCCTCAAAGGGTTGTAAGGATTAAATGAAACAATGTGGGTGACTCCTGCACACATACTTCAATCACAATGAATGGGAACTCTCATTCTGATGACTGATCCCATTGTCTTCTGTAGGTGGTACACATTTCTATCTATCCTCATAAATCTGTTAGTCTTTTATTTAAGTTAGCATTGAAATTAAATAATAGTTACTTTCATTCACCTAGAGTTTTCTTTCTGAAGGGCATTGAGTGATTCACAGTGCATGAATTCCTCAGACTACATTCTATGTCTATATCATTATCTGTTTCTGGACCCTATATGTCAGTAGGAACAATTAAAAATAATATTGTATTGACTTCATATGAACTTTTTCAAACAAATTGTTAATTCGTGCTTAACTATCCAGCTCATTGAAAATTATATTTCCTCTTCAAGATGCTTTCCTCTGTCAGCAGTCTCAATTAGTCCTATTTTTCCATTACTTCCAATCACAAAGCTGTAATTTTGACTCCTTTTAAAAAGAGTTATTATAAACCAGACTAAAGAAAAAAAAATAAAGAAACTCTTACTTCTGAGAGCTGAAGGTCCCTTCTGAGAAAGGATGGAATACTCTACATAAAGCCAACAATCACAGACATAAAATTAATCTGGAGCCATTCGCAAACTATTTTTTTAAACTGGCTTTAATTAATTTGCTTTTAAGAGAAATAAAATGCTAACATGTGATCAGTATAATAGTTTATTCTGTTAACTTTGCCCTATAAAATATTTGCTTGGTCTTCAGCAAAAAGCCAGAATCTCAACTATTTGGAGAATATTTTTAGTAGCATAATTACAATATATACTCTTTAAAAATAGAAAATGTTTCCGAGCTTTAGTAGTATAACAAACATTGGTAGTTTCTCACCCAGAAATTGTTCCCCACAAACACCTTTGTTATTGCTCACAGAATCTCAATTTTGTTTAGGTGTTGTTCATTAAACCCCAATTTTTACTAGGTATCAAACCCTCCAATGGCCTCATCTCTAGATCCAGTCTCAGTCCTAGACCCTGGAGGGGAATCATAATTTGTCCAGATCCTCTTGCTAGTGATTGCTTTATTCTGGGGTATATGATGTAGTGTGGACGAATGAATGAGACAAGAGAGAAAGTCTGATGAGAAGATTCTAAACAGAGATGAAGAGGAAAGAGTTCCTCTTTTGCTCCTCAATGTTGCCATGTCTATATGCTATGAAACTGTAGCAGCCATTTTGGGACCATGAAGGAGGTTAGCCTGAAAGGATTTGCTGAAGATGGCAGAGTAGAAAGATGAAAATAAAGTAAGATTTTCATGACATTAGAAAGCTGCAGAGTTAACAAAATTGAAACTGCCTTACCTCTAGCGTTCTTGCTAGGTAAGACAATTAATCCTCTTATTATTTAAGATACTCTAAGTTGAGATCCTAATACTTGCAGCCAAAATCAGCCCAACTAAGATACAGCAATATCATCTTATAAGATCCTTGATAACAGCTGTAAGATACCTAACTTTAGTGATAAAAGTGGAGGCTCCTTCTCTTACTCTACGGCATTCCGAGCTCATTCTCTATCAGCTCCAAACTCTGTGGGCATGCATTATTATAACTTAGAAAGGAAAGGTGATTCGAAGTATTAGGCATATTAATAGATATGTCAAATATAAATGAGTAAGAACAACACATTATAATCATAAGAGAAGAGTACGATAAATAACAGACCTGAATTAATAGCTTTTGTAAAATTTATCATTTTGGATTGCCTACCCAGAACTAATGAATTTTTTTTTTTTTTTTTTTTTTTTTGAGACGGAGTCTCGCTTTGTCGCCCAGGCTGGAATGCAGTGGCGCAATCTCGCCTCACTGCAAGCTCCGCCTCCCAGGTTCACGCCATTCTCCTGCCTCAGCCTCCGAGTAGCTGGGACTACAGGCGCCCGCCACCTCGCCCGGCTAATTTTTTGTATTTTTAGTAGAGACGGGGTTTCACCGTGTTAGCCAGGATGGTCTCGATCTCCCGACCTCGTGATCCACCCGCCTCGGCCTCTCAAAGTGCTGGGATTACAGGCGTGAGCCACCGCGCCCGGCCAGAACTAATGAATTTTTACAATAATCCGAATTAGGCACATGAAATTGTAAACAACAATGGTAGTATAGAATAATGGCTAGAAATGGCCAGGATGAGATGTAATAAGTTTAAACGTAAAGTCATAGATTTATGTCCCAGAAAATGTAATGTACAAATTTTGGAAAGATCTAAAAAGGAGTCCTGCTAGTTTTAACAGTTTCCAAATCTGATACATAATGAATAGTGTTATATGGCTGCAATAAACGTTATGGTATCTTACCTTCATTAATTGAGTATAGTGTCTAGATTTATGGCTTCCAGCCCCAGGTAGATATCAAAATTATGTGTAGAGCTTTTAATTAGTAAATTTTATTTTAGAGTAGTTTTATGTTCACAGCAAAATTGAGTGGAAAGTACATAGAGTTGTCATATATCCCCTTCCACTACAACACAAAACCTTGATATTGTCAATAGACCGAACTCCTTCTCTACCCGACTACATCAGATTGGTATATTTTTTACAATGGATATCTACAATGATACATCATTATCACTCAAAGTCCATAGTTTACTATGGGTCTGTTCTTGATGTACATTCTATGGGCTTTGACATATATGTGATGACATATACCTAGCATTGCAATATTGTACAGAATAGCTTCACTGCCCTAAAAATCCTCCATGCTCTGCCTATTCATCCCTTCTTCCCCGAAACTCTTGGCAACCACTATTCTTTTTACTGTCTCCATAGTGTTGCCTTTTCCAGAATGTCATATAATTGGAATCATACAGCATATAACCTTTTCATGTTGGCTTCTTTCCCTTAGTAATATTTATTTAAGTTTCCTCCATGTCTTTTTCTAACTTGATAGCTCATTTCTTCTTAGCACTGAATAATTTTCCATTGTCTGGATTTGCCACAGTTTATTTATTCACTCACCTACTGAAAGGCATCTTGGCTGCTTCCAAATTTGGGCAATTATGAATAAATCTAGAAACATCCATGTGCAGGTTTTTATGAGAACATAAGTTTTCAGTTCATTTGGGTGTATGCCAAGAAGCATGATTGCTGGATCTTAGGGTAAGAGTATATCTAGCTTTGTAGCTAACTCCCTGTCTCCCAAAGCATTTTCATTATTTTGTATTTTCACCATTTTGTATTTTCACCAGCAATGAATGAAAGTTCCTATTGTTTCTGTAGTGCTTTTTTAAAATACCAATATCTGGGCCCAAATCCAGACCTAGTGAATCAGAATATTTTTGGATTGGACTTGGCTTTGTGCATTTTTTAAACTCCATAGGCAACAGGCAGTGACACTGGTCTAGATTCTAGATTAAGCAAGATTAGTTGTACTTAGCTCTGAATAGATCTCATCAGTGGGACATTATTTAGTTCTGAAATAACAGTTTTTAAAAAAAAGATATTTAAAAATTGAAGTGCAGCCGAAGGAAGCCAACCACAAAAGTGAAGAATCTTGCAATCATAGCATAGGATGAGTAGATGAAAGACCAAGAATATTTGGTCTAGAAGTGAAAGGACGTAGGGGGAACCCATGAAAGGAAGTCACATATTTATGCTGAATATTTAAGGCTTGACATGTGAAGAGTTGCTGTCATTTGTTATCTCTGAAATAAGAGTTAGGGAATTAATGTGTGAACGTTACAAGGCAAAAGAATCTCAGACCAATAGATAGAAAACTTTTCAAACCATTAAGTATTCAGCAATGAAAAGGACTGATTTTGGAAAAGAGTGATCTCATAACTATAAATTCTCCCAGAGGCCCATGACAGTACAGAATAAAATCAGGAAGGTTGTAAAGGGGACACTCGCCCTCAACAAGGAGTGGATTAGAAAACTTCTAAGGTTCCCTTGGACTCTGCAATTCTATGATATTCTGAGCAAATATATCACATAGAGATGACAGAAACATGACAAAGAAACCAAACTTGAAATCCATTTGTTAAGGCCAGGCGCAATGCCTCACACCTATAATCTCAGCCCTTTGGGAGGCCAAGGTGGGAGGATCATCCGAGGTCAGGAGTTCGAGACCAGCCTGGCTAACATGGTGAAACCCCATCTCTACTAAAAATACAAACATTAGCCAGGTGTGGCGATGTACACCTGTAGTTCCAGCTACTCGGGAGCCCGCAGCATGAGAATTGCTTGAACCCAGATGGTAGAGGTTGCAGGGAGCTGACAAATGTGCCATTGCACTCCAGCCTGAGTGACAGAGCGAGACTCAGTCTCAAAAAATAAAAAAAAATTTAAAAATCACTTGTTAAAAGCCTTTCATTGTATAGATAATTGCTAATACTAAGTGAACAACTACTATGTGACTGTCTCTTTATGCATGCTATTCTTAATTCTTACAGAAACACAGAAAGATGAGATGGCTATTATCATTTTATAGATGAGGAAAGCAAGTTTCTCAAGAGTTAGTTTGACTTACTTAAAGCATTTAACTAGTATGTAGAAGAGAAAGCACTTGAATCAATGTCTTGCCAAAGCCAAACCCTTAATGACATCTAAGAGAAGTTCTACAAAATACACACTAAACCCCTGTTTTGTGTTCAAGATCAATGATCTGCCACCAATGTTAATTTTCAAGCTTAGTTTCCTTCCAAGTTCCAAGTTTCCTAGCAACAAGGCTTACATTAAAGTGGTTCTTTCAGATTCCAACACCATTTCGTCTTCTCTCTACATCTTGCTGAACCCAAACTCTATTAGAAAACTAGTCCAAATCCTCCCTCCTGAAATCTGTGTTGACATCAACTCAAAATGAATTACTTATCCCAAGAAGTCTCACTGCATCTTATATTAAGTCTCTCCTAGTACTTAAAATGTTCTGCTTTGCATGAATTACATGTGTGTGTATGTGTTGTCTAATAACAATTTTTGTAGGTGTCTCATTTCTTCTACTAAGCTCTAAAATTCACTCCTAAGTTCCCCTGAAAAGTTGAATATAACACAAGGCACATGGTAAACAATCAATACATTTTGATTCAATAAATGAATGGAGCAAACATACTTTGCCACAAAGAGGTTAAGTGATTTGTCCAAGATCACAAAGGTAATTTGGCTCTCAACCAGAACTTACCGCAGAGCTTGTATAGAGCTTTTTTAAAAAAATAATTTTAAAATGTCCTGTGAAGCAATTCTGGTACATACTTAGATAATAAGAAACAAAAAAAGAACATGTTAATTATTGATTCAGCTCTCCAGGGGGCAGGAGAAAAGGGGGGCTTTTTCCTAAACTTAAAAAAAAAAAAGTTTAAGGAAAGTCCTCTGATTTTCTTCTCTGAAGAAAGAAAACCCAAAAATCTATTTGTTGGCATTTTTATGATATGTTGCCTCAGTTAATTAAAGCCAAGCTAAAGTACCTCAAACCAAGATCTGTCAGTGCAGTCGCTAAATATACAATTGCCAAAGTTCACAAATATCCAGAAACCTACATTTCCAATTAAGTAGATAGTATCATGGAGTTGAGAACACATTTTCTGAACAAATAAATCTGGAAAATGCTATTCGTATGCCATCATATTTAAGAACAGCAATAAATCATTTTAACAGCTTCTCTGCCATTTCACACATGGGGAAGACAAAATATCTTTTAACTAACAAAAGAGATCAGAGAGGAAACTAAAATCAGAGATCTTGGTAGAAAAACATAGCAAAAGGATATAAATTATTGTAAAAGGTTATTGTTTTATTCAAATGGACAATTTACATAAATGACCAGCTATATACTTGAAGTTAGTGGCAACACATGTAAAAGCCTGCAAAACCAATTCCAGAGATGAAATCAATTATGCTGAAGAGCCACAATACTCTTAAAGAGCAATCAATTAGGCTGAAAATTCATACTTTCAACTACTGACTCAAAATACTGGGAAAGTCATGTTACATAAAATAAGCTAATTGAAAAAAAGTGAATCCGATCATTTTAATGATTCTACCTATTCTCACATTAAATTTTGTATAAAACCACTGAAAATCAGATATTTTATGAAGAAAAGTGTTCCCTGAACAAACCGTGCTTTTTCTTTTACCTCTGGTCTAGCAATGGTGTTACCACATCCAGGAACACCATTGGCAATTATTTCTATCTACCCTTAACTCTTCTACTTTGCCTAAATTGTACTCATTCTTTAAGTTTTAGATGACGAGTTATTACCTTCAAGAATTCCTCCCTAAATGTTCTTCCTAACGCTGGATTAGGTATTCCCCAAATGAACACTAGACCTAGCACCCTGGTCTCACCCACTAATAAAGTACACATCACAGTGTTCTGTTATTTCTTATTTATTTGTATTCTCCCCAGATCTTGCAACATGAACACACACTCACACAGAAGCTTCTTTGGCCCAGGACGTAGCATCCACTATCTTCCCAAGAACACAATATGGACATAATTATTTTGCTTATATAAATACACTGTCATAAAAATAAGTAATTTTTATATTTTGCTTTTTGCTAAAAAATATCCACATCTTACTGAACATTTGTAATTGTATTCTGCAGCCTTCTCCACTTTGTCTCTTGGTCATGCTAACAGGAGCCCTCAGTCCTTCTGCAAGTTGGAAAATGTGTTGAAGTTTTGTGCATAGGTTCCTTTTGACATTTTCCATATTGATCTCCCCATTTGAGAATAGAGAAAATGTACTATATCATATAATTTATTTCAAATTGGTACCATGAAAACCTTTCTACAGAAAAACATACATCAGTGTGTGGCCAAGATTGAGAAATGTGTTCATTTTAGTATTCACACCAATATTTGCCAAATAACTGAGTCATATTTTTTTCTACTAAATTTGAATTTTATAAAAAGAGTGTTCACAGTGGATGCCATTGCAATAATTGTTGTAAGAGATTTTTAAAGCTCAACCTGTGATAGAAAACTTCAGTTGAAAGTCATTGTTAAGTTGACCAACCAGTTGTGATATTTGTTTCTATTCCTACACATTGACAGAAATGGAAAGATTGCGCCAGCCCTTTTTGTTGGATATTACATTAAGAAAATTACATTAGGCATTCTCTGTTAAAAGGGAACATTGGGGCAGCCCAGACTTTTTATATATTCAAATACAAATCAGTCACACTTAGACACTTAAGACAAGATAACATAATTCTAGCCAAGGGTGGAGCATAAACCATTCCCAAAACCTCTCAAAATACAGCAGGGCCAGCTGTGTAGATATAGGAACTAGACAGATTATGGTTGCTAGCCAAAAATAATCATTTCTGATTTTCTAGAGTCAAAATGAAACCCTGACACAATTGGATGTAAAAGAAAAATGTGTTGCATAACTTGAGGCCATGACTTGGGGTTGACTTCCCTTAATCTTCTCAGGCAGAGAGAGCTGCCTGTGATGTTATGCCAAATGCACACACACGACACTTGATCTCATTTATTCATTTTGATGCACTCTACGCACTCTACATGTCTGTGTTATGTGTCCTGACTCTCATTCTGCAACTCCCTCAAATTTTGTAAGCATCTTAGAACCTTCAGGGCTCATGGAAACACTGGTTAATACTAGAGTGGAGAAATAGCCATCCCCCTACCCACCTTACTTCTCTAACTGCACCCCCAACCCAAACACACACACAAATACATATGCACAGAGTTTCCCTAAGTTCAGAAGAAAAACTTTGGGAAGACAGATCGCCTTAGTGATAAAAATTTTCAGTATAATTATGG
Source organism: Macaca thibetana thibetana (assembly GCF_024542745.1). Classification (NCBI taxonomy): domain Eukaryota; kingdom Metazoa; phylum Chordata; class Mammalia; order Primates; family Cercopithecidae; genus Macaca; species Macaca thibetana. The sequence goes on along the minus strand of NC_065582.1, from coordinate 46,797,570 downwards.
GAACCACCATAATCCTGTGAGGTGAGCTTATTCAAGAGTAAAAATAGCTGTCCTGAATGACACTGCATCTGGATAAAGCTCGCTTATGACACATTGCTGAACAGTAAAGCAATCCCACAAAAAGCACTTTTCAGCAAGCCAGACCAAATTTGTCCATGAATTTCCTTGTCTTGTTAGTTTAAATCTAATCCACTGCAGTATACTTTTCTAACAGACAAGCAACAGGTACGTTATCTTCCGTCATCACTGAAGTAGAAAGCATTCTATATGTGGTGTGGTGTGTGTGACATATATTTATTTGAAGAGGATGTGTGAGCAGGAAGAAACAATATCGGAACAAGAATGAAATCTTAGCAGCTATCTGTGTCATTGCTGCTATGGTCTGAATGTTGAAACTTGATTGCCAATGTGATAGCATTAAGAGGTAGGACCTTTAGGAGGTGATTACATCATGAGAGTAGAGCCTTCACAAATGGGATTAACGATCTTATAAAAGAGGTGTGAGGGAGCTGTCCATTCTTTTTGCACTCCCACCTTCCATCATGGGAGGACACAGCGACAGGGCGCCATCTTGGAAGCAGAGAGCAATCCTTACCAAACACCGAATCTACTGCTGCCTTCAGTCTGGATGTCCCAGAACTGTGAGAAATAAATTCCTGTTGTTTACAAATAACCCAGTATAAGGCATTCTGTTATAGCCACGAGAATAGACTACAATTGTCATCTTGGAGAAGTCCTTTCATTTCTCTAAGCAGCAGTTTCTACTCACTTGCACCTACATTATCTTATTTCAATTTTAAATAATATTGTTAAAATTGCTTAAAAGCTTACATTTAAATATATTCTAAGTCTCTCTCCAAGTATGTTAACTTATTAACACTAACAGAAGTCTTTCATAATTTTTGTAAAAGTCATTAACACATTTTGCTGATAAAATTAAAATGGCAAATTTAAGAGAAATAATATTTTGATAGATATTAATTAATTTTCCCCTTGATTAGATTTAACACTAAATAACAATATGCAAAACCAAGAAACAAGCAACAGAACATTATGAAGAACCAATATATTGTCCTAATAAACAGGATGGAAGAGTTTCACCAGAAAAATCAACCCACGATTGAGAAGAGAAACTGAGCTTGAGAATTACAACATTAATATAACATCAGATCTTAAGGAAAAACCTGGAAGCCAAAAATATATTCAAATTGTACTTGTTACTTTTCTAAAGAACAAATAAATAATATCATAAGGAAGTAGGAAACTAGTAACCACCAATCAGTGTGCTAGCTGTGTCTACTACCACAGTAAAAGTGATGCCTGAACCAATTTTAACTATGGTTCAATTTTTATGCCATACAGCTCTGCGGCTAGGAAATTTTCTAAAGACAAGATTACAAATTTTGCTTTGTAAATTTTTTTTTTAAATATCAGCAAAGAAGTAATGTCAATAGTCAAGACATGAAATTATCTAAGTTCTTATAAAATTGAAACAGAAAGGAAATTCTGTAAAAAATTAATGATTCAACTACTCATTGATGCTGCCTAAAAGCTCAATCTGCTCTTTAAAATTCTTTGAGCTTATTCCTTTTAAGATGTTTTATTTCAAGTTCAAAAAGTTATGACAGAATGCTAATTTTATTACTTAATTTATGAGAGTATAAATTTTTCTTTCCTCCAAAAAGTTTTATCACATCCTCAAGATATTTTTTATTCCCCTTTTTGATGTGTTAGACAAGATTACACATGCATATGCAATAAAAATATATAATTTACATCTGAAATACAAACTGCATTTAATCTGTACTTTGTAAGTAAAAACTCACAAGCAAACCAAAAACAACAGAAGTTCTTTTCTCACTAAACTCTTAGGTTCATTTCTTGACTTTTAAAATAGTAGTTGGAAAAGTATATGAATGAACACATACATCAAACAGATACTGAAATCCTCAAAGGTCATTTCTTGCTTTATACAATAATAAAAAATTCAAGGCAACTGTCAGAAAATAGCTGGCACAGCACCATACTGGGCTGACATCAAAGAAGGTGTTGATGTTATAGTTACTGTCAAATAAAAAAAAAAACCTTAGTTGGGGCTGTAATGATACTGAGATCCCACCCTGTGAACCTAACCATCTTGTTTTGACAAGAACAAAGAGAAACTAACTGTTCTCCTAGGAACATATTGGAATTCATAGCAGCCATTATTCCTCCAGGGATGTTTCTGAGAGAGGATAATGTCCTAAATCTCTGAGGATTTCTTTATTATGCAACACCCAGTATTAGTTTCCATCCTCTACCCCACCCTCCCACCTCCTGACATTAATGTTAATCAAGATCTACTCTGAAAACAAGAGACCCTTAACAGGCTGGAGATCCTCAGATACACATGCTAGAACACGGAGGTTAAGGCTAGACCATGGAGGCTCTTAAATATGAGGCTAAAAAGTTTGCTTGGTTAGAAAGGACAAAGGGAACCATGAAACTCATTAAAGCTAGGGACATATGAGATTTATTCTCTTAAGAGTAAATAATCTACTCTGGGGATGGTGCAATCAGAGTGTTTGAAAAAAGTGAAAAAGATTTGGTGGAATTGCTTTGACAAATATCCTAGAAAGTAAGAGAAATAAGAGATTAAGCCACAGTGAGGATACAGCAGAGGTGAGAGATCATGATGCTGCACAGACCTCAATCCAAAAAACGTAATGGCATTCTTCAACAAAGCTTGGTAACCTGACAGTGAAAAAAGCTGATAATGGAATGACCCCAAATTAGAGATTACCAAGCCAATGAAGATATTGAAGCTTTTAAAAGGTTAAGTATGGATCTAGAAGCACAGGTGAGGGAAAGGAGGTCTACAAAGTGCTTATGGGTGGGGGTGGCACTGAAGGGGTGGATGTGTAATTCTGCAAAATAAAATTACACAGGAGTTGTGACCACCTAAGTATGTCTTTATTATGCAACACCCAGCATTAGTTTCTATCCTCTACCACACAGCAAGCGGTAGACTGCACCAAAACACTCTCTCCAAATACAGCACAGAAATTCAGACTGGACCAACCACTTTGACTTCATTTAGAGGAAAGATTGTAATGGAAAAACAGTAGACAGGTGGAAGGTGGTCCTTGTAATTGAAAATAGATGTATTTCCCCACTGTCCTCCTAACAATCATGTGAGAGAGAATTTGCTTGAAGATAAAATTAACAAAACAGAATGACTTTGGATGGATCCAGAAAACTGTAAGGATTTTCACTGTTAACCTTATTATTTCTGTCACTTCTAAGGGAGATATCAGTAAAACCAGTTAACAGCATAGTATGCCAACATCTTTCTTTTATTTATATAAACATGGACTAAAATCCAGCATTATTTTTCTGATCATCTCTTATAAGCTATAATTCCAGCTCATAAAACTTGTATAAGAAACTCAGCAAAAAGCTTCTGTTTTTTGTTTGTTTGTTTGTTTTTGTGGTTTTTTAAAAATCAAATACAGGACAATGTAAGTCAATGTATCATTATTTTCCAGCTAACAAGGTGCTATTTTTTTCTCAATAAATATATTACTTCAGCTGAGGTTGGTCTGTTGAATTTTTCCAGCCCATTAGATTCTCACTTAATGAGATTTTTCTCTCTAAAGAAAATAGAGATATTGAATCAATATAACTTATAGAAAAGTCCAGAGCAGTGAAACATCTGCATAAACATCTTAATCACAGACATTGGAATCAGAAATAGAAATATCAGAATACCTATCCATCATGTTCTCATTACTTTAAATTTTATTTATATTGTACAACAAACATTATTTGTACGATATGCCTATCAGTTAATCATTTACATATCCACTGTTATGGCAAAATAAAATATTCAAACATAGAATAACAACAGAATAAGATGTAAGATATAAATGTTTGTCTCTTCTCACTAATGTCTATTTTAAAAATCACCTGGACTCATTAAATAATTCGTTTTTGTTGAGTCTGACAGCAGAAAGCATAAGGGCTTTTTTTTTTTTTTTTTTTTTTTTTTTTTTTAGATGGAGTCTCATTCACTCTCTCACCCAGGCTGAAGTGCGATGGTGGCATGATCTTGGCTCACTGCTACCTCAAGTGAATCTCCTGCCTCAGCCTCCCAAGTAGCTGGGATTACAGCCGTGCACCACCATGTCCAGCTAATTTTCGTATTTTCAGTAGAGACGGGGTTTCACCATGTTGGCCAGGCTGGTCTTGAACCCCTGACCTCAAGTGATTCTCCTCCCACAGTGATTCTCTCCCAAAGTACTGGGATTACAGCCATGAGCCTTTATGCCCAGCCATAAAGTATTTTCTCGCAAAAAAAATCTAAAGCAAAATGAAATCAATGTGTGCTTCCTTACCTAAGACCATAGGAGGCTGGAACTGGAATAGGGTTTAGAAATTGTGTCCATGGATTTTTAACCCCAGAGGGTCCACAGATGACACCAGCGTCTGAAATTACACAAGGAAGAACACATGTACTTGTGGATGTGTAGAGTGGGAGGAGAAATAATAGAGATGATATACATAGAGTTCAGAAGATTCTTAATGACTCTAAAAAAAGTAAGAGCACCCTCTTTAACTCAAACTCTTTATCTCACACAATAGGAAAAATAGAGGCCCAGATTGGGGAATAAAGTCACCCAAGGTGATGAAACTAGTTAGCGATTCAGATGACACTGGTTTCCTTAACGATAATCGAAATGCTCATTCCACTTTTCACACTGCCTCTATTCAAAGCCCTCCAATGTGAAATTTTAAAAATGCAGCTTTTGAAAATGGGAAGTTACAATACTTTACTGTTTGCTTTGTCACTCTTTTAGATTGTTCTTCTTCTGGGAAAAAAAAAAAAAACAGTTTGGAGCTTAAAAGTGGGAATTCATTTGAAAGAGGGAGAAAACTCTAAAGAAGCAGGATGCCCTTGCTTCCAAACTAGGAAAGAGATATGAAAACTTAATCTTCCAGCCAAGACAAGTTTTAAACATGATAAGGGTAGGTAGGTAATATTAGACAATTTGAGACCCCTACGTCTGTTATAAACCTCATTGAGTATAGAGATATAGGAATGGGCTGGCTCTGCAGCCAGATTATCTGAGTTCAAATTCAGTCTCTTTCACTTTCCAGGTGTAAAGTCTCAGGCAAGTTACTTAACTTAGCCTCTCTGTGCCTCTGTCTCAAATACATTGGGGACAGTAGTAGTACTTATCTTTATTTGGGTTTCTCAAAAATAGAACATGACAAGATCTCGGACACAGGTATTTGGCTTGGGAGATGTCTCTGGAAGGAGTTATGAATGACAAGAGTGAGACAGAGCTATAATAGGAGTAAATTATAGAAGTCGCTTCTATAAGCAATGGAAGTATGACTCAGCTGAGACTTCCAAGAGTGTACAGAATGCCTTATAGAACTGTCCATTCAAAGGGTGGGAAGCTAGAGAATTTACCCACCAGCTCTTGTGCGTCTGTGGTTGAGGGTTGCCCTGAGAATGTTAAATCCACTTCACTTCTGTGCCAGGACATAAAAGGATCTAGTGACTTCCTGCACTTTAGAGAAGGCCTGAACAGGCAGACTGATACTTGTGCATGGAGTGAGACACTCAGCACAAGTCTGAGCTCACACAAAACTCTCTGCCATAGTGATGGCTGAAATCTGAGTTATGTCACAGTGACACAGGGCACTGGAAGCATTGGCTGTGTTGTCTACCTCAAAAGCATTGTTGTAGGGACTTAATAAAGTAATTCATGTAAAGTGGTTAGAACAAACCTCACATATAGCAAGGGATCAATTATGTTAGCTGTGATACTTCTTTTTAACATTTACTGAGTGCCTACCAGACACTAAGTACTATACCATGTGATACAAAAATAATGACAATAAATTAAGCGAATAAATAAATACTAAACACTCTGCTCTCAGTCTCTTCACAGTTTACCACAGGCAGCAAAGAAGCATTTGCCAGTCAAAGCAGTAGACACCAAGATAAATGTATATATTGGGGGGTAATTGCTACACAAAGTGGATAGCAACACACTCTGCCCAGAGATCATAACAGTCAGAAAGATTTCCCAGAGGATGTGCCATCTGAACACAATATTACCAGACACATAGGAGTGGCCTCAGGAATGGCCGTGGAGATGACTGAAATCAGAGTTAAGTCACAATGACACAAGGCAGTGAAGGCATTGGCTGTATTATCTACCTCAGAGCATTGTTGTAGGAATTTAATAAAGTAATTCATGTCAAGTGGTTAGAACAAAGCTGGCACATAGCAAGAGATGTGCATTTCAAGTACTGAGAGCAACATATACAGAAGCAAGTCACAGAAGCAAGAAAGAACATGGAGCTTTTAGAGAACAGCCAGGGCGCTCAAGGAGGCCAAGACATTGAATTCCATGGCTGACTGTTAGAAAATAAAGCTGTACCATGAAGAGGTCAAGCTGTGGTCATAAAGGATAAACAGCTACATTTGCCTTAGTTTGGGATTAATTCTACGGGCAAAAGGGAATAAGGAAAGGATTTGTTTTTAGGAACTTGCTGGAAGTATGGAGGATAGATTTGTGGAAAACTATACCGGATACAGAAAGGATCAGATGGTATTCTATTACAATAATCCAAGGTAAATGTTGTGAAGATCTGAACTCATCTGGAAGAGTGGTAGTGAAGAGGTCAAATTTATAGGTTTTGATGACTGGATATACATGGAAATTAAGAAAGAATCATGTTTCTGAGATGACCCCAGGTTTCTGTCTTAAGTGGTTGCTTGTTTAGCAATGCTGTCAACCAAACGGGAAATAAATAAGGGACATGCATCTTAAAGAAAGGAGAAGAAAATAATGAGCTCTTTTTTTGTTTGTTTGTTTTTGTTTTTGAAACAGAGTCAATGAGCTCATTTTGAACCTGTTGGCTTTGAAGGATCTACCTAGTGCACACTCTCTGCAGCTGCTCTACTCGTGTCCATTGTGAACTCAGTGAAAGCGAGGTGAGAAAGGCACAGAGAGGTCCCCATAATGCTCTGCAAGGCACTTTGCAGGATTTTTCTGGATCCCAAAGTGAAACCAGACCTTAATAAGTACACCTGCGATATTTTAGTCAACTATAACTAAGCTACATGCAACTATTTTTTAACTCTGCTAGTTTACTATATCATCGTTAGAGTAGACATTAAGAACATGGCACATGGGTGTTTAATGATATGATGTGAATTAACATTATGTCTGAAATTCCGCTATGGATGATTACTCTTAAGTGATTGTTCTTTTCAGAAATTTTTATTTTAAAAGTGCAAATACCAGCCAGGTGTGGTGGCTCACGCCTGTAATCCCAGCATTTTGGGAGGCCGAGGCAGGTGGATCACCTGAGGTCAGGAGTTCAAGACCAACTTAGCCAACATGGTAAAACCCCATCTCTACTAAAATACAAAAATTAGCCAGGTGTAGTGGTGCACCCCTGTAATCTCAGCTACTCAGGAGGCTGAGGTGGGAGGATTGCTTAAGCCAGGAAGACAGAGGTGGCAGTGAGCTGAGATCCCACCACTGTGCTCCAGCCTGCACCACAGAGTGAGACCCTGTCTCAGAAAAATAAAATATAAAATCATAAAAGTAAAAGTGCAAATACCTTTGGACCCACACATTGGGTATTATTACTCGTTGGCAAATCTGTTTTTCTTCAAGTGAGAGAGAGGCTCATAGAAAATGGGAAGTCATTGAAGACCAACTTCATTATTTTAGCTCTTTGAGCTCAGCCTTCAAATTCTGGTATGATGTGTGGCGTCAAAAAAAAATTACATTAAAAACTGACTGAGTTATCCTTGCAGAATACTGATAACAGTTGTTTGCTTAGTCGGTTGGTTGGTTTACAAAATCAGATCACTTCTTAGTCACAGGAGTTTGCCAAAGAACCTGAAGTATTCCCTTGGTTGGATGTAAAGCCAGCAACTTTGGTCCAATACCAATGTTCCATGTATAATATTAAGTTATATTATCTAAAATTTTAGAATAAAGATAAACATTTAATCATGTTAATATAAGTAAAAGGGCTGTAATTTGTGAGAAGACGTAAGCCAGTCTCTCAGCTTACAGAGAAGACGAACTTTTCTGACAGATCATTTTTTACAGTGAATTAATCGCATTGGTTTTCCTGCCTAATAAACTGACACCAGGAGCATCAAATCTTCATCTCCTCTATTAAGTGAAACTATTCCCACTGCCTTCCTACCATATTATTTCATTAGGCAAGTACCTTAGGTCAGAGTTTCTTTTACCAATTATAGGCCTCATCAATTCCCCAATCTCAGTTTTAAAAGGCTCTAATAGGAATTTAAGTTTCCTATGACTAACAAGCAATTTCATTAGAAAAAGAATGAAAGAGGAGTGATTACAGGATTAAAGAGAAAACACATGCACTCATCTGTGCCGTATTCTCTGAGAGGCAGTGGTGATACAAGTGTGGTATCTGCTTCCAAGGGGCTCACAGTCAAGCATAAGAAAAGGCTGTGATGTGCGTGGAGAGCTACAAGACACGGCACAATTCTTACCACAGGAAAAGGATCTGGCCGCCTAGACAGCATGACAGACTGTCACTGAGATGGCATTAGTCCAGCAGTTAGTCAGTCAATAAATACATATTAAGGCAGGTACTATTGTAGATAACTCATAACTCATTCTAGTTGGAAAGTGCAGGTAACAAATGCATCCTGCGCCCAGTATGGGCTACAGAGAATTTGAAATCACAGGATGCTCATTATCCAAAGTGGTCAGGGAAGACTTCTGAGGACTTGAAGGGGAAGCTCTGAAAGAAAAGCATTTCGAGCTCAAATTACAAGAACAAAGTTCCTACACAAGAAAAAGTTTCTTGGTCATGTTTGAGTGACAGAAAGTGGGTAAATGTCACCATACCATGTGAACAAAGAGGAGAGAGACAAGCTAGAAGTTACTCAGGGGTCAGATTAAGCGGGCCATTGGATAATGTGGTTAGAAATTTACATTTAGTTCTAAGTAGAAGCCATTGGAGAAGTTTTAAAATGGGGATGTTATGATCTGATGTACACCCTAGAGAAGTTTCTCTGGCAAATGTATGGAGAACCAATTTTAGGGAAGAAATAATGAAGGCAGGTAGACCAATTAGGAGGCTCTGAATGTAGTTCAGGAAAGAATATGGTGGTACTATTCCAGGTAAGAAATGATGGTGGCTTGGACCAAAGCTGTGGAAAAGGAGATGGTAAAAATCTGTAAGACCCGGATATATTTTGGTAATGAACTGACAGGTCTTATTCATGAATACCATGTGGAAAGGAGAAATCAAGGCTTATGCTCAGGTTTGGCCTGAGTACTGCAGTGCTGTAAATGGTTGTACCTACAAACCATTTGCCTTGGTCACAAGGGAAACTTGTGACCAAGAAGTGATCTGATTTTGTAAACCAACCAACCAACTAAGCAAACAACTATTATCAGTATTCTGCAAGGATAACTCAGTCAGTTTTTAATGTAATTTTTTTTTTCACATCACACATCATACCAGAATTTGAAGGCTGAGTTCAAAGAGCTAAAATAATGAAGTTGGTCTTCAATGACTTCCCATTTTCTATGAGCTTCTCTCTCCCTTGAAGAAAAACAAATTTGTCAGTGAGCTGAGAAAACAGTACTGCAGTGCTGTAAATGGACTTTTACTTAAGATAAGGAAGAGGAAAAAAAAAAATCAAGAGTTCTCTGGTCATGATAAGTTTGTGATTCTAATTGGAAAGGCAAGGGATTAAGTAGATACTTGGATATGTGAGTACAAGATAGGTAAAGACAAGTCCAGGCTGGAGATATCAATTTGTGAGTCATCAGGGAATAGATGGTTTTGAAACGATCTTAATAAGGCCCTGAAATGTGTCATTCATTCAATTCACACTTATGAGGTATCTGTAATGTGTGAAGAAGGTACTATTCCTGTGCTGGGATAACCAGGATGCCTGTCCTTAAGGAGCTTACAGCAGAGTGTGTGGAGGCGTGTGTCTCTGGGGGTGAGAGTGAGGCATCAATAAGTAAAATACACAGCAGAAGGAAATAGCTGTGAAAGAGAATGAAGCAAAGTGGTGTTGAAGTTGTGATTAATTCCAACCAAACAATCTGTTTCTCCTAGACCAGCACATTTCAGATGACCCTTAAATAATGCATAGATACCAGTAGGTAGATGAAAAGGAAAGGAGCTGAAGTTCAGTGAGGGCAATAGCAGGAAGGTGCAAAAGCAAATGCAAAACACCGTCATGGCGCAAGAAGGAATAAACGAATAAACAATACACAAACCCAACAGTAAAAGAGCCTAAAGTCTACATAGGGAAACTGACATGTAAACAAATAATAAAAGTGGCTGTCCAAAGGAGTGTGGGTGATGTATGAAGGAACATTCACCCTGTGAAATTTGATGCTTTAAAGACAATCTGGCCAGGCGTGGTGGCTCACGCCTATAATCCTAACACTTTGAGAGGCCAAGGCAGGTGGATTGCCTGAGCTCAGGAGTTCGAGACCTGCCTGGGTAACATGGCGAAACCCTGTCTCTACTAAAAATACAACAAATTAGCTGGGTGTGGTGGCGTACGCCTGTAATTTCAACTACTTGAGAGGCTGAGGAACTAGAATTGCTTGAACCTGGGAGTCAGAGGTTGCAGTGAGCTGAGATTGCACCACTACACTCCAGCCCAGGTGACAGTGAAACTCTGTCTAAAAAAAAAATGTTAAAAAATTTGAAAAAAAGACACAATCTAACAGTACAGTTGTTAATAAGGTCTAAATCTTAAGGACTCAGGAAATGGATGCTCTTAGAAACTGATCCTGGAAAGTAAAAATGAAAGCATCCTCCTAGACTAGAGATAAGAAAGAAATTAGTTAATATTAATAAATAATATTAGCAAAAAAGTTAGAACTCTAGTGTGGCACAAGAGCAGACATAAAATCCAAAGGTTGGTATCTTCCACTAAAAAATTACCTTATTGACATTTTTTAATTTTTTATTTATTTTTTGTTTCACAGCAATAGGGGTTTTTTATTTGTTTCTTAAATATGAACATTATGGTATGCTCTAGGCCTTCCCAGTCTGCTGGGAAGGGCCATAGCTATTGAAAAATATAAACATAGTGACATGGGAATCTGGAGGCTAAAATTTCACGGGAAAAATGTCCTCACCTTTTATTATTGTATGCAAACCATTGCCAACAAATACAGAGCTTAGAAATGACAGATTTTCTACTTACCATGTACTTATATTTTAAAGTGGCAGAACTGTCTAATGGAATATACAGTTTATTATTAAAATTCACATGAGCTACACATATGTGCACACACAAATGTACACACACACATTGCTCTCTATACATTCGGTATACTAGGATATTTCTTGATGTGAGATTTACTATCTACAAGCTCAATTATTTTTACTGGAAGAGCTAAAATTTTAAAGCAGCTTGAGCTTCAATGTGATACACTTCTTAGAGGGCAGATGTGATAGAAGACATCATAATTTCACATTCATCTCTGTATTCCTGAGGTTCTGTAATTTTTTAAAACATGAGTCACAAAGTAGAGATGTGTGAAGAAGAAATGCACAGGCATGGAAACACATAAGCAAGAAAACACTATTTCTCCAGTATTATCAGAAGGGTGGTGACTAAAATTTCTGCTGTTGTTGTTTCCCCAGAAGAGAATGAAACTGATCTGAATTTTTGGAGAGTAACAGCCATCTGTTCCCATGGATAACAACAGTAGCGCTGCCCTCCAAAAGTTATTCCTATTCACTGGAGTTGGCCTCAAGCATCATTTTACCAGATAGTATTTAAAACTGAGATGGTAACATCCAATATTAAAACCATGGTGGTGTTTTGTTTTCTGTCTTAATTTTATCGCCTTTAACTTTTTGTTAGTTTTCTTAAGAGAAGAGTGCATGTACATAAATAAAATCTCAGAGGCTTTTCTTTAATCCGTTCCTCAGAGTGCTCAACAATTATTTTTCCCTTTCTATCCAGACTGTGTAATTCCAAGATGATCAGAGAAAAACTTGCCAACTGGATGTCATAAGTAAATAACTTGTTTCTGAGGCCTGCCTGGAGCTGTCTGAACCAGTGCAATCGTGGAGGTGTTGGCTAACGCAACAGTAATCACAGCATCTGAGATGAAGACACCTTCGGGCTCATTCCTGTTCAACTGTTCTTCACGATGCCATTTCTTTAGCCTCTGTCTGAAGATCATTAAAAGGTAGTGCTGCAACCCTCTCCAAAGGCAGGTTAGTTATATTTGGACAGCTTAATAATCATAAAATTATTCTTTCAATCTAAGTTAAAATCTGCTCCCATGGAACTTGAATCAATTTGTTCTTTTTCTTCCACTGGAAACTAAAGTGAGCATGTTCCCTTTACATACAACATCTGAAATATTTGAAGGCAGTAATTATAAGTAATTCACCTACAACAACTTCATAAACACTTGTTCGATTATAAGTACTTCATCAATATTATCTCTTTCATTTTTTAATCACCTGTTCCATTTACAAGCTGTTTGCCAGAGTTATTTATTGATTTTGTCTTCTGCATATTTTGTTTGTCTCTTTTTAAATGAGTTATTTTGAAACTGTTTTAGACTTACAGAAAAATTGCAAAAATAGGGCAGAATTCCCATCTACCTTACACATGCAGTTTCTATTATTAGCATCTTACATTAGTATGTATATTTGTCACAATTAGTGAACCTATATTGATATAATTAACTGAAGTTCATACTTTACTTAGATTTCCTTAGTTTTTGATGTCCAGATTTCATCTAGCTATTTCATTAGGCTCCCCTTTACTGTGATAGTTTCTCAGGGTTCCTTGTTTTTTATGACCTTGATACTTTTGAGGAATACCAGTGAAGTATTTTGTAGAATGTCTTTCAACAGAAATTTGTCTGACGATTTTCTTATAATTAAACTGGGGTTATAGGCTTACAGAGGTAAACCAGTGGTAAAAGTGCTATTTTCATCATATAGTATCAAGGGAAGATACCATGAACATGATTTATCACTGTTGATGGTGACCTTGATCACCTGGTGAGACAGTGGTTGTCAGGATTCTCCTCTGTAAAGTTACTCTCCTCCACGCATTCTTCTTTACTGTACTCTTTGAACCAATGTATTATACAGAGCACACAGTTCAAGAATGGATAGTTATGCTCAAACTTCATGAAGGCAGAGTATCAGCATATGATATTTAGAATTCATTTGCATCAGATACTTGTCTTTGTCCGCCATTAATTTACTTATTAAATCATTTATTATATCCACATGGATATGTTGAGTATCCTTCTGTATGCTTATTTACCCTCTACATATTTTTTTCCTTTCTTCCTTTCTTCCCTCCTCCCTCCTTCCCTTCCTTCCTTCCTTCCTTCCTTCTTTTTAATGGAGATGGGATCTCACTGTGTTGCCCAGGCTGGTCTTAAATTCATGGGCTCAAATAATCCTCCCACCTTGGACTCTCAAACTGCTGGGATTACAGGCATGAGCCACCATGCTGTATATTTTCTTTAGTGAAATGTCTATTTAAAATCAGATTTTTTTAATGTTCAGTTTTTTATATATTTTATGTATATTATATATTCTATCTAAAATACATCTGTTATCAGATATGTTATTTAGGAAGGAAGCATCTCATTTCTCATTATTAAGCATGATGTTTACTGTAGGTTTTTTTGTAAATCATATATTGAGAATACTCCTATTCATATTAGGTAAGAGTTTTTATGATAAATGAGTATTTGATTTTGTCAAATGCTTTTTCTGCATCAACTGATATGATCATCCAATGTTTCTCTTTAGCCTATTGATATGATTGATCTTTGTATTTTAAAATATATCTATGTCTTTCCATATAGAGCGTATATGGGGGTCCCAAACCCCCAGGCTGTGTACCGGTACCAGTCTGTGGAGTGTTAGGAACTGGATCGCACAGCAGGAAGGGCGTGATGGGCAAGCAAGCATTACTGCCTGAGCTCTGCCTCCTGTCAGATCAGCGGTGGCGTTAGATTCCCATAGGAATGCAAACAATAGTGAACTGTGTATGTGAGGGATCTAGGTTGAACACTCCTTATGAGAGTGTTTAACTAATGCCTGATGATCTGAGGTGGAACAGTTTCATCCCAAAACCATCACCTCCCCACCCCTCCCCAGTCCGTGGAAAAACTGTCTTCCATGAAAGTGGTCCCTGGTAACTAAAAGGTTGGGGAGTGCTGATATAGAGTACTACGTTGATGTTGACAGGACACAGGCAAATTCCTAAACAGACAGGGCTGGGTCCCTGGTGAAACCCAACTTTCAAGCCAAAGACAGTTTAAACCCTGAAAGCTGAGCTGCCAGTTCCAGATAGAGTCCACAACCAAAGTGAGAACTTCTATCCCCATCTTACCTTCTCTCTATGTATATTGGTTGGTTGTGGACAGTGCCTTTTAACCAATCCATGGTGCTTTCTCCAAGCCCACCCATGGACCAATGAGCAAGCATTCCCCAATTTTAAGCCCATAAAAAGCCCAGACTCAGCTGCACAGAGAGCTACCCCTGCTTTCAGGGTCCCCTCTCACAGGTGAGAGCATTCTTTCTGTCACTCAGTGAAATTCTTCTCTGCCTTACTCACTCTCTGGTGTCTGCGCACCTCATAGCTCTTGGTCTCAGGACAAGAACTTGGAACTGGCAGAGCTGCAGGCAGCAGGAATAAAAGAGTTGTAACATGCTTCTGCTTGCTAAGCTACCAGAGTAAAGAGCTGCAACATTTCTTGGGGACTCAGACCTCGGACACCCCGAGAAAGAGCTGTAACATCCCTTGGAGTTCTGCGATTGCTGGTATCTCCAAGTTTTCGGGCCCCACCATGTTCCTCTCATCTAGACACCAGAGCCCAACATGGAAGCCGCTCACGGCATGCCCAGTCCATCCACAGGCTGAGCTCTGTGCCACAGCAGGCGTGGGATCCAAGTGGGCGGAGCGAGCCCCATAGGCCCAAGCGATGACCAGACAGAGGTGGCAGCGGCTGCGGATATTTCCGGCTGGTGAAACGGCACAAAAGGAATCCTGTAACAATGTGACTATTACTTCCTTTGTTTCTACTAATATAAGTGATATATGTATTAATTTTTCAATACCCTGATACCCAATTTGTGCTTGCTATTGAGAAAAGTCTCAAATTATTTTCTCTCACTAATTATTCTTGATTTAGATAGTTTCCATTCTCATGTGGCTGATTTTTTATTTCTCAATATACAATCTTACAATTATCAAATTTAATTAAATATTCATTAAACGAGTATGTATTGAATGCCTTCTGTGTGCTCCTCTATTTTAGGTACTGGGAATTGAGCATTGAGTGGAACAGGCCATGTCCTTGTTCTCATCAAACTTGCATTCTGATGGAGATGACAAAACATAAATAAATAAAAAATTACATATATCAGATTCTAATAAGTACTATGAAAAAATAGAGCAAGGTCTGGGAATACACTGAGGGCTGAGATGTTAGTTCACTGAGCATGGTCAAGAAGGGCCTCTCACATTAAATGTGATATGTGATGCATGAGAAGTCAGTTTATTGAGATTTATCTTTTGAGTTCTGCCATCGAGCATATTTTATCATTTACAGCTTTGCATTATTAAGTGCAATCAGCAGGACAGGGCCAAGGACAGAGCTCTGTTGACTGTATGGCTCTATAGCTTTGAACTGTGTCAACTCAGCTCTGTGGGAACTACATTTCCCATAATTCCTTTCCATTGTGGTTAAGATTGGCTACAAGAGAAATTTATGGAGATTGAAAGTCAAGAGGGAAGCAGCAGCCACATTGATGCTGGGAAGATTTGGAGCAGGACCAAGTCCTGTTGCAGTTCCTACAGATCTGTCCTGAATCTGCTGGCTGGCCTCACTGGCACATGGCAGGTGCCAGGATTACAGCTCCTTCAGTTTCTCTGTTTCCTTCCAGATACCTGCATCATTGGAATTGGAAACTTAGAGATTGAAGCAGGATCCAAATCATCCTCACACATTCAGGTTTGTCCTCATTTTCTCCCATTTCACATCCATCTTTTCTTCCAGATTTCCTGCCATGCTCATTTCAAGGCCAGCACCAAATGCAGAAGCCACAGCCTTACACTTCAGCTAGTTCCTACAATTGCATAACCTCAAATCCCTATAAGCAATCCCTTATTTCATATCATTCCTAGGGGTTCTCCTCCTATAACTGAACTCTTACTGACACAGGGACCCACTCCTTTCCTCAAACTGTTTCAAACTTCTTTCCTTAAACTATTTGTTATTCAACTTATAAGAGACAATTATTCAACAATCACGCATTCATTTGGCTGTGCTATTATTTGTATCACAATTCTGCATATAATCTGTAAAGGTATCACTAGAAACTACCATGCCTGTAGATTTGCCAGGTCCTACCAGTTTTAGATGCACATTATAAAAAAAAAAAATAAGGTTAATTTGGCATGATTCCTGGTGATTGCCATTTCTATTTCTAAGAGCTGACAGGTTACCTGTTTAAGAGTTCTTTCCAGAGTTTTGTAGGAAATTGCTGTAAGGCTCACTACCCAGTAATTTTTGGAATTCATCTTTTTGTTTGTTTGAAAAAAAAAAAAAGGCACCTTTCTGGTTGTCTGTGATTCTTCAGATTACTGGCAGTGCTTCTCTAATCACAGCTATAAATTATTTCTGTACCCCAAGGATGAAATTTGTCTGACCCTGGAGACCTGTATTAATTCAAAGCAGTTTGACTTGCTCTTACTATTTCTTTTCAAGATTGTTATCAGCTGTGGGCTAAGGTCTGTTACCCACTCATTCTGACCAAGAAAACATAGGTTGAGTGTAGCTCGTAGAGGCAGTAGTGCTGCTCAGTATGTGGTATAATGTGGTGTGTCTGAAACACTAATGTGCATATAATTACCCAGGATCTCACTGAAATGAAGGTTTTTCTTCAGCAGGTATGAAAAGGTCCAGAGATTTTGCATTTTAATACACGCCCACAAGTGACAACACTGTTGGTCCATGGACCGCTTGTTGAATATTGAGGATATAGTGGGAAGCAGAGGCAGAATTCCACAGAAGCTAATGAAGCTTCAGTGCTCATCATTTGCACTGGCTTTCTTGGGCATCGGAAGTTGCCAGGAACTACAGAATATTCTAGAAATATGCAAGGAAGCTGAACTGCAAATAGGAAGTATTTCTACATAAGCATTTCTGGCACAGTGCTTAGATATCTTAGAAAACAGACACCCAAATCTCCAAGGTTTAAATGATTTGTTATGATTTCTCCTCCCATTTTAAACATTCTATTTATATTGAATATTGTACATTATAATTTTGTGTTCTCTTGCTCAAAATGGACACCACAAATTGTATACATTTCAGAGCCTAGAGACCTGGATCTATCCCAGTGTAGAGCATAAAATTTAGAGTCCCACAAACCTGAGATTAAACTCCAGGACTGCCAGGTACTAGCGAGTTTTTCCACACATGAAATCTGGCCTGAATTTGAAAATGATCATGAGTAGTGACTGGAACTCAGTTCAAGGTTGCCTTTAATCTGATTTATTCCTGAAGCAACTAAAAAACAATGCAAAAAATTGTATGTGATAGAGGTTCAGATGGGGAGTGAGTTTCCCCACTGCCTTCTTTACACTCATAAATGCATGTCCAAAATTTGGTGGTCCTAGCAGTCTGTGTTAAGGGAGTGGCTCAACTAGGCAGAGCTTTCTACAACTATGAACTTTTATATGTGACAGACAGCCCCTAGGGTGACCTCTCAGTACTCCCTGCCTCATGGTGTTAAGACCTTAGCATAAACTCCTCCCTTATGACTTGCTTCTAACCAACAGAATATGGCAAAGGTGATAGGGTGTAACTCTTATAATTGCATTACAGAAGACTGGAGAGAGACAAAGAGAGAGTCAGAGAATCTTCTGCTGGCCTTAAAGAAGCAATCATGTGTAAACTGCCTATGGAGAGAGCAGACTGTGTCAGGAAACTGTGGGTGGCCTCTAGAAGTTGAGGGCCTGAGTCCTGCAATCCCAAGGAACTGAGTTCTGCCAATAATCACATGAGCTTGGAAGAGGACCTAAGCTCCAGAAAAAAATGCAGCCCAGCCAACACCTTGATTGCAGCCTACTGACATCCTGAGCCTCTGATCCAGGTAGGCCATGCCCAATCTCCTGACCCACAGAAACTGTGAGATAATAAATGTGTGCTGTTTCAAGTCACTAAATTTGTTACACAACCATAGAAAACTGATATAATGCATCAAGCCATATTAGCATCCAGAAACTACTTATACTATTACATGAGACAATGATTCTTCTTCTGAGGGAGCCACATTTAGGCTTGGAGCCCCAAGCCTAAATCTTGATTCCAGAACACAAAGTTCTGGCTGTGTCTGCCCTGGGGCTACCTCTCTATTTCTACATCTGCTTTACAGGGAAGAGTTTTCACAGTGTGTCTTTAGAGATTATCTATGGACAGAATGGCACAGCCTACCAGCAGGACTAGCTATATAATATGTAAAACTCCGTATGAAATGAAAATGTGTGCTCCTTGTTCAAAAATTTTTAAGAATTTCAAGACAGTGACAGCAGAGCCCGTCTAAGTTTGGGGCCCATCTAAGAACATGGCCTTGTGTAAGTGCACAGGTCTCAAAATCATGAGGCCAGATTTTACTATTACACCATGTTAGCCATGCCTTGAGAAAATTGTTTAAGCTGAACCTCAACATACTCATTTGGAGAAAATGACATGCTATAAGCTTCAGTACAGAGAATTGTGAAATTTAAAAGAGATGATATATGTGGAAGACTCTGACCTAGCAATAGGTATTCAATAAATGTTGACTTTTTTGTCTTCCTTTCAGTCTTTGCTTTTTATTGAGCCATCAGCCTCAAGCATGCATCCTTCCTTACTCATCTTTTTTTTTTTCTCCAAACACAACTGATATAGGAATTTGAATCGTCCAAGAACACACTGGCTACAGGAAAAGCAAATATGATTTCTTTTGAGATTCATGACTTGTTTTCAGGTATCTATTCCTGTTTTATTATTTTAAAAAATCAGCAAGTTACATAAAGTTTTATAGCACAAATTCTGAAACATCTCAATGTTTTCCAGCCTAGATTTCTGTCATTTCATTACCCTTCTCTTACCCATCTAATTACCCATCATCAGAGAATTTTCTCCACCCAGTACTCCAGAGCAATATGGCACACTTCCATCAGTACCAGTGACTTACCATAGAAGATTCTCAGCTGAGTGTGTCTTGGGGGTTAGAAGGAGACATTAAGAACTAAAACAGTCTCTCACGTTGTTTATGATTCTGACAAGGCAAGCATGCAACTTACCACCACTACTTTGTCGAGAATCATTATTTTAGAAAGAATTTCATATAGTTCACCTTCCAAGGATGTACAGGGTTATTTCATTTTCAATATATTTTTTCCAGATCTACAGCTTTTCATGACTTGTGACTTCCTGACCATGTAAAATCTCATGTAAGCAATATATGACATAATTTAGGATGTGAGATTGGTTCATACATACAACTAGACAATTGAGGGTCTAAATTCAAAGCATTTATACTAGTCTACCCCCAAGAATGTAGGAATCAATGTAGCTGCTGGAGAGTAAGCCAAATTACCAGCTTGCATATTTTTATGTAAATGGAAAAGGTAACTTTCCATATGCATAAATAGAGTTAACATACTCTGATTTTTAGGTGACTCACTCCTACAACCCCTTCCAACTCAGTCCCTAACAGAATCACAGCCAAATCTCCTTGGCATACTGAGATAAAACTCAAGATTTTTTTTTCCTGAGAAAATTTTATAAACGGCAGTAACAAGTATTAAAAGTATTAAATATATATGTTAGATTCATTATTGTGTGTTGAATGATATTTTTAGGGTATCCTAGGACCCCAAACAACTTTGGTAAGGATGTTTTAATTATATAAAATCCCAAGTCAGTAATTTATAAACAAAATTTTGGAATGCCCCTTGCACATGATCTGGGGTCTACATGAATTCATAACATTTAAAACCATCAAGAGTACAGACCAAAGGAGATTATAATAAAAGAAAATGACACGTTAGTGACACATTTACTATCTTATCAGAAAATGTTTCCTTCCATCCTTTCTACAAATCCATGACTCACAGCTATTATTATTTATTATTTTGTACCAACATGGTACACTGAGGTCAATATTGGTATGGCATCCCTTCCCTCTTGTCCTTCATTCCGTATTTATAAAATAAAAGGTAGTGGCTAAAACCATGAGACACTGCTTCTTATTCCATCTAAGAGATCAGGAGGGTATACATCTGGTTTTTAAACAACAGAAAACTAAACATTTGATTGTAACAAAATAAAAATGAATAAAGGGAGGAAAGGAATGAAAGAGGGAAAGGCGGAAAGATAAAAAGAAAACCAAGAAAAGATATTAGGTTGGTGCAAAAGTAATTGCGGTTTTTGCCATTACTTTTGCACCAACCTAATAGTTAAATCTGTGTGGTAGAAGAAAGTCACAGTGGCAGAGCTCACAAAAGGGAGTGAAAGGGAACCAGAGACTAAACTTCAAGGCGATTGAGCCCGAAAATAAGGCTGCAGCAGATCAGACAAGATGTGTCCAAAGCACAGTGCACTTCAGAGAAATGAGCCCGTATTTACCAAATAAATGCCATTACTTTTATATTCACAGCCAAGAAAGAATAGAGCAACTTCTGCCACCTCAATGACAGCTTAGATAAGTTCAGGTTCAATTTAGAGATAATTACATCTTTTCTTTAAAGTGAACATTATTTTCACAGTTTATTAATGTCAATTCCATAAAGCTAAGTATCTGCGTCTTCACTATGATAAAAGCAAGTAGAGTTTCTCATCTCTGACCTTCAAAAACATCCCAGAAGGGTGGTCATGAGAGTTTCAACTAAGGTTGAGTATCAGAGAAAATTGAAAAAAGAAAATGGATTCAAATGAATTTTCAGCAATAGAATCAACAGTACTTAATCAAAATACAAAATGGTGAAAGAAATAGAACATAAAATCACAGCACGTTTAACATGATACATGCTGAGAACACACACACTTAGCACTAAGAAATTAAGGCATTAATAAATTCAAGAAAGAGAATTTCTAGGTCAGGCACGGTGGCTCACGTCTGTAATCCCAGCACTTTGGGAG
Organism: Macaca thibetana thibetana; assembly: GCF_024542745.1. NCBI lineage: Eukaryota > Metazoa > Chordata > Mammalia > Primates > Cercopithecidae > Macaca > Macaca thibetana. The sequence continues at coordinate 46,776,340 of NC_065582.1, read as the reverse complement.
GCCGAGGCAGGTGGATCACCAGGTCAGGAGTTCAAGACCAACCTGGACGAGATGGTGAAACCCCCCTCTCTACTAAATACACAAAAAGTTAGCTGGGCGTGGTGGTGGGCACCTGTAATCCCAGCTACTCGGGAGGCTGAGACAGAGAACTGCTTGAACTCGGGAGACAGAGGTTGCAGTGAGCCGAGATCATGCCACTGCACTCCAGCCTGGGTGACAGAGCAAGACTCCGTCTCAAAAAAGAAAAGAAAGAGAATTTCCAATTTTAACCAAAATTTGATTCTGTCTAGACTGAATGTGATCTTAATATACTTCTCATAAAGGTGTCAGAAGCTATGTGATTGCTTCTTTTTCGGTTGTGAATATAAAATTAATGAGAATATAGAGAGTGCCTATGACCTCATTTATCTCGAGACCTTAGAGGTGTTAGAGAAATCAATCTCATATAATACTCACTGAATTTGTGAGCTAAAAAGTGCTCTAACAATGCATGGTATCGTTACTTTTGTTCTTTAGGTGCAAGTGAGATATTCTTAAAACTTGGCAGATTTTCAACAAGATAGTGATGGAGCTGGGTGTCAATGAAAGACTGGTTGTTAGGCAAGTGGGAACAGGATGATGGGTTTCATTTAGAGATTCATCCTATGAGGATGTAAGGGAGTACTTCTCCCTCCAAATCATAGGGAAACTTGCGCTCTCCTGTCCTTCACATGTTTCCTCTGCTGACGAGTCATCTTTCAAGTGCTGATCCTATTTCCATAGGCAGGGCTCACCCCCCCACATCCCACTGGTTGTACTGCTGAGAACAGGCTCTCACTCCTTAAAGATAGAAGAAGGAGGGAACAGCGTTCAGTCACTGTATGAGAGAACCATGTAACACCCAGGGTGGTTCACTATGGAATGGATCATCTTAAGAAGTGATTCGTTTCCTGCCACCAGAAACATTCAGACCATTTATTGGCATGGATAATATAAAAACATGAACTGGATTGATTGTGGTAGAATTAATGAAAATTTCCCATCTGTGATTTAGTGAAACTGGAAAAGTCTAAAAAAACCAAAGATATAAAATTAGAAATTGGATGATTTTGCAAAGGATCATAGAATTTATACATCCAGTGGAAAATAAATCTTTATAAATTAGGATTTACATCTTCACGTAAGGTGTGTGCCACTGATACTGCAATATTAAACGTATAGAATATAATAGTAAAATAAAAGAAAGCCCCATGGAAATGGACTTTGCATAAGAAAATAAGCATGTAGCAATAAAAATCTGATTACTGCCCTTTAAATAATTACTACAGAAAGGCCATTGCTTTATTTGCTGGTCATTGGTTCTGCTGAAATGACTTTTTCTCACTTTGTCGTGCTAACCTTTTTTAAAGCAAGCTTATGCTAAATTAAATTGGGTATCTTCCATATTGGCAATATTTATGTTATGGGGAGTACCAAAGCACCACGCATAGACAGTTTTTATTGACCTGGCTTCCTTTCCCCTCTTCTCTCATAGTTTTTAGTTTCTAGTTTTATTTTTATGTATCCCTTGTGGAAGATTAATTTTATTAAATATCACATTTTGCAACACTGGGCTTATGATAAACAGAAATTTAGAATCCTCTGTGTACTCTGCAAAACATTAAAATGACAGAAATACGCATTAACAAGAATACAGAGTATAATAACACTTCATGTAGCATATTACTTGCTTCTCCCAATCCTCCCCACCTCTTTCTTACCAATTATTGAGGTGGGTTAAGCACCTAATGTACTAGGTTCTGGGTGGCAAACAGTGAATGTAGAGCGGGGTAAGAGAAAAGGCAGAATGTTTGCAAACAGGTAAGGGTGCATCACTGGACTCTAAAGAATGAGACAAATTAGTTTATAAGAATAAATTTTAAGACTTTTCAATCTGAAAAAATATGCCGGGGACTTTTGGTTTCTCCTCTGTCATGTAAAGAGCTTAGAAGTCATCACTCTCATGATTAGGGCAAGTGAAAAACTGAACAAACTAAAAATCAAGAACGTGGCCGGGCACAGTGGCTCATGCTTATAATCCCAGTACTTTGGGAGGCTGAGGCGGGCAGATGGCCTGAGGTCAGGAGTTCTAGAACAGCCTGGCCAACATGGTGAAACCGCGTCTCTACTAACACTACAAAAATTAGCCAGGCATGCTGGCATGTGCCTGTAGTCCCAGCTACTCAGGATAATGGGGTAGAAGAATTGCTTGAACCCAGGAGGAGGAGGCTGTGGTGACCTGAGATCATGCCACTGCACTCGAGCCTGGGTGATAGAGAGAAACTTTGTCTCAAAAATAAATAAATAAATAAAAATTAAAATCCAAAATCGAGGTCACAGGGCAAACCACCACCCCAGAATTTGAAAGGACAGGCAAACACATAGAGTCACAGACAAGAAAAGCTTACCTGGAACAAAAGCTGCTGGAGCCATCAATTTCTAGAAGCATTTAACTGATAATTTTGATGAATTGCTGGAGGATAAATGCAGGTTAGCTTGAGAGGGAGAAACTCCTGGAGACCAAATTTAAGAAGACCCCACAAGTTGGTAGATTTTACCTCCAGGAACCCAAATGGGTCCTCACGGTAAAGATCTGAGAAAAAAAAATTTTTTTTTTTTGGTTTGTTTGTTTGTTTGTTTATTTGTTTCAGAGAAAAGAGAAGAGTAACCATTTTACAATGCACCCATAGCATTCCTCATACCAAAGTCTTCCAGAAAAGACTTTGCCAGAGCTTTATCTGACCTAAGAGCAAGGTCATGTTTCAAAAACAGCCCCCTTTAGGCTTCCTGTCTCACTTATAGAGATAACAAAAAAGAGCTAAGAGATACTTGTGGAGGTAACAGCCCAGGTACACAAACTACTAAAAGACAGACTTAATCATAAGATTATAGAATATACTCCCTACTCAAACCTGTTCAGCAATGTCAACAGGGCTCCAGCATAGTAACAGTGAATTATATTTAGAAGATCAAGAAGATACAGATTCTACTCAAAAAGGAGTTCTCAGGGAAACCCAAAGACAACAGAGGAGAAAAGAACAATAAAATTAGAGGAAATGTAAGCCTCTGGTACCTATAGCTATAGCAAACTTTAAACACAGCTAAGTTTCTTGTCAGAAAAACATAAACTTCCCCCTAAATTTACTATTATCCAATACATCATGCCCATCTTTCAATAAAAAAATTACAAGCCATGATTAAATGGAAGAAACAACACAGTCTGAAGGCATAAAGCAACTGTCAGATGAGATTCAGATATAACAGAGTTTAGAATTATCAGATAAAAAATTAAAATAATTATAATTAATATATTAAGGGCCTTAATGAGAAAAGTATCCAAGTAAGAATATATGGGTAACATAAGCAGAAAGATGAGCACTCTAAGAAAGAATCAAAAGAATATGCTAGAAATCAAAAATGTTATGATAGAAATTAAGAATGCTCTTTATGGCCAGTAAGTAGACAGGCATGGTTGTGAAAAGAATCCGTGAGTTTGAAGATATAATAATAGCAACTTCCAAAACCAAAATGTAAAGAGAAAAAAGAACAGAATATTCAAGAATTGTGAAACAAGTTCAAAAAGTATAACATATATACCATTGGAATACTAGAAAATGAAGAAAAAGAAAAAGGAGCAGAAGAGATGTTTAAAGTACCAAGGGGGAAGAACTGTCTAGTATTAATGAAAATCATCAAAACCATGGATTCAGGAAGCTCAGAGAACACCAAGCAGGATAAATCCCCTAAAATCTACACCTAGCCATGTCATATTCAAACAAAATAAAACCAAAGACAGAAATTATTGGAAGGAGCCAGGGCGGTTGGAGGGGACACCTTGCCTTTAGAGAAATAAGGATAAATATTATATCAAACTTTTCATCTGAAATCATACAAGCAAGAGGTAAGTGAAGTGTGTGCATGTGCATGCAGGTTAGTATATAAACATATTTGTTCGTTCTATCAACTGAGAGGACCTAAATGAAATGACACCCCAGCAAAAACAAATACCCACAGCATGCAAATCTTGATTTCTAACACCAGTCTCCACTAAAAGGAACCTGTGCTCTTTGGATAAATGGTTGATTCAGGACTGAGGCAAGAAATATCCAAGATTAGGCTAGAGCATCTTGGAGTCCAAGTAAGTAAGAAAGTGCTCAAAAACAGAAAGTACAACCTCAAATTGATGGGACTATACCAAAGGGGCAGAGGAGTCGAGTTAAAGAGCTCCCTTTGGCCAAAGCTGAAACAATTTAAGCAAAAAGTAAATTTGTATTGGATTACAACCCAAAGCATAAAATAATTAACTAAGAGTCTATATTGATATAAATGACTTAATAAATTAATAAATGGGAGGGATAAGAGACATATTCAAATAATTTATGTAGATACTCTACCATAAGGGAGGTAGAATATAATTCCCTGCTCCTTAAGTGTGGAGTGAATACAGTGATTTCCTTCCAAAGGGCTAATATGAAAATGAAGAGACAGAAAAAAAGTAACTGTACAATGAAGAAACACAACACACAGAATTTCAGCCAGGTGCACGAAGGTCAATATGCAATAAATTGTGTTGACAATATGTACCCTCAATATGATATGATAAAAAAGGCACTCTACCTTTGTCATTTTCCTCCCAGCTCCCCCTAAAAGCATAGATTATACACAATAGACAAGTCTAAATTGAGAGACATTCTATAAAATACCTAACCAGTAATCCTCAAAACTGTCAAAGTTGTCAAAAATTTAAAGAGGGAGAAACTGTCACAATCAAGAGGAAACTAAAGAGACATGACAAGTAAATATGATGTGGTATCTTGGATGGAATCCTGGAAAATAAACTAAATACATGCTAGGTAAAAACTTTAAAAATCTGTGTAAATTATGAGCTTCAGTTAATAATAATCTATCAATATTTGTCAGTTAATTATATCAAATGTTAAAAATAAGGGAAACTGTGTGCATGGGGTATGTAGAATTCTCTGTACTATCTTCTCAATTTTGCTGTAAATCTGAAACGGTTCTAAAAAGAAAATCTATTAAAATAAATGTCAGGTTCAGGATAACAAGAAATCCTATTTCTAGGGTTTAAATTTATCCTTCAAATAGCAGGTGTCGAAAACTTAATTTGCAATACAACTGTGTTGGGAGGTGAGGTCTAGTGAGGGGTGATTAGGCCATGTGGGCTCTGCCCTCATGAATGGATTAATACCATTATTGTGAGAGTGTGTTTCTTATGAAAGAACAAGTTTGGTCCTTGTCCCTCTTTCTTACGTGCTTACCTTCCACCACGGGATGATGCAGCAAGAAAACCCTCTCCAGATGCTGCCTCCTTTATACTGGATTGCCCAGCCTCCAGAACTATGAAAAATTGATTTATTTTCTTTATAAGTTACCCAGTCTCTGGTATTGTGTTTGAGCAGCACGAAATGGATTGAGACACCTATAAGCTGGGTTTCATTCATATTCATATTACCAACTTATTTTATACATTGAGCAGTCAGCTGTGCCTGTTTATGCAACAATAGTTGGGAATTACAAGAGTTAATTACAAATTTATATTCAAATTATGCTTTGGGTAAAGTAGTATGTTGGTATTTAAAGAATAAAAATATCCCATAGGAGATAGTGACTCCCTCCAAAAAAATCTACTGTCAAAATGGAGGTGGAGGAACACACACGTAAAAAGGCAAATAGTAATTTACAATAAGCACCAAGTAAATATAACTGCTATAAACATTCTGACAGATTGGTGTAGACCTGATGATCAGAAAATAGGTCACAAAGAAACTAGTGCAAGATTGGGAGAGGCGGAGGGGGAGAGAGCAGAAATGTGATGAGCACAGAGAGTAGAGCAATTTAGAGGAAGTGGAGGAAAGTCCCGGGAGTTCTGATGGGAGCAATTGGAGCACTTCCGGTTGTGTGAAGCCTTAAAGCCAACTTATAAAATATAGACATTATCCTCTTTGCAAATGTTTCAAAAACGCTGACCCATGTGGTACAGAGCATAGCAATTATAATATTCAAGCCAATAAATATTTAGTACATTTAGAGCAAATAATAACTTAAAAATAGGCAATATTAATAACTTTAATAATGCATCTTTATTCAAAAAAATTCAAGATAATTATCAAATAAAATTTTAGTTAACTTTTTATAAAACATATTAAAAGAGTAAAAGTATAAGATTTAAAAATGCTCATATAAAAGAATAGAAGATGACTTTCTAAGATAAACCTGATACTAAAATGTGGGTTTCCAAAGCCTTATAAGGAACGTTCTGCCATATCACCTACTAGTAACATTTGAATGTTCTTTAGGATATTAGAGAAACTAGAAAAGTTTTTTTATTGAAATTTTTTCTTTCCATAGGTTATTGGGCAACAGGAGATGTCTGATTACATGAGTAAACACTTTAGTGGTGATTTGTGAGATTTTGGTGCACCCATCACCCAAGCAGTATACACTGCATCCAATTTGTAGTCTTTTATCCCCCACCCCTGCCTGGCCTTCCCCGCTGAGTCCCCAAAGTTCATAGTGTCATTCTTGTGCCTTTGCATCCTCATAGCTTAGCTCTCACTTATGAGGGAGAACATATGATGTTTGGTTTTCCATTCTTGAGTTACTTCACTTGGAATAATAGTCTCCAGTCTCATCCAGGTTGCAGTGAATGCCATTAATTCATTCCTTTTATGACTGAGTAGTATTCCATTGTATTTATATACTACAGTTTCTTTATCCAATTTTTGATCAAAAAGATAATCCACCATGATCAAGTGGGTTTTATACCAGGGATGCAGGGATGATTTAACATGTGCAAGTCAATAAAGTTGATACATCAAATAAATAGAATTAAAAACAAAAATCAGATGATCATCTCACTAGATGCAGAAAAAGCATTTGATGAAATCCAGCATCCCTTTAGATTAAAACTCTCAGCAAAATCAGCATACAAGGGACATACCTCAATGTAATAAAAGCCATCTATGACAGACCCACAGCCAACATAATACTGACTGGGAAAAAGTTGAAAGCATTCCCTCTGAGAACTGTAACAAGACAAGGATGGCCACTCTCACCACTCCTCTTCAAAATAGTACTGGAAGTCCTGCCAGAGCAATCAGACAAGAGAAAGAAATAAAGGGCATCCAAATCAGTAAAGAGGAAGTCAAAATGTCACTGTTTGCTAATGATATGATTGCTTACCTAGAAAACCCTAAAGACTCTTCCAGAAAGTTCCTAGTACTGATAAATTAATGCAGCAAAGTTTCAGTGTATAAAATTAATGTATACAAATCAGTGCTCTTCTATACACCTACAGTGACCAAGTTGAGGATCAAATCAAGAACTCAACCCCTTTTACAATAGCTCCAAAAAACATGCTTAGGAATATACCTAATGAAGGAGGCTAGGTATATTTTGTAATTTTCCTTGCAGAAAACTGCAAAATACTGCTGAAAGAAATAATAGACAACACAAATAAATGGAAACACATCCCATGCTCATGGAGGGGTAGAATCAATATTGTAAAAATGACCGTACTGCCAAAAGCAATCTATAAATTCAACGCAATTCCCATCAAAATACCATCAACATTCTTCACAGAATTAGTAAAAGCAATCCTAAAATTCATATGGAACCAAAAATGAGCCCACATCACCAAAGCAAGGCTAAGCAAAAAGAATAAATCTAGAAACATCACATTACCTGATTTCAAACTACACTATAAGGCCATAATCACCAAAACAGCATGGTACTGATATAAAAAAAGGCACATAGACCAATGGAACAGAATAGGGAACACAGAAATAACCAAATTACTTACAGCCAACTGATCTTCAACAAAGCAAACAAAAACATAAAGTGGGGAAAGAGCACCATATTCAACAAATGGTGCTGGGATAATTGGCTAACCACATGTAGGAGAATGAAACTGGATCCTCATCTCTCACCTTCTACAAAAATCAACACAAGATTGATTAAGGACTTAAATCTAAGACCTGAAACTATAAAAATTCTAGAAGGTAACATTGGAAAAACTCTTCTAGACATGGGCTTAGGCAACAATTTCATGACCAAGAACCCAAAAGCAAATCCAATAAAAACACAGATAAATTGCTGGGACTTAATTAAACTAAAGAACTTTTGCATGGCAAAAGGAACAGTCAGCAGAGTAAACAGACAACCCACAGAGTGGAGAAAATCTTCACAATCTATACATCTGACAAAGGACTGATACCCAAAATCTACAATGAACTCAAAAAATTAGCAAGAAAAAAAACAAACAATCCCATTAAAAAGTGGGCAAAGAACATGAATAGATATTTCTCGAAAGAAGATATACAAATGGCCAACACATATGAAAAAATGTTCAGCATCACTACTGATCAGGGAAATGCAAATCAAAACTACAATGTGATACCACCTTACACCTGCAAAAATGGCCATAATCAAAAAATAGTAGATGTTGGCATGGAAACTAGAAAAGTTTTAATAGATTTTCAAAGCTGAAGGCCTATGTAGAAGAAAGAAACAAAGTGGAACAAAAACAACAACAACAAAACTTATTAGTTAATCGATTAACTATTAAACTGCTTTATTTAAAATATATATATTAATATCTATTTCTATATGATGCAGAAAAGAATATTGTTTTAAATTGAGTTCTTTTTTCTTATATTAAAAATAAACCAGGTTCCAGGAATGTCCTATTTTTTCCTCCTTTAAGACCTTGAAAGGGAGACATATGAAGCCCAACATCTCAAATGGGTGCACCAGTTAATGAACCCCACACTTCATCCCACTCCTACTCTCTAACACCAAACTCAAACTCCATTGCAAGTTTTCAGAAACCTGCCCACACTTAAGAACATTCTAACTAAAGAATAATAATGTTAATACCTAGCATCTATATAAAACATAACTATTTCCTTGATATTTTCACATACATTATTGTCTTTTGACCTAGGACTTCAAAGCTGGAGAAAAATACATCAAGAATTTATAGAAAGGAAATAGAGATACAGAATATTGCAATGATCTGACTAAAATCAGATGCCTAAGAAAGGGCATGACTTTCTGGTTTTATCACCAAAGCTTAATTTCAAAGCATGGAGGCTTCATTTCAGAAATTTACTGCTGTGTGGAAAGGGACTGTTAAATACTGCTGTTCTATAAGAGCCTTTGTTTCATTTCATTTGATTTCAGCAATTTTCCAGGAGAAGGAAATGGCTATATACTAAAGGGTCAGAGATTATAACAGCAGCAATTAAGATGAGATTCTGCCTATAGCATTAGTGCATTGTCTACTGCTCAAACATAAGGTAAATTCTGCGAAAGGTGTGTGTAGACAGCAGCCAGCAAGGGGTAGATAGATTGGGGAGGATTAGAATGAAGCAGTTTATTTTGTGGTCACTCAGCATCAAGGCTTTAAATAGGCCATACCCTGTCTTGCCACTAACATGGCTCTTGATTTCTTCTTGATGATTAAGCTTCAATTCAGTGACTAGTTTAATATCTTACCCATATCGTCCTACATAAGAATTTCCTAATACCTCAGCCCCCGGGGGTGCAACCTCAGGGATCATGAATGGCTTCTTTTTGCATTTGTTTTCAGCTGTAATTATTTCCAGAGCCACCACCTTCCTGTGAAGTGTATACCCTGACACCCAGGCTCTGCTACTTACTCACCCATTGACTGCTATCTAAACTTGCCACTATCATTGATCCTCCTAAATACTGATTTCCCACCCAGAGGTTCTCCTTTTGCATTGCATTGCTCACAGCCCACCTCCAACAATCCTGGCACCCAAGTATGGTTGACAAGAAATTCTAAAATGAACTTCAAATTATAGTAACCAAGAGAGAATTGTTTAAAGTTCATCAAATTCTTAAATTTCCCAAGTAAATAGCTCTATAATGTCTCAACTCATCACACTGGTTGTATTAATGTGATATTCTTTTTAAAAAATAAATTTTAGCTAGATGTGGTGGTCCTGTGCCTGTGGTCCCACAGCTACTTGGAAGCCTGAGGCAGAAGGATCGCTTGAGCCCAGGAATTTGAGGCTGCAGTGAACAATGATGGTGCCTCCAGCCTGGGCAACAGAGGGAGACTCTGTCTCTAAATAAATAAATAAAATTTTATTATTTTTTAGACAATGTTATTCTAATTGGCAAAACAATACATATAAATTTTAAAAAACTTAAAAGAGAAAAAAACAGAAAAAATAGAAGAATCATTCATATATCTCAGTGAATATTAATAATATGAAACACGCAGCAACAGTTCATTTTGCTAATTTCACTTAGCATTTTATCGTAAACATTTTCTCACAACATTAGTAATTATTTGAACGCTTTTAGGTGCTGCATGATTTTCCATCATATGAATGTATGATAGTTGATTTAATCATTGCCCCAAGGTCTTTTTCTCTTAGCTTATGGAAACTGCTCTAAGGTGAGTCTAAACAGGGATACTAATAAGCCCATTACCATGTACTCAGAAAAAGTGACATATCCCTCGGCCATATTCTCATTAATTTTAGAATGGAAAATGTGCTGAGAGTCTTCTCAGATGGAAAAACCACTACACACCTAAGCACAGCAGCTTTCCAGGCCACACAAAGCCAGTGGGAATGGATTCTGTCCACATCATAGGTAAAGTGTTGATGTGAAAACAATACCAAACTTAATGCAAACACTGCTCTGACTTTCAAAATTGAAAATGAAGTGCCCAAGGTATTTTTAGAAACACAAGACAAAACAATTACCAAAAGTATATCTCAAAATGGATTGGGCCACGTAAGGTTCTCTATACCCGAATCTTGGCCCTGATGCTCCCTTTACTAGATAGACATCGGCAACCAAACTCAGGAGCTGGAAGACCCAACATCCATTCTGTCAAAATGCTCGTCTTTTAACTCTTTGACTCTCCCAAGATACTCTCTGAAGTAAAGAGCAAATGACAAAAGTGCTACAGAATCAGGGATGGGCCAATCAATAACACACATGTTTATTTGTTTAATCCCCAAGATAAAAACATATGGAATACCCACAACAATGTTTTGCTTCTAGTAACTGCCCATCAGAAGTGGAACTTCCTGAAGAAGATAAATTACCCTCAGCAATAAACAATTAATCAGGAACAAGTCAGTCAGAAAGTACACTAGACTCTAAATTACTAGAAAACAAGAACTGACTTGTCCATTCTTGTATCCCTAGCATCCAATCCACTGTCTGGACCAATATTTAGCCACAATAGAAACTCAGTTAGTGTTAAGCTGAATAGAGAAGCAGAACTGTGAGCAGGATGCATATTCCAAAGCAATGATCGTGGAACAAAAAGAATTCAGGGCAAAACAAAGCAAATGATATGCTTGTTGCAACAGCTAGGGTTCAAGCCCTGCAAGTAAGAAAATGTATCTGTAAGGATTTTCCTCAGAGGCCTCAAAGTCCTAGTCAAAGGATGGTGGTAATACTAAGTACTTTAATCAATTGTGCGTAGAAAACTGTGATTTCAAACATCAAACAGAAAAGACAAAATAAATGAATAGGGTGCAGAGCTAAGCACTTTCTATTTGTTACTAGGATTAATAAAACATTTTAGAAGGGTTACTGAAAACAAAACAATATAAAACCAATTGCATTTCAAAACACCAGCAGCAAGGAGTCAGAAAATGTAAAAAAGATGCTACTTTAAAATAGCAGGAAAAAAATCCACAAAGTAGTTAAGATTACACTTAACAAAATATATGCAATACCTTTCTGAAAATACTATAAAGCTTTATAAAATATTAAAGGAAACTAAACAAATGGATAGATGAACCATATTCATATATTGGAAAATTATATAATGTATGGATATCAGTTCTCAAATTGATCTATAGAATCAATACAATTACAAACAAAGAATCAATGGGTTATTTTTGGTGGCAGTGGTGGTATCTATCTACCTAAATGTTTGCCTATCCATCTATGGATCTACTTATGTCTGTATGTATCTATCTATCACAAGCTAATTCCAAAATGTGTCTATTGGAAGAACTAATTTTCGAGAATAGCCAAGACATTACTAAAGAAAAACAAGGTAGGAGGACCTGTCTTGCCAGCTATCAAGTCTTACAATTTTTAAGCTATCAATAAAGTATTCAGAATATTAGACTGTAGTTTAAGATGGCAGAGATTAGGGATAGACAAATAGAATGGGAGCAGCAAGAGGACCCAGAATCAAAGACACATGGAAGCTTGATTTATTACAGGCCTGAATTAAAGGTCGATAGAAGAAGGATGGACTTTTCAGTAAAAGAGCCTGAGACAAAGTGGAAGAAAAATCACATTAGATCCCTACTGATGCCATACACAAAGAATTCTATGTGGATTAAATAACTAAGTGTAAAAGATGAAAGTTTACAATTTTTAAAAAATAAGAGAAAATAATATACTTAATGCTCTAGGGTAAAGAATGATTTCTTAAACATAAAATGCCCAAATCATGAAGATATCCTGGATTATATCAAAATGGGGAACTTTTGTTTATCAAAAGATATCATACTTTAAAAGTAAAAATTCAAGGCACAAACTGGGAGATAATATTTGTAATATATTAAAATATTAGCATAAATACATAAAGCTCATATGCCAATCAATTAAACAATGACAAACTAATAAGAAATATCACAACTCTTCACAAAAGGAGCAATAAAAATCAAACCAAAATTTGGGCAATGTAATTTGGAAAGCAAATTGGTATTATGCAGTAAGATGTAAATACATTACATCTTAGCATACACTGTAAGCTAACAATACAAATCCTAGGTGTGTGTGCATATGTATATACTTTTCTCATGTTACATATGTGTGTGTGTGTGTATATATACATATATTCATGCATAGGAGCATGCACAAGAATATGCACAGCATTATTTGTAATGGTCAAATATAATTCAAGAATAAAGTTGATCAATAAAGCATGGTATACTCATTTTGGGGAATACTGTTTAGAAACGAATTAACTACCGGTGCATGCAATAATACAGATGAATGTTAGAAATATAACATTATGTGAAAACGCAAGTTATAGAAGAATTTGTCAAACATAATGATTTCAAAAAATATGTTGTTTAGGATAAAGAAATACAGATAAACTATAAAGAAAAAGCAAGGAAATTATAGCCACAAACTTCAAAATAGTATTTATGTCTTAGGAAGCACAGACAGATGCCAATGGGACGGGCACTCGAGAAGCTTCAAAGGCAATTGTTCCCTTTCTTAACCTGAGTGGTGGGTGTGTCAGAAACTGCTGTATTTTCACTTTGTATACTTTATGCATATTTTATAGTTTTTTGTTGTTGTTTTTCTGAAATAGGTAACAAAAATAAAACAAAGAGTGCTGTTGTAAGTTCCTCTTAATGTCCTTGGGCTGATAACTTTTCCCTTTTAAAGCTGTTTTCAGTTTGTAAAATGAATTCTAACAGTATTCCCTTCACAAGGCTGTGTGAAAATCATAGCAGAGCTTAGAACAGTATCTGTCACATAGTACGAGGTTAAAAATTGCTAATTGTCATCATTATTCTCATCAATATCATTGTATCCATTATTACCAAAGCAACCATCAATGTGGCCAAAAAAACCTGTATCATCTCTGCTCACCCAATGCTTTAATCCTCTCTACAACCAATAAAAACAAACTCGACTAATAAATTAGACCTTTAATCAACTACCTTTAAAATCTTTTATATCCTACTGTTCTTATCACTACAAATCCTTTTTCTAAAACTTCCATAGTTGCTGTGTTGACTTAATATGCCCCCTATATGTTCTTGCCTAATTTAATCATTATTTCCAATTTAAGAATATTATCTAATATGAGAAAAATGTACAATTCTTCCATATTCATTGCATTTTACATCCATTCCTCCTAAAATAAAATACCTTATTGTTGAATTTGGTTACGGTATTCATATATGATACAATAAATGTGAGAATCTTGAAGATAATCATCGTTCTACATCCATCTTCCTATAGGTGACAAGCACATTCATACATGCTTAAGAGATGCTTGTAGAATGAATGATGGGTTGTAAAATGAATGAATTAAGGAGAAGTAAACAGACTTGGAAGATTCTTGTTCAATTTGAAGGACAGCAGAATTTTTGCCTCTCATTTGTTCAAAGACAACAGTGCCATTAAAATGATAAAAATCAACACAAAAGGAAAAAATATATTAAAAGAATAGGGGGGTCAGCAGTCAAATCATTAAATTTCTAACAGGGAGAAAGTTGCTGTGAAACCTGTTAAGAATAAAACAGAAGACACTGTAACCAGGGGATGAGTACTCTGAACATGCTCTGTGCTAAAGTCAGCAGACACAGTTGACAGTAGGGAAGAAGGATGCTGAACAGAGAAGAGATAAAAGAGAGCTTTTTATGTATAAGAAACTCTACCCATGGAGATCCTCTCTTTCTGCCAAAACATAAAAGCAGAGCCACCAGCAGCTTAACATTTATATTCAGGCAAAAAAAAAAAAAAAATCTAAAAGAGCTCTTTCTGAAGATTTAAATAATTGCTGCAGAAACTAGACTATTGATAATGAAGTTGGCACCTACCTATTCTGGCATTTATGAGTTCTCAGCCTTAGAGGAAGGTTTCTGTTCATTCACCCTAGAACAGCAGTTGACATTTACAAGACCTATCCACATCCAGAGAGTTTCCAAAAGGCTTCTGTATTCACAGAAACTGATGCGAAAAACATATGTGTGTGTGTGTGTGTGTGTGTGTGTGTGTGTGTGTATAATAGCGGAGAACAAAATTATACTACCTAGCTAGATGATGAAACTAGTTCCATATTCTCAAACATATACAGAAAATTGGAAATAATTAAACATATTGCCTCCATAAAAGAGAAAGACAAATAGAAAAACAGATTATATTCATCGGCGAAGTTCAAGAAAGTGAAACGCTAGCATTTATTTCGAGTTTAGTATGTGCCATGTTCTGAACTGAGAATCTGACATGCTTAATCTAATGAAATGTTCCTAGTGTCCTCATAAAAAAGCAGATAGAGAGCTCTAGATTCAGATAAATTAAGAAACATGTCTAATGTCACACAGTAAATGACTGAGCCAAGACAGGCACCCAGGTGTTCTAAAATCTCTATTCTCAGCCTTACGTTCTACTGCCTTTTGAAACATAGCATCTATAAAGCAAGAAGTCTGCTATATAATAAGATTGCCAAAAAAGTTTCCATAAATGTCAGTTATGATTACTATCAGCAAAACAGGAAGGTAAAGTCAAAGAATTTTCCTGGAGCACAGAGCAAAAAGGCAAAGAGAAGAGAATTTGAGCTGAGAGAGAAGAGACATAGAAGATCTACATCTAGGTGATTGAACTTCTACAAAATGAAGACAGAAAATATTTAGAATCATCAAATTTCCCAACCCAATAAAAGAAAAAAATCTAGAAAAATTTTCATGCCATTTTATATCCCTAACATAAAGGGAATTTCCTAAGTGCTTCCAAAGTAAAAGAAAATAGTGTAAAAGGTTGCTAACAAAAAAAAATAGCAATCATTTTGCCATTTTTATCATTAAATGTTAGAAAATAAAATTAGAGTAATGCATGAAGAAGTTATGGGCAAAAAATTAAACCTAAATTATCTATTTTCAAATTTGAGGTAAAATAAATATGTTTTCAGATATTCAAGAATTCAGAAAATTTATCTGCCCTATACTCCTCTGAGGACGTCACTTGAGGATGGTCTCATCAAAACAAGAATGGAAATCAAGAAAGGGAAAGACAAAAGAAATAACAACAACGACTGAAGTAAACCAGAATAAAGTGAAAAGAAATATCATTTATGCAGACAGCCTAAAGAGTAATTGATTTTAACTGGGACAGGAAGACACTGGACCATCAATAGAAAAATCTCAAATCACAAAAATTACATAGATTCTAATCAATATAACAAAAATAAGTCAAATGAAATTACTGATCTTACAAAAAGCCACCTATTTCTTTACTGTTACCAAAGGAAGGACAGGAGAGGGAAGATCAGAAACACTAGGAAAAATAGAAAACTATTTTTACACATAAAAAGCAACTCAAAATGTGGCATGATTTTGAGCAATTAGCAGAGTACAAGAAAACAACACTACTCATTTGACCTTGATGATAGATTCAAGAGGCATAAGAAGTGGGTAATTGGGCCCATGAAGAAGGAAAATAATCTTAGCTCATCATCTTTAGCATTTGCTTAGAGTTAAAGCATGAAAAAAAAAAAACAATTATATGGTTGCAGAACAGAGAATGTGAATGTTTTCTACTTACCTTAATAATGTTTGAGTGAAGTTGTAGCTCACAGAGGTTGGAAGATGGAGTTGAGTAAATAGGAAAGAGGAGAGGTGCTAATATCCCCCCCAAACATAATGAGGAATAAGGAGACCCCGTGTAAAGACTACAGAACAAGAGTAGAAATTAAAGTGTATCATCAAAAATGATGCAGACACATAACTGAAGAACTTTTCTGAAATATGTTACTATTCAAAATTTAAAAGGGGAGGGAATTATGTGGAGGAGATTGTATAATGAGATAAACTACCATATTTCACAGTAAGAAGTAGAGAAGTAGAGAGAATGCTGAAAGTTGCTAAATCAATTAGTATATTATTTATTTAAAGTATATATAAGTACAAATAAAGTATACAATGTATATGTATGTATATATGTTTGTGTGTGTCTGTATAAAGTATACTAAAGTTATATCATTAACTAATAGAAGTACAAAAAGCAGAAATGGTGTAATGGTTAAAGTGTTTATAGGAGCAGTAGGATGGGGACCATGAGAAGCTGGTACTTTCCTTGATTAACACTTTGGTAGTACTGGACTTTACTCATGAGAACATAATACACTGGTAATTTCTTTTTAAAGAATGAATTAAATTTTTCAAAAATACTAGAGTTAAATATTGGGATGAATGTCCATGGAATATCATTATAAAAAAGGAATTCTCAAATTCAATCTCAGTTAAAAGCTCTAAGACTAACATTATTTATAAATGCTACTTATGCAACCTCTTGTTCTGCTTTTCCCCATATAGATTTCAGGATAACTGTCTCTTCATTACTTTCTAAAACTCATCAGTCTCAATATATTTTGAATAGTCACGTGCATTTTTCAACAAATTTAAATTGTACACCTAAAAAGATACATATTTGTGAAAAAATTAAACAATTCCAAAAAATATACACTACAAATGATCATAATCCACCCTTCAGAAGCAACCACTTTTGATACTTTGACAATTATCTTAGTTATTTAACATAGCTGAAATTACAACACAGCTAATACTCTGCATTCTACTTTCAAAAACTAATATAAAAATATGTATGCTATTAAAAGAACTATTAACTTAAAATATTTTAAGTAAATCTTGAGGGATTATAAAATAGTACATAAAAACATAGAAAATTCAAAAAGTATAGAAGAGATAATAATCCTCATAATTCTATAATCCAGAGATACTCAGTTTTAACATTGCAACATATTTCTCCACATATTTTCCCTGTATGTATTATAAATAGTGTGTTCCTTTTTTTTTTTTTTTTTTTTTTTGAGACGGAGTCTCGCTCTGTCGCCCAGGCTGGAGTGCAGTGGCCAGATCTCAGCTCACTGCAAGCTCCGCCTCCCGGGTTCACGCTCTTCTCCTGCCTCAGCCTCCCGAGTAGCTGGGATTACAAGCACCCGCCACCTCACCCGGCTAGTTTTTTGTAGTTTTTAGTGGAGACGGGGTTTCACCGTGTTAGCCAGGATGGTCTTGATCTCCTGACCTCGTGATCCACCCGTCTCGGCCTCCCAAAGTGCTGGGATTACAGGCTTGAGCCACCGTGTCCGGCCAAATAGTGTGTTTCTTATAGTGGATCTAGTGTATCTGCAAGTTCGTTCCCTGTTTTTTTTTTACTAAATATTGTAACAAACATATTCCTCCCACATATAAATTTCTTTATGAATATCTTTTACATGTTTTATTTATCAAATTTTAATGAACTCTTGTTCTACAATAAGTATTTTGTGTTCTTCCAATATATCAGTTATTCAGATTATAAATAATGATGCAATGAACACTCTTATACATAAAATCTTTGCCTCTTTTGGATTATTTTCATAGTTTAAAATTTCCAGAAGTATAAATACTGAATCTAAAAGAAGTCCAATAAATTTAGACTATAGAAAGATCATTCTGAATACAATAATTGGAAGAGCATTATAATTTAAGCAGGATGACTCTTTGACTTATATAAAATGTTTTTAATCCAGTCTAATTTTCTGTGCCATGAGTTTGTGTACTTTGTAGGGACATGGATGCAGCTGGAAACCATCATTCTTAGCAAACTATCACAAGAACAGAAAACCAAACACCGCATGTTCTCACTCATAGGTGGGAACTGAACAATGAGATCACTTGGACTCGGGAAGGGGAACATCACACACCGGGGCCTATCATGGGGATGGGGGAGGGGGGAGGGATTGCATTGGGAGTTATACCTGATGTAAATGACAAGTTGATGGGTGCTGATGAGTTGATGGGTGCAGCACACCAACATGGCACAAGTATACATATGTAGCAAACCTGCACGTTATGCACATGTACCCTAGAACTTAAAGTATAATAATAATAAAAAATAAAAAAAAATGTTTTTGCATAAAAAATTAAAAGGGATAGGTGAGAGTTCTTTGTTAGCGCTTTGAAAATGAATGAGAAAACATGATGCCTTTTAGGTCGAATGTAAATACAGTAACCTTAGCAATAACAGAAATAGCAATCTCCTTTCTCCCAAAAGTGAGTAATAATTTATACCAGGCAAACAAACACACTACTGGTTTCATTCGTTTTATGGCCAGTGTATCTATATGGAAGCAGTAAAGCAGGTAAAGATTCGGAGTCAAATACAAAGTACTAGTACTTGTTTACAAAGCTGTAAAGAAGTTGCTTCAATAAATCATGTTTTCTCTCCTATCATAATGATTTTTGCATGGCATCAAGTTAAGATAATGATATAATATATGTACGATCAAACGGAAATTGGATCAACAGAAATATTAAGTGATATTAAAGAATTTGAATTTTTATGAGACTTTTATACAGATTCCTGAAAGGAAAGGGAAAATCCCAAAAATTTGCTTGGATCTCTTAGTATGTTAAGTTCTAAAGGCAAAGCACTAAGTAACCTTATTATGTTAGTTAGCTTATAATCTTAAAACACCACAGGATGTTATAGTATAATACTGACTTCTGTTTCAGGGATTTATGTTAATTACTTGTGTGTTACATGTTGGGGATCCCTTTTAGTATCTTCTCCTTAGTACTATGCTTGGAACTTCTTATGTTCCCATTAAGTGATTAAAGGTAATTAAATGGTAGCCTTAAACTCAAGAAGAGGGGATAAACAGAAGACAGCATATTATTCAACTTTGGAAATGAGTAACAAACAAAGGGGGTGTCTGAGAGTCCATCTGTAGAGAAGGTCACTTAAAGGATCTGAAAGTAGATCCATGTTGGCTGGAAATAGATTTGATGAGAGTGTTCTTGAGGAGGAATTGTCAAGAGATAAAGATGGAAAGATTGATCAGAGACTGATCAAAGGACCTTGCATACCAGGTTAAAGTAGTGAAAAAAAAAATCAGTGGAGGTATTTAAACATGGAGTATGAAGACAAGGCATAACAAACAGTATAGTTGGAAAATAAGGAAAAAGCTGGAGGTATGGTCAAAAGTAGAAAAACAGAGGTGATTACAGTAATCTAAGCAGGAGATGATAATGGCCAAAGTTAAAACAGTATAACAGGGACAGTGTTATGGGCTAAATTATCCCCGCATCCTAAAAACATTCACATATTGAAGCTCTAATCCCCAGTCCCTCAGAATGTAACTGTATTTGGAGAGAGGGCCTTTAGAAAGGTAATTAGGTTAAAATGAGACCATTAGGGCAAGCCCCAATCCAATCTGACTGGAGTCATAAGAAGAGGAAATTTAGATACACGCAGAGACACTGGGGTTGCACGTGCACAGAGGAAGGACTATATAAGGACACAGCAAGTGGAGGCGTCTGCAAGCCAAGGAAAGAGGCCTCACAAACCAAACCTGCCAACTCCATCTTGGACTTCCAGCCTCCAGAACTGTATGAAAATAAATTTCTGTTGTTTAAGCCACACAATCTGTGGTATTTTATTATGCCAGCCCAAGCAAACCAGTAAGGATGGATTTCAGTGAAAGATTCTGAGAGATATTTAGAAGGCAAAAATCTTAAAATTCAGTGATGGATATAGATTATAATGGAGAAGCATAAGTCAGAGTGACTCCCAGATTTTTAGTTTCAGTATTTGGGAAGGTACAGAGCCATTGTTCAAGGTAGGAAATCCAAGAGAAGGAGCACGCTAGACTGAAAAATAACAAATTCTGTTGTGGTCCTGTCAAGGTTTTTTTTGTTTTTTTGTTTTTTTTGTAATCATGCTACATGCCCGTGCCGTGGTAAATACTCCATGGTTAAATAAATACATAGATCTGAATCTCAGGAAAGAGAGCTTGGCTGGAGAAATTGACCTAGGTGTCATCAACATACAGATTAAAAAAGACTCAGTTAGGGACCAGGAAAATCATGGGTTTGGTCACATACAGAAATGAAAAGATCACAGAAGATCTCATCCTCCTCAAAGGTTACTAGGGTTTGGCTTTCAGGTATTGAGGCAGATACTCAAATGCCTACCCAGAAGACATCCCACACCCCACCACATCCCTTCCTTCCCCAACAGAGTTTTTAATGTGGCAAGCCCCCAGAGAGTGAATCATGATGGTACCTGCAAGTCACAGTAATTCTACTTCCTTTTGCCAGAGACTGTTTAGTAGGCATTTGACCTATTCATAACCAACAAAGATATATCTAAGGTTTTCTTCCAGATAAAAAGAGAAAACAAGTATGAAGAACAATTTACCTTTTTTTCCTGAATGTGAGAACTAATGAGAAGCCATGTTGATATTTTGGTGCCATCTTGTGAGAATGAGAGACACAAAGATGGCCCAAAGAATCACAGAGAAGCCTTCCCAGAGGTCTGTGTTTGTGAACCTGGAATCCTGGTATCATCTATCCACTCACTTGTTATAGGAGAGATAAATAATCTCTTGCCGTTAATTCCAAATTCCACATTCAGTTGTTCAGAATCCTATCTTTTGAAGTTAAAGCATTTCAAAAGGTTCTAGCGTTTTTCTTAAAGAACTCGCCTACTAAAATGGCATGGAAGTTACTTTGAAAGCACAGGCTAAGATGTCAACTTACTCAGCCTACTAAGGCTAAGAAATTCCAACTTTTCACCTGGGAGTGAGTTTTTCTTCTTTCAGTTTCTGTTTTTAAAAATGATCATTTTAAAAGTGGTATTGATTATTTTATGCCTTCCCTGTGCAAAATAATAAAGTTGAATTCAGTGTCTGGTAGGATGTAACAAATGAAACATCAGGCTTTGAAAATGAGTGAGAAAACATGATGTCTTTTAGGTCGAATGTACGTACAGCAACCTTAGCAAAAACAGAAATAGAAATCTCCTTTCTCCCAAAAGTGAGTAATAATTTATACCAGGCAAACAAAGCAGTGGCTACTGCCCGTAATCCCAGCATGTTGGGAGCCTGAGGCAGGTGGATCACCTGAGGTCAGGAGTTCAAGACCAGTCTGACCAACATGGTGAAACCTCATCTCTACTAAAAATACAAAAATTAGCCGGGCGTGGTGGCGGGCGCCTGTAATCCCAGCTACAGCAGGGGAGCTGAGGCAGGAGAATCGCTTGAACCTGGGAGGTGGAGGTTGCCGTGAGCCAAGATTGCAGCACTGCACTCCAGCCTGGGCAAAAGAGTGAGAGTCTATCTCAAAAAAAAAAAAAAAAAAAAAAAAAAAAGGAGAGAGAGAGAAAGGAAGGAAGGAAGGAAGGAGAGAGAAAGAGAAAAAGAAAGAGAAAGAAAAGAAAGAGAGAAAGAAAGAGAGAAAGAAAGAAAACATCAAAAACCAGTTCATTAAAGAACCTTATACAATAAAATGGGTTTTTGCAGGAGTTCTCAATTACATCAATTAGTTAATAGGTATAGATAGTGTAATTTTAAGAATATATTCATCTAATAATCAGGCCGTAGATACTCAAGAAATGTTTTCTATCAGTTGAATTTGACAGGAAAAGTGCTGAATATTGTCAGTAAAATCATTTTTAGTTCTTTATTTTCTTGTTATATAAGGAAAAAACGTTCATAAAGACTCTTCTTTACATTTTTTTCATAAAAGAGGGGAAAAAATATCTCTACCACTTTATATTTTAATTTTACTACAGAGAGAGAACCCTACAAAGGGACTTCCCTTCTGTGTTCTAAGGCAGGAATAGATGATATAAGAAATATGTCTCTGGCTTCCCAGGGGAATTCAATAAACCTAAAAAATAATAATAAAAAAAATTAAAAAAACAGAAAGAAAAGAAGCCTCTCAATTCTTTTTATGAAGTAAGGAAGATACTGATGGCAATCCTCAATAAGATTACTCAGTGAAAACAAAAACCATCCAGACCAATTTCACTTATGACTATCAATGTAAAAATCCTTAAGAAAATCACTTTGGGAGGCTGAGGCAGGTGGATCACATGAGGTCAGGACTTCGAAACCAGCCTGGTCAACATGGTGAAATCCCGTCTCTACTAAAAATACAAAAAAAATTAGCTGGGCATGGTGGCACGTGCCTATAATCCTAGCTACTTGGGAGGTTGAGGCAGGAGAATTGCTTGAACCCAGGAAGTGGAGGTTGCAGTGAGCCAAGATTGCTCCACTGCACTCCAGCCTGTGAGACAGAGTGAGACTCCATCATAAATAAATAAATAAATAAATAAAATCATAGTAAACAAAATCTATTATTACTTCAAAAAGAATAGTTTATCTTGACTAAATATGGCTCATTCTAATAGGAAATATACTATTTATGATAAATGTTTCACTTTAGCATTAAAGTCAGATCATGTGACTTTTCTACTGTAAACCTGCCAAAGACTTGCCATTTCACTCATGGTAATGCCCAAATTCTTACACTAACCTAAAGGGTTTATATAATCTGGCACCTGCTGCATCTGGGTCTTATTCTCTCTAGGTCATACTGTGCACTCTGCTGCTTCTCAAACAATCGAGGAACATGCCTGGCTTATTTGTCTGGAATACTTCCCTCAAGCAACCACAGGGTTGGGTCCTTCATCTCCTCCTCCTTTGTTTCACTTAAGTCTTCCCCTCACAGTAAGGCTTATGCTGACCATGCTGCTTAAAGTTACAGCCATCCTACCCTCACTTTGACACTTTTGATTCCCTTTCCCTGCTCCTTGTATGTTTGCTTTATTCTATAGCACTTTCTACAGCACTTTGATATCACCTTCTAGAACTGACTCAAAGTATTGCTCATTTGCTTTTTGTTTTTTAAGACATGGTCTCACTCTGTTACTCAGGCTGGAGTGCAGTGGCACAATCATGGCTTACCGCAGCCTTGACCTCCCTGGCTCAGGTGATCCTTCCACCTCAGCCTCCCAAGCAGGTGTGTGCCACCACAGCCACCTAATTTTTGTATTTTTTGTAGAGACGGGGTTTTGCCATGTTGCCCAGTCTGGTCATGAACTCCTGGGCTCAAGCGATCCACTGGCCTCGGCCTCCCAAAATGCTGGGATTACAGGCATGAGTCACCATGCTCGGCTAAATTCTAAGAGGGCAGGACTCTATCTGTATCATTCACCACTGTATTCCTTTCACCTGCAATAGTACCTGACATGCAGCATTCAACTGATCTTTTAAGATAAACAACTGAATGGTCATATTAATATATATGAATAGAAAGCACAAGATAATCTCTATAGACATTAAAAAGCCATTTGATAAATAAATACACATTCTTTCAAAATGTTTAAATAGAAAATTGACGGCTAAATTCTTCACATAATTTCACTGAAAAATATTCTTAGTACATAAACACTGGGGGCATTCCACTACAGAAGTTAAAAGGATGTCCGCAATCACTGTTAATACTTAATATTATATAAGATGTATTAGGGGAATCAATTATAAGTAGAAAGACATTATAAATAGAAAAAGAATGGAAGGAATAAACTAGAACTACTTGTAGATAAGAGGATTATACAACTAGAGTAAGAAATTCCAGTGGAAAACTACCAAAATAAATATGAGATTTAGTGAGGTAGTGGAATACAAAATTACAGTTGGCCCTTGAACAACATGGGCTTGAACTGATGGATCCACTTACGTGCAGATTTTCTTCCACCTCTGCCATCCTTGAGGCAGCAAGCCCAACCCTTCCTCCTCCTCAGCCTCCTCAGTGTGAAGACAATGAGGATGAAGACCTTTATGAAGATCCACTTCTACTTAGTGAGTAATAAATATATTTTCTCTTATGATTTTAATAACATTTTATTTCTCCTAGCTTATTATTATATCTCCTCCTAAATTATTGCAAGAATACAGTGTATAATACATATAACATACAATACATGTATTAGTTGACTGTTTACCAGGAAGAATTCTGTTCAACAGTAGGTTATTAGTTGTTTTTGGGGAGTCAACGTTTATACATTCATGTGCAATTGCATGGGTGTTGGCACCCATAAATCCCACATTGTTCAAGACTCAACTGCATTGTTAAGTGAAAAAAGTCAAGGTATGGGAGAGTATGAATAAGTATGTTATTATCTTTGCTTAAAAATAGAGGAGAAAAGAACACGTAAATGCACGTGTGCACTGTATTTTCAGGCGCTTGATAATTTATATGTATTATCGTTTCAAAAATTTAAATACTTTTTTTTAAAAAAGAAGCACCTTTCTCTAAAACATTGCAGAATAACATCTTAAGAAACAAATTGGGCCAGGAGCAGGTGGCTCACGCCTGTAATCCCAGCATTTTGGGAGGCCAAGGAGGGGTGAATCACTTGAACTCAGGAGTTCAAGACCAGACTGGGACAAATGGTGAAACCCCAATTCTACCAAAAAAATACGAAAACTTAGCCTGGTGTGGTGGCATGTGCCTGTAGTCCCAGCTGCTCAAGAGGCTGAGATGGAAGGATCACTTGAGCCTGGGAGTCGGAGGTTGCAGCGAGCTGACATCATGCCACTGCACTCCAGCGTGAGCAACAGAGCAAGACCCTGTTTCAAAAAAAAAAAAAGAAAAAGAAAAAGAAAAGAAAAGAAAAAGAAATGAGCTAGAGAGTGAGGAAAAGAAAAGAAAAAGAAATGAGCTAGAGAGTGAGAGAGAGAAAAATTCAAACGTGAAGTCTTCCTAGCACTTAAACAGGGTGAGCAGCCTCATAAACAGGGTGAGCAGCCTCATTTCCAAGGACTGCCATTCTCATCATGTGTCTGCCCCTCAACATGTTCATCCGACAAAAAATCATATTTAATGCTTTGATACATGATTGTGGTGTTGCAAGACCTGTTCCTTTTGCTTTGCTATAATTTTTTGTGTGTGTTTGTAAGCATCTAGAAATGATGCGTAAGCACCATTAATTCAACTCAATATGACCCAACAAACACTGAGTGCTGACTTTGCTGATTAGCCAGAGCCATTGCCTTCCATGGTAACAAATATTGTCAGGGAGGTGTGAGACATGGGACACATATAGAAGTATAAAGGTAACAAAAAGGCGCAAGAAACTTCCCAAAAGAGGTGATATCTTATACCAATTTTGAAAGCAGACCATAGGAATAGAGAAAAGAAATATTCCAGGAGGACAAGATTGCATGTGCAAACTAATAAATGTGTAAAGCAGCACAAAGATGAGTTTGGAGAATAGTGTGTTGCTAAACTGGTAAGTGCTATTCGAAGGGCAAAGGGAATATGGGAGCGGGAGGGCAATGATCAAACTATCAAGGGCCTGGACAGTGTATGCTACAGAGTTTAGACTTCATCTTGGAGTGATGTGGAGCGAGAATATCTATCAGTAGGGAGAACATGTGGCCAGATGCATCTGTTCATCTGGTTAGCAATGTGGAATATACATTGGAAGGAGCAAGACCAAAGCATGCAACCATCCACTGAGATATGATGAGAATGATGTTTCCTTAGGGTTCATCTTTGTGTCCTACTCAGCAACATGCACAGTAAATTACACACAGTGACTTTCAGTGCCCCCGATTGCCTACAATGTCACAACTTTTATTTTTCTGACAGTATCTTAGCTGTAAGAATAAAAGAGTGTAAGAATCAATTTAACCTGGGCTGCCCTAGCATTTTGAAACAATATTTTATCTAAATATGCTAACATGTATACTAGAACAATGTGAAAACTAAGATTTGTCTATGTTATTCAAAATTCATTTGACTATGCATGGGTTGCACCGGTACCACAGGTGGTGTTTTGATTTTCCAACTTCGTTACAAATATTTAAGTTGCCAAGTTCCATCATCACCTAAAATAAAAGACTTTACTGAACTCTTGCTATTTCTCTAAAGAAGCCCTGTTATTCATCGAGCTTCATGATAAACACACACACACACACACACACGCGAAACGAAACAAAGAAAAACAAGCCATCCATCCACCAACTAGATTCTTTCTTGGGGGGAGAGTAGTTGTTCTTTTTCTTGTTTCATTTTGCTGAATAACAAATGCTGAAAATAAATACCAAATAAGGTTTCACAACAGGTGAGACTTCCTAGGATTCTTTCTTGAAGGTTTGTAAATGGACAGTAAAAATGCAGATAATTCACAAAACTTCTCAAATTGAAAGCCATGTGAAGATACATAAGAAAATGACAGAGAGAAAGTCTCTCGGATGATTTATAATACCTGTTTCAGGACTCAAAGAATCATCCAGTCAGGAAGAAAACAACACACAACCTTTATTTAGAAATTGAATCTAATCTCAGCTGTGCTTCCCACTGTACCCATCTTTTTTCAGGGCAACAGACTACTTCAGATAAATAATATGCATAAGTAATTAATAAGAATATAACTGAGTATATTCAGAGGTAGTTATAGTGGAGGATCTAGAACTTAACAGATTGTTTATGTGGAAATAGCCTTTGACAATGCAAACATAAGTACCTATCATTCTCTATTTTTATTCATTTAATTTATGGTCAGAACACTATGGAAATTGCCACATAACAAATCTTTTCAGAATGTTTTAATTTTGAATGTTTTTAGAATATTTATTTATATAACTCACTACTTAAAATAGTAAAGATTTTGAATCTGAAGAACTTTAGGATGAAAATCATCTATATATTTTAGTATGACATGACAGTGCCTAAGCAGCTAACGCTGTTATCCTAAATAATTGAGGATTTGTTAATATTAGAATACAATGTTCAAAAATTAGAATCAAATATTTAGTTTGTTAAGTGAAATATACAAAATGTTTTTAATTTTTTATTTGCAGGAATATTTGTATATAAGTGATTAAAAACCTTGTTGTATATTAATCTTATCAGTAAATGGATTAGATTTTTATCAATGAATGATGTTTTAGAATCAAGCATATGATGAATAAATTTTAATGTTAAAAATTTTAAGGTTAAAAAAAGCATGAGGGAAAATGGTCAATATTTTTATTTAAAAACATGTAAAACATAAGATTCCAAAACATAATTTTATTTCTTATTTTTTATTTTTGTGGGTACATAGTTGGTATGTATACTTCCTTATTATTTAATTTTCATTGATGCAATATAAGAAAAGATGTTAAGAGGACTAAACAGCAGTGCTAAATCTTAATCCTGACTTTGCATATTTCTTAAGACCTAGTAATTAATTTTCATTTCACTCTTTGAAAAAACAAAGGCCTTCTAAAAATCCAGCTGTTCTAACAAGTATTACAGAGATCCATTAGTCTCTAATACCTTCAACATTACATTTAAGACAATGTTTGATGTTCCAGGTACCTCTACAGTAATAGGTAACACATGCCGCCCATTTGGCATAAATGGAGGTTATGGAGGATAGATTCACAGACTAAATTTTCATTTACAAGCTAGTAATTATATTCTGTCATCCTTTGAAAAAAGTACTGACTCAAGCACAAAGAAAAAATTGTACAAACATCCTAGAATATATATGAGAGCTTATGTAACAGTGGTGAATGTTGCATAAATTATCCATGGTGTTTCTTCACCTGTATTCTCCTTATGACTGATTTCCCTGAGTCAGCAAGACACAGTCAAGCTGCAGCCAATGACTCTGGAAAAGATTTGACTTTTCCATGTTTAAGAAAAAAAAAAAAAAAAAATCCACAGGCTATTACCTGACCTTGGTCTTAAGAATTTATCACCGGCCAGGTGCCGTGGCTCACACGTAATCTCAGCACTTTGGGAGGCCAAGGCAGACAGATCACCTGAGGTCAGGAGTTTGAGACCAGCCTGGCCAACATGGTGAAACTTCGCCTGTACTAAAAATGCAAAAATTAGCTGGACATGGTGGTGGGTGCCTATAATCCCAGCTACTCGGGAGGCTGAGGCAGGAGAATTGCTTGAACCCAGGAGACAGAGGTTGCAGTGAACCGAGCTCACGACACTGCACTCCAGCCTGGGTGACAGAGTGAGACGCCATCTCAAAAAAAAAAAAAAAAAAAAAAGATATCAAGTTGTAAAACAATGTGAATGTACTTAATGCCACTGGATTATGCAATTAAAATGGTTTGAAGTATAAATTTTATGTTGGTTATGTATATTTTACCAAAAATAAAAAAAAAATTTGTCATCAAACATGCATCAGTGAGGCTGCCACTTATTATTTAATTATAGAATAGTATTCTTCACATTTGTTCACCAAGCATCCACACAGAGTTTAGAATGTGCCTTTGTTCCTGTGGTATCAGCATTTTTACCCATAGTCCTGAACTACACCTTGATCCATCAGCATTATTTATTCATTGATTCAGAATATAAATATTTTCCTGCTGTAAGTATGAGTAGTAATCTACTGAGATTAACATTTCAGTTATCGGGCCACAGCTAATACACACAATCATATTTTTAGTACCTAACCAGTGATTTCATAAAATCAGCTCACCTAACATCTATTAAATTCCTATGGAGCAAAAAGGACTCTCCCAGTTGCTTTTATTGTCATCTCAATATATAGGTGACTAACTTATAAGCTTTATGCTCATACTGTAGGTATGGTCATACATAAGGCTGTTATTAATCTCACATTGTAATCCTAAAGTCACTAAAGAAATTTTCCAGGACCAAATCTTGTTGGTATTTTATGTATTCTACACTTATACTTAGATCTGACTCCTAATCCTCTTGCCTGAAAGACAAGTGTGTTGCATACAAATTGTCATTCAAAAAATACATTGGTTTAGAAGTATTTCTTCCTGTCTTTAACTAATTATACATGTCCAGATAGAAGGAGGTTCTATTCTAGCCATTTAAAAATGAAAAATATTGTGTAAGTGCACTGCTGACATTTTTCTGCACTCGTTGTTAAAATACTAATCTACTTGCAATCCAGTTGTTAAATTCTACACTTACTGTCTTATAAGGAGTCACTTAAAGATATTGCTGCAGCAGTAGAGGCTGAGATTGGGGCTCGATGTGGTGCTGGTGCAGACGTCTTCCCTACCTCCACCTATACATATATATATATGCTCAGCACACCAAAGTAGTAGTGGAGTCATAGGCAGTGGCTATCATTGCCTCAGAGGAGCATAATGCAAGGAGAGAGCAGTGTTGATGGCACGGAAGGCAGCATTAGCGCAAATGTTGTTGACAGAGGAGAGGGCCAAGTCAGTCTTCCTGGGCTCCAGCACTGAAAGGAATTGCTGACATCCAGGTTCGTAGCCTGTCCTGACCCAAAAACATTATGTCAGCTACCCTCCAACTGCAGGGACATGCCGATTGGGGGGGCACTTACTGGGGACATCAATGGAAAGCTTGATGTAATTTGCTAAGTCACGATTCAGAAAGGGGCATTCTAGTTATTGACAGCTTCCCAGAAATAGTATATCACATTGATACAATCAAAAAATTAACTGATGATTTGAAAATTATTAGAATGATGTGACTAACAATTTGCATTCCTATTAATAGCACTTGGTAAGCAGTCTTAGATATGTCAGATTATAAAACAAAATAATAATTTTTTTAAATTTATTTATTATTATTACACTTTAAGTTGTAGGGTACATGTGCATAACGTGCAGGTTTGTTACATATGTATACTTGTGCCATGTTGCTGTGCTGCACCCATCAACTCGTCATTTACATCAGGTATAACTCCCAATGCAATCCCTCCCCCCTCCCCCCTCCCCATGATAGGCCCCGGTGTGTGATGTTCCCCTTCCTGAGTCCGAGTGATCTCATTGTTCAGTTTCCACCTATGAGTGAGAACATGCGGTGTTTGGTTTTCTGTTCTTGTGATAGTTTACTAAGAATGATGGATTCCAGCTGCATCCAAGTCCCTACAAAGGACTCAAACTCATCCTTTTTTATGGCTGCATAGTATTCCATGGTGTATATGTGCCACATTTTCTTAATCCAATCTGTCACTGATGGACATTTGGGTTGATTCCAAGTCTTTGCTATTGTGAATAGTGCTGCAATAAACATACGTGTGCATGTGTCTTTATAGCAGCATAATTTATAATCCTTTGGGTATATACCCAGTAATGGGATGGCTGGGTCATATGGTACATCTAGTTCTAGATCCTTGAGGAATCGCCATACTGTTTTCCATAATGGTTGAACTAGTTTACAATCCCACCAACAGTGTAAAAGTGTTCCTATTTCTCCACATCCTCTCCAGCACCTGTTGTTTCCTGACTTTTTAATGATTGCCATTCTAACTGGTGTGAGATGGTATCTCATTGTGGTTTTGATTTGCATTTCTCTGATGGCCAGTGATGATGAGCATTTTTTCATGTGTCTGTTGGCTGTATGAATGTCTTCTTTTGAGAAATGTCTGTTCATATCCTTTGCCCACTTTTTGATGGGGTTGTTTGTTTTTTTCTTGTAAATTTGTTTGAGTTCTTTGTAGGTTCTGGATATTAGCCGTCAGATGAGTAGATTGCAAAAATTTTCTCCCATTCTGTAGGTTGCCTGTTCACTCTGATGGTAGTTTCTTTTGCTGTGCAGAAGCTCTTTAGTTTAATGAGATCCCATTTGTCAATTTTGGCTTTTGCTGCCGTTGCTTTTGGTGTTTTACACATGAAGTCTTTGCCCATGCCTATGTCCTGAATGGTACTACCTAGGTTTTCCTCTAGGATTTTTATGGTATTAGGTCTAACATTTAAGTCTCTAATCCATCTTGAATTAATTTTCGTATAAGGAGTAAGGAAAGGATCCAGTTTCAGCTTTCTACTTATGGCTAGCCAATTTTCCCAGCACCATTTATTAAATAGGGAATCCTTTCCCCATTTCTTGTTTCTCTCAGGTTTGTCAAAGATCAAATGGCTGTAGATGTGTGGTATTATTTCTGAGGACTCTGTTCTGTTCCATTGGTCTATATCTCTGCTTTGGTACCAGTACCATGCTGTTTTGGTTACTGTAGCCTTGTAGTATAGTTTGAAGTCAGGTAGCGTGATGCCTCCAGCTTTGTTCTTTTGACTTAGGATTGTCTTGGAGATGCGGGCTCTTTTTTGGTTCCATATGAATTTTAAAGCAGTTTTTTCCAATTCTGTGAAGAAACTCATTGGTAGCTTGATGGGGATGGCATTGAATCTATAAATTACCTTGGGCAGTATGGCCATTTTCACGATATTGATTCTTCCTATCCATGAGCATGGTATGTTCTTCCATTTGTTTGTGTCCTCTTTTATTTCACTGAGCAGTGGTTTGTAGTTCTCCTTGAAGAGGTCCTTTATATCCCTTGTCAGTTGGATTCCTAGGTATTTTATTCTCTTTGAAGCAATTGTGAATGGAAGTTCATTCCTGATTTGGCTCTCTGTTTGTCTGTTACTGATGTATAAGAATGCTTGTGATTTTTGCACATTAATTTTGTATCCTGAGACTTTGCTGAAGTTGCTTATCAGCTTAAGGAGATTTTGGGCTGAGACAATGGGGTTTTCTAAATATACAATCATGTCATCTGCAAACAGGGACAATTTGACTTCTTCTTTTCCTAACTGAATACCCTTTATTTCTTTCTCTTGCCTGATTGCCCTAGCCAGAACTTCCAACACTATGTTGAATAGGAGTGGTGAGAGAGGGCATCCCTGTCTTGTGCCAGTTTTCAAAGGGAATTTTTCCAGTTTTTGCCCATTCAGTATGATATTGGCTGTGGGTTTGTCATAAATAGCTCTTATTATTTTGAGGTACGTTCCATCAGTACCGAATTTATTGAGCGTTTTTAGCATGAAGGGCTGTTGAATTTTGTCCAAAGCCTTTTCTGCATCAATTGAGATAATCATGTGGTTCTTGTCTTTGGTTCTGTTTATATGCTGGATTATGTTTATTGATTTGCGAATGTTGAACCAGCCTTGCATCCCAGGGATGAAGCCCACTTGATCATGGTGGATAAGCTTTTTGATGTGTTGCTGAATCCGGTTTGCCAGTATTTTATTGAGGATTTTTGCATCGATGTTCATCAGGGATATTTGTCTAAAATTCTCTTTTTTTGTTGTGTCTCTGCCAGGCTTTGGTATCAGGATGATGTTGGCTTCATAAAATGAGTTAGGGAGGATTCCCTCTTTTTCTATTGATTGGAATAGTTTCAGAAGAAATGGTACCAACTCCTCCTTGTACCTCTGGTAGAATTCAGCTGTGAATCCATCTGGTCCTGGACTTTTTTTGGTTGGTAGGCTATTAATTGTTGCCTCAATTTCAGAGCCTGCTATTGGTCTATTCGGGGATTCAACTTCTTCCTGGTTTAGTCTTGGAAGAGTGTAAGTGTCCAGGAAATTATCCATTTCTTCTAGATTTTCCAGTTTATTTGCGTAGAGGTGTTTATAGTATTCTCTGATGGTAGTTTGTATTTCTGTGGGGTCGGTGGTGATATCCCCTTTATCTTTTTTAATTGCGTCGATTTGATTCTTCTCTATTTTCTTCTTTATTAGTCTGGCTAGTGGGCTGTCAATTTTGTTGATCTTTTCAAAAAACCAACTCCTGGATTCATTGATTTTTTGGAGGGTTTTTTGTGTCTCTATCTCCTTCAGTTCTGCTCTGATCTTAGTTATTTCTTGCCTTCTGCTAGCTTTCAAATGTGTTTGCTCTTGCTTCTCTAGTTCTTTTAATTGCGATGTTAGAGTGTCAATTTTAGATCTTTCCTGCTTTCTCTTGTGGGCATTTAGTGCTATAAATTTCCCTCTACACACTGCTTTAAATGTGTCCCAGAGATTCTGGTATGTTGTATCTTTGTTCTCATTGGTTTCAAAGAACATCTTTATTTCTGCCTTCATTTCGTTATGTACCCAGTAGTCATTCAGGAGCAGGTTGTTCAGTTTCCATGTAGTTGAGCGGTTTTGATTGAGTTTCTTAGTCCTGAGTTCTAGTTTGATTGCACTGTGGTCTGAGAGACAGTTTGTTATAATTTCTGTTCTTGTACATTTGCTGAGGAGTGCTTTACTTCCAATTACGTGGTCGATTTTGGAGTAAGTATGATGTGGGTGCTGAGAAGAATGTATATTCTGTTGATTTGGGGTGGAGAGTTCTATAGATGTCTATTAGGTCTGCTTGCTGCAGAGATGAGTTCAATTCCTGGATATCCTTGTTAACTTTCTGTCTCGTTGATCTGTCTAATGTTGACAGTGGAGTGTTGAAGTCTCCCATTATTATTGTATGGGAGTCTAAGTCTCTTTGTAAGTCTCTAAGGACTTGCTTTATGAATCTGGGTGCTCCTGTATTGGGTGCATATATATTTAGGATAGTTAGCTCTTCCTGTTGAATTGATCCCTTTACCATTATGTAATGGCCTTCTTTGTCTCTTTTGATCTTTGATGGTTTAAAGTCTGTTTTATCAGAGACTAGTATTGCAACCCCTGCTTTTTTTTGTTCTCCATTTGCTTGGTAAATCTTCCTCCATCCCTTTATTTTGAGCCTATGTATGTCTCTGCGTGTGAGATGGGTCTCCTGAATACAGCAGACTGATGGGTCTTGACTCTTTATCCAGTTTGCCAGTCTGTGTCTTTTAATTGGAGCATTTAGTCCATTTACATTTAAGGTTAAGATTGTTATGTGTGAACTTGATCCTGCCATTATGATATTAACTGGTTATTTTGCTCGTTAGTTGATGCAGTTTCTTCCTAGCCTCAATGGTCTTTACATTTTGGCATGTTTTTGCAATGGCTGGTACCGGTTGTTCCTTTCCATGTATAGTGCTTCCTTCAGGGTCTCTTGTAAGGCAGGCCTAGTGGTGACAAAATCTCTAAGCATTTGCTTATCTGTAAAGGATTTTATTTCTCCTTCACTTATGAAACTTAGTTTGGCTGGATATGAAATTCTGGGTTTAAAATTCTTTTCTTTAAGAACGTTGAATATTGGCCCCCACTCTCTTCTGGCTTGTAGAGTTTCTGCTGAGAGATCTGCTGTTAGTCTGATGGGCTTCCTTTTGTGGGTAACCCGACCTTTCTCTCTGGCTGCCCTTAAGATTTTTTCCTTCATTTCAACTTTGGTGAATCTGGCAATTATGTGTCTTGGAGTTGCTCTTCTCGAGGAGTATCTTTGTGGCGTTCTCTGTATTTCCTGGATTTGAATGTTGGCCTGCCCTACTAGGTTGGGGAAGTTCTCCTGGATGATATCCTGAAGAGTGTTTTCCAACTTGGTTCCATTTTCCCCCTCACTTTCAGGTACCCCAATCAGACGTAGATTTGGTCTTTTTACATAATCCCATACTTCTTGCAGGCTTTGTTCATTTCTTTTTTCTTCTTTTTTCTTTTGGTTTCTCTTCTCGCTTCATTTCATTCATTTGATCCTCAATCGCTGATACTCTTTCTTCCAGTTGATCGAGTCGGTTACTGAAGCTTGTGCATTTGTCACGTATTTCTCGTGTCATGGTTTTCATCTCTTTCATTTCGTTTAGGACCTTCTCTGCATTAATTACTCTAGCCATCAATTCTTCCACTTTTTTTTCAAGATTTTTAGTTTCTTTGCGCTGGGTACGTAATTCCTCCTTTAGCTCTGAGAAATTTGATGGACTGAAGCCTTCTTCTCTCATCTCGTCAAAGTCGTTCTCCGTCCAGCTTTGATCCGTTGCTGGCGATGAGCTGCGCTCCTTTGCCGGGGGAGATGCGCTCTTATTTTTTGAATTTCCAGCTTTTCTGCCCTGCTTTTTCCCCATCTTTGTGGTTTTATCTGCCTCTGGTCTTTGATGATGGTGATGTACTGATGGGGTTTTGGTGTAGGTGTCCTTCCTGTTTGATAGTTTTCCTTCTAACAGTCAGGACCCTCAGCTGTAGGTCTGTTGGAGATTGCTTGAGGTCCACTCCAGACCCTGTTTGCCTGGGTATCAGCAGCAGAGGCTGCAGAAGATAGAATATTTCTGAACAGCGAGTGTACCTGTCCGATTCTTGCTTTGGAAGCTTCCTCTCAGGGGTGTACTCCTCCCTGTGAGGTGTGGGGTGTCAGACTGCCCCTAGTGGGGGATGTCTCCCAGTTAGGCTACTCAGGGGTCAGG
This sequence comes from Macaca thibetana thibetana, assembly GCF_024542745.1. Lineage (NCBI taxonomy): Eukaryota > Metazoa > Chordata > Mammalia > Primates > Cercopithecidae > Macaca > Macaca thibetana. The sequence goes on along the minus strand of NC_065582.1, from coordinate 46,740,715 downwards.
GACCCACTTGAGCAGGGAGTCTGTCCCTTCTCAGATCTCAACCTCCGTGTTGGGAGATCCACTGCTCTCTTCAAAGCTGTCAGACAGAGTCGTTTGCATCTGCAGAGGTGTCTGCTGCGTTTGTTTAGTTTACTGTGCCCTGTCCCCAGAGGTGGAGTCTACAGAGACAGGCAGGTTTCCTTGAGCTGCTGTGAGCTCCACCCAGTTCGAGCTTCCCAGGAGCTTTGTTTACCTACTTAAGCCTCAGCAATGGCGGGCGCCCCTCCCCCAGCCTCGCTGCTGCCTTGCCGGTAGATCACAGACTGCTGGGCTAGCAATGAGGGAGGCTCCGTGGGTGTGGGACCCTCCCGGCCAGGTGTGGGATATGATCTCCTGGTGTGCCTGTTTGCTTAAAGCGCAGTATTGGGGTGGGAGTTACCCGATTTTCCAGGTGTTGTGTGTCTCAGTTCCCCTGTCTAGGAAAAGGGACTCCCTTCCCCCTTGCGCTTCCCAGGTGAGGCAATGCCTCGCCCTGCTTCAGCTCTCGCTGGCCGGGCTGCAGCAGCTGACCAGCACCGATTGTCCGGCACTCCCCAGTGAGATGAACCCAGTACCTCAGTTGAAAATGCAGAAATCACCGGTCTTCTGTGTCGCTCGCACTGGGAGTTGGAGACTGGAGCTGCTCCTATTCGGCCATCTTGCTCCGCCACCCTCAATAATTATTTTTAAAATTTTGCTTGTACATTGATTTTTATAACTCAGCTGACCATCTGGCTATTAATATTTTGAATATCATTTCTTCATTTTATTCTCATCAACTTCCCATTCCATGAGGATTAGGACCTATATCTCTGTTTGCTTACCAATATATCCCCAAAGAAAAGCGCACGGCTAGCACATAGTAGTTCTCGAAATATTATGCAATGAATGATTATATAACTGAATAAATATATGCTCAACTACCAGGTATCATTCCCCAGGTCTCCCTAAATCCAAAGTCAATAATTCTATTTCACAAAACATCTTTTTTGAGAAGCTCCTAAGTGTAAGGCACCATGAGAATTGCATGGATGTATGAAGATAAGCAGTTACCCAACACCTGCTCCCAAACAGCTTAAAATCTAATGAGAAGCTAGAGCTTCTTAATAAAAATTAAAGCCTCTTCTAGTTATTGCATACTTCTCTGCTGAACTCTATATTCCAGTGACAGCAGGCCCTTCAGGAAATGATATATCTCCCAGCATGCACCTGCCCCCGCACCCATGGTATTTTAGCATTGACAGTGAATAAAGAGTTTGAGGTTTCAGGACTGTACCTCTCCTACACTGCCCCTGAAGCCATACTCCTCTTATAACTGTGGTTCTCAAAGAGAAACACTGCACTTGCTTCTGGCTCTGTATGTCATGACAGATGCTTCATCATCAAGATTCTTGTTTTTGTTTTGTGTTTCCTCCCTTTAAAGTTAGAAAAGACTATCATGCATTTTAATAAATATAGCTGTTTAACAAATTTCACTAAATTCTATCCAATTCCATCCTTACCAAAATGTTTGTCTTCTTGCCTACTGTACTGTAACAGGCATAAGCACATGCTATTCATTTTGAGAAATAAACAGCATGGCTGCTTAAAGGGTTTGAGAAATATCTAAGTTACCGTAGAGAAAAACACTGGAAACAATTATATTATTGATGTCATATTTATACTTTTTTATACCAAAATAAGGTAAAAAAGACATTAGAACCCCTAATTTTAGTGAAATATTTTTGAGCAATAAAGACTTCTAGAATCTACACACTCCAGGATGATAGAATTTCCACCTTCTCCATTGATGTAGATTTGACAGGTTGTGTATGTAAAAGCATGACCATCCTTTATAATTATTAGAATACCCATCTGGAACATCTTACCAGTCACAGATGGGGGATTTTCATCTGTCCTTTAGATGCCAAAAAATAAAAGGCTTTGCTATGATCAACATCAAATTTCTATTCATAACATAAGGCAGTCCAGGAATTTAATGCCATATCACCTGCCTCAGCTTCTCATGTTCTTGTGAGCTAACTCCTAAAAATGTTGAACGTGAAATTTGAAAGCAGTCTTGCTGTAGAGGGAATTTCTTGCACTCCATTCTAGTGCTACATGAACTCTTTCTAAACCAAGCAAAGGGACTCATACATGCACTGTTGATATCCCAAGCCAATAATGAGTAAAAATGACACTATCTTATAACCTTATAACCTTTTCATAAACATTATGTCATTTAAGAGTGGAAACTAATGTCTTATTCTGGACATTCTTATAGTAACCTGCTCTGTCATTCCTCCCCATTTATTTGATAAAGATAAACAAAGAAATGCCAATGGATCTCCTAGAAAACAAACCTCTCCAGACAAATCATCACATGGAGCCAAAAATCTCTGGATGAACAGAGCCCAGAGTTTACTTGTAGGAGTCAGTTGGGTAAATGCAGTAAATAAGTATAACACAATGTTTCTCTAATATCAATTTTTTCTTGTCTTTCCTTTATCCCTGTGTTACTAAGAAATGGAATGATGTTTGGGGTTATTCAATAGAGCTTTGCTCTATACTTTGTCACTGACAATAAAGCAATAAAGAAATAAACAATATCACATAAAATAAGTTGGCAAAGCTTTCTCATGGCACAGATTATAGATCCGAGCTAATAAAAAGTTTCATCTAGAAAGATCACAGGGCAACCAACAAAATAAATGAATACTAAATCAATGATTTATAATATATTGTGGCTTTATATCCTAGGAAACAACAAAGTAACTTACGTAACCTCTTATCTCTCCCTTCCTTTTATTATGCTGCACTTTGTGTCTTTGGGCAGTATTTATATTCTTAACCGAAATTCAAGTACTTAATAAAACAGTGTTAACTGCTTTAAAAATCAGGATACCAGTTTCTCTAATCAAACCCCAAAACACTCTACTCCAAATCACCAGACTGCTCCCAATTTGGTGTTACCCCTGAGAGGAAGAAAAAGTTATAGAAAAGAGCTCAAACTTTCCTTCAAATGTAGACTGACTGGAGAATGCTTTCAGCTGCAGGCTGAGGGGATTCTTACTGGGAAGTAGCTGAAAAATGGGAGATACCTTTGCCCTATCAGGGTGTTCCACATTACCGTGCAAAAGACAGAAGGGGAAAAATGGTAAGAAAGCAGGTAACAGGGAAAAGGAGAATCATGCATCCTCTCTAAAGGAGAGTGTATTTTAAGTACAGTATCTTCAAGCAAAAACAAAATGTCAGTGGAAGGCTGCAGGCAATGGGGGGAATGTTTCTTCATCACGCACATCCCCAGCCCTTTTCCCAACATCTCAGAAGTTAAAGAAAAACTACCTGAAGTGTGAAATAATTGGCAAACATATTAGCATAAATTGAAAAATGTGTCTATTTTTTCTTGAGACAGTATAAATTAACAAAATGCTAAGATAAAAATGAAAACAAAGATAGAAAATAGATACCACTATCTAGTTCAGTTACTCACTACTACCTTGGCCATGTAATCTCTCTGTTTTTCTCCAAAATTATCTTACAGAGTTATTGTTATTGTATGAAGAGAGAAGGAGATGTCATGGACCATTTAATTCATTTTGGCTGACCTGAAAGCTACACATAGGACTCAAGAGCAACTGAAAGAGTTCCCAGTGGCCAAAGCTGGAAAAATTGTAGCAATAAAATTCATAAAGTAGTATGCAATTATAACCCAAAGCATGAAATAAATATCCATGATTCCATAGTGATGTAAATAAATGATGGATTAAATAAAGAAAAAACAAATCTCCTGTGAAAAAGGATTTCAGATAATGTATGCAGACACTCTACTCTCAAGGGGATGGAGCATAAGTTCCCCCATTCACATTCCTGAAGTGTAGGCTGTGCACAGTAACTCACTTCCTACAAGTCCAATGTGGAAAAGAAGGAGAGAGTAATGCTGGGGTGCTGCCATGGAGACTCCTGATAAACACTACCTCACCAGGTGATCAAGGTTTGCATCAACAGTGTTAAGCCATGTGGCTAATATGTACTTTTCATATGATGTGATGACATTGACATTTTACTTCTGTGGTCTTCCTCCCAAGAATGCATAGACCCAGCAGAATCAGGAGGAAACACCAAACTACTCCAGAGGGGTGTCCTACAGGATGCCTGGACTGGTATTCTTCAAAACTTTGAGGTCATTAAAAACAAGGAAAATCTGAGAAACTGTCACAGCCAAGAGGAGCTTCGGGAGACATGACAACTAAAATATAATGTGATGTACTGACATTAGATAAAAACTAAAAAAAATCTGAATAAAGGATAGGCTGCAGTTAATAATGTATCAACACTGGTTCATTAATTGTAACAAATGTACCATACTAATGTAAGATGTTATTAATCAGAAATCAGATGTGGGAAGCATGGAAATTCTATTTCCTTAATGTTTTTGTAAATCCTAAACTGTTCTAGAATAATGTTTACTTTAAAGTTAAACTAATAGAACTCTATTGTGCCACTCATTCGTTTCTGTTTAGAAAAACAATCATCTTCATGCTGTTCATTCTTTTAAACATAAGCTGTGATGAAAAAAATCAAATCTGACATCTAAACTATGTCTTTCTGCGGGGATCTAGTTGTCATTAGATTTCTAATCTGATGAAGGCAAATTATATAAGTAAAGCTTAACAAAACATTAGCTTAATTCCATATATTTTTATATGTATTTGCTTCGTTATTTATTTTTCTCTATCCCAAATCAGGGGATTGGAAGAAAACACATTTCAAAAATTAAAATGCCCTGCTTTAAAGGGTAGGTGAGAAACCCACTCCAGAAAACCTCATTTTTCTTCCATAGGTAGTTATTCATTTTATTTCCACTTTTGTAAATTGCTCACTTTGTACTCAAACAAGATGCTTTTTTTCCTTTCACAGTAGGCCTTGTTCACCTACTGTGTAAAGAAGCAAAAGAAAAATAAAGGCCTGTTTTCTATTGTGAAGTCATAATGCAAAATGTGTGTCCCCACCAGTGTTTCTGTGGCAACAGACTGATGTCAGAGAAGTGAGCCGGCTGACTCACTCCAGGACAGAAAAGAGATGCACGTCTTCTGCTTCTCTTCCTAGCAGGCCCTCTTGGGGAAATACCTCTGCCTTTGTACCCAACATTGAGCCTTTAGGAAGAGATATCCTATTAAAGGGCTGTTTCTCCATTCCTTATTTTTAGGATTGTAAGATTTAGAGAAGAAGATATTTCTCAGAATAAGTTAAATCAAGGTAAACTCAAAGTTGCTAATTTCTATTTCATATGAAATTATTTCATCAATAACATTATGATGATATCCTTTTAAATTAGGTTTTTATAATTTCCGTACCCTTTTGTTAAATATTCTGTCATAGGAAACGTTAAGAGTTAGTGGGAGAAGGAAAAAGGATCTTCCCTTTAAAGATCGTTTAAAGTTAAGAGTTAGTAAAGATCTTAAAGGATCTTCTCCTCTTCCATTAACGCTTCACTTCCAGTCATTTCTCTCAGGCAACAGGCTTAAATTATTTCTCATCTTAAAAAAAATAATAATAACAATATCCCATTGTACCTAACTTCTTTAGAAAGTTGTACACAAACATATAAAAATATACCTATATCTACATATGTATATGCATGCAGGAATATATATACATATATATGTGCATACACACACACACATATTCAGCCATTACTCTTCCCTCATGGAGATGTTCTTAGGTACCAGAACCTAATTTTTTCTTAATAGTATATTTGAATGTTCAAAGTAAAGTCGTCATTTAACAACCATTTATTAAGTACCTACTGAGTTCCAAATACCATGCTAGATATTGGGAAACAAATAAGGTATAGTACACTCTTTCAAATACATTTAGAGTTTTGTGGGGAAGTGTACTGGGTTGAATAGTGTCCCCAAAATTTTATGTCTACCTGGACCTCACAATGTGACCTTAATTGGAAATGAGATCTTTGCAGATTCATTGAGTAAGGTTAATATGAGTTAATATAATAAGAACTGGTATAAGAACGGATTCAGTTTAAATAAAACCCCTTAAAATACTGATACATACAAATCCTTCTCTGTCAACATGGTTGTCCTAGACAAAAAATTATATAGGACATAACAATGAAGATGGGGATCAGGGAGGAAATGGGATTTCTTTAGTTCCTCAGTGGTTGATAAGCCTGTTCTTATACGTTGTATTGCATTCATTCATTTAACAAGGTGGTTGATCATGGTGACTACAAGATAAGACTTTTTTAGTGAGGTTTCCAGCCATCTCTAAAAATTTAAAACATAATACTAAAGAAGTGTGAAATAAAATTATCAGTCACATATCTGATAAGTTTCCATCAGACAAGTGAGCAGGCCACTCAAGGCCTCTTCAGTCCCCTTGCTTTCTCCTCGATTATCCAAGCTTTACAAAGTCAAACGGTATATGGAGTGCTTTAATCTTTGAATGTACAGCTGCGTCAGACTTTTCCCAGCTCTTTTCACACTTTTAATGGATCCAATTCACCTCCTTTCCAAGGGGCATGTCTAGGTAAGTGACAGGGTGACGATAATGCCTTGGCCACACAGGCCTCAGAAAAGAATGGTGACTCACGATTAAATGCTTAGCATGCCAGCCCACATAAACCACAAACCATGAAGCCAGGGATTAAGACTCGCTGGCAGCACATCGCCCAGGAAGTCAGTTTTCAAATAGAACTAAATCAGTTTTAAATAACTTAACATTAACATTTCTTAGGTCTCTTCCATCATCATATTGTGCAACTTTATACTTTGGGTTTATTTGGACTAAAAATATAAAAACATCTAAACCTACTTTATAACTGCTATATATTGACATTAAAAGGAAACCAAAATAACAACAAAGACACCAGGAAATTGGGACTTCTTAGATAAACTTAGTTGTGTGGTATTTTGCTTTCCTTTCACTAAAATTAGAAAAATAAATGGCCCACTTTCTAGAAGTGGAGAGTAAAAGGGAGGGAAAGAGAAAAATTGAGAAGAAGAAAACAAAACAACAGGATAGGAAAATTATCAAGTCTTCAGAAATAGTAAGGAAATGAAACTCTAATAATGTTAAAGAATGCAAAGATGATAAGAAACCAGCTCCTCTTGACATTGTATGAAAAAGTGTGAGAGAAGAACCTAAACTATGTCCAGCTTGCATGTAGTCACTGAGTCCCCCCTACTCCCCTGCCCTGGCCAGTTTTTCATTTCCTCTCTGATATCATTCAAACTTCAAAGACCATCCATCAATCCTTCATTGAGAAATGCCTGCTTTCCCAGAAACAACACGAGGGCAGCTTTTTATGCCATTACTGGCATTTTATCAAAGTAAAATTTCCATAGCTTTTTCTCTCAGAGGCTATTCTAGGGCTTGTTTTTTCTACAAAAAAGGAAGGCAATTTAAATGTGTGTGTGTGTGTGTGTGTTTCCAGTTCTATCTATATCTACATTTCAGCAGAATTACAATTTCTATAGGAATCAAAATTTAAATAAAGTAAATAATATACTTCAAAATCTTTATTATAAACATTTCATTGACAATATAGAAAGGAAATTGATACAGCATTAGCAATAAAAAAACTTTGTGGCTAGGTGAGCTCCTGGGGTCACCTCCTGCCCCCATTCCTGTAGCCAGTAGCTGCCTCTATACACTTTCAAGTGCTATGCCTGCTGCTTACAACTCTCTTCTCCTCCTACCACCACAACCCTTTCAGGTCACTGTTCAATTGTTCCCACATTAGAGAGCCCCTCACCCTTATTAGTTTATATAAAATAGCAACCCTCAACATTCCTGTTTTATTTGTAACTTCATTCTGTTGCATTTTTACCCATAGTGTATCTCTTCCACTGATATCATATTTGCTTATGAGTTTTTGGTCCACTAGCATGTGAATGCTAAGAGAACAAGCACTTTTTTAATTTGGTGTATTGCCTTATACCCAGCACCAAAAGAGCAGTTGGCTCCCATAGGCTCAAGATGAATGTTTGTTGAGAGATGAAGGACTCTGGCCATGCACTATGTGCTGGGATTACTCTTTAGTATTTACTCTAGAAGGAAGAGAGGCCCGAACACTTGTATTCCCACCCTTTGGGGTAGAAATGCTTTGGTGTAAAAAAAAGATCAAGAACTGAGGACGGAGTATATACTGATGAACAAACAGCTTTAACAGCTTGAGTAAACAATTTCCCTTTCAAAGACAGACCAAAAGGCCTAACGGGCTACATCCAGGGCTCTCCTAGTCCTTACCTTGTCCTTGTCACATGGCCTGCAGAAATTGTGCTGAGAAGTTTCATGCATTTCTAACCAACTTATAAAGATCTGTCCCCATTAAGAGCGGAACATAGGGTCTAATTCACATTTGAGTCACCAAGCAACAAAGCAAGAAACTGAGCACACAAAATGGGACGTCTTAACATGGCAACTAGAAAATTCAAAGTGAACCTTAGGAGATTATGAAACTGGAATTCAAAATGAAGGCTGTTACCCACTTCATCTAAACCTACAGCTATCTACCAATCTGGGTGAAACACTAGTATAATTTTTGTGCTGCAAATTCTATCCGCATTCTTTTTCTCTCTGGAAGGGCATATAGAAAATGTATTTCTGAAGGCCATAGTAAGTTGGTAAAACCAAAATTCAAATATGTATGTGGTAGAGGTTATGTTGATGTCCTGTCCAGATGTTTCTTTATGAGGCCAGTGCCATGCCGATAGGGGGTCACCTCACCAGGAAAGATACACACACACACACACACACACACACACACAGTTCATAGGGTTCATAGCCAATGATTGACAGACACCCTTGGCTGACAATTCAAAGTATAACGTGGCTTATGGTGTGTTTCATTCCTCCACAGTCCCTCTCCTCAGTCCCACAGTGAATCTACTTCGAGCCAAGGCTAAAATTTACTTGAAACCACCCTTTCTTCACCAGCCTGCATCACCTCCCTCATATCCTCTTTCTGAAGAGCATTCCCTCAATAAATAATGGCACCTGAATCCTTTCCTCAGGCTCTGCTCCTGAAAGTCCAACACAAAACAGTGTACCTCCAGGTTAGGCTATTGTCTCAAAACCTGAATTATTTGGGCTTAATTTAGATTACATTGGAATAAATGTGCTGTAGTTTAGAGATTCATCCTCCTAAACCCCATGTTGAAGCCTTATCCCAGTGTTAGAGATGGGGCCTGATGAAAGGTCTTTGGGTCATGAGGATGGATTCCCCATGAATAGATGCCCTCTCTGGGGAAGGGAGAGTGAATGAGCTCTTGCTCTATTAATTCCCACAAGAGCTGGCTGTTAAAAAGAGCCTGGCAGCTTCCTCCTTTCCTTTGCTTTCTCTCTCTCACTTCCCCTCTTATCATGTGATCTCTGCACATGCTGATTCCCCTTCCTCTTCTGCCATGAGTGGAAACAGTTGAAGCCCTCACAGCAGATGCTGGCACCATGCTTCTTGTACAGGCTGCAGAACTGTGAGCCAAATAAACCTCTTTGATTTATAAATTACCTAGCCTCAAGTATTCCTCTATATCAACACAAAATGGACTAAGACAAAATCCTCCTTCATTTTGAGGTCACATAAATGTAATAAATTTTGAGTAAGTTCTTAGAATTACAAATACGTTGTATAAAAAGGCAGAACTTTCCATATTTCAGTTGGCCAGTTCATTGCCCATCCAAGCTGTGATGGTGCTGAGAAGGAAAATAGAAATGCTTTATTCAAATGAAGGATTGCAATGTATTGTAACAGTTTCTCCCTTTGCTCCTTTTCTGTATGTATAATCAGTTGGCTTTCTTTTCTTGTTTGTTTTTAATCTTTTAACGTAGAAAAGTTGACCCTCGAAGTTTAAGGAAAGAATTTGTTTAGCTTAGTCTGAGTCCTTTTATTCTAATTTCAATGTTTTGTCTTATAAAGTCGATCTTGTGTATTTGATGGATTTTAAGTGGTTACTTTCTCATGATTTCTATTACAACTTTATACTGGTTATAGTCAGTTAAGAATTTTATCTGTCTCCTGCATTTTATTAGCAAGCTGTGTGAATTATCTTCACAATATGCAGGCTTGCTCCTGTTTGGTCAGTTATTTCTCTAGGAATTATAATGCCTCTTGAGAACTTGGTCAATTGCTTCTTTATTTTAAGTTCACATTTTTAGAGCCCAAGTTCTCTTGAGTGGATTTATTTATTTGATTTATATACTACTTTCTCATGGAGCAGTTAGATTTATATTTTAGTCAGTTTTCTATTTTCTTACATTATACTAGAAATACACACTGCCCTAATTAAAATGATACCACATGGTGGCTATACCTTTTTTGGAGGACAACGTTCTTTCTTTGTTGCTTAGAATAATCCAAAATGTTACTAATATAAGCATAACAATAATGTACATTTTCTACATTGTATTATTGGTTACCTAATTAATATGAACATGGTATTAGTAGGTATATTTTATTTTTCAAATTGCCATAACTATGTAGCCTTATCTAACATATTTTTTATTTTATTGTTTATTTTGTGAATTTCCAGTTATAACTAGCTGTACAAATATTTTCTGATGTATTCAAAAATAAATACAATGATATCTTTTTTACTTTTCTCAGTTTCTTAAACATAAATTGAATATAATAACAAGAATTACCTCATAGAATTGTGGAGAGAACACAGCCTGGCAGGTAGTGAGCCTTCAACAAACACTAGTCTGACTGTTATGCTGGTACAGCAGTCTGTATTTCAGTCTAGACACACACCAAAAGGAGTCGCTGTCACATCAAAGAAGAAGTGAGGGTATGGGGAAGTCTTCTCATCTAATGATTGGGTAAAGGAACTAGCAGTATTTTGTGGAAGAAAAATTCGATTTTACCTGTGTGTCCCTAAAGGCCAGGGTGAGAACCAATAGGTGGAAGCCATGGGAAGATGGTCTTCATTCCCACATATGGAAGAAGTTCCAGCTGCCTCACAAGGAAGTGAGTTTGCTGTCACTGGAGATTTTAAGCAAAAGCTGAAGAGCTACCCACCAAAAACAATGAAAAAAAAAAAGTGGTATCTCAAATGGCTGAGAAGTTTGGCTAGAAGAATTCAAGATTCCTTTCAACTCTAATCACAAAAACGAGTAAAACCTAAAGCTCATGATATGTTTACTGTGCAGCACTATGCCAACCACTTTAAGTGCATTATCATTTAATCATCACAACTTCAGGAGGTAAGTGCTAAGGTGATCACTCCTATTTCTAGAAGAGGAAACAATGGCATACACACTGTGCCTTAAAGCAGGGTTTCCCAGCGCCTGGGCTATGGACCAGTATGAGTCCATGGCCTGTTGGACACCAGACCAAACAGCAGGAGGTGAGCTGCAAGAGAGTGAGCAGTACCACCTGAGCTCTGCCTCCTGTCAGATCAGTGGCAACATTGGATTCTCATAGGAGCGCAAACCCTATTGTGAACTCTGCATGCAAGGGACCTGGGATGCACTCCTTATGAGAATCTAATGCCTAATGATCTGAGGTGGAACAGTTTCATAATGAAACTGTCTGCACTACCCCTGACTCCATCCATGTAAAAACTGTCTTCCATGAAACTGGTCCCTGGTGCCAAAAAGGATAGGAATCACTGTCTTAAAGGACCAGACAGTCCTTAAGCATTAAAATATATTGCCTTCTGTTACATGAAAAAAGTGACTCAGATCCCCTCAACAATAACAGTGGACAT